>NC_035449.2:18163589-18779839 GCF_002127325.2 Helianthus annuus
ATTTCCACGTGTCTCACCGGTGGGCCCGGTGGGGGATTACCGTGACGACGTTTGCAACAATATGGTCAAACCACACAATAATATAATGGCACAGCGGGAAGCTTAAAGATAATAAATATATTTCAACCTCTGATTTTAATATCACTGTATTACAGAAGTGAATGTATCCACACGGGATCAAAATATTAATATTGTTCATTCAGATTCCGCATCGAGTTTGCGAGACTATGTACGATGCTTAGGAGCTAATACCAGCCATTTCGTCAGTACCTGCACTTAATCTTTTTGGGGAAAATACGTCAGTTTACACTGGTAAATACATTCAACTGACACATTTGAAAATGTTTGTTAAAATTGATTTGAATGCACAAGCACAAACTCTTTTATAACTTGGGAAAATTATAATAAATCTTGTGAACGTTTTACATGTTCTTTTATGCGTTCAGTAGCCCGGGTCGTGCCGGGTTAAAGATTTATAGACACACCACATTGCGTAAAAACCGTAGTTAAAAACCAACGGCTACGTCTTTTAATTTAATGTCGACACTTTATACCGGGTGTACGCCTACACCGGGATGTCGATGGTCGTGGCCATTTCGTAAAATGATGCCAAGGATATCCGGGACAACGGTCATTAAACCCCCCAAAGGCTTATAAGCAACAAAACTGTTTAAATGAGCCGATCATATTATTTAATTAACCACCTAAGCGATGGAAGAATATATTGCTCAATCAAGCGGTATTAATATACCGTAACCCAAGCCCATATAGGGGAAATAAGTTAAAGTATTTACCTTTGCAAGTATATTTCCTTAATTTGGATTAAATCACCGATAGCTTTTACTGGGGCTCCTAATCTGGAACGAAGGTTTTAATTAACCTCTTAGAATCCTAACGAGTCTTATAATGGCCGTAGCCTAGACCGGTTGGTTCCGATATATATAGATATGGTTTAATCGCGCGAAAAGGCGAAAACCGAGAATGGAATGTGATTCTGCCCCAAACGAGTTCAGAGACTTGTATTATATGGGTTCAAGGTTCACACTCTGGATTTTGGGGTTCAAATAATATTAATTTGACCCGTATCGGCTAATTTATGAAAACTAGTTTCATAAGCCGAACCGTGCGCGCGATAGGCGAAACGGTTAACCATGAGAGTCGTACGCTTATTTCCTAAGTCAATATGCCTTAAATGGTTGTGGTATCAGTAGGATACCTCCCGTGACGCCCGTAACGAGTTTAAGTTAATATTATGCCCCGTAGGGGCTTTTTCGGTCATTTTAAAGACTTTAAAGGGCTTTTCGAGTTCTACAGGAAATCTGAGTTTCCCGAACAGCTTATAAAGCTTAAAATACTTTATTTATTATTTAAAATCAGTGGCAACTGGAATCGGGTCAAAAGACCTTGTAGAACTCATGTTTTGGCCGAAAAGGGCATATTCGGTATTTACCGAACCGTAGCCATAACCGCAGGTTATGAGCGAGGTAAAAATTATTAAAAATCTTTAAAATTCCCAAAATATTATTTTAATACAGTGGGTAAAAGTTTTGGTGACGAAATCTTGGTTTAGATAGGTGTTATGCTAATGGCGCCGTTTATTACAAAAGTTTATTTAAATTGCGCTAATTAGCATAACTCTCATTCTAGACCTCGGATTGACGTGAAACTTTAAGGGCATGCTTATAATTTAATAAGCAAGGTTTTGGTCCGTTCACGTGTCCGAAATACTCGTTTTAATTTCAAAAGGCCGTTACGGTCAACTTTTAGGCGAATGACGGAAATGCGCAAAAGACTCGGATAACTCATGAACCGATCACAGAGGTTTATTCCAACATGTGACCTGGTCCTAAGAGAGTCCTAAGGTATATCTATACCTCACTAAAACGGGTCAGAACTGAAGTCAAAGCAAAAGTCAAACTTTTGCGACATTCGGCTCCGAACCGGGTCAATATAGCAAATGGTCGATTCAAACGAGCGCAAACAAGTTTATATACTTATTATCATGTTTTATGATTGTCAAAACAGGTTCCATAGCATATACATTACAGATTATGCATAAATCGCTAAAATAGCTTTCTGTTGACTTTTTAACCGCACGTTTGACTCGATATTTGACATAGTTAGAGTGGTGATCAGGGGGAACCCTTTTAGAGGTTTATTACCCACATAATTACCTACTCAAAACTACTTTTGATCCGTCATAAGACTGAACCATTTGCAAGTTATTGTAATGACAACCGTTGGTTACGACGGTTGTGTTTTATAGGCTATAAACTATGGAAATGTATGACCAAAATGGTTATGAACGACTTACAGAAGTTGTATCTTGATTATGGACAGAAGAGAATGCTAGGGAGCTCTTGGAATGATCAGATGGAAGTGTTTGAGTTGTGTGAATGTTGTAACCTCAACATTGCTATTTATAGTGCTCAAAGGACCTCAAGATCATCACAACTCAGCCTACATTTGATCATGGATCATGGGCAGGTGTCCCTAAGGTGTATGGGTCGAGTAGGGGGCACCCATGCCTCATTGATTGATGTTTGGTCGTTCAAATGCTCCAAAAGGCAAGTAGTTACAACTTTCTGCATCTGGGCGTCTAATGCGGCCCGCATGGGAGTTCCATGCGTTTCTAATGCGGGCCGCCTGGGATTTAAATACCAGGCGAGTAAAAGAGGAGGCTCGCGGCCCGCCTCAACTTAACCACAAATGCAATGCGGGTCGCGTGGGGCCTGTTTTTCAGATTTTTAAAATCTTTTGAAATGATTACGAAATCCTGGTAATTAATAACGAAATCTTTCGTAATGATTTACCTGACCTTTCGGGTTTGAAGGGGTAACTTTGCGGTTTGGCCCTCGGTTAATTACAACTAAGGACCTCGTGTTATTTATCCGCGTTGTTAAGTCCCCGGTTAGTTTATTAATTTATTCAGAAAGTCTTAACTTTCATGATTGACGCTTTTAAGCCCTTCTTATACGAATTTGATCGTAACTTTCCTGTTTCATAACGAAACTTCGCGAAATTTATATATTATATTTTAGTGAGTGTATAACACTGTTACAAAGCTTTGGGAACGTTAAAGGGTCACTCAGAGGTATAATTAAACATGTTGACACAGTTAACCCCTGTAGCTTGTAATCTCTCACTTCCTTTCGTGTCTCGCTTCCGTACGATCCATCATTTATTCGTTTGAAGGTACAAGCACCATTTAGGGTTACTATACAGTATATTTACCCTTGTTTGACATTTATAACCCTCGAATTTATATACTTTCAAGGTTTGTCAAAATTTGTCCTTTATTTAATATAATGCCACGTGTAATCAAATGACACGTGTTAACACATTATTGGACGCAAAAATTCGAGGTGTTACATCCTCACCCCCTTAAAATAAATCTCGACCCGAGATTTACTCAAATAAATAGGGGTATTTTTCTTTCATTGTGTCTTCGACTTCCCACGTATATTCGGGACCTCTACGAGCATCCCATTTGACTTTTACAATCGGTACGTGCTTTCTTCGAAGTTTCTTTACCTGTCGATCTTCAATCGGCAAAGGTTTTTCTATGAACTTTAAGCTCTCATCTATATGCACATCTGTGTGTGGAATCACCAATGATTCATCGGCGAAGCACTTTTTGAGATTGCAGATGTGGAACACGTTGTGAATTCCATTGAGCTCTTCAGGCAAGTTTAATTTATAGGCAACTGATCCGACACGTTCAATGACCTCAAAAGGTCCTATGTATCTCGGACTCAGTTTGCCTTTCTTGCCGAAACGCATCACCCCCTTCCAGGGTGACACCTTAAGTAATACCTTTTCACCCACTTCGAAGTGAAAATCCTTACGCTTTGGATCAGCGTAGCTCTTCTGCCTATCGTGGGCAGCCTTGAGACGTTCCCGGATCTGGACAATCTTGTCCGTTGTCTGGAAAACAATCTCTGGTCCTGATAATTGGACCTCTCCTACTTCCGCCCAACAAACAGGCGATCTACATTTTCTACCGTATAATGCCTTGAAAGGCGCAGCCTTTATGCTGGTGTGGTAGCTATTATTGTAGGAGAATTCGATTAGGGGTAGATTCTTATCCCAGTTACCACCTAAATCGATCGCACATGCACGAAGCATGTCTTCTAGCGTTTGGATAGTACGCTCACTTTGACCGTCCGTCTGTGGATGGTAAGCCGTACTAAAGTTTAAACGCGTGCCCAAAGATTGCTGGAAACTTTTCCAGAAGTGAGATGTGTATCTAGTATCCCTGTTGGAGATAATAGACACAGGTATGCCGTGTAAGGCTACAATCTTATCAACATAAAGTTGGGCTAACATATCGGAGCTATACGTCTCCTTGATGGGTAGAAAATGAGCTGATTTAGTCAGCCTATCGACTATGACCCATATTGTATCGTTTCCTTTCCTGGTTTTGGGTAACTTGGTTATGAAGTCCATAGTTACGCATTCCCACTTCAACTCGGGAAGTTCAGGCTGTTGTAGCAAGCCAGACGGCTTTTGGTGCTCGGCTTTGACTTGAGCACAAGTCAAGCACTTTGCTACGTGGGCGGCTACAGACTTTTTCAAGCCTATCCACCAATAATTTGCCTTTAAGTCTTGGTACATCTTATCAGCACCAGGATGAACTGAGTATTTGGAACTATGGGCTTCCTGGAGAACAACATCTCGTAGTCCTCCACAAATCGGAACCCATATACGTCCGTTCAGCCTCAAGATTCCATCCTTGCTAAGAGTCAACTGCTCCTCAGTTACTCCTAGCTTTTCATTAGGGTAATTAGCTTCCAACACAGCCTCTCGCTGTGCAGCTAATATCCTTTCAATTAGATTGTTCTTGACTTCAATGCTCTTGGCATTGATTCGAATGGGTTTTACCCTTTCCTTTCTGCTCAAGGCATCGGCGACTACATTCGCCTTGCCGGGATGATACCTGATTTCACAATCGTAGTCATTCAAGGTTTCCATCCAACGGCGCTGCCTCATGTTCAACTCCTTCTGGTTGAACAGGTGCTGGAGGCTTTTGTGATCAGAATAAATCACAAATTTAATACCGTAAAGGTAATGCCTCCACAACTTTAGTGCAAATACAACGGCACCCAACTCCAAATCATGGGTGGTGTAATTCTTTTCATGCACCTTTAATTGCCTTGAAGCATAGGCAATCACCTTGCCCTTCTGCATAAGCACACACCCCATGCCTGTGTGTGATGCATCGCAGTAAACTACGAATTCATCTGTACCTTCAGGTAGTGTCAACACAGGTGCGTTGCTCAGCTTTTGCTTCAGTATTTCGAAGGACTCTTGCTGCTTTGGGCCCTAAATGTACTTTTCTTTCTTCTTGGTCAAGGAAGTCAAGGGCGCAGCAATCCTTGAAAAAATTTCAATAAACCTCCGGTAGTATCCTGCTAATCCCAGGAAACTACGGATTTCGGTAGGCGTCTTTGGCTCTTGCCAGTTCATGACGGCCTCTACCTTAGCGGGATCTACTTGGATACCACGCTCACTCACAACGTGACCTAAAAACTGAACCTCTCTTAGCCAGAATTCACATTTCGAGAATTTGGCGTAGAGTTTCTCACGCTGTAATAATTCGAGAATGCAACGAATGTGCTTCTCGTGGTCTGCTTGGTTCTTGGAATATATAAGGATATCGTCGATGAAGACTATGACAAATTTGTCCAAGTACGGCTTGCAGACGCGATTCATGAGATCCATGAACGCAGACGGTGCATTTGTGAGCCCAAAAGGCATCACTAGGAACTCGTAATGACCATAGCGAGTCCTAAATGCTGTCTTATGTACATCTTCATCTCTGACCCTTAGCTGATGATAACCCGACCTCAAGTCGATCTTGGAGAAGTAGCTTGCTCCTTGCAGCTGATCGAATAGATCATCGATCCTTGGTAAAGGATATCTATTCTTTATGGTAACTTTATTTAGTTCTCGATAGTCGATGCACAACCGCATCGATCCGTCCTTCTTCTTTACAAATAGGACAGGAGCTCCCCAGGGAGATGAACTAGGTCTGATAAAACCTTTCGCCAGCAGTTCATCCAACTGGGTCCTCAGTTCTTTCATTTCCGTTGGAGCTAATCTGTAAGGTGCTCTTGCTATCGGAGCTGCTCCAGGAATGATGTCAATTCTGAACTCCACTTGTCTATCTGGCGGCAAACCAGGTAGTTCTTCGGGAAAAACTTCGGGATATTCAGAAATGACAGGAAGATCCTCGATCTTCGGCTTAGGTTCTTCTATTATCACCTGAGCCATGTAAATTACACAGCCTCTGTTTAAACACCTTGAAGCTTTGAGCATAGATACGTCCTCGGGCAACCCGTACTGCGTATCTCCTCGAATGGTAAGCGATTCACCACTCGGAGTCTTTAAAACTATCTGCCTCTTGCCGCAAATGATTTGGGCCTGGTTATGGGATAACCAGTCCATGCCTAGCACAATGTCAAAACCCGCTAATTTGAAGGGAAGTAGGGATAAAGGAAAAGAATGGTTCCTAATGGACATTTCACATCCTTCTAAAACAGTAGAGACGGTTTCGATCGTGCCGTCTGCTAACTCTACTTCGTATTTCACGTCAAGGGTTTTGATTGGCATATTTAGTAGTTGGCAAAATTTCTGGTCTACAAAGGATTTATCAGCGCCAGAATCGAATAGTACTCTTGCAAATATATTATTTACGAGAAAAGTACCTGTAAGCACGTTGTCGTTCTGGACCGCTTCCTTTGCATCCATGCGAAAAACTCTCGCATTTGACTTCTTTGTCTCTTCCGCCTTTTTGGCATACTTAGGGCAGTTACTCTTGATATGCCCCTTTTCATTACAACCATAGCAGGTTGCATCCTTTATTTTCTTGCACTCCACAGTCTTATGATCCTTGGACTTGCATAGTCCACAGGAAGGAGTCTTTGATTGCGACTGTGAGTTCGATGCAAATCTGCATTTCCCATAGTGGGGTTTCTTGCATATCTTGCAGTTGGACCTTTCACCAGTTTGCCCATCCTTCTTTGCCTCCGACCCTCTTTTGCCTTCACCGCTTCCACGGTGCTTCTTCCCTGATCTTCGTGAGGTATCATCCTCACGTTTTCTCTTTTCAGCCTCCTTGTTCCTTAGTGTCCTCAGACGGACAGCGTCTAAGGTAAGAGATAAGGAGAGGTCAGTAACTGACCTGAAGGTCGTCGGCCGAGAGGCCTTTACACTCGCCTTTATTGCGGGCTCCAAGCCCCCAATAAAACGGGCGATTCTTCGAGGTTCTGGGGTCACAAGGTACAGAACCAGGCGAGACATCGTATTGAAGCTCGTCAAATAAGCCTGGCAGTCCAGGTTCGTCATCACCAGTGACACAAAGTCAGCCTCGATCTTCTCAACCTCATGCTGAGGGCAGTAGTTTTCCTTAATGAGAGCAATAAATTCCTCCCATGTCATTTTGTACAAAGCAGACTTACCAGATGCCTGCACCAACGCCCTCCACCATGCCAGGGCCTCGCCCTTGAATGACTGGGACACATACTTCACCACATCCCTCGCTGCACACCCGCTGATGTCCACTATAGTGTCCATCTCATCTAGCCAGGTGATACAATCCACAGCACCTTTCTCCCCTGTAAATTCCCGGGGCTTACATGATACAAAGTATTTGTAGGTGCAACCCTTAGCACTGGATGCATCAGTATATTCTCTATCGCGATGAACGCTGTGCTCAGTGGACGAGTGTTTGTCGTCATCTTTCTTGGGTTCTGAGGGTGGTTTGGAGTGTGTCTTTGGTTTAGAGGGTGGCTTTGACACGGTTCTGCCTTGGGACTCAGTATATTGACGATCAAGAGCTGCCTGAACAGCATTGTCAATCAGAGCCTTCAGTTGTGCACCTGTCAGATGCACTGGCGCATTGTCGTAGTCATCATCATTAGTATGGCTATTCTCTCCGTTGGGATCCGCCATTGTAACTTGAATCTGTTACAGAATATAACAAAATTTTATTCAGGAGATTATTATATAATTGTCTTTTATGACAATTTGTCAACCATGGTACAGAGACCATATTTTGTTAACTTATTACTTCATTAAATATTAGGATTTGAATATATCCTATTTCAGCTATATAAATAGTATTGGCGGCATAAAGCCTAATCATGATGATGTTTTATAATATTAGCCGAGATTTCAGAGAATCAAAGGCATAGAGATTTGAACCGTTGTTCTTTTATCTCTTTCTGACAGGGAGTCATAGACCACCACTGCCTTTTGTCGTTAAAAGACATTTATTACGGCCCATAGGCACTACATCTCTAATGGATGTTTTAATATGGTTGGCCCGTAGGCACTACATCACTAATGGATGTTTTAATATGGTTGGCTCGTAGGCACTACATCACTAATGGATGTTTTAATAATGCTGGCCCGTAGGCACTACATCACTAATGGATGTTTTAATAATGCTGGCCCGTAGGCACTACATCACTAATGGATGTTTTTAATAATACTGGCCCGTAGGCACTACATCACTAATGGATGTTTTTAATAATACTGGCCCGTAGGCACTACATCACTAATGGATGTTTTTAATAATACTGGCCCTTAGGCACTACATCACTAATGGATGTTTTTAATAATACTGGCCCGTAGGCACTACATCACTAATGGATGTTTTTAATAATACTGGCCCGTAGGCACTACATCACTAATGGATGTTTTTAATAATACTGGCCCGTAGGCACTACATCACTAATGGATGTTTTAATAAGATTGATCACCTTTATTGGTGATTTAACCCACGATTTATAAATCATTTTGTGGGGTTTTGAAATCCTTAAAGGATTATTGTATAAGAATGACGTGCGTGACTTTAACGAATCACATCTGCCATGATTGTTAACATGCGTACAGAGGTTAACAGGGAATCAGAATCTTTTCAATTAGGTCGTACCATCTTGACTGGATCTTAAAGACACCAAGCTAGGTTTCACCTTTTAAGATTCTTTATTTAGGCAGATCAATATAAAAGGAATGGTTTTGATTTATTTTATACATATTAAAACAAAACTCATAACATACATTCCATAATCTCAAATACAATTACATATTGCCCTAAACGGGTCTTTCAAATAGTACATACCTCCGTAGAGTTTTAATAAAAAGTGACAAGTCCACGCAGGGACTAATACAAGATAAATGTCCATACAAGGACTAAAGATAAGTCCACGTAGGGACTGAAATACGATAAGTTGTCCACACAGGGACTTATTTCAAAGTAGAAATTACATTCGTACAACTATTAAGGGCTAATGGTCACGTTTCTTCTTTTTCCCCTTTAGTAGGTTCGCCAAGCCTTTGAGAAATCCTCGGTGGCTTTTCTTCTCTTCCTCGAACTCTCTCTCCACTCGATCTAGTCGATGGAGTATTTCTTCCTGTTCAGGAGGAGAGAAACGTGGTTGTGGCGCTTGATGCGGAACGGGAGGTCTGGGAGGTATTGGATACCCATGAGCTGAGTAGTCCGGTGGTCCCATGTTTCCATGTGCTCCGTCAGGGTAGCGCGCATTATATCTTGCCGACACCACATATGGGTCGCGCTCATAGCCGTAGTTGTATTGTGCTTGTGATGGTTCGAACGGGTTGTAAGCCGTTGGACCCGTGTAAGCAGGTATGGGTTGGTCATACCCAAATGGTGGCGAATTTTGTGCAGCTGGTGCGGAGTTCGCCTCCTGTATAGGACTTGAAGGTCCTTCTTCTTGTAGTGGCGGACAGTGGCTACTACTAGAATGTCGAGGAGTGCTGAAGTGGATACCCCCTCCTCCTCGTGTAGACATACAAGCATTTGTCCTCCTACGCCTTGGCGGATCAGGTATTACTGGTTGCGCCGGTGGCGGAGGTGGTGGCGTAACTGCCACAAAGCGTGAATCCTCAGAGGGATCCTGTGGATGTCGCGGTTGTTGAGATGTCTGTTGAGGTGGCGTGTAGTACCACTCATGTCGGTCAAACAACGCTTGGAAACTGTCTGGTCCCTGATAGGGTGTGCCATGGAAGGATGACCCATCAGAGACTTCTATCGGATGCGTGGGCGTACCACGAGCTGGTTCAGTAGGATCCTCATCTTCCTCCATGGGATCTTCAGAAAAATGGTCTTGTGGCCCTAGTGGAACAAAACCTGATGGTTCCTGTATGTAGTCAGCCGGATTAAACTGACCTATGTAGTATGGAGTAGGGTCGTCATAATTTCGGTGTGATACCGAACGTTGTAGAGGTATGAAGGAAGGTTGTGGGTTGTTGGGATCATTTTCTGAGTTTGGCCCAAAGGAGTGCCGATAAGATGGCGTCGAGCTGTGTGAAGTGGAATGCCTCGCGGGTTCGTAAAGATCCCTTCGTCGTTGTGGCTCTTCGCTCCGTGTCATCGAAGGATGTCTTGTACCAGATGGTCCAGCTTCGTTATCGTGATGTGTCACGACTTCTCCTCTGCCTCTTCTTCCCCTTCCTCTTCCTCGGAATATAACAGGTGGCATTTTCCTGCTCCAAAATTTATTAAAAATCGAATCGAAAATAAAGACAATAAGGAGTATTAATCCGAATTTGTCCTAAGTTCTTGTCTAGACTCAAGTATGTGCAATTGTGTCATTGAGATTAAACACAACAGGGTAGTGTTTAATTCACTCAACGTTGGCTCTGATACCAACCTGTCACACCCCGATTTCCACGTGTCTCACCGGTGGGCCCGGTGGGGGATTACCGTGACGATGTTGGCAACAATATAGTCAAACCACACAATTATATAATGCACAGCGGAAGCATAAGATAAATATATAACTCAACCTCTGGTTGTAATATCAAATGTATTACAGAAGTTGAATATATCCACAGCGGATCAAAATAATAAATTGTTGTTCATTCAGATACGGCATCGAGTTTGCGAGACTATTCATGATGCTTAGGCAGCTAATACCAGCCAATTTCGTACAGTACCTGCACTTAATCTTTTTGGGGAAAATACGTCAGTTTACACTGGTAAATACATTCAACTGACACATTTGAAAATGTTTGTTAAAATTGATTTGAATGCACAAGGCACAAACTCTTTTATAACTTGGGAAAATTATAATAAAATCTTGTGAACGTTTTACATGTTCTTTTATGCGTTCAGTAGCCCGGGTCGTGCCGGGTTAAAGATTTATAGACACACCACATTGCGTAAAACCGTAGTATAAAAACCAACGGCTACGTCTTTTAATTTAATGTCGACACTTTATACCGGGTGTACGCCTACACCGGGATGTCGATGGTCGTGGCCATTTCGTAAAATGATGCCAAGGATATCCGGGACAACGGTCATTAAACCCCCCAAAGGCTTATAAGAAACAAAACTGTTTAAATGAGCCGATCATATTATTTAATTAACCACCTAAGCGATGGAAGAATACAATGCTCAATCAAGCGGTATTAATATACCGTAACCCAAGCCCATATAGGGGAAATAAGTTAAAGTATTTACCTTTGCAAGTATATTTCCTTAATTTGGATTAAATCACCGATAGCTTTTACTGGGGCTCCTAATCTGGAACGAAGGTTTTAATTAACCTCTTAGAATCCTAACGAGTCGTTATAATGGCCGTAGCCTAGACCGGTTGGTTCCGATATATATATAGATATGGTTTAATCGCGCGAAAAGGCGAAAACCGAGAATGGAGTGTGATTCTGTCCCAACAAGTTCAGAGACTTGTTTTATATGGGTTAATGGTTCACACTCTGGATTTTGGGGTTCAAATGATATTATTTGACCCGTATCGGCTAAATTATGAAAACTAGTTTCATAAGCCGAACCGTGCGCGCAATAGGCGAAACGGTTAACCATGAGAGTCGTACGCTTGTTTCCTAAGTCAATATGCCTTAAATGTGTTGTGGTATCAGTAGGATACCTTCCGTGACGCCCGTAACGAGTTTAAGTTATTATTATGCCCCGTAGGGGCTTTTTGGTCCTTTTAAAGACTTTAAAAAGGGCTTTTCGAGTTCTACAGGAAATCTGAGTTTCCCGAACAGCTTATAAAGCTTAAAATACTTTATTTATTATTTAAAATCAGTAGCAACTGGAATCGGGTCAAAAGACCTTGTAGAACTCATGTTTTGGCCGAAAAGGGCATATTCGGTATTTACCGAACCGTAGCCATAACCGCAGGTTATGAGCGAGGTAAAAATTATTAAAAATCTTTAAAATTCCCAAAATATTATTTTAATACAGTGGGTAAAAGTTTTGGTGACGAAATCTTGGTTTAGATAGGTGTTATGCTAATTGCGCCGTTTATTACAAAAGTTTATTTAAATTGCGCTAATTAGCATAACTCTCATTCTAGACCTCGGATTGACGTGAAACTTTAAGGACATGCTTATAATTTAATAAGCAAGGTTTTGGTCCGTTCACGTGTCCGAAATACTCGTTTTAATTTCAAAAGGCCGTTACGGTCAACTTTTAGGCGAATGACGGAAATGCGCAAAAGACTCGGATAACTCATGAACTGATCACAGAGGTTTATACCATCATGTGACCTGGTCCTAAGAGAGTCCTAAGGTATATCTATACCTCACTAAAACGGGTCAGAACTGAAGTCAAAGCAAAAGTCAAACTTTTGCGACATTCGGCTCCGAACCGGGTCAATATAGTAAATGGTCGATTCAAACGAGCGCAAACAAGTTTATATACTTATTATCATGTTTTATGATTGTCAAAACAGGTTCCATAGCATATACATTACAGATTATGCATAAATCGCTAAAATAGCTTTCTGTTGACTTTTTAACCGCACGTTTGACTCGATATTTGACATAGTTAGAGTGGTGATCAGGGGGAACCCTTTTAGAGGTTTATTACCCACATAATTACCTTCTCAAAACTACTTTTGATCCGTCATAAGACTGAACCATTTGCAAGTTATCGTAATGACAACCGTTAGTTACGACGGTTGTGTTTATAGGCTAAAACTATGGAAATGTGTGACCAAAATGGTTATGAACGACTTACAGAAGTTGTATCTTGATTATGGAACAGAAGAGAATGCTAGGGAGCTCTTGGAATGATCAGATGGAAGTGTTTGAGTTGTGTGAATGTTGTAACCTCAACATTGCTATTTATAGTGCTCAAAGGACCTCAAGATCATCACAACTCAGCCTACATTTGATCATGGATCATGGGCAGGTGTCCCTAAGGTGTATGGGTCGAGTAGGGGGCACCCATGCCTCATTGATTGATGTTTGGTCGTTCAAATGCTCCAAAAGGCAAGTAGTTACAACTTTCTGCATCTGGACGTCTAATGCGGCCCGCATGGGAGTTCCATGCGTTTCTAATGCGGGTCGCCTGGGATTTAAATACCAGGCGAGTAAAAGAGGAGGCTCGCGGCCCGCCTCAACTTACCCAAACATGCAATGCGGGTCGCGTGGGGCCTGTTTTTCAGATTTTTAAAATCTTTTGAAATGATTACGAAATCCTGGTAATTAATAACGAAATCTTTCGTAATGATTTACCTGACCTTTCGGGTTTGAAGGGGTAACTTTGCGGTTTGGCCCTCGGTTAATTACAACTAAGGATCTCGTGTTATTTATCCGCGTTGTTAAGTCCCCGGTTAGTTTATTAATTTATTCAGAAAGTCTTAACTTTCATGATTGACGCTTTTAGCCCTTCTTATACGAATTTGATCGTAACTTTCCTGTTTCATAACGAAACTTCGCGAAATTCATATATTATATTTTAGTGAGTGTATAACACTGTTACAAAGCTTTGGGAACGTTAAAGGGTCACTCAGAGGTATAATTAAACATGTTGACACAGTTAACCCCTGTAGCTTGTAATCTCTCACTTCCTTTCGTGTCTCGCTTCCGTACGATCCATCATTTATTCGTTTGAAGGTACAAGCACCATTTAGGGTTACTATACAGTATATTTACCCTTGTTTCACATTTATAACCCTCGAATTTATATACTTTCAAGGTTTGTCAACATTTGTCCTTTATTTAATATAAATGCCACGTGTAATCAAATGACACGTGTTAACACATTATTGGACGCAAAAATTCAAGGTGTTACATAAATAGACAACCCCAAAAAGTATCTTTGTTTAAAACTCTACTTTTAACTTTTATTAGTTTACGTATTTCGAAAATTTGAATGCCACAAAAAATGTAAATTCTTTTGTAATATGTGTTTGGACACTATTGATCTGAGGTGGCTAGAGACATCACTCCACACCCACTCGCCTAACATGTTTATACGTCTTACTAGAAAAATAAAAAATCTCCATGCTGTGAAAATCAACGGATTCCATTGTCTTTTGTTAATTTAATATTAAGTATAGTTAAATTTAAAATTTAATTCCTTCGATATATTATGACATATAAAAAAGGCTAAGGCCGGTGTACGGTCAAGATTAACATATATTATTGAGCACGTAAGAGCATTCACATCCAGTCCCCTAAAATTATACATACATTCCACTAAAAAACAACTCTTATATCAATATATTTCCACTAAAAACAAATACTGTTTCTCTCTCCTTTTCAATTAAATAATATTTTTATACCTTTATCATTACATTTTTCTCTCTCCTTCACTCACAACCACTTTCAATATATATTAAAAAATTATAGTGGGTGAACAGTGTCCCCCCAAATATACAGATGAACAATAACATTTTCTCTCTCCTCCACTCACAACCATTTTTATACTCTTTATATTTTAAAAACCCCACACTCACAATTTAGTTCTTTGGATGTGAAAGCTCTAATATGTTACATTTCTCATTATTGTGGTAGGTATGTTTAAATTGTGACAAATTAACCATCGTGTTTACTCATATATACATACTAGCCTAAGGACCCGTGTATTACACGGGTTGATTAAAGATAATATCGCTTCATCATCGTTGTTTTCATAAAATGTTATGAATATATACACGTCTTGAAACGGATCATGTAAAAACTTTTTATTAACCATCAATATGCAGATATCACAATTCGTTGAAAATCTCATTATACACCACATTAGTTGTTTTATATATAGATTTTTCGTTGTTGTCAAGTATGAGTATTTTGACCCCATTTCTTGTTTTCACCCTTGATAACGCAACATACAATTGACCATCAATATGCAGAAATCACAATTCGTTGAAAATCTCCTTAAAGTTGTTAAATTGATATATATATATATATATATATATATATATATATATATATATATATATATATATATATATATATATATATATATAGGGGATGGATCATGAGAAAACTAGTTTAAATGAGAAAACCAAAAAACTAACTAAAAAAACCTAAAAAATACCAAAAAAATATTTTTTTTACAATTCTTTAAAGAAAAATCGCTACTTTTTATGTATGGAAAAAAATTTTCAAAAAAAAAAAAAAATTTGTTGTACTGCACATGTACACTAATACGGAAAGCCTAAACCACTTAACCCACCCCCCACCGACACCCCCCAAAAACCTAAACCCCCCCCCCCCGCACCCCCCAAAAACCTAAATTCACCCTCCCACCAAAAGCCTAAACCCCCCCCCCCCCCAAAAAAAAAAAAAAAAAAAAAACCTAAACCCCCCACCCCCCCCCCCCAAAAAAAAAACCTAAAACTAAACCCTAAACATAAACCCGAAAAAAACCAAAACCCCCCACCCCACCCCACCCCCTCCCCCCCCAAAAAAAAAAAACCTAAACCCCCCTCCCCCACACCCAAAAACCTAATCCTAATCCTAAACCTCCAAAAAACTAACCCTAAAAGCTAAACTAGACTCAAAAAACTAATTTTAAGCATGTAATGCAATTGTAGTACATGTTATATTGCACATGTGCACTACTATAATAATAGTGTTGAAAAGAAGACGACACCATAAATCTTTTTTTATGTCATAAAAAATATGCTCGAATATACTTGAATGAAAGATAAGAAAATTTGTGATCTTATGGTGCCATTTTTGTTTTAAAATGATAACGTATGGAGAAATGGGAAGTGTTTGAAAAGTTATATATATTTTTTTTCCAGTTTTACCCCTCCTTCATTAAAAGTCCCCCCTCCCCCTCCTTTTTAGTGGATTTTAGTTAGTTTTCTAGTTTTCTCATTTATATCTAGTTTTCTCATGATTCTCTCCCCATATATATATATATATATATATATATATATAGCTTAAGAACCCGTGTATTACACGGGTTGATTAAAGATAATATCTCATCATCATCATAGTTTACATAAAATGTTATCAATAAATACACGTGTTGAAACGAATCAGGTAAAAACCTTTTATTAACCATCAATATGCAGAAATCACAATTCGTTGAAAATCTCTTTATACCCGCGAATTTCACAGGCTGCTAAAAGAAAATATCTTTATTATCACCGTTGACATAAATATTATGATTTTATACACACTAAAACACAAACGAATATATTAGATTACGAAGACAAATTGAAATACATGTATATGCAACGATCACAATTCGTTGAAAATCTCTTTATAAACCACATAGTTTAAGTACCCGTGTGTTACACGGGTGGTCTCACAATAAATTATGTTATTTAACAATGTTGACATAAACTTTTAAATGAAAGAAACGTTGCATTGCTTAGATAAATATTAAATTACAATTAACTGAGAAAAAATAATATGAAAAAAATCACAAGTCCTTAAAGATTTTTTTTTATGCACCACATTTGAAATTCATTGAGACGTTGCTACTTCATCAATCATCAAGCTTCAAACCATCCCCCCCCCCCCCCACAAACGCTACCTCAAACCTGACAACCTCTTTCACCAACTTTGCAAGTTCCTTAATGGGAACCTCCTTCCCACTCCCACATTAACATGACCAGATTGAATATTTTTCCAACAAAAACGACACTAAATAAGCAACATCATCGACGTGCAAGAACTCACGCATCGATGACCCTGGACCCCACACCACCACTTCCTTGTCTCTAGAAAGTTTGGCATCATGAAACCTCCTCATTCTCAGGGTGGAAATTGTCGCTAGGACCATATAAGTTTGTAGGGATTGCTGAAATCGCGTCCCACTTGTATCGAATCCTATACGCTTGGCTTTGGGTATCCGGATCCTGTGCAAAAAAGTTGATAAAAAAATATTAAAAGTATAAAACTTAAGTCAACCATATATTTTTTGTATGTGAGGAATACATACCAGATAAACAGGTGAAGATATAGCAAATTTTGAAGAATATTTAATCTCTCAAATTTCAAATAATGGAAAAGATCATGAAGCAAAACTCAATTTAATCAGCTTGTCCTCAAGTTCAACCCATATGCCTTTTTACAATATGCTTTTAGTGCTAATTTGAAGTTTAAAATTAAGACATTTATAGCTTATAAAAGAATTAGATATATAACTAGATATAATCACGATTAATGAATTCCAGACTTATCATTAAATAGTTTTATTTGATACTTATTTTTAATTATCCCTACTGAATGGATAAATTGAAAAAAAATAGTATCAACAAACATCATAGCTTGCTAGCATCAATTGGGTAAGATATTTGTACCTAAAACTGAACATTCAAGAACTCAATAGTTTTTATTATTTCTAAAATATAATGAGGGCTTACCTAGTCATAAGCAAGCATTCATGGAGTAGGTTTCATTAAATCTATGAAGCTAAAACTATAAACACTCAGGGTTTATGCATCATATAAATTCATGATTACCCAAACACACACCTGGGCCTAATGAAACAGGATTGTGAGAAAGATGATAAACTACAAAATTTCAAGGGTAATAAACCACGGGAAGCTGCTTGAGACCAAAATTTGAAGCATAATTTCCAAGTACCTTTTTCATTTCCCTTAATCTATTGCCTGTAGTATTGTAAGTGAATAGCAAGTCCTACAGCGTCACAAGAAAATCCAAATTAAGTGTGAGGTAGCATCACAAAACCTATATCATTGCTACTTTAATCAACACAATACTTGCCTGGAGCGATGTATCCATATGATCCGGCGACCCGTGACATGGCATGCTGATAATTGGCAGAATTCATTAGCTTCGCGAGCCCGAAATCGGCCAAATAAGCCTCATATTTGCAGTCGAGAAGAATGTTATTGCACTTAATATGCTAATAATATCGAACCGGAGATGGACTTCACGAATATGATAATCAATCTCAGGTGATTATTAGTTTAGTTAACTGATGTCTTACCACAAATACCCATGTTAATCGTTTAATCAACTATACCATCTTACAAATCAAACAAAAGAATAACAACTTTATGAAACGGAAAAAGATTAGGGCTAACTCTTACAATCGATCGATGAAAAAAAAGATAAACATAACAAATCAATAACACTGATGTCACCAAGATTGTATGTGCCAAATCAAACAAAGCTTAAATATCGATGCCAATTGCACATATGTAATGGTAGTATCCCAAAACCACATCAAGATATATAGAGAGAGTTAAGCACAAGTTTTATTTTAGTTTGTTGTGTTGTTACCTATGTTATATTCATTCATTTCCTCACGTCTTCTATATACAGAGAGGTGATTGTATTGTATACTTACTTGATTTTGATGCTTTATGGTATCAAAGCACCAGGTAGGATCGTTTACTTTTCTGGTGAATCTCTTGTGTGCTTTACTCCATATTTTTAGAGTAACTCTCGGAGTCACTAATTCCAACGACGTCTTACTGTATCAATCAATCAACATGAACATAATCAGGCCAAACTACAAAGTCAACGCTAAAAAATCACAAAGTTATGTAAATTTTGAAAATTAAAAAAAAATCTTACTACTTTGCAATCTTCAACAAAGTTAATGTTCAATTGAATGAATAAGGCGGAATCCACACAATGTTCGAATATTAACAATGATCTTACCACTTAGATAACAATTACACATAAATGCTACAAAGTCTATGTATTACCTTGATTCCACACAATGTTCCATGTCTTGCTCGCCCTATACTCTTTTGATGCCATGGCTTTCTTCCCGTACCACTGACCTCGCTGGTTGTTTTTTGTCGAATGGCTTCCCTGTCAAATGGGTTCACACATTACTTATAAAAAATAAGTTAATATAAATATCCCAAAGTATAAGTTCTAAGTTTAATGGAAAGAAGATAACATATCAAATAAGTGTCAAAATGTATACCTCTATAAGTTCATAAATATGTGAATATTTCTTGCGACTTAAATTATATATAACATATCAAATAAGTGTCAACATGTATACCTCTATAAATAATTTTTTGAAATGAAAGAAATTTTGTATTAAATCTATAAAAAAAATAAATTGGATTTAAATCACAAACCCGCTTTTCCCACTTTTATATAAAAGTAGTTAACTCTTACCTAATAAAAATGTCCACATTAAATAGTGTGTGCATATATATATATATATATATATATATATATCACTAAAGGGGAAGGTTCATTTGAGAAGAAAATTTAATTGAGAAGAAAAAGAACAAAGAGTAATTTTGTAAAACATTAGATAGTTTTTTCACTTATCTCATGTATTATCATTTTTGACTAATTAATTAGTCATAAAGACTAGTATCCTCCACACTAACTTTTTTTGCTTACACACATCAAATGTTATCTTACAACTCCGAAATTCATCCTACACGTTCAAATTTGTCCTACACAGCTCGTAATTTATCCTACACAACTCATAATTTATCTTACACTTTAAATTATTTTATTTTATTTTTTTTGAAAAAATATATATTTTAAAGATAAGTTACAAAAAAATTAATCTAGTTAGCTATTAAAGAGGAATACTACAATTTAATGACCTATGTAGATTTACCAATGTACCCTTATAGTAACATTAAATACTTATATTAAATGAAGTAAAATAAAGCTTTCTTATTGGTTGAAATTTCTTCTTTTCTCTTCTTACGAAAAATTTCTTCTCATTTGAACTCTCCACTATCACTAAAAGCATCAAATTGCATATTTAGGTATAATTAATAGTAATTATGTTACATCAAATGGTTTTAAAGTATACAACATCAAGCCTCTTGACACCATCTTTGTTGATGTTTCCTCTAGATAAGAAGATGCATTTTACGAACTCATTGGACCACACTTTTCAAAAATTCAGCTCAGTAAATATCTTTGCCCAATAATAATACATAAAAACTCTACTAATGTATCTGGCATTCTGGCTATTGTATTCAATACTTACAATCTAGAGCGAATTCTATAATTAAAGAATTAGTATTAATTTATTCGTTTTATACTATTATAAATGGATAAATTTGATTAACATGTATAAATTCAAAGAAGATAAATAAGGAGTTAACTTTCATTTTGCTCCCTGTGGTTTGGTCATTTTAACGGTTTTGCTCCAATAGTTTAAAAATAGCCATTTTCCTCCCTGATTTTTCTAACTTTTCTTCATTTTGCTCCCAGCCTCTAACTCCATCAGGGAGGAAACTGGCGACAAACTCGAAAGATTAGGGAGCAAACTGGCGACAAACTCAAAAGATCAGGGAGGAAAATGGCTATTTTTAAACTATTGGAGCAAAACCGTTAAAATGATCAAACCACAGGGAGGAAAACGAAAGTTAACTCTTCCTAATATAATTGGTGAATCATCCTGTAGGCTAAATGATGAATCCATATCACAAATAAATTCCAATATAGCATGCATAAAAGTTGTATCCAATATAAATGAGTCACAAATTGCCACTTCATCAATTCTTAAAAGATTACCCTTTTTAACCATACCCGCTTTGACCCGTTTTAAACATGCATATTTGATAATGTTATATTTACAATTTACATATCACATGAATTGAATAATATAAAACGAATAAACGATATAATTCACAAATATCTAAAACTTATTATAATATAATGAAACTGGGGAGATAAACTCACGGTACTTATCCGGCATGTTCTTGAAGGAGATGATATTTGAATTGTCCCCTGTTGCCTTCAATTTGCTTTGTAGCTTCCGTATAGCCCCATGCCTCTGCTCCATTTTTCCAATATATCACATAGCAAGATTAGATCTAATTAAGACGCTATGTCAACAAAAACTGACCACATTAACTGATTTTGTAAAAATGATAATAGTTAATTTTTGAAGTGCTATTTTTTGACCAATGATACATTGGGGTTGATTTAATTTATTTTATTTTTCACCTTGAGTATTCAAATGGGTTAAACTAAAAGATTTAGTTAAAAATGGAACATGCCAAGAAGTCAAAAGGCATCAAAAATGTATTCCAATGCTGTAAACCTCCTAAATCTCCCTTTCTTTACCCGAACCCAAACCTCTTGTGACCGATGACCATTTATCTGAGTATGACCCACTCACTGTGCCATCTCAAAGTAATTTTAACTTTCATTGCAATTTTATTGAACATCTCAAGAAGGAAAGTGTTATAGTTCTAAAATACATAAATATATTTTTATTTATATACTATAGCAAAAACATAAAGTTATAATGTAATACGAAATTACCACAAATATGTTGAGGATTATATGAAAGTAATATGATTATAATATCATAATCTTTGAATAAAACAAATTATTAGGTTGTATGCATTAAAAATAGGCTTTGAGTCACTTTTAACCTGTTATACCCGTTCTCTTTTAGTTTTTTTTAGTGGCACGTATATTAAGAAAGGGAAAAACCACCCACCTCCCTTTTAATAAGGATGATGATCAAATGTAATTATATAAAGTTTGACTTATCTCCTCGTAATGTTCTTTATATAAACAAAGACTTCATTACCTATATATTAAAAACTTAACTGAATGAATAGTATTTAATAAAAAAATATATATTGTAATAAAAATATAATTGAACTAATAGTAACATCACTAACGAATGAGCAGATGGCATTGGGTACCGGTACCGGTACCCAATATACCGAACCAGGTGTACTTTCGGTACCGGTTCGCCAGCGGTATTCATCGGTTTTTACCCTCAAATACCGGTGCCGTACCAGTACCGACCGGTACCGAGCCGTACCGTACCAGGTATATTCGGTACCGGTACCTACTTTCGGGGATTTCGGTAACAATATTTTCGGTGACAGTATTTTCGGTAACAGTATTTTGGTACCCACCTTTTGGCGTTTTCAGAATCGTTACTTTCGGTTCGACACCGGTCTAGCATCATACCTGTATTTATTGATTTTTACCTTCAAATACCATACTGTATCGTACCGAGCATTTTCGGTGTCGGTACCTAATTTCGATGATTTTCCGAATCGGTACTTTCGGTGCTGTTACCGGTACCGAGCTCATCCATATTTTAACGTGTTCTCACCGTAATAACTGAACCGAAAACAACCGAATTTCCAACGTGTAGGACGTTGGGTCCTATTATTATATATTATGTTATTTAAAATCGTTTTTTAGGATGGAGTGACTATCCTTTTCACGACATTTTTATTTATGTTTTGATATTCTGTATCTGCTTGCCGTTATTGACAAACGTTTTGCAGTCATTGGGTCCCCGCCGCAACGTGCGGATGAAAAATCAACTAGTTTGTTTCAAGTTTAGATGGTTTGTCCACCGGATGAGGCATTAGTTATTTGTAAATTGTATTCCATTGCCATAACTATTTAGTTAGAGATGTCAAAAAATGGGCAGGTTCATTGGTCGACTAACGGGTCAAAATGGGTTGCATTGACCCGATACACATTTGTGTAAACAAATTGTTAAATCTTTTTTTCTAAAAAGATAGGTGCCTCAATTTATTATTTCATTAAAGTTAAACTACTGAATAAAATTATTTAGGATGTTTTATGCATTACAAATCCACTTGTAAGCGACATTAAACCTGTTCCACCTGTTTGACTCGTTTCTTTTTTAGTTAGCTTTTTTAATTGTTAAATCGACAGATTAAAGATAAAACAAAATCGACCCATTATTAACTGGTCGAAGTTGCGAAATCTATATTGATGCCAATTTCCTTTGAATGCACATAACAAAAAAACAGTAAAACATGTGAGTTGCCAGTTTACTTACACCTGTATTTACAAAAAAAAAAAAAGTAAACACTTACCTTGGAATGAAACTGGAAATCATCCTTCTTTACTACAAATGGCTCACTGGTTGTTGAAAACCATCCCTCTATTCCTTAATCACCACAATGGTATGGCTAACAATCACCACCGCCCACAACCACTAACAACTCATCTGCCACCAGATTTTCGCACTCAAACCACCAGCTCCACTCATGCCTCTCTATAAAACAACAATTAAGAAAAACACATAACTCCAATACTTTTCCAAATATATGTATTAGTTCATTTACCATAAAAGTTTAACTTTGTCTCAATGTTAGCATACCAGCAATAACAAAAACTCTATGTCCAATTAGTTATTTGCTCTCCTTGTCTTTGGTATCCATGGCCTGCACCCAAAATTCGACACCAATTTAATTATGAAAGCAAAGTAAAGATAAGTAAAAAAAAAAAAAACTATATTAGGTAGCTATGGTGGTCATTTCCCTTAGAACGCTAAAAAACTATTAAACTCCTTGTAAGAATTAGAAAATCCAAAACGCAAATCGTTACAGTCTTAAACGGAACTCGTTTAGATAGGTTTGGTTCTCCTCGATTTGATATTTTAATCTTCCGGTGTTGGTACTGTCTGGTTCTATCCTGATGAGCACCCGCAACAATCAGTAGAAGTCAATTTGGTGAGCCAAAATGCCACCTACACATAACAATTTGCAAAATTAAACAATTATTCAAATAACATTAATACATAAAGGTCAGCTGGAAAAATTAGAAACAATGCAGCCAACTGGAACAACTAAAAAATGAAGAATTAACTATGTTATTTGGTGTTGCTCTTTTGCCACTGCTACCGAAAAGCTCAATCACCAAAAAATAAGTTTTTTTTGTCTAATTACCTTATATTAAAGTCTTTTAGGCTTTTGAATGCATTTTTCAGCAGCTTAACCATCTGACTGGTTATACCAACAGTTGAACAGAGATGCCTCTAATGATTTCAGATTTGTAAAAACATAATGCTTAGCAACTTTAACAAAATATAGCAAAAACTAAAATTTAAATTGAAAAAAAAGCAAACAAAAGCAAACTTACCATAAAATCACCAGCAAGGATAGTGCCCATATGTACTGACTGGCCCATTTCAAGCTCTTAACTGTATATTGCATCCCGATCAGATGTGATTGCTTTGAAGTAGTTACAAAATGCTGCAAAAAGTTTTCACATTTATATCTTATTATTTTACTTTATAAAGAATACCAAATTAGCAATATGAAATTAGCACTGATTTAAGCATCTCACCAACAACCAGAAGAAATTCTAACTTCACCAGCATTGGATGAACCGTTTTATTGAAGTTGAGCTGTAAAACCCGCATGCCAAGCAACCCTCATGACCTGCACACTATCTTTATTCCTTCACCAACCACTATCCATTGTGACAATGCCAGTGCTACCTAGATAAACCGATGCATCCATAACAAATGACACCATAACCAAAAAAATCAAAATATCCTAAACGGAAATTAGGGTTTTGGATAACAGAACTAAATTAACATAGCAGACGAAAAGATAATCAAGGATGAAGAATACATGGTTAATCAAAACGGGATAAACTCGATTCCGATTGAGCACAGGGTTAATCAAATCGGGATAACTCAAAAACGGTTGAATATGAACGCCCATTGTATGTCCCTTAAAACCCATTTATCAAGTTCAATATGAACGCCACCTGTCACGGATACTCTAGGCCTCATAATTCACTAGACGCATAGATCCCCTCAATTATCACAATATGAGACCTTGGGACATCAAATGTGTTGAACAAATGAAGCTCAAAAAACAATTTTTAACCTTTAAAAAAAAGAATTATAAATTTCTTTTAGAAAAAAATCATGAAATAATAACCAAGTTTTAATAATAGAAACCCATTCTTTTTCTAACTATAAATCGTAAACTTGAAGTATGTGACAATCAATCTTATTCTTTGTTTTAGAATCGAGCGGAGATAGTGGCAGATAGCGATAGATGTCGATATATATAGACACTTTTGGTATGCCATTTATGAATTATGTAAAGAATTAAGTTGAAATTTTAGAAACAATATACCAACCAACTTAATTTCCACCTTAATTTCCACCTAAATACACTTTTTTTCCTCCACTGTAATATATATAAAACATGCATGGAGCATGCATTTACTTAATACAGTTTGAAAAACATAAAACTTTTCAAACTTACATGATGTGAATTTACTAACCACTTGTAGCAACAAAAACATTCAAAATTGCAATCATTCAAATTTCATGTTCTTTATTCATATTTTGATGATAAGGTCAAATTTGCCACTCTTTGTTCGATCTTCAGTCAATCTACATAGCTAATACTCCAATAACTTAAGCAAAATGTCACTAAATAACTAAATGAGTGAGTGCTAAATTACAAACAGATAACAACTTACAGGCCAAACATGACGATAACCAGATCCATCCATCTGTTTGAAACAAACTCTTCACCAATTTCACAAAATACGTCGTCGTTTCTGATTCAACTTCGCCGCCATAACCTGCAATGGCTGACACGTCTTCGCTAATTTCATAAAAGTACGCCATCGTTTCTGATTCAACTTCATCGCCTATTTAGATCCGTAATATAAAATGGTTAACCACATTGACATAAAAGGGAAAAAGAAATGAACAAACACTCCCCTAGCTCCCAGTTGGCCTGGTACACTACCCTAACGGTTTTGAACTTGAGCTTTTTACAAAGAAAGCATTAAACTAAAAAGATTAAAAGGTTAAGTGAAGTTACAAATGCATGTGGCAAGCAAGCTAACCAAGAATCCAAGCGATAGTCTGACCCGTTAAGAAAATCAAACAACATGGATTTGTAGTGTTTATTTAGATCAACTATGTGACCTGTTTAAACATCCATTAAAGGCTGAAAATCATATAACTGTTAAAAACAGTAAGAATTAACATGCACGTGATGTCTGAAGTTACTTGCCTTGTAAGATTTAACACCGTTATAGCATGCTATTAACTGCATAGCGTCAGATAATAACCCAACTCTGTCTTTCGTGTGTATCTCTATCTTTAGCTCCTGTAGCACGAGTACAATCTATGTTAGCCCATAAATTGCACCTAACAAACAAAACAAATAAAAAATACATCTGAAAAAGATAATTTTTATCATCCTTACCGCGGAAACTCTTCTCTATATCGTTACTTCAAGAAAATTGTATCACTTTCTGTCTCTCTGCATCTGATTTGAAGGGTGATCCATCAATATGTCTGATCCAAAATTCCTAAATACGTAGCCACGAATCTTTATAAGTTTGTGGATTTTGATAAAATAGAATAAAAGGTTTTCAACACGACTAACCATTTGGTATGCTTCAGCCCCATCAGCATAAAAGTTACCATGAAAAACAAAATACCTGAGTTCTGTCAATGTACAAATTGTATCATATAAAACCTTCGGCATGCGTTTGCCCCAAATAATAACTGCTGAGTAAATATTATCATTCCAGCTAACAACATCCAATATGTCTTCTTTTATCGTTTATGGTTCAAGTTCATAATATCTATAAGCAAGCATTATCTGATTAAGCTTTCTGTCGATCCATGTACACCCATTAGAGCTTCTATCGTCTGAACATATTTAACCTTATGAACTTTGAATATATCGAACCAAAACCCATCAATACATTGCATAAAAGCTCAAATTTGCCCTAGATATTTGTAAGAACGGAAAACCCCAAATTGAAATTACAATAATCAATAAAAGTATGGCAAACTTACCACTATACTAAAGAATGTAAGCATTTTTGTAACTCTTGAAAAGAACCCAACAAAAAGATCAAATCTTTAAACAAAAAAACACAAAGTGTATAAAATTAATCTAAACAAGCACAATTCATTTCCATAGTATCACATAAATATACCGATTCACTCGGCTTCCATTATAAACCAATTCCACCTAAATTTCAACTCAAAAAAACTTAAAATGACGAAACAAAACCAGATCCAACAACAATAATCAATAATAACATCCATACTATTCAACCAAATCTGAAAACTAACCTTATCACCACCATCTCCACAGTACAAACCCACCAACACGCACGAACCCGGGTCCATATTCTGACCATTTTCGTTCATAGTTCTAAAAAAGAAAAGATATAAAAGTGAAAATTTACTGGTGTTAGGGTTTGAAAGGTTTGTTTGTATCTTGGAAAAAGAATAATCCAAACAAAAGGGAAAAATCGGTTAAAAACAAAAATATGTGTAATTTATGTAAAACACACACAAAACAAAGATTAACATATACAATCAGATGATGAATGAAATCACGAGTAAACGTAAATCAGTAAATATCGATGTAAATAAGAGTAAACTTACATGGATTGGCATTCGACTGGTTCCAATTGAGGGTTTATTTAGGGTTTATGATAATCGCTTTGATGAGAATCAGCTGGTATAGATGTAGAGTTTGTGAAAGGAATCAGAGATAAATGGGATCTGAATCTGAGTATAAGATGAATCATAGATACATGAGAATCGACTCGCTGAGAATTAGGCTTTGTGAAAGCTTCAAGTGATACCTTTAATTCAGTTTCGATCGAATCATGTAGAATTGTTTCATATAGAAGAACGTGATGGTGGAGAGTGGTAAGCGGTGGTGGATGATTTAGGGTTTTTTTTTTTTTTTGAGAAAACGTGAAAATGTGAGAGAGGAGATTAGAAGAAAAGAGTTTGGCGCTCAAGGTGAATTATCTTGATTAAGAGGGTGTCCACATCAGCAAAATGATTGGCTAAGAATAACCCATGTGGCCTAAGAGAATTCATTTAGTATAATAGATAGATAGATAGATAGATAGATAGAATTTACCTTTCATCATGAATGTCATATTCCATCATGTTTACTTAAATATACCTATAGAATTTACCCTTTCATCATGAATGTCGTATTGCATCATAAAAGAACCATATTCCTGAAATCTTCTTGCCATTTGCATGACATCCCAAATCAACGTTTTCTTTTATTGTATAAATTCTTAGTGCCAGCAATTGTATCCATCATGACGTACGAACCTTGTTTTTTACAAACATTTTTATATGATATTTTATCGTTTTACTTAAAATAGGGTATAAAAGAATTATAATAAAACTATCGATACGATATACGATACGATATCATATTCTACTACACATATACGATAGTATACACTACTATACTACACATGTAAGCACGTACTATATTATGTGTCATGCCCTCAATTTCCACATGCGGGGTTTTACCGTGAGGCGCGTGACATACCAAGATCAAGCCACTAATCATGTTGAACCATTTCAGTTTGATTGGAAAATGTTTAGCTATCACATTCAACATGAACAATGATAAGAGTTTCGATGTTTGAAAACGTTAGTTTAAGTTAACAGCAGAAGCAAAACCATAAAGTTCAGACGTAATCAAAACCACGGTTGTTAAGCATAATAATGAAAACAGGTTAACCAAAAGCCATGACATTCTCTAAGTTGCAAGTCCTCATTTGACCCGTACCTAACGTCCTACAAAGCATGCTAAAGTGTATCAACATAAAGTTGGTGAATTCACAATTATAGTTAAGCGTTGTCACACCCCAACCGATAACGAAAACATCGGAGTGAGACGAAAACGAGATTGCAAGAGACTTCATAACACCACTTGTGTCAATATTTAATGATCAAAATTTTATTTCATTACTAAAATCCAAGTACAATGTTTGGAAGCAAATTACGACAAGAAGTAACTTGAAATCAAATTACAACAAGTACTAAAATCTAAGGCGTGTTTCTAGTCATCCTACTAGATTTCGTTTATCATCATCAATTTCCTGCAATACGTATTAAAGTACATGTCAACACATAAAGTATTGGCGAGCATACAAGTTTGAGTATTATCATAAGTATAAACGTTTAAACAAATCCAGATGGCATAATCGTAATCTAGGACTTAACATAATGATACTAGCATGCAACTTATAATTGTCAACCCAAAGTTTCCCGCTAGCGTAATCTTATTGTAGCAACGATAAGACCGTTTTGTTTAAGTTAACACGAGCTCAAGAATACCGGCAGTGCGTTAATTCTATAGCATTGTACATGTTAAGGGAGGCTTGTATGAAGTTAATGACAAGTATAAAGCAAATAAGTTTCTAGCATGTATGAGTTCTAGTATCACATATCAAGCATTTATATTGGATTGTTTGTGTGTAAACATGTTTGTAAATGTAAGTGTGCGTTTTAATAAGGAATAAGTATTGCACCCAAGAAGTGATGAAAAGTAAAAAGGGTCATGTACACTCACGGTTTTGCAAAGCTTCCCGATTTAACCGAGAGTTGACGAGTTGTGGAGATTGGAAAACCGAAGTTACCCTACATTGGGGAAATGAAGGTGTCTGAGTATTCGGATTTAGTGGAGAGTTTGGATTCGAATTTATGTATGAAAATATATCTCGTATAAATACTTGTTTGGACACTAAGATTTTATGTGTTTTCATTGGTCCTAACTTGACAATTAGAACCACGAAAGAGAAATAAACAAAGATAATATAACCTAAGTTCATAACATCTAACCATAATCTGGTTAGTATCATGAATCCGGCTAAATATATATTTTATATAGTATAAGTGATGTAATATCATATAAATCACGTAAGTCAAGCATGGAGGTAGGATGGTTAGCATCCATTAAACCTCATTGTATGATTCACCAAAGCACAAGGTTATCAACATAATTGATAACCCGGTTGGTCATGAATAATAAGAATTATAAACTAACTAATTTGCCAAGTAGCCAAGTAAGATCAACCCGGGTGTTCCATACCCATCATGACAAATGTTAGAGGTGCAGCAGGGTTATGTTACTTTGAGTCTTGAAAGCTACTTGGATGAACAAAAACAAAACGAGCAAGTGAGGTAGCGGAACAAGTTTGGATAGCCGAAGCTTCCATGGTTCACACATTTAGACACATGCAAGGCTCACCATATGAACTATGGTGAGCTTGGATGGTCACATACTTGAAGGTTACTTGGAACCTTATCAAAACAGAAAGTTTAGGAGTTTCTTAGACCTTAAACTTGATGGAGAACAATGTAACGCCCTGTTTTTTCGTAACCTCCCTTATTTAGAAAGCGTGTCTTGTATTTATATTTTCGTAAAGTTGTTTCTCTTGTAATCATATCCTATTTCAAATTATTTTAAAACCGAGACTTTGATCGTAATAAAATTGATCTTCTATATGAAATATACATTCGTTTAATACATGATTCGTGATTCGCATAAACGTAATTTTAACTCGCAAACAACGATCGTGTATTCGTAATTTCAAATCGACCATACATACAAACGCTTGACTATTCAATTACGAGACTAACACATATATTTTTCGCTTATTTGATACCTAAACATATATTATACATACTTGATTTCTACGTAGTCACATGTTTCCTTCTTTTTCTTACTTAAAAACATGTATACTATACATTTTAGACCTTGTTACATGTTGGATACATATTAAACAACATGTAACACATTAATAAACAAAAAAAATACCCAACTAATGATATAAAAAAATAATAAAAGTAACAAAGCTGGCAAAAAATTTAAGTTGTGGTTAGTTGTCTTTTTTTAATGCTAACTCCCAACTAAACATCATAAATGCTCACCTAACCCAACCACAACCTTCCCCTATAAAACCCAAGTGTTATCCAAGCATTTTTCACTTTCTTTGCACTCCCTAAACTCTCTCAAAATCTTCCATAATCAGCTGTGAAATCAGAGTTCGAGCAGAATTACATTGCTTCACTAAAACAAGCATAACCTCCTCATTTCTTGTCCGATTCACTCGATTCTTTTTCCTACATGCTTGGAATAACCTTAGCTTCGTTTTCATTGGTTTTCCACAGAGAACCAGGCCTTGGAGCGTCGCCAAAAGGGCTCTAAAGTTTACTGATTTTTCTGTTCTTGTTTCAAACATTGATAAACTTGATTAAACTTGAGGAAACTCATCTCAAACCTATGTCCTTATGCTTATAACCACTTCTATGGTTAGTTAGGCTTAAAAACAAGGTTGAGACATTCAAAATCAGAGGTATAAATCTCACAAGCTTTCTGTTTTGTTCAAGGTTTTAACCCACAAGTGATGTTCAAGTTCAAGTCTTGATGGTTGTGTGATCTAGGATTAGCTTGGGCTGTCCTACTTGTAAATCCACACATTGCTTGATGTTTTCTCATAGATTAGTTAGTCATATTCTATTATTACTCGTAAGTTCATGACCCTCCTTGAATGTTCATAACATCAAGTGTAGTGGTGAACACTTAGAGGTGCCTAAATGGAAGACTTTTCTTCCTACCTCCTACATGAATTCTATGACACTTGAGAGGTTCCTAAATGGAGGATTCATCCTCCTACCTCATGCTTTATCTATTTGATATATTAACATATTACATAGCCTAAATATTATCTAAGTAATCAACCTTGATGATGAACTAATGTTCACTTGTTAAAGTATTGGTTACATCATCTAAAACATCATATGTGTTAAAGATGATTACTTTCGCATATGTACTTTCCATATTCTTTTTTAAATCCCAAATCTCGACTCTAAACATACCTAGAACTTTAACCCTCATACGTTCATCCTCCCAACCTCATACACTCGTCAATGCTTGGATAATCGGAAGACTTAGCAATTTTGTGAGTATACTTGACATATTTTACCGTTTTCACACTTTTGGGTGTAACATGTTTTTATATACAAAACACACTTAGTATACATACTCTTATACAAATACATAAACAAACAATCCAATACATGCTTACTATTTGTTATGCTTGATTCGTGTTTTCTGGGTGATTCTTACGTGATGAACTTGTCATTAGATTCGTACAAGCCTCCACTTAACATGTATAGCGCTATAAGAGTAACGCACCACCCGTGAACGAGAGGTCATGTTAGGTTTATTCATTCATACTTGCGTAAACAGAGGGTTGACTTGTAAATCGCATGCCAGTTTATACGTTAATCTTGATAACTAGGTTTGTCATGTGGATTGTTCCTTATCGTTTTTTTATACTTATATACTACGCACCAAACTTGTATGCTCGCCAATACTTTTTGTATTGAACTACACTTTTAAAACATGTTGCAGGTTTAGCGATGATATTGGTGACGCATGGAATCTAGTAGGATGCTTAGATACACACTTTAAATTTGTATTCCTATTGTATTGTCTTTCATTATTCATGTTGTATTTGTTTCAAATCCTTGTAATTGACTCTTTATAAATGGAATGAAATTTATTACTTAGATACTTGTCACAAATAGTGTTATGAAGTCTATTGAAATGTATTTCGTCTCACTCCGATGTTTCCGCCATCGGTTGGGGTGTGACAAACAACCACACACAAGCCCCACACTCATGGGTTGGATTGAGAACAAGGTAGGTACAAGTTCTTCACAAGAAATGAACTAGAAGATGAACATCTATAAGGTTTAGGGAAAGTATAAAACTAAACCCACTTTGGACACCAAAATCGGAGTTGTACCGCCTTGTTACACCTTAGTGAACATTTGGTAACAAACCTTGATGTTATCCAAGTGTTTGAAACAAGAAAACTCAAAGAATAAGTAGAAGTGAGTTAGAACTCACTTTGAACTCCAAAGATATTCTGCCAAAATCAGATTTTTTTTTGCACTTTGAGAGAGTCTTGAGAGAGTTTAGAGAGTTTGTAAAGTGTGGAGGAGTTGTGGAAGTGATGTATATATAGTAGGGGATTATGGTATGGGTTATAAGGAGGTTGGAACGTGACTATAGGAGAAGGGAGGTGGAAAAAAGGTGAATTTCACGCTATTTTAACATTCTGTCTGCCCAGATTCGTAGGCCACGGCTTGCAGGCCGTAGGCTACGAATTGGTCTGTTTCAATTTTATTTTTTTTGGCATCTTAAGGGATATATAAGTGTGTGAACATTAAGAATGTATATGAGTACGATTTCAATTATAATTTAAACATCAAGTACAATTCGGTTTCGTATATATAAAGCACGTATTCGAGATTGATTAAGTATCATGTATTTGTGCATAAACAAGTGTGAATAAAAATGTATTTCCATTATGATCAAAGTCTCAAATTACAAGTTTGGAAAAAATGAAACACGAATTACGACACGATTATAAGTTTCAAAAAATAGAAATACAAATACACTTTCTAAACAAGGAAAGTACAGAAATGCAAAGCGTTACAAACGTAAAGCGTAACGTAAGTTCACATGCAAAAGCGTTATAAACCATGACTCGGGTAGCTAACCCTCATCAAGACAACTAAACTGTGTGTACCAAATGTTGACGTTATAGTTTTTGTGCCCTCATTAATGTCTATCCGCAATTATGCAATGAAAAGGTCAATAGTTCACGCCCGGCTCCCAGCACGGTGTGAGATTTGTCGAACCTAATAGCACTATCAACTAATACCCCGCCTACCAACCAGACATGCTAATCGGTAAAATGTGTAGAGACTTCCAAATAAAGTTTGCGTTTAGTTAAGTGTGTTATTCCCACATCCAGGGATATTAGACTATGTGTGATCCCAATCCAAGGACGCGCGTGTAGCCCCAATCTATAACCACCCACAATCACTACCACCGACCACCGGCCACCACCACCACTCAACGCTTCATTTTTTTGCCTACTAAATAATACACAATAATAATTCATTCCATTTACACATGGTAACCAAAAAAGACATGGAATGATAATGGTGTATTGCATTCTCTCGTCCATTCTATTATCGCATACCAAACAGACCCATTGAGTTGAGGGTTCGTAAGCCTTAACTTTAACAGCCTAGATAAAATAGAAAAACGATACAGTAGAAAACCGAACGGGCCTGTAGATATGTAACTAGAAAAAAGCAGGCTACTTCACGGCCCAAGCTATAGTATTCTCTGGACCGGGTGTAGCCCTAGATCCAACGGCCAATACTACAAGATATCATCAAACGGTTGTCACACACTCTAGAGGTTCATATATAACATTCATCTTCACGTTTCTCAACTTTACCTAGGGTTTTTTGTGAGCAGCTGCATCTTCAATTTTCAACACCTCCAACCTTCTTCAAATCTCGATTCAATATGGTCAGTAACTCGTTATACGATTCAATGATTCAATAAAGTATAAATTAGATCATAATATATATCAAACACACATTAATAGAGTTATCTTGTAGCTATTGTTGACTGATGCAATCGATTTGTTGAAAAACACAGGTTTTGCCAAATGATGTTGATCTGCTTAACCCACCAGCTGAGTTGGAGAAGAGGAAGCATAAGCTCAAGCGTCTTGTGCAGTCTCCAAACTCTTTCTTCATGGTATTTCTTTCATTTTTGTGTTATTATAAGTTTATGTTTTGAAGTGCTAATTTTGTTTAATTATGTTCAAACAGGACGTTAAGTGCCAAGGTTGCTTCAATATGTAAGTGCCTGATGAAATATTGTTTATTTTTGTGTTTAATTTGATGTTTATAATTTTATTAAGTTATAAACCCATGTTACCGGTTGTACAATAGAACTGAATTTGTACAATAGAAATCATATAGTTGTGTAGTGGTGTTCTTTGGGTTATTTTTTGGGGTTTAATGTTTTTCGGGTTGGGTTGTTTGGGTATTTGGCTAGGAAAAAGGGACCTGATAACCTACCCATTTGATGTTCGGATATAGGTTATTTGGGTTCAGGTTAGTTTGGGTCGGGTCGTTCGGTTTTTGGCTTTAGATGTAAAATTAAAAGAAATATTTTTTTTGGGTTATTGGATTTTATCACCTCCAACGATTGGCTATTGGTTGCTGCCACCCTCAACTATCACTTTGACGCCGGTCACCCCCAACTTAACACTTAGTGTGTTCTGTCACCACGTCGTTAACTAATCACTAATTTTTGATCTTGTTAATATACTTTTGGGGTGTCCTAAATCCCTAAAACCTTCCTAAGATCCCTATGACACCCCCAAAAGTATAGTACAAAGGTCAAAAGTTAGTGATCAGTTAACGACATTGTGACAGAACATACTAAGTGTTAAATTGGGGGTGACAGGCGTCAAAGTGATAGTTGGGGATGGCCGCGGCCAATGGCCAATAGTCAGGGGTGAAAAAATCCTATAACCTTTTTTTTCACAAAATTTTATCAAATATATCATGTTGTTAAAAAATGTCAACACCATTTAACAATATGGTATGACAGTATTCAAAAGTGAACCGATAATCTAACCATTTAAGGTTCTGGTTGGTCGGGTTTGGGTTTTTCGGGTTCGGGTTTTTTGGTTATTCTCTAGTTGTGTAATCTGTATAAAACATCATATAACTGAATTTATGATATTTGTGTAACAGAACAACTGTATTTAGCCACTCGCAAACTGTGGTGGTGTGCGGAAACTGTCAAACAGTGTTGTGCCAGCCGACAGGTGGACGTGCAAGGCTTACTGAAGGGTGCTCCTTCCGGAGGAAGGGAGATTGATGAAAGTAGTTGTTTTGAACTTCAATATGGTATCTTGCCTAATCAGAAATGAACTATAAGTTGAGTATTTTATGTTAGGTTTTTATCCTGCCTTTTGGTGAGAACACAAAATGTTAGTTTGGTAACTTTTGTTATGTTCTTGTAAAGACTAAAGTTTTGGATCTTTGATATCATATCTATGGATTAATGATTTGTTTCTAACTTTTCCTGTTATGCATTGCAATGATTTTGTTTGCTATTTGGTTAATTCTATGGCTGTGATGATATCTTTGGCCTTGATGATATTATTGGTCTGGATCTTAGAAGCCTCATGTCTAGCAAGTTCAGGCGGCACATGACTATTGCTCTGTGTAAGCATCTGCTTAAGATCATAGAAAACTTCAGTATCATGTAAAGTCAAAAACGTAGTAGCCGTACCCGTTTTCCCAGCTCGCCCTGTACGCCCAATACGAGGCGTATACATTTCATTATTTCCAGGCATGTCATAGTTTATAAAATGAGCCACATCAGGTACATCAATCACACGCCCTGCGACATCAGTAGCAACCAAAACATTAAATCGTTTCGTCCTGAATCCTTTTAAGACTGATTTCTCTTTGTTCCTGCGACTTGCCACCGTGTATAGTTGTCATACGGTAACCGTGTTTTAGATACATGATCAGCGGCCTTTTTAGTGTTTACGAACACAATGGCGGTTTTGTCTAACAGATCATTCAGCAGTTTGTGCAACCTACACATTTTTTCGGATTCTTTCACCATGATAACATGTTGCGTAACGAGATCAGTCGCTTTTCCCGCAGTTCCTATAGTTACGACAGCAGGGTTCCGTAAGTACTTTCTAGCTAGTCTCTCAACAGCCGGTTGCATAGTGGCGCTAAACATATAAGTCATTCTATAAATTTGTTTCTCATCAAGCCATTCATCTTCGTTTTCGGGTTTGAAATTGCTTGACTGCATTGCATCAAGCACACCCACAACTTGTGGTTCAAAACTCTTATCAATCATGCGATCAGCTTCATTTAGAACAGCATAGTTACACTGGTTTAAAACAATGTAACGTCTTTATAAGCAATCGATTAGTCGTCCAGGAGTAGCAATCAATGTTTTAAAGACCGGTTTTTAAATCAGGCTAAAAAATGGTTCAACCGGTTGAACCAGGTTGTACCGAGCGGTTCAACCGGGTTGACTACCTAACTCTATAATTTCATAAATTACAACATCAACTCAAAAGTTAATCCAAAAACGCATGATTACATATTAAAAAATGATCCAAAAGTAAATCCATAATAAAAAATTATCCAAAAGATAATTGAAAATCATTCAGTTTTCCAACAAACTCTTTTAAATGAAATGTACGATAGGTTTAAGCCATCTGAGTGTTGAATACATCAAGTTCACGATCACATAAAAGATGAAATTCACTATTATCGCCATCCTCATTAACTAAAGGATAATTATTTTCGTTTCATACAATATTAAATAAGAACTTTTAATTACGAATAATCATAATTTATAAAAATTACGTAAGATAAGTAACATATATAATAAAAAAAAGTAACAACCCAAACTAAAATAACCTTAAGCCGGTACCGGTATTACGTTTCAAATCGGTATACCGGATTTTACCGCTGGTACAAACCTTATGCCGTTTCACTTATTTACCGGGGTGTTTCGTACCGGATTTACATCTGGAAACGGTAATACCGGTATAACCGGCCGGTATTTACCGGTTTTTAAAACATTATTAGCAATAACAACCTCACACCCTTGTCTAATCTTAAACCCTTGCTCTTCAATCGACTGTCCACCAACAATCGAAACAACTTCGATATCTAAATAACGAGCAAACTTAACCGTTTCTTCCTCAATTTGCTGTGCGAGTTCTCTAGTAGGCGCCAAGACAACCGCATAAGGCCCCTCCGCCTCATTTTCCTCGCTTATCGGAGGCAGTCTGGATATGTATGTTAACATAGGAAGCACAAAATCAGCAGTTTTACCCGAACCAGTTTCTGCAACACCAATGACGTCAAGCTGTTGGAGACCAAGCGGAATCGCAGCCATTTGAATAGGGGACGGGGTCTTGTATCCCGCTCGTTCTACCGCTTTCAAAAGTTCCGAACTCAATTTACTTTCGACCCAACTCCGCATAGGCCTGGGGGTTTTCATCCCTTTATAAGATGTGTCAAAATCTTCGCGAAAAATCCTCCAATCTCTCTCTGTCATCTCGTCCAGCTTCTTCTCCGACCAATGTCGATCAACTCTCATATCGAACGTATCATACATTTCCGCAACCTCAATCCCATCCTCCTTCCTAATCTCGTCTCGCAACTTTTTCTAGTTCTTCGCAGCCAACTTTTTCTGCTCCCTGCGGTCTATACCAGCACGAAAACCTCATCCGAACATGAGGCTCGCCTAGTGAGGATTCTGATAAAGAATGTGCGTATCGCAAGACGAGTCTTCTGTATTCTCCCAATCAAACGAAACACGAAACTTTTCGCTAGGTTTAGTTACTCGTTTCTTTGGCTTGTTTGATCCTAAATACTGCTGTTTAATCGCTTTGAGCTCCTTTCCGCGCTCTCGCTCCGCTTGCTTCTTGATTCTCGCTCGTTCTCTAGCCTTGTATTCTTCATCACGTTCATGTTCACGGTGATGACGATCATAATCACGAGAAGGTTTAGAAGATGACGATCGCCCACCACTATTTTTTTTCCAACATACAGTAGATATCTCACCATACATTCTCAAACCACACGGTGTGGGCGTGAAAATGTGACGTGGAAGTCCCTCTACGTCGGGAACACCATCCCGTGTATGGTGTGAAGGGCAACGTTGTGGGTGGGGCTTAAGGATCTCCACCAGCGTGGAAGGCAATTTTGTTGGTGATGTGGTGCGGGTTGATTGGTGGTAGGAGGTTTGTGATTGGTGATGTTATTTTTTAAACAAAAGGTGGGGCCCTTTCCACGCCCAACACCATCCCTGCTTTTTTACCATGCCCCCTTGAGGCCTTGCTGACGTGATTGCTACATGGCGTTTAATGTCCCTCTTTTTCATGCCCTCCCACACCATATAGTCTTAGAGCATCTCCAACGGTGGTCAAAGTCCCTCCAACAGACTGCCTAGTTATCATCGTCTTAGAGCATCTCCAACGGTGGTTAAAGTCCCTCCAACAGACTGCCTAGTTATCATCATTTCAATCCACAACCAATCCAAATCCCCGCTTTTCCTCCAACAATAAACCTCCACATCCACACCCCTCTTTTTACACTAAAAAATAAAAAAAAAGCTTGTGAGTGGGTGGTCTCCAGCATTTCTGACCAAGCTGGTCCGCTCCAGCAAATCGGACCGCATGGGTCAAAGGCCTCCAATAAGGGAAGTCTAGTAGGGGTGGTCCGCTATGACAAACCATAGCAATGGACCACCGTTGTTTATGCACCTATGGGCACTTATCGGATATGACTTTGACTTTTCCTTGTAAAATGCATATCTACATAAACTTTATTAATTTGATTATGAGTATTTGGAAATGTGTCCCAAGATTTAGGGTGAATTGGAGGATGGGAGACCACAAAATGAATATACCATTTGTTGCAATGTAGTTGTAGTACTAGTTAAGATCTCCATAACTGAACATATTTTTAAACAGACTCTCATGTGATAGTAATGATCGAGTGGGTCCATGACATTATAGCCTAGTGACATCTAGGGTGAGATAAGGCTAATGGATCAATGAGGTCCTGAGTTCGATTCTCACAAGGGGGTTTTCCAACATTTATTTGGTTTTCTCCTTAATTGGTGTATAAAACCTTACCGTTAAAAAAAAAAAAAAAGTAATTATCGAGTGGAGTGAGAAAGTTGAGTAAGCTATTGAGTAAATGCTAGAGTGAATGTATACCAAACGGTTGGTGAATGGTGTTTAATAGTTTAGAGAGAGCGAGACAAGTGCCATAATATCTCATAATATTAACCAAAATGACCAACGTTACACGTATTTTTATGTTTGTGTTTTAGTCCTATGATTGTTACTATACATAGTCATATGAACTGAAACCATTAAACTTGGCTTTGTTTGGCATCTCAATATAATTTACAGAGTAAATTACTTTTTAAGTTCTTGTGTTTTAGTGATTTTAACCAGTTGAGTTCAAAATTAAAAAGTTTAACGCCGTAAGTCCCTAACCACTCATTTTATAACGTTTTGAGTCCAATTTATAACACTTGTACGTTTTATTTTGGACTCAAGTGGTTAAAAACACTAAAACAGAGGGACTCAAAACTTTATAAAATGAGCGGTTAGGGACTCGGAACGTTAAACTTTTTGATTTTGGACTCAATAAGTTAAAACCACTAAAACACAAGGAGTCAAAAAGTTATTTACTCTATTTTATATCTTAAAACTGGTTGTAAGTTTCTTTTCCATCATGGGAAATGTTGTGGTTATATACTGAGCCTAATTGCTTGATTAAACTTTGATGCATAAACATATAGAATAAGTTAATTCACTACTACTACGAAACTGGGTAATTGCGACTAGAAAACACTGGTCGCAAGATTTGTTTATCTTTAAGCTTGATTTTTATAATTATATTACTCATGGAAAATAATTACATGGTTTTGTCTATCATGTGTCAAGTTGAATTAATTATCTTATCATTTTTCTTTCATATTAAAGTATTTAACTAATCTTCCTATACTAATAAATGAAAATCTTTTTTGGACACGTGTCACTTCCTGCTGTTTCTCACCTTATTTTCCTATTTATCTCTCATATTAAATAATAATTTTAAACAAAAATATTAGTTAAGAATAAATATTTAGATAAGGATAAACATTTGTTTTTATTATGATCATATTAAATAATAATAATAATAATAATAATAATAATAATAATAACAATAATAATAATAATAATAATAATAATAATAATAATAATAATTTTAAACAAAATAATGGATAAGAATATAAATGTTTATTTTTATTATGATCATATTAAATAATAATAATATTTTTAAACAAAAAATTAGTTATAAATACATATTTAACAAAGTAAAATATTATAATAAGTAAATAGTTCATTATAGTTCATTTTTAAAAGATAAATCTTAACAACTGTATGTGTTAACATATGAAATTATATTTTATTAAACACGTGTAATATACGAGTTTTTTTAAAGATATATTTTTTATTATTTATTATATAAAATCACATTTATACAAAATAAAAAAAAACAAAGTAAAATATTATGATAAGTAAATAATACATCACATCAATGTTCATTTTTAAAAGATAAATCTTGATGACTGTTTATATTAACATATGACATTATATTTTATTCAATACGTACAATATACGAGTTTTTTAATATATTTTTTTATTTATTATATATAATTATATTTATGCAACCCGTGTAATATACAGGGTTTTAACCTAGTACACATTAAACAAGCATACTTTGTACAAGTATCAAATGAAATTTCAGAAAATTTATTTAATATTCATACATCTTAACTTGGACAGACAAACCCATTAATAATATAAAAAACTCAACGTCAAGCACCCTCTTTATATTGGTTGCTACTTATACTTTAGTATATTTTGCTACTTATACTTTAGTAGTTTAGTATATTACTATTACTATACACTATGGAAAAATTCAATTCAAGTTCCAAAAAAAAGAAAAAAATATATAAATAAAGATGAAAAATTCAATTCAAGTTCCAAAAAAAGAAAAAAAATATATAAATAAAGATGAAAGAAATAATACATCGAAAACATAGGAATTAGGATACAAATATAATATCATAAAATCTGACCCTCACTTTAGTAAACATATATTATAAAAATAAGCGATGCAAATTAAATGGAACAATACGGAATCCAAGATAGTAAAAATAAATCAAACGTCACGGTCCCTCTTGCATTCGGGTGCCATTTTGGGAAACCTTTTCCGATCAGTGCAGTAGTTGTAGATGGTGAACTTCTGGCGGACCCATCGGAGACGACGCCATTGATAAGCATCAAGATCTTGATATTCTTTCTGGTCCCACCACCGTTTGCCTTGTGTTTCGCAGTATTTTGCGTTCACGGACGACTCACAACCGTCCACGTGGAAGTTCTTGTAGTGAGCCACAAATGGTCCCTTTGACCAATCTGTCTTTTCTAACCCACCTCTTGTTGCCCAATCGTCAGCGTTCCATAAGCTTGAGTAGATCTTCATCGGTTGGTTGAATGGGAATCTTACTCCTAGATCTTTGCTGTTCTTGAACACTCTGATTGGAACATCATCCACCAAAAACCTGTAGTAGATCATTTAACCATGTTCAAATTTAATTTTCTTTTTTATCGTGTTCAAATCCTACTCGTAAATCTACATATTTGTCTATAGATTTAAACCGTCACACAAATTGATTTTGGGTGAGGCTAAACATACGACTGTATGCTTAATTAACTCACCCATACGACAAAAAGTAGAGTTGAGTTATGATGAGACGGATTTCATAGCGGAGATGATAGATTCCGTTAAAAGCACACAGGAGGAGTGCGTTTATTTTTTAGAACAACTAATTTATACCCCAACTAATCCTACTATTTTTAGAACATCAACCGACGCGCCCATCTAATCTACCCCTAATTATCATCCACATTCCACAATAGAACATTTTTTTTGAACAGCAAAAAATCTAACGTGTAAACCCACCCTACTCGGGGCTATGTACAAGGTCGACTCCTCGACCGTGCCCCCAGATGCACGGGAACTGGATGGAATCCGTAAACCCTCACCCCGTCAGGTTTGAACCTGGGATTAAAGCCCCGATTCATCCCTTCACCTAATGTCTCTCGAAAATGGCCCAAACGAGAATCGAACATGTGTCTCCACTAGGAAGACAAACCTTTTGACCACTGGACCAACACACAAGACACGCCAAGATCTAAAGACTAGAGTTAGGTCCAGATCTACCGTTCGGGTAGGAAGACCACCACAAACACCTTGACACCGTTAGTCTACAAGTTTTTTACCCATCACACCTTGATACCGTTAAGTTAATAGCGGTTTGTTACCTACATTAAATGTGGTCGCATATCCAAACACCAAAAAAGACAACCAAGCATCCAAAACAAATTTAAAAAAAAAACCCAAAAAACTTACACAATCTGGTACATGTTCCAAAGAACAGAGTAGGAGTGGTACGCTTTGGTCGGATCAAACCAAAGATAAATCCGTTGCTCCCGGTCACCTTTACCGCCGGTAAAAACATTAGTCTGCAAAATATACGGCTGCCCTGTTCTGTTCCCCAAAAACTCAAAGTCGATCTCGTCATGCTCATTGTTTTGTGACGACAACTGCCATTTCACAACATTCTCATCACAAATCAAAACATTCACAACTTCACCAAAAAAAAAAAAAAAACTAAAAAAAGGGAAAAGGGTAAAACGGTAAAAGAACATACATAAAAAGCGGTGACAGTGCCGGCAGAATCACCGGGAACCATTTTAATATGCATACTAAAATGGCCAAAAAGGTAATGTCCCTTGGACTGGAAACCGGTACCGGTGTAGTTATCCAAAAGCAACTGGATCTCTGAACCGCCGTTGAAGTATTTAATGTGGTCGAAAGCCCACGTGGGTACGTAGTTCCGGCCGAACGGGACAGCTACCGGTTTTTTTGGAGCGGCTCCGATGGTGAAATGGGCCGTTGCTAAGATACAAAGACACATCAAGACCAGATGGCCTCCTCCCCATATCTGGTTCCGATGCATTGTGGTTGTTGTTGTTGTTTTGCTGCAATAATAATATTATTTCAGAAGGGAGTTTGTGAGGGGAAAGGGTAAAGGGTGAAGTTTGTACTGTTACTTTTAGTGATATGAATGATGAACCAGGTATGAAGAGGGGTGTGGATAAAGGGAGGGGAGGGGGTGTATATATATACGTCTATAATGGTATAGGAGTAGTAGAGAAGAGAGGAATATTTAAATAATGAAGGTTACAGGAGGCTACAGTTTATAGCCAGCTATGTCAAGTAGAAAACCCCATGAATGGATTCGCTTTTTTGTCTAGATCAAGTGATGAATGCTTGCATTTCTCTTGAGGTTTTTGTTAGACTATCTCCAAAGCTACGGGTGTCCTTAAGCATCCTTAGCTGTCACATCATCTGCCACATCATATCCTTACAAATCCTTAAAAACCTTCATTTCATCTCCAACCCTACAAATATCCTTACTCTTCTAAATTTCCACCTCATCACCTACTCACTACACACAATCCTTAAATAAAAGTTTTTATTTTTTTAGTATGGGTCCACCTTATCACCAAAACCAATACAAACATGCATCCATAATTAAGGACTTCATTGTTAAAGGATTTAAATGGCACCATTGCTCCAATGGTAAGGACTTCTAAGAACAAGGGTGTTAAATATGCATTGGAGATAGTCTTAATGATTTCTAGACTAAACGGTGGAAATTTATTTATTTACTTTTTTTTGAGATACAAGTTCAACTCTTATTTTGATATAGAGTGAGGTAGTGATGGACAATGATAGGAGATTCAGGAAAATTTGGGTTTAATCTTTAAGCCAAACGAGTTTACTGGTAATTTCACCATTGTGTCTACGGATGGGTGGGTTACTGGGTTTTCCCTGAAATTGGTGGTGGACTCGGGTTACTCTCGGAGTACTCCGTTTAATCCAGGGGTGCCCCGATAGTGCTCGGGATTGATCTGTTGTTGGCTGTTAAAAAAAGAATGGATTAGCCTTTTTTTTAATTTTTTATTTTAGTTTGTATGCATAGGATGATAAAAACTAAAATATAAAGAAGACAAATAAGTTATAACTAGTAATTAGACCCGCGTGTGTTACGGCGCGGGTACATTTTAAGCCTTGAATGGATTAGTCCAAACGTTATATGTTGTGTCAACCATATGAAGGTGCACGTTTTGACGTATCCAAGTTAACTCAATAACATTCTGATATTAGATCAAGATTACGTAAAGCAATCAAATTTTTAATGTACAATCATAACTTATCTATATGTGACCGATTCATACATACGAAATGTACCGAAAAAAGCATTAAACACGTATAAACGGAAAATTGACACGTGTAATCAAAAAATATAATCACATCAAAGATTGAAATTTTACTTGTAGCACATTGTGGCGTGGTTGAAACGTAGAGTAACTGGAAGAATGGTGACAAGTGTGCTAAGAAAAGTTGTATGTGCAACAATATAAATCTACATCATAATTATACAAGTTAAGTAATATATATAAATAATTAAAATTATGCAACACTGAGGCCATGCGTAATGGATATTATAGGGGTGTGTATTCGTGTAAGAGCTTCATAACGCTCCCAGCATCATCCCTCTGGGCATTATAGAGACATGAAGAACGAAAAACATTTCTAGAATAATGCCGAAAGAGAAAAAAAATTGGAAAGCATTGAATGAAATGAGCATTAAGAAGCAGTAACCGTATATATTTTTTAAAGAAGTGTTATAATGCTGATATGACGAAAAATGCCTCTTAAGAATCATTAACCATTACGCATGTTGTAAGAATTTATATTTATAATTAACCTCCTATAAATTTCACACATTATAACGACTTCTTTTAAGAAAAGCCGATTGTAGTAAAGTCATTATTTCTCTTAACTATTGAAAAGGTATAAAATCAAAGCTCTTGATTATTTTCTATTTGTTTTATAGAATACTTGATCTTAATTTTACACTAGGAAAAGAATAATAAAATGACACGTTTCTTTCTTTTCTGTTACTTTTATATTTTTCTCTTTCACTCCATGACTTTTTTTCCCTCTCCATGATGTGTCACTCTCATGTTTGTTTTCATTCTTTTTTACAATACAAACAATTCAGTTTTAAAAAAAAATCTCAATCATGATATATGAGCTATAAAAAAAGGCCCAAACTATCTACACACTTGGTGTGTAGATAGTCACCTCAAAAAGGTGTTTTTGGTCCTTATGTGCATACCCTGCAGTGTCGAACTGTGACCAAAACGTGGCGTTTTGGTCCGGTTAACCAGACAAAGACTGACTGATGTCTGACGGGTCTGTTGACCGGACCAAAACGCCGAGCTTTGGCCGCGTTTTGGTCCTATCAACCAGACCGGGTGTCAGTCTTTTGTCTGATTGACAGGACCAAAACGCGGCCAAAGCTCGGCGTTTTGGTCTGGTCAACAGACCCGTCAGTCTTTGTTAGGTTAACCGGACCAAAACGCCGCGTTTTGGCCACAGTTAGACACTGCATATAAGGACAAAAAAACATCTTTTAAGGTGTGTAGATAGACAAATCAGTGTGCCAATAGATACACCCTAAAAAAGTATGTCAAGGAATAAAGAAGAAATGAGCGAGTTTGAAAAATTTACGTATTAATTTTAATATTTTGTATACGTCTAATAATACCATTATTATTATTTTGTAAATTTAGCATGTTCGCAAAAGTCGTTTGGCGGTCCCTAGTCGGATTTGAGAGTACTCGGGAAGTTCTCGCCCTAAGCGGAGAGTAGTCGGGAAGTAATTGACCTAGACAAGAAATACTCGCGTCTTGGCAGTCTACCTTGTAGCAAGTACTTGCGAGAACTTGTTTTACAACCCTGAAATTTAGGCTGATGTTTAACTGTTCAAAAGTACATCAAATGTAATTTATTTAAAGTCATGTTTTTCTATCTTGTGAACATCTATTAAAAAATTGTTGGGTAATATTATAGGACAAATTTTTGTGTTACAAATTAATTTTGTTTCTGGAGATCACAAGTTAATTAGTTTTGTTTCTAGAAATCTCCCCTGTATATATCATATGCTTAGCTTTTCCACCCGTCATTAGTCTGCCCGTAACGGGACGTTTTTTTTAAAAAAAATTGCAAAAAAACGCCGGATAACGCCGGAACCCCCACTACATGGGGCGTTTCTGGGCGTTTTTTTTGAAAAAAATTGGTGCTGGCGTGGTTTTAAAAACGCCGTGAATTGGAAAGATGGGCCAAATTCGACCGTTGGCAACGGTCAAAAAGTTATTTATTTTTTTTTTAATTCTAAATTTTACCCACTATATATATCAATCCATTTTCTCCAATTTTTTATAAAATTTCTACTACTTTCTCACCCACTCTCTTCTATTACTTTATAAAAAAACATCCACTTTCTCCTATTTTTTTACAAGCATGCATCCATACCGACCCCCGTTTGGTGGCCCCGCAAGACCCACGAACCCGAACACAACCCAACCGCAAACCCCGTACAACCTACAAGACATGGACCCGAGCTTTTTAAGTTACGCGACTTACTTGAGTGGCGCCCCTCCTTTTGTTCCTCCCACCTACGGCTTTGGTCAAGCCGGCGGGTCGCAACCGTCACAACCCGAACCCGAATCCGAACCCGATGTCGAGGTCGTGCCGGAGTCGCAACCCGAACCGGTGCAAGACAAATCGAAAAGCGGCAGAAGGTCGCATAAGAAGAAGGAAAAGGATGAACCTCGACGTGCAAAAACAACCATTAAATGGACGAAGGACGAGGAATACACGTTGACTCGGGCGTGGCTCGATATTTCGGAGGACGAAGATACCGGTAAGTTATTTTTTTTTTTTGTTTTTTTTTTTTCAGATTTTTATTCTTTTTTTTTCTGTTTTTTTATATTCTGTTTTTTTTTCTGTTTTTTTTTTCTGTTTTTTATATTCTGTTTTTTTTTTTCTGTTTTTTATATTTTAAATTTCAACTTATATTTTTATTTTTTGTTTTTAAATTTGTAGCAAACTTTCAAACGGGCCCCGTTTTTTGGGATAGGGTGCGTGCACTCTTTTTTAGCTCGTGGGGTCAAGGCGAACATCGGGACAAGGATTCAATTTCTAGCAAATGGACCGACATCAACAACAAATGTCACGCGTTTCAAGAAGTTTACCAACGTAACTACGATAATCGCCCGAGCGGTGAATGTGACGTCGGGGTTTTAACAAAGACTTTGGAGGAGTTCGATAGGACGAAAAGCCCTTTCACGTACTATAAGTGTTGGGAGCTACTACGAAAAAGTTCAAAGTGGGCGCTTGTTAATCCAATGACGTCAAGTAGTAGACGCCGGGCTAAAAGGTCAAAAACATCATCCTCCGCCGACCCGTCAACTCCGACATCCGATGCCCGTAATGTTGATTTAAATGAAACGTTGGACGTTGACGAGCAAATTCAAGAAGAGTTGGTCCGACCCACCGGTAGAAGAAAGGGAACCGGGAAAAAAACGGTCGAGTCGTCTTCCGATCTCGACCTAAAGGATGATTTCGAGGAGATGAACCGTCGTCTCCAAGATATTCGCGACCTCGGCCACAAACGTTGGGAGATTATGAAAGACCGAGTAGTTGAAACCAAAAAGTTCAACGAGTTGCAAGAGGCGCGACAAATGGAAAATGACATTGAGTTTTTGTCCAAACCGATCGACCACCTCCAAGGCGACGCGTTGATCTTGGCTCAAATGCGTCTTCAAAAAATACGAGAAAAATATGGACTTTAGATCATCTAGTTTTTTTATTTTTTTTTCTGTTTTTTTTTTCGGTTTTTATAATTTTCTGTTTTTTTTTCGGTTTTTTTAATTTTCTGTTTTTTTTTTGTATTTTTTTTCAAGTATTGTAATTTATATTTTAAATTAATGAAGACTTTATCTTTTATATTTTAAAAAAAAAAATAATTGTCAAATGATTGAGTGGGCATTATTGGGATAATGCCCCACTACACCTATTTTTCTATAATGCCCAAAGTGTGACTAGGCTGACACGTGGCGCATAATGCCCCATGTTGAAGGCATTATTCTTGTTTACCACTACGGGTGGTCTTAGTGGAAACACTACTGTTAGAAAAAAAGTACCAGCCATCGATTTTATCAATGATACACATCATTATGAATTCTTTTTACCCTTTTTTAAATGCAAGGTATGATATGACCGTTATACTCTCTTAAGTCTCTCCTTATATCCTAACAAGTTTTAAGATAAGTGCCAAAATGTCATAAACTAGTAAATTTACCCGCGCGTTGCAGCGGCGCCAAAACTTAAAGTAACTCGAATTTATATCCTACTAGGTTATAACCCCGTGTATTACACGGGTTAATTAAATAAAAAATTAAAAATAGTTAATATCGAATATTTAACAATTAGAAAACAATATTTTTAAGACATGCTTTTGATATCCAAACAAAATTTTGTGTCATGTATAATCAAAATGTGTGATGTTTGTCAAGTTTACAAATATGAAAGCATTTGAACCATCGATTAGAAGACCACCTTTATCTTCGACTTTCTCACGAGTTTTAATAGTCATGTGAACATACATTTAATAACCCAAATTTTATTTAAATAATAGTGGTCTTAATTTATTAGTTCTAAAAAATATTGAAATATACAGATTAGGCATATAACAATTAGCCAAATAGATAAACTTATAGGTGCAAAATAATATTTAAATTTAAATTAATCCGATAAGTATAAATTATCGTTAATTATTAAATTATATAACTTTATAATTTAATATATTATGAAACGTTATCCGTAATTTGTTAAATGTTTGAAACATATATTAAATTTAATAATTTAAATTAAATAATAATTATCTACACTTAATGATGGTCTAGAATAATGACAAGTGTCCTTTTATTGATTTCTTTAATTATATATATAGATAATAAAAACATATTATGTTTGACCTGACTTGTTTCCGAACAAAATTTAAAACGTAAACTAACTAAAAACGTACAGAAAATTAAGCACGAATCGTATTATATTTGGCCTGACTTGTTTGCGAAAGAAACTTACATTGAAACATGAACCAACTTAAATTTATACCGACACGTACATAAAAATAAACACGTAAGAAAATAATGTTATTTATGTTAAAGAATGGTGCGACACCCTGCGCCGGAGTTGAAGTGTAAAGTAACTCGAATTTATATTGTATAATTAAAATGTATTATAACTAAACTGACTCGTTTCGAAAATAATTTATTTATTTTGAAATAACGTAGACCGACTGAACAAACATAAAAATAAACACAAAAATGGATTATATTTGACCCGACTTATTTCTAAAAAAGGTTATAGCAAAACGTAAATCAACTTAATTTATATCGATAAGTATGCATGTAAACCTCGATTATAAATTTTTCAAAAAGTTGAAGGGTTGCAAGTGTTCATACTGAAATTTGAGTAATAACGATAAAAGGAAAAAAGTTAAGTGATAATGATAACAATAATAAAAATAAAAAAATAATAATAAAAAAAAGACAAAAAAGAAAAAAAAAACAAAGACACCAAAATCAAAAATAAAATAAAACTACTGTACATCTCACTTGAATTTGTAAGTATATAGAATAGAATTTGAAAATGGGTATTTTAGTATTATGATATTTTGTTGAGTATATACTTGAGAGTTGAGAATTAGACGTGGGATTAAATTTGTTTATGAAGATAAGTAATTGAAATTTTATCTAAGGGGGTGGGGGTGGTCACTAGTGTTAGAATTCTATCACTCACAAGCACCCAATCAAGTTTCGTCATGTCATCAACCATTTTTCCATCACTCACAACCTTTTTTTGGTGGCGATGGTCATCACTCACCACCACACCCAACAGTTTCCCCTAACCAACAATTACCCTCACAAAAAAAAACCATCACGCCGTGAAGAAAATAACGAAAATTGAATCCGTGGACTTTATCACGTGTGGACTTTTAGGTGGCGGTGGTTAAAACAATTGTTCCACGCGTTATTTTATGCTATCACGCGTTGATTTTGTTCCGCCACAGTGGCCTAACAACCCAATAATAAAAATTGAGATCAATATAAGTGAAAGACAAATAAAAGTAAAACTAAAAGCATTAAACCATGTCTTGAAATGTTAAATAAAATAAGGTTATGCCTTCAACCACTTTTCAATTTTTATGAATAAGAAAAGTGCTAGGGAGGATACTACAAGGATAGTAGGGAGTTTGTTTGGTGAATGATAGAAATGAAACAAATTTGACTTGAGAGTTAAAACATTTGACTTGAAAACTTGGATGTGTATTTTTAAATTTAATATAAAATATTTGTGTTAATCAACTCTCCACATGAAATCTTGATTTGCAATAATTCAGCATTCTATGTTTCTATCTCACATATAATAAACTAAAAAAAATAAACCTAATATTCATTGTTTGCCAAAGAGCACTTCTAAATTTTATAGGTGAAGTTTCTTTTGTCAAGCATATGAAATATTATCACACATATATTTGAACCCATCATGCTTATATTTATATATGTTTTATTGTAAATTTGTTCGAATAACTTGGCTTTCGTATATAACGACATAACTTTTCCGTGGCTTTCAAATATATACAGTCATGGCGTGGTTTTTTTGTTGTCTCATAGATGTTCCGTCGTGATTACTTCTTTTTATCTACGTTTCGAACCTGTTGTAAAGCACACATAGTAATCTACTAGTTGTTAATTAAAAAGCAAAATACATAAATTAAACTAACAGAAACTTATATACCATTTAAAAATCTTTTGAATTGACACTTGAGATCCATAATCTATTGACTTTTCTAGTTGTATTGTTTTGTTTTGTGATACAATATTTTTTTAGGTTTGTTTTAAGTGCTTAAAGAGTATTTCATTCTTCTCATTAAAGGTTTATGTTTATAGGTATTGGGTTCAAGTCATACAACAACAGGATTAAGAAAATTTGTTTTTTAAAAAAATATATATAATCTTTTAAGTTGTTAAATCACTAATTTCTTTTCATACTAGAAAGATTAAAGTGCTTTTGATTTAATATTTTTAGAGTGGCAACGATGAAAATTTAAAAATAGTGATATGCTTAGACAATCTCTTTTTTAAGTTGTGATTTTATTCTCAAGTGTACATTGTTAAGCAAAGATCACCTCTATGAGTCTAAGTTACACCAAAATCTGTCAGCCCGTAGATATAAAATCACGGTCCAAAATACCACACGGACATAACATAATTTAAGTGTTAGGAATAAATTGATGTTCTTAACATAAATAAATATATTGATAGTGTTCGGCGTTTGACATGTCAACCCGTAAACACAAAATCCTTTGATACATCAATTTTGTTATGATTGACACCCTGACATCTATTAACGAAAAAAAAAAAACTAAATTAAAAATACTAATAAGTAATAAGGAAACGTGAAGAAAGAAAGTTGCAAAGGCTTTGCAAGGTTGCTAAGATTAGGAGAAAAATAAACAGACAGGCATTGGGTGTAGCGTTCATGTGCACATGACATGTTCCTCCCACACCATGTTCTTTGCACGTGACCTTGTAATCTCAGCCACTTAAACACCCTTCCCCATAAGAATTCTTTCTTTATGGTTTAATTATCCATAACCTTTTACTTTTATATATGTGTATTATTTAACTTGAAATATTATATATTGAAAACTCATTTTATATTTATTTATATAATAAAACGGCTAATTAACACATTCATTAATTCTGCTTTTAGATATACATATACATTTATCCATTGTGAGACTCTAACCTTCAACTACTTAAGAATGAACATCACTATACACACACATTTGATACCGCTAAGCAATAAACCCTTTAATTTTTTCCAAATGATGAGGAAAATAACTCCATTAAAAAAACTAAAAAGGGCTTTCAAAAGTATATAATCACCACAAACTGAAACAAGAAATCACATAAAGAAAACGAGACAATATTGCCAATATTAAAACTACACCATTTGTCTTAGTCAAGGAAACATAAGCTAGATTGACTCCTTATACACAAAAAGCCAAGAGCTTTTGTGCCTTCCAAGATTTTGGATGGGGAGTGTAAGATTAAATATATTATGTATTAATATTTAATCTATAGCCATTATAATCATTTACATAATATAGATCAAAATATATAATAACCTATTAAGATAATTAGTTGGTAATTGTTGATGGACCATATTACCCTTATTAACTAATTAGGTTTCCTCCTGTGTGCTTATATAAGGAGACTTATGTGGAGGTTAAGGGGTTAGACAGTTACACAATTAGAGATACCCCATAAGCATAACATCACATTCGACCTCCATCTCCATAGCCGATACCCTTTTCGGTTTAGTCAGTCACCATCATCAGTCAGCACCCTAAGGAGGAACCAGATCACCTTGACAAAGATGTCGAACTCCATGTCGTCTTCTCTCACTGGATTCTCCACTGCACTGTCTGCGGTGACAAGTATATTTTCATGTTTTCCATTATGAATAAACACAACTGAACCAACATGTGGTATCAGAGCATATGTTGATTAGTCAGTTCTGTTTTCGTATCCATTAATTCTGGGATAGAAATCTGGAAAACGGAATTTTAACTTAATAAACTAACAGCCGGTTTTGAGTCGAATATGTTCACTCGAGATCACTGTTTTCGGAAAAGGTTAATCACATGTTCATTCGAAATCAACTGGATTATGTTTATGACCGAAATCTGTTTTAAAAACCTTAAAAATTCAGGTTTCGGGTTCCAAAATTCATGCTTTATTTTTTTAGGGTTCATCATGTTCTTAGGAAAATTCGAAAAATTCTATTATGTTTTGGAATGTAATTGGGATTGATGAGTGTTTTTCCAGGTTTGATCCAATTTTATCTTTTAAGTTTATTCGAAAACTGTTAAAAGATATACAGTTATAATTTTCGAAATATTTTTGATAAAATTAGATCATCTTAAAACAGGAAACACTATCACAAAATCCCTTAGAATTCGAGTTTTCAGTTATTATCACAATAAACAGCTATCAACAGTGGGTTCGAGATCATCAGATTACGACTCAAGACCATCAGTCTCGACTCGAGAACATAAGGTCTCGACTCGAAATCATCAGGTCCTTAAACCTTCACAACTGGAGACCAACAGTTCTCGACTCGAGACCATAAGGTCTCGACTCGAAATCATAAGGGCTCAAAAGTTTACAACTCGAGACAAAGGTCTCGACTCGAGACCATAAGGTCATAACTTGAGACCATAAGGTCTCGACTCGAGACCATAAGGTCATATGATGTATTGCAAAATACATCGGTATTCGCGTCGGTTTTAGTCGTTAGTTAGTTAGTTTTAGTGTCGGTTTAGTTTAGAATGTACATACTTTTGATTTATTTGTGTTTCCAGGTCTTTACAGCCAAAAGGATCAAATACGAGCAGAAATCTGGAAAGGCGGAAGGCTGGCACGGAAACCGAGGAAGTCGGGAGCTGAAATGAAGCGAAATTACAGTTCTGGAGCTCCCAGGCGGGCCGCGTGGACTTAACAGGCACCCTCACGCGCCCCGCATGGACTTAAAGGAGAATTAGAGGAATCTTTACCTCTCGCGCCCCGCGTCAACTTGAGCAGAACTTCTACGCGGGCCGCGAGAGACATGAAGAACGTTTCTGATCTTTTAAACCCTAGGCGACCCGCATCATCTCTTCACTATATTTTACGCGGGCCGCCTGAAGAGTCTGTGTCGGCAGAAGGTTGCGGATTGCATGGAAAGTTAGGATTTTTGGTTATATAATAACATATACGCGTGCACAGCCGGATATAGACGAACTTGGGCATCTTAGGGCAAGTATTGGCTGCTGATTGAAGGTTGTGGAAGTGTTTGGAGCATCTTGGAAGCTTGGAATCATTGGGATAGCACTTTGGAGCATTCGGGAGTGAAGATTCGGGTTCTACATACCTTTTTCTTTCGTTCTTCGTTTGTTTAAACCTTGTTACCCATGAATTCAGATTATACAATGTTTTTGATTACGTTCTTGATGATGTTTTCCGGCTAAAACCATAAACTACCTAGGCGATGACTATGGCATAATAAAGTTTGGATTTTTATTTGATTATTGATGTGGCTGTGGATCTTTCTTGTATTGTAAACGCTATGGTAGTTTGTCTTGGTGCGTATGTGTGCTTGTGATTATTTTATTATTGTTTATTGTTTCATTCGATTCTTGGTGACGGTCTTTATCACGGAATAGAGTCGGATTAGGGTTCTTGATTTAGGTGAGTGTCTATATCACATAATAGATCATTAATCCTTTAGGGTGAAAACGCGTTAGTAACCTTAGGAACAATATTCGGTAATTAATTAAAATCAAGTGTGCTGCTAGACTCGTCGCGGAAAGGCTCGAGGATATTAATAGGTCTCGGAGTAGTTATAAGGAATTAACCACCCATTGTCTATTAAGCCAAGATTAAACCCATAGTTGCTTTAGACGTTCGCGCGGCAAAGTAGAGCGTCTTACATAAGCACTTTCAAGAAACTAGAGGACGGACAAGAAATCTAGAAAACCGGTGAGCGTAACATCCTAGGTAGTGCCACAAGAATCGCCTCGAGAGTGTTTGAGGGGCTTAGTGGTATCTTAATAGGTTTAGCATTAGAAGATCCCGGTTCCACACCACATCATTATCATATAGGAATCCATTCTGAGTTTAGCCTGCGTCTAGCCTAGGTAGTCTTCATTCTCACTGATCAGACCCTTCGTTTGAGTTCGTGTCTAGCTTTCTAGTATTATTTTATTATTTTATTTAGGATTTTTAGAAACCCCCCCCCCAAATTAATAAACAATTTAGTATGTCGTGTCAGTTTGAGTCTAGATAGAGTCGTAGCGTAGTCAGTAGAGTCTCGTGGGTTCGACACTCGGACTTACTTTAGCTTTACTACGTCGATCGGTTCACTTGCCGGTTGCGTGTTTTAGGGTTTAGGTCGAGTCTTAGTTTTATAAATTTAAAGCTTAGAGAGTCTAGAAATAGGGTAATTTAGTTAGTTTTATTTGACCCATTTTCAGCACATCAAGTTTTTGGCGCCGTTGCCGGGGACTCTTGGCGATTGCGCTGATTACTTTGTTTGGACTTACTTGACATATTACGTGCTATTTTGTTTCTTTGTTTGAGTCGTAGGTGTCTAAGTAATTTAGTGTTTTTTTTTATAGTTAGTCGAGTCGTTTAGTAGAGTCTTCTTACTTGTTTGTTTTCGGTTTTTGCAGTGGATGCCCCATACGCGCTCGCAGGGACCGCCGCCGTTGCCGTTTGCACTCAAGTCTTCCTTCTCGTCGTCTACGTCCGAGGTACATGCTTCTAGCTCTACTTCATTTTCTCAATCCACCCCAGTTTTCGATTTTACACCAAAATCTTCACCCCACAATTCCCCGCCACCCACCCGCCCACCTAGTCCGCCACCCGTAGCTCACATGGCCCGTAGGACAGTTTACGACCAGGCTACCACCGGCTTCGCCGGTGGTAATTCCCCCATCACCCTTCCCGAGATCCCGAACGATCGGTCTTGGCAGATACCATCCTACATTATGACCGCCATCACCAATTCCTGCCAGTTCCATGGTCGTGACGACGAGGATGCCCCCGCCCACATCAATCGCATCACTCGTCTCTGCAGCACCTTCTCCATTGAGGGTGTCAATCTTGATGCTAGGTATCTTCAGGTTTTTCCGTTCTCACTTGCTGGACGCGCAGCCGTCTGGTTCGATTCCCAGCCTGCTGGCACTTTCACTACTTGGGCAGGCCTTCGCGATGCATTCTTAGCCAAGTATTTTCCGCCAGCCAAGGCATCTCGCCTTCGTGACCAGATCCACTCATTTCGTATGGAGCCAGATGAGCCTTATCACTTAGCTTGGGAGCGTTTTCAGACCCTGATTACCCGTTGTTCTCAGCATGGTCTATCTGACTGGGCGTTAGTAGGGAAGTTCTACAATGGACTTACTCCTGAGATTAGGGCTCGTTTCGATACTTCAGCAGGAGGTTAGCTTATGGGAAAGAAGACAGTGGCGGAGTGCAATGATTTATTTGAGAGTTTTGCCCACTCCGATATGGACTACAGCACTACCAGCAGGACTTCCATTCCTGTGCGTACCACCTCGGCCGGTCGAGGGGTAAACCAAGTTGGCTTGGATTCATCGGTAGCTGCTGCAGTCGAGAGAGCGAAGGAGGAATTAAGGCAAGAGATGAGGCAGGAGTTGAATGAGATAAAGAAGAAAGTCGATAGGTGTGAGGTTTGTCGAGGGGGACATGATACTATAGGTTGTCCTACGATCACTCTTGAGCAGGTAGAGTACATAGCCGGTCAGTCTATGGGTCCCACGAATCCGTTCAATAATTCTAATTCCAACTGGCGCGGTAGTGGTAATTCGAGTGGTTATCGTTCGTCTGGAAATCCTCCTGGATTTCCATCTGGTCAGTATCAGAGTAGAGGGCCCGGTATTTACACGCATTCTGGTTCAGGGCAGTTTAGTGGGTCAGGTTCGAGTGGTCAGTTTATGAGTGGAGGACCGACTCAGGAGAGTCAGTTTAGTGGGAAGGCTCCTGAGGTTAGCACGAACAGGTTGGAGGAGATGTTCGCCCAGATGATGACGCGGTCCGATGCGTTCATGAAAAATCAGGAGCAAATTAATAAAAACAACGAGCTCCAGGTCAAGAATCAGCAGGTCGCCATCCTCGATCTTCAGAGGACAGTAGGCGGGCTTGCTAAGCAGTTACAGGAGCACCCGCCGGGTCAGTTTTCGGGAAACACCTTCACGAATCCCGCGAACCAGTCAGCAAAGGCGATTACGACCCGTAGTGGGAAGAGTTTGGGAGAGGTAGTGAGAGAAAGAAAGGTTGAAGAAGTAGAGGAGGAGGTCGATGAGGAGATCGAGATGGAGGCTCCAGGCAAGGTGCACACGAGGCTAGCCCCAGCAAGTACAGCACACGCCGAGGAGTCGCCAGTAGAGCAGAGAGTGGAGAAGCAGCCGACAAGGGGTCGGCCGGCACCGGTGATTGATTATTCTCGCCTTCCGTTCCCCGCCCGTGCCAGGCAGCAGAAATATGCTCAGGAGTACGGGAAATTCCTCGAGATGTTTACTCAGTTGAAGATCAATCTTCCGTTCATCGAGGCGCTTCAGTCTATGCCTAAGTACGCGAAATTCCTTAAAGATCTTTTGAAGCGTAAGGAGAGAATCGGTGAGCTTTCGAATATTCCATTGACAGGAGGTTGTTCCGCGGTAGTCTTGAATAAGCTACCAGAGAAGTTGACCGACCCTGGCACATTCACGATTCCATGTTTCTTTGGGGGAGCCGCTACCCCTTCTCACGCCTTAGCCGATTTAGGGGCCAGCATCAACTTGATGCCATTCTCGTTGTATGAGCGTCTCGGTTTAGGAGAGCTTACACCCACGCGCATGTCATTGTCCTTGGCTGACCGATCAGTCAAGTATCCTCGTGGGATAGTAGAGAATTTGTTGGTGAAGGTCGATAGGTTTGTGTTCCCAGTAGACTTCGTTGTGCTCGATATGGAGGCCGATGAGAGAGTTCCGATTATTTTAGGCCGTCCATTCCTTCGAACCGCAAAGGCGATCATTGACGTCTTTGACGGTAAGATTTCTCTTCGTGCGGGTGACGAGGTTGTCACATTCGAGATCGATAGGGCGATGCAGCATCCTAGCTGTGGAGATGATGTTAGTGGGTCGTGTCATTCCGTCTATTTTCTCAATTCATTCATATCTTGTGTCGACACGTGCTTCGAATACATTAGTGGAGCCGATCTGGTAGGTGAGGGAGTGGTTGACGAGCATTCTGAGGATGAGGTAGATGAGGTAGAGGAGGAGCAGTTTGATGAGAGTGACGAGGTTAGTGCTGAGCCATTAGAGCTCGATGCGATTAGTGATGAGAGTACTCCTGTAGAGATTCCACCGCCTTTAGAACTTAAGGTTCTTCCATCCCATCTCGAGTACGCGTTTCTAGGAGAGAAGCCGAGTATGCCTGTCATCATTTCTTCGAAGTTGACAGAGGAGGAGAAGGCGAGGTTGATCGAGGTGCTTAGAGAGCACAGTGATGCGATTGCATGGAGGCTATCCGATATCAAGGGCATCAGCCCCACCTTTTGCACGCATCGCATTCTGATGGAGGACGTTTTCAAGCCTGTAGTGCAGCCGCAGCGTCGGTTGAATCCGAATATGCAGGAGGTAGTGAAGAAGGAGGTGATGAAGTTGCTAGAGTCTGGGTTGATCTATCCTATTTCTGATTCAGCTTGGGTGAGTCCTACACAGGTCGTCCCGAAGAAAGGGGGGATGACGGTTGTTCTGAATTCGAAGAATGAGCTTATTCCGTCTCGCACTGTTACAGGTTGGCGTGTGTGCATTGACTATCGAAAGTTAAATGACGCCACTCGTAAAGATCATTTTCCGCTCCCATTCATTGATCAGATGCTTAAGCGTCTCGCGGGTCAGCAGTTCTATTGCTTTCTCGACGGGTTTTCGGGTTATTTCCAGATTCCTATTGCACCAGAGGATCAGGAGAAAACCACTTTTACATGTCCATATGGCACATACGTGTACCGACGCATGCCATTTGGATTATGTAACGCTCCTACTACATTCCAGCGTTGTATGATCGCGATCTTTCAGGATATGGTCGAGAGTTCGATGGAGGTTTTTATGGATGACTTCTCAGTGTATGGTAGTTCTTTCGATCAGTGTTTGACGAATCTTGAGAGGATGTTGCAGAGATGTGTGGAGACGAAGTTGATGCTGAACTGGGAGAAGTGTCACTTCATGGTGACTGAGGGGATTGTGCTAGGGCACAAGATTTCGCGAGCATGTATTGAGGTTGATAGAGCGAAGATAGATACGATTAGCCAGCTTCCCCCGCCGACTAGTGTCAAGTCGGTTCGTAGTTTTCTCGGTCATGCGGGATTTTATAGGCGCTTCATTAGGGATTTTTCCAAAATCACTCGCCCCATGACGCGATTGTTGGAGAAGGACGTTCCTTTCGTCTTTGATGAGGAGTGCCTTCGAGCGTTTGAGTTTCTGAAGGAGAGGTTAGTGAGTGCACCGATCCTCGTATCGCCTGATTGGAGCTTACCATTCGAGCTGATGTGCGATGCGAGTGACTACGCAGTGGGTGCGGTGTTAGGGCAGAGACGGGAGAAGCATTTTCACCCGATTTACTACGCGAGTAAAACGCTGAATGATGCCCAGGAGAATTACACCACCACGGAGAAGGAGTTGTTGGCGGTGGTGTTCGCGTTCGATAAATTCCGATCATATCTCGTTCTTTCGAAAACCGTCGTGTTCACTGATCATTCTGCTCTGCGTCACTTGTTTCAGAAGATGGACGCGAAGCCACGTCTTATACGATGGATTCTGCTTCTTTCCGAGTTCGACATTGAAATTAGGGATAAGAAGGGGGCAGAGAATGTGGCGGCGGACCACTTGTCCCGCTTAGAGGATCCGAAGCGTGAGGAGATTCGTGAGGAGGCGATAGGAGATAAATTCCCTCACGAGTCTATTGATGCTGTCACGGCAGGAGCCGTGGACCTCCCGTGGTTTAGCGATATAGCCAATTATTTGGCCGACGGGTTTGTGATGGAGAGGTTGAGTTTGCAGGAGAAGCGGAAGCTGACGAGGGACGCTAGGAAGTACATTTGGGACGATCCCTATCTCTTCAGGATAGGCGGTGATCGAGTCCTGAGGAGGTGTGCTAGTAGGGAAGAAGGTGCGGGGATCCTGAGACACGTGCATGAGGGTTTGACTGGAGGACACCATGGTGCGCATGTGACCGCACAGAAGGTGTTTGATTGTGGTTTCTATTGGTCGACGGTGGTAGATGATGCGGCCGAGTTTGTGAGGAAGTGTGACCGGTGCCAGCGGACCGGCAACATCTCATCCAAGGATGAGATGCCCCAGAATCCCATTCAAGTGTTGGAAGTCTTTGACGTTTGGGGCATCGATTTCATGGGACCATTTCCATCTTCGAGTGGAAATCGGTACATCCTCGTTGCGATTGACTACGTTTCGAAGTGGGTGGAAGCTCAAGCTTCGCCTACGAATGATGCACGAGTGGTGGTGAGGTTCTTGAAGAAGTTGTTTACGCGATTTGGTACGCCTAGAGCCATTATTAGTGATCGCGGCACGCATTTTTGCAATGCGGTTATGGAAAAGGCGTTGGAGAGATATGGAGTTACGCACCGCTTGTCCACCGCGTATCATCCACAAACGAGCGGTCAAGTGGAGAACGCGAACAGAGGAGTGAAGCGGATTTTGGAGAAGACAGTAGGGAAGAGTAGGCAAGATTGGTCCGACAAGTTGGACGATGCGTTGTGGGCTTTCCGAACCACCTACAAGACGCCATTAGGTACGACACCGTTTATGATCGTCTACGGGAAAGCGTGCCACTTACCGGTCGAGTTAGAGCATCGGGCTCTTTGGGCGCTCAAAACGGTGAATTTAGATTTGACCGAGGCCGCTAGGAGACGATTTTTCCAAATCCATGAGTTAGAGGCGCTTCGGGACGCCGCGTATGATCGTTCTTGGAGTATCAAGGAGAAGTCGAAAGCGTTGCATGATAGGAAGTTGCGAAAGTTGAAGGAGTTTAAAGTGGGCGATCGAGTGCTATTGTTCAACTCGAGGTTGAAATTGATTGCCGGAAAGTTGAAGTCGAGATGGTCCGGGCCGTACGTCCTGAAGGAGGTTTTCCCGTACGGCACCGTCGAGTTGTTTGATGAAGCGAGTTCGCATGTGTGGAAGGTAAACGGGCATAGGTTGAAACACTACATAGGAGGTCCCATCGATACCGCCGAAGAGGAAACCGTTCCTCTTTCGGACCCGCCTAGCACCGCCACGTAGGTTCTTGAGTGAAAACTCAAGTGTAAAGTTTGTATATTGCGTCGTTGTCCGTGTCGTGTCTTTAGTTTAGTTTTTGTGAGTTTTTGCGTCATTTTTTTGTCGTTTTGTGTGTTCTTGCGTCTTGTGTGTGTCGTGAGTATTTTTGCAGGTTTCATCGCCTTTACGGAGCCAAGATCGATCACCGAACAGCTGCACAGGTACGTTTGACGTTGAAAACGCGGAAATAATTGCAGGGGGTAAAATGGGGATTAATAAGAAAAATTTTCTGTTGTAACCTGCTGTTGCTGTCAGCCAAACAACAGGTTTTTGCTGTCCAGGCGGCCCGCGTAGGGTTCTTCCCTATTTAACGCGGCCCGCGTGGACTTAAAAGGAATTGAAAAAAATAATCACCCACTCGCGGCCCGCTTTATTTTGGCTTGATACTTCACGCGGGTCGCGTGAACATTCTCAGTCGGTGTCACCAACAAAAGCCCCGATCGCTGCTCATTTCAAACCCTAACTTTTTTTTCCAACTCCCACCGGCGATTCACAAACAACCACTACCACCGCTTTCACCCACCAAACACCACCATCAATACCACTGTTCACGACCGCCATACACCATCCTCATCTCTACCGTCAACCGCCACCCATCACTACCTCCATTCATCACCATTACAGCCACTGTTACCCACCATCACCGAATATCCAGCCGGCGATCTTTCCCCCACCTGCTAACCACCGCACAACCACCACCATCTCCACCACTGAAAACCCCACACCTGCTGTCCCACCGTCTACCACCCCTGCAGCCGATTACCCTGTAACCACCCATCACCACCACTATTACCCACCTGTCCACCACTGCCTTACAACACCACCATTCACCCCGCTGCTGACCATCATCTCCGACCACCATCACTTCCGGTCACCATATTACCCCACAGTCTCGGTCGCTTATAAGGTATGTCCTGCTTAATTACTTATTGTACTTTGTTTCGTCATCGAGTCTAGTTTAGTCAAGTTGTCGTTTTGAGTCCGCAGATTTGTGTTGAGTTGGTTCAGTTGTGTCTTGGTCGGGTCTGTCAGTTTAAATTTGGGTCAGCAGGTTATAATTCTGGGTCTGGTCTTGTGTAAGTGTCGAGTCGTCGGTTTCTTGAGTCTTGTAGTCATTATGGTTCGGGTCAGTCAGTGTCAGTGTGTGTAGGTCAGTCAGTCCGCAGGTGTTTACATCGAGTCCCTATAGTCTGCGTTGTTGAACATTCATTAGGGTGCGGGTGGCTCGGGTTGGTTTGAGTTGATTATGCTTGATTTGAGCGATGTGCGCGTGGGGTGTGATAGAGACATATAGGAGGGGTGGTTTTGTCCGCGGATTTATTGTGCATATTATTTGGACGCGGACGTTTGTTTAGGATATAATGCACTTCAAGTGTGGGGAGGCTTTTCGCGCCGTTTCATAAAATTCCATTTTTCACAAAATTTTGCGCGCATTGCTTCCATTGCTTCCGCACTTGGTGTGTGATGATTTCTCGGCACTTGGGATTGCTCGAGGGCGAGCAAGGTGCCGGGAGGGGGTAAAAGTGTATTTTTTTGTGTATTTTGCGTCTAGAGTGTCGTTTTCGAGTCGTAGGTTGCGTCTATAGTCTAGTTTTTGCGTCGTCTAGGGTCGTGTAGTGTGTTTTGTCCGTATCGAGTCATGTTGCGTCGTGTTAGTGTCATGTTGTGCGCGTACTATTGCATCGCTTGACTTTAGGCCGCTCCGCTCGTACTCAATCTCCATTCGGGCGAGGTTTGGCCTATTTTCGAGTTGTTTTTGTGATATGCACTTATATCGGACAACGGCCGCGAATGAAATGCTATACGGCCGTCGTCCGATTGTACATTAGTATATTATTATTTTATTTAAAAAAAATGAAAAAAATGAAAAAAAAAATTCCAAAAAAATCAAAAAATTCAAAAATACCAAAAATAGCTTGTGATTACTAACGGTTCACCTGTTTTGCATGTTTATTTGATCTGTTGTGAACAGGATGTCAGGTGAAGGATCCTCTTCGGGTGTGAAGCGCAAGAGGTGCAATACTCGTGCTCAGGCGGCTGCACAGGAGCAGCCGGATGCTCCGGTACTTCGAGAGATCACATACAGGGATGCTGGGACCCCACACGGGCAGAGTGAGAGGCTGGTTGAGAGCCCGTTGTTGCGTTTTACGGTGGGATCATATGAGTACATGAAATTCGAGGCAATAAAAAAGGTGAAGTTGTTAGAGTTTAAGAGGATTGACTGGGATTTGGTTAGGAGGTTGGGACAGGTCGAGAGAGTTCAGGAGCTTCTAGGGGAGAAGTTTAGGTGGGCGTTGGAGTGTGAGATGCCTCAGTATGTTGAGCTGACTATGGAGTTTCACTCCACATTCATTTATAGGCACCAGGAGGGTTCGACCAGCCGGATGTGGTTTCGTTTGCGTTGGGCAAACAGGTTTTTAATATGAGTCTGATGCAGTTTGCAGAGGCGACAGGGTTATATTCGGCTGAGGAGGTTGGGTCAGACGAGTTTAGAGGATTATTGAGGCAGGTTGTGAGAGAGCCGGCGGAGGCGTGTGTGCTGAAGGAGGATTTAGCACGGTTCTGGCGCACCATTGCTATTTCACCATATTCGAGCAATTTGGTGGCGTCAGACATCAGGGATCCGGTATATAGGTTCGTGCACAAGATCTTAGCGTCTACTTTGATAGGGAAGCACGAGGGAGACAAGGTAAACCAGCACAGTTTGTTTTGTTTGATGTGCATGGTTGAGAGGCGGCCAGCCAACCTAGCTAGTATTTTGGCATGGTCCCTAGCGAGGCCGAAGAAGGGGGGAGGTACGGCCAGATTGTATGGTGGGCCGTATATCACGATGTTGGCAGCCAATTTGGGCGTGTTTACTGATTTTCCGGCTGAGAGGATGACTGAGGGACCCGCTCCATCTCTCGTGGAGTTGAGGAGTTTATAGCTGGCTAGGATAGTCACGTTTACTGAGCCGCTAGCATGGACAGAGATTCTGCCAGCACCACCGTCTCCGGATCCGACTGCCGAGGAGGCAGCGCACACCACGATTCCGGAGCGGTATCAGGTGCCACTTCAGAGGCACCAGCTCCCAGCACGGGAGTATCCTTTCAGGCAGCCGCGGCCAGAGCCGTTGACTTTGGAGGGTTTGTACAATAGGGTGGAGCAGGTTAGGCATGAGATGCAGTTGGGTTTTCAGGCTATATACGATCACTTCCATATACAGCCACCACTGGTAGGGCAGCCACAGCAGGGGGGTCCAGCTGGTGGAGAGGAGGAGCCTACCGGTGCACAGCAGGGTGGAGCAGGAGATGCATGAGGATGTGCAGCAGTGCTTGGAGCATTTATATCTTTTGTTTTATTTTTATGCTGTTTTTGATCCTCATAGTTGGTTTATATTGATATGATATATTGGTTGGTCGGGTTGTGGGTTGGTTGATACTTGTGATGATACTTTGATGGTTTATATTATTTTGGGTTTAGTATGTTTTGAGTGATAGGTTGATGTTGATGCCGCTTCCGTTCGCGTGTCCGAGTTAGTACAGTTTGCTGAGCGCGTTTTGGATTGGAGGGCATGTGTGGTATCGACTGGCATACTGACAGTCTCACATATGATTCAGCTAAGTCGTTCCACTTGTATACTTGTATATTTATTTATTTATTTTTGTTTTTAGGTTTTAGGAGTCAGGTTTACATCCTTGCATTAGGGACAATGCAACATTCAAGTGTGGGGATGGGAACTTGTAGTTAGTGAGTCTTGAGTCGAAAAAAAAAATACAAAAAAATAAAAAAAATTTCAAAAAAAATCCAAAAAAATTAAAAAAATAGAAAATGTCTTTTGAAATAAGAAGTTTGCAAAATAAAAACGGAAAATGATAGAAAAGTCGGGTTTTTGATCGGGTTCAAATAATAACAATATGAGATAAAAAAAATCGTGCTTGTGTCTAGTTTGGGATGCGCGGGTAGGCTTGATTCGGTTTCGGGTTCCTTTGATATTAATTATACCTAATTGTCGGTCTACTAGTGGGTTCTCATCTAGGGAAAGTGGGGAAATTGAAACCGCCAATAATAGTATAAGGGATGCCGTTATAAGCTAAGATCGTTAGAGTTTTTGGTCATTATCTCGTTGAAAAAAAAATAGATAAATAAATAAATAAGCGAGCTAGAAACTAAATGAAAGTAGCCATTCTATGTAATCTGTGGTTGGGGATAGCGACTCTACAGCCGGAATACCGCTAGAATGTGTGAAATCGACCTTGCAAAATAAATAAAAAGTACCGAGGCCTATGTAATCTGTGGTTGGGGATAGCGACTCTACAGCCGGAATACCTCTAGGATTAGGGAAAGCAACGTCTACGCTCGTAAATGTGATTAAAAAAAAAATAAAAAAAATAAAATGATGAAAAAAAAATGGGAAGAATAGATTTGATTTTAAACTCTCTTGATCTTGGTATAAGGCGGTTAGGAAATAACTCAGTGGTGGTTCCTTTTGTCCTATAAGCTTGAGGGGGGAGTAGGTGGACTTGCAATTCGTAGTGTGAGACCCTAGGTGGATTGACCGAACTTGAACCTAAATTGCATGATAAGGGCTTGAAACCGGGTTGGGTTTAAGAGGATCATTATACTTGTAATCGCGGCTAACACGAGTATCGATTTAATAAAATAACCTAAGCTTTTGTCCCGATCGACTATCTTGACTATGATTCCGTTTGCATTATTCTTTTTCGAGGACGAAAAAAGATAAGTGTGGGGATATTTGATGTATTGCAAAATACATCGGTATTCGCGTCGGTTTTAGTCGTTAGTTAGTTAGTTTTAGTGTCGGTTTAGTTTAGAATGTACATACTTTTGATTTATTTGTGTTTCCAGGTCTTTACAGCCAAAAGGATCGAATACGAGCAGAAATCTGGAAAGGCGGAAGGCTGGCACGGAAACCGAGGAAGTCGGGAGCTGAAACGAAGCGAAATTACAGTTCTGGAGCTCCCAGGCGGGCCGCGTGGACTTAACAGGCACCCTCACGCGCCCCGCATGGACTTAAAGGAGAATTAGAGGAATCTTTACCTCTCGCGCCCCGCGTCAACTTGAGCAGAACTTCTACGCGGGCCGCGAGTGACATGAAGAACGTTTCTGATCTTTTAAACCCTAGGCGACCCGCATCATCTCTTCACTATATTTTACGCGGGCCGCCTGAAGAGTCTGTGTCGGCAGAAGGTTGCGGATTGCATGGAAAGTTAGGGTTTTTGGTTATATAATAACATATACGCGTGCACAGCCGGATATAGACGAACTTGGGCATCTTAGGGCAAGTATTGGCTGCTGATTGAAGGCTGTGGAAGTGTTTGGAGCATCTTGGAAGCTTGGAATCATTGGGATAGCACTTTGGAGCATTCGGGAGTGAAGATTCGGGTTCTACATACCTTTTTCTTTCGTTCTTCGTTTGTTTAAACCTTGTTACCCATGAATTCAGATTATACAATGTTTTTGATTACGTTCTTGATGATGTTTTCCGGCTAAAACCATAAACTACCTAGGCGATGACTATGGCATAATAAAGTTCGGATTTTTATTTGATTATTGATGTGGTTGTGGATCTTTCTTGTATTGTAAACGCTATGGTAGTTTGTCTTGGTGCGTATGTGTGCTTGTGATTATTTTATTATTGTTTATTGTTTCATTCGATTCTTGGTGACGGTGTTTATCACGGAATAGAGTCGGATTAGGGTTCTTGATTTAGGTGAGTGTCTATATCACATAATAGACCATTAATCCTTTAGGGTGAAAACGCGTTAGTAACCTTAGGAACAATATTCGGTAATTAATTAAAATCAAGTGTGCTGCTAGACTCGTCGCGGAAAGGCTCGAGGATATTAATAGTCTCGGAGTAGTTATAAGGAATTAACCACCCATTGTCTATTAAGCCAAGATTAAACCCATAGTTGCTTTAGACGTTCGCGCGACAAAGTAGAGCGTCTTACATACGCACTTTCAAGAAACTAGAGGACGGACAAGAAATCTAGAAAACCGGTGAGCGTAACATCCTAGGTAGTGCCACAAGAATCGCCTCGAGAGTGTTTGAGGGGCTTAGTGGTATCTTAATAGGTTTAGCATTAGAAGATCCCGGTTCCACACCACATCATTATCATATAGGAATCCATTCTGAGTTTAGCCTGCGTCTAGCCTAGGTAGTCTTCATTCTCACTGATCAGACCCTTCGTTTGAGTTCGTCTCTAGCTTTCTAGTATTATTTTATTATTTTATTTAGGATTTTTAGAACCCCCCCCCAAATTAATAAACAATTTAGTATGTCGTGTCAGTTTGAGTCTAGATAGAGTCGTAGCGTAGTCAGTAGAGTCTCGTGGGTTCGACACTCGGACTTACTTTAGCTTTACTACGTCGATCGATTCACTTGCCGGTTGCGTGTTTTAGGGTTTAGGTCGAGTCTTAGTTTTATAAATTTAAAGCTTAGAGAGTCTAGAAATAGGGTAATTTAGTTAGTTTTATTTGACCCATTTTCAGCATATCATCATAACTCGAGACCGTGGTTGCGACTCGAGACCTCATAACTGACTCGAGATCTCATAACTCAGTCGAGACCTGACTCGAAACCTCATTATTTTAGGCTGTTTAATGTGAACTAAGAATTAGCTCGGGTGGTTTGTTATTAAATAATTGGTTTTGTAATTATTTAGTTAATTAATCAGAATCAAATAATGTTTTACAAAACCAAAATGGCTTTACCTGAATGAGCTTCTGATGTATCATTTCTGGCCAAAGCTGATTTGATACATCTACTTATCATTCAAGTGTTATGAAAGCTATGTTGAGTGTGCATCATAAACATGAATGTCTTAATATCTGGCCAAAGCTGATTTAATTCCTTCATAGATGGCATACTCAACAATTGCATAACTAAAGTGATTGTCTCAATTTCTGGCCAAAGCTGATTTGTTACAACCACTTTGCACATATGCTTAAATGATTACACTTCTGGCCAAAGCTGAGTTGTCTTCGTTTAAGTAGAATTTTTTAACTAAGTCTATTATTTTGATGCTAGTAATAGACAATATCACAGCTTCATAATGTAAAATTGTCATTATTTATGCCTGCCTTAGTTTAACGTGCCCTTAGATCACATTAGGACTTCTTCCTTAGTATCATAACTTGCTCATCTTATTTCCACTATCAGCGCCCAATTGCGGGATTCCACCTTTGACGTGATAACTTTGCTACATGGAAGGATGCTCTCATGCTTACACTTGGATTGCTGGATTTTGATTATGCTCTAAGAGAGAATAAGCCAGCGGACCTTACCACTCCATAGCCGATACCCTTTTCGGTTTAATCAGTCACCATCATCAGTCAGCACCCTAAGGAGGAACCAGATCACCTTGACAAAGATGTCGAACTCCATGTCGTCTTCTCTCACTGGATTCTCCTCTGCACTGTCTACGGTGACAGGTATATTTTCATGTTTTCCATTATGAATAAACAGAACTGAACCAACATGGAGATGGTTTTGTTATTGAAGTGTTTATCAGTATGAGTATTCTAGATCCACTAGCAAGTCGTTAAAACGATAACATTGATTACATTCTTTTTAGTTTCGCTGACCCGAAGAATTTTGTGAAGTTCAGAAAGATCTTGGACTTTGAATGCGAAAATGGATGGGATTCTACACCAACAGTAAAGCCACCCAGAGTTTGAAAGAGAATTTTGACTTATCCTTGTGCCAAAAAGTAGTGTTAGAGTGTCTACGAGACCCTCATGCTCAAGATTTTATGACTATTATCCCCATTGAAGGGCTAGGCCAACACATGTCAGCGGTGGAGTATCGGGTCATCCTTAATACCAGTTGATGATCCATTTCTTTCCTGTTAACGAGTCTTGCCCAATTTGCCGCAAGGTTTGTTTGGATGACTTTGAGGAGCGTGCGGTCTATTGCAAGGAGCTACCGGGCTTTAAATAAAAACATGACTTGGTCAGAAATGTCCTACGTGATGTGCTTAAGCGGGCAAGAATCTCTGCAAAAAAAAAAGTGGCCCTTGCGAATTTCCTGACAGACCCACTTGAAGGGAGGTCCACCCTTCGGCTAGCGAATGTTCTTGTGTTCAGTTGGGCAGGTGGGAAACATGCTTTTGTGGATCGGACCTTACCGGAGTATATCTTCCTGTTGGGCTCAGGGGAAACCGTTTTGTTCCTAGTCAGGCTGTGTTGAAGGCATAATCAGAGAAAGTTGCTAAGCATGAAAAAACTTATGCCGAGAACTAGCATCTCTTCATTTCTTTTGCCTTTGATACTTTTGATTCCCTTGCTCATGAAACTGTCAACTTTCTGGAAAAAGGTAGATGATCGTGCACATCAATATCTCAATGCCTAGGAACCAGAGTTTTTTTTTTTTTTTTTTTTTTTTTTTTTTTTTTTGTAAAATGGATTTGCTATTTAAAAGTGGAATACACTGTAGCTTGTTGGCCGTTTACCTGCTATTCTTATGTAACTTTCCTAGCGTTTTATCAATCCAATCATCTTGAAAAATTGTGATATAAAAACTAGACTTGACAAATATATAATTGCATTCATATCAAATATATTCCTCCGTAATTTTCAGATTCTTTAAATTATACTTGGTGGTTGTATGTCTCCACAATTTGCTCCATCATCTTATAAAGAGATCTTAAAGTCACAGACCAACTACGACCTACTGTTGACATTTAGTCATGTCATGATGTTAGCCGCGTTATTATATGCACCAGCCTCATAAGCTTAATCAGGATTTTTATTAATAAAAGGTTATTATATACATTAAAAACCAGTATAAACTCTTACAGGGTAATGCGGTTTTCAATATTAAAAAGTTATTATGGGTAAAGATCAAATAGGAAGTTAATTTTCTCTAGGAAGGATAGGAAGCCATAGGATTATGACATGTGGCAAATTTTAAAATAAAGAGAAAGGGTATTTTAGTCAATCCAACTCTTTCTTCTTCCTTTTTCAAAACCCAGTAAATTCAAAAACCCATCATTTTCAAAATCCACCATCTTCAACTATTTCTTCACTTTATATCTCAATAATCACTACATTATAGTGCGATTTTCATCACAAATCAATGATTCAGAACCCGATCAACGTGTTCTTCAGCTTTTTTTTTGAAGAAAACCCAGTTTAATTTCATAAAAAAATCTCGTTTTTTCCGGTGATTTTGGAGATAATCACTCGATTCGTTCGATTCGAGCGTTGATAAGTGTTTCTATCATTCAAATTCCGTCAATTGATGAAGAAATCGGCTTCGATCCATGTAAGAAATTCTTTAATTTCATTTTCATGATCTGGGTTTTTTATTTAGTCATTGCGTTTTACGATCTTTGCGGGGGTCCGGGGGCGGCAGCCCCCGGTAGCGGGGTCCCAGGGGCGGCAGCCCCTGGCGGGGTCCAAGGGGCAGAGCCCCTGGCTGGGGTTATTTTTTTTTTCTATTAAATTGCTGTACTAAAAACGCATCAGAAAAATTAAATTTCCATAAATTGGCTCATTTCGAAGACAGTAATTCGTAGACAATTCAGACAGTTCACAGTGACAGACAGTTTTATGTGTCCATTGCGTTTTAGAAATAAGACAGTTCACAGTGACAGACAGTTCACAGTGACAGACAGCTATTGCGTTTTAGAAAAAAACACATTTTTAAGTGTTTTTAGTCATTGTGTTTTAGGTAAAACACATTTTTTAGGTGTTTTCAGTCCATTGCGTTTTAGAATGAGTCATTTTTAAGTGTTTTCTGGCCATTGCGTTTTACATAAAAGACATTTCTTTGTGTTTTTGGTGCATTGCGTTTTAGGTAAAACACTTTTTTATGTGTTTTCAGTCCATTGCGTTTTAGAAAACAGACATTTTAAGTGTATTCTGGCCATTGCGTTTTACAAATAAGTCATTTTTTTGTGTTTTTGGTGCATTGCGTTTTAGGTAAAACACATTTTTATGTGTTTTCTGGCCATTGCGTTTTACAAAAAAGTCATTTCTTTGTGTTTTTTGTGCATTGCGTTTTAGAAAAATGTCATTTTTTAGGGTTTTTTTTTCATTGCGTTTTACGATACTGGGGTTTTTTCTATTGCGTTTTACGCAACTGGGTTTTAAATTTTTTTTTTTCAAAATATAGCAATAGTATACTCGTTTTAAAGATAAAAAAACACTCGTTTTTTTGGTGCAATTTTTATAAAAAAATAATGTCGTATGAAAGAGTTATTAACGTTTAAAAAATGGGGGGAATTGGAGGAGAGAGAAACTATTGGCTTGGATTGACTAGATTGCCCCTGAAAAAAGTCACGCGCCTCTTTTTTTACTTTCAATTTCCCTGATTTAATCTTAGCCCTTGATTAAGTAAATGGATGGTCAAGATCACTTCCTAGCCTTCCTAGCCAAATAAACTTCCTATTATATCTCCACCCAAGTTATTATATCTTTTTTGAATGAGAAAGTTTATATTTGTTCTACTTCTAAACTACACCAATAAACTTTTACAAGGTATCGCGGTAATAAATTTTTATCTCTCCACCAAAGATCTATATTCGAATATAGCCTTTATTGGTTTGCTGATCTCGTTAATAGGATCACGTTAATAATTTGGTAACACGTTAAAGGATAGAAAATACAAATCATGTCTAATTACAGTTTAATTTCAGCCACTTAGTTTGTATGGGCGGCCCTGAGGGTGGGCGGGGAGGACCACCGGTCAGGGCCCGATATTTCGAAGGACATATTATCTAAAAAAAAACGGATATGTATATGTAAAAAAAAATTAACAGGGTATATTCATACAAACACCAACATAGGCCCACTTACAAAACTATTTTTATGATTTAGATTAGTTATTAGCGCTTTGACATTAGGTTTAGTGAGCCCAATACCCAATTTCGTAAGGTCTAAGGGCACGTTTTTTTAAGCTCGAACAAGGTACACGAATTCTCAGGGCCGGCCCTGTTAGCAGGGCCGGCTCTGGGCCCGGCAAACCCGTGCCGACACCCGAGACCCAAAATTTCAAAGGGCCTGAAAAGTCTTTATAAGCTTGTATATATTTATTAAATTATATATTTAGTATATTTATCCGTTTATTATGCAAAAAATTATTGGTGGTGTAGTGGCAAAAAGCATCTCAAAATAATGCAAAGGTCTCAGGTCGAGTCTTTCCTCTATAACTAAGTTTTTATTTTTGTAATTCATTTACCCTTAACCATAATTTTGGGCCCACCTCTTTTCGTCGTCCGAGGCCTAAATTTTTTCAAGAGTTTTCGGGAACGAATTTGTCTGTTAGTTTGGATCGAGGAGCTATGAATATTTTCATGACATGCGATTGTAATATATTTTTAAATGATTTTTACGGCTGAAAAACGATATGACAACCAAGTCATAATTGCCAAAAATATGCTCAATTTGAATCCATGTTTCATACGTTACAAATTTTTAACAACTTTTTCTTGAAGTTAAACTACTCATGGCTCAAACATTTGACGTTACATATTTTAGACCAATTATGCAAATTAAAAAGTCAACCGACCAAATAAGCAAATTGACATATAATTTAAAATCAAATTTAGAATTTAATCAATGAAAACGTAATAGTTTCATAGGGTTTTCTAAAGATGTACATTTTACAAGTTTATCATATAACATATGTGACTCTATTCAGACATACAAAACCAAATTTAAGGAACGTAACTAAATTTAAACGGAGAGCTATGATAACCATATAATTATAAATATTGTGTTGTAGAGACCATTAAAATAGAGAAAAATATACGGTTAAAAAACCATCTAATGTATCACTTAAAACGATACATATATAAATGTTTATACGGTTTTCTAAATCTCTATTTAAAAATAGTTACGCAAAATTACCTCTCAGTTTATGTATATTTGTATTGGTTTCAATGATAATTATTAATGTTAAATAATCATATTATTCATTAATGAAAACATTATTTACGAGATTTTTAAAAATTAATTTACTGATGGTTCTATAAAAAAAATATTGTATTCACTGATGATTTAATGAAAATTATTAAAGATTTAGGTTTTTCTAACACCATAGGCAATAGGCAATGCCCCTTTAGTTTTTATAGTATTAAATCTCATCAAGATAGAATCTCTTTATTATTTTATAAGTTACCAACAGAAAACGGTATTATGTGTACGTTGAGTATTCGTTATTATTTCATATCATCAAACCATGTGCTACTACTGTTTTTCATATAATACAACTATGATGATATCAATACAGATCACCAAATTAATCATAAAACAATTATATAGGTGTCTAGAGTAATAAAATCTTCTAAGAGAACAACTAAATATATGATTGATCATTAAACTAAATCAAAATAATAATAAAAAAAAATCATAGAGAACAACTAAATATGTGAGTGATCATTAAACTAAATCAAAATAATAATAAAAAACTATAATATTATGATCAAATCAGACGAAGTGAAGTTTTGAGAACATGTTTTAAATAAATTTATACTATGCAAGTAATATGCATAACAATCAATAAAAGACCAAAAGTTGAAAATTTAACCATCCATTACAAGGTATGCAAAATAGAGGTGGTGGTGATGACACAACGACACTGTGGGGGCCAATATGGTGGCAGTGGCGATGGCGTAGATGACTGTGACGGAGGTCTTGTCAATGGTGACATGGCGGTGAAGGTGGTGTATGCGGCGCTGGTGGCGATGACGATGGTCATGTCAACAATGACCGATAGGTGATGATAGTGGTGGTTTTGTTAGGGGCTAGTAGATGGTGGGGCAAATGGCGACGACCTTTAGGTGTGGATGGTTGCGTTGGCCTCACAAGCGTTGGGCCTAAAAGAGTGGTGATGGGTGGTGTTGGTCATATTATTTTGTTAGAATCCAAATGGTAGAACTCGTCCCAAAAGACTAGCCTAGTGGGAGAGGGTGTATTTGGATTATAAACCCCACATTAGTTGCCCATACAATTGAAGTAGGACAAGTTCCATACCTTGTGATGGATTCAATCCATAACAAATTTTACCTGGAATGTGAATATGTACGTGCTTCATAATTATCTGTTTTTTCCCTACATAATAATCTGCCCTTCCTTCATCTAGGAACTCTAAAAGATCTAAATGGTCAAGAATAAACGACGAGAACAAAATATAAAATATTTAGTACAAATCATTAAAAACTTGATAACCAAAAGAATCGACCTAGCCAAAACTAAACCAGTCTTCGGTCTCAACTTTCATCTAAAACTGACCCCATCTCCATTTCATTCATACCACAAGTAAACATGGATTACCGGTATGTTCAATCACTAATCGGACCACCGTTGAGGGGTTTATGTGTTCACGCTTGAGACGACATATTTATGGACATCACATTTTTCTTTTAGTAAAAGCCATTATTAAAATGAACAGTTAAAGTTGAAATCAAATGTGATAACAATGAATTGAAGAGAGAACTTGGGTTATATTTTTATTTCGAGTAAAATAAAATAGTAAGCTTTATAAATTTAACGTAACACAAATGGAGATCCGTCTCAAGAACTAAAAGTGTCATGATTGAGTGAACAATATGTATCGATGACATGTGTAATTCTTATACTTAGGAAAACTTTTTAAAAATATTTTGCACAACACAATAACGACCTCTCTAAACTAAGGGAGGAAGAGGCATTAGGGTAGTACCCTTGCCCCAACATTTCATAAAAATAAAACATAAAATTTAAAACTTAAACATCACATTTAGAAAAAACATAAAACCTAAACATTACATAAAAATAAAACATAAAACTTAAACATTACATAAAAATAAAAATAAAATATAAAACTTAAACATACATCCTAATAATTTGTCACGTCGAATCGTGCTCAAAGTTCTCGTAGTAGGTGTGTTTGTAGTCCACAAGGGCCACTTAAATGATTTCAGATTCCGAGAGCTCGTTGTCGGGATTTTTCACATTCATGAACCTTCCGTGAAATCCTGAACATTTGAAACAGATAAATGAGAAACGTGAGTTAAGTTGATTCACGTTTTAGGTGGTCTCAACAACATGGAGACAAAATTGTTGGAAAACCCGGTTCCAAAACGAAACCCTTATACTAGTGGACACGCGTTCATGATGGGTTGCGACATAAGACATAGCCAACACTATATCTTCCTCTTCGGTCCACGAATTCCTTGACATTTTGAGAGGAACTTTTTGTTGATGGAAATAAAAAATTGAGAGAGTTTACGTGGATGAGGTAGATTAAAATATGGAACGAGTTGGTTAAATAGAGAAAATTATTTGAATTTTTAAAGGCAACGGTCATAATTACCACAAAAATCAAACATCTCACACGGGTTTGGGTTGTGGCTAGCCAAACCCGCCCACCGAACCAACATGGGTGACGACGATGTTCTGACTCGAGCTCGAACCCGTAACAGCCTAACCAGGGACTCCGCGAGTACCCCGGCCACCCTAATACAATCACCTAACCTCACTAAAAGCTAAAAAAGAAAGAAATTTAGACAACCAAAAGCAAACTTTTGATGATTCCAAGATTCACGCACTCGACCCACAAAACATGATATTGCCTTTTCCTTGTCTGTCCGGGTATCTCCAGTCAAACCTCTTTTCTTTACCGACCATATATTATCCTCACAAACCTTTTCTTTTTAAAACCATTTTTATTAGCACCTTTTTTTAATAAGATATATATTTTCACAGACTGTTAGGGTTAAGGGACAAAATCAGCTGTCTACCAACTTGACCAAATATTTTCAGTCCCTACTCTCATTAACCATTTTTTTAACAGCAAACTAACGTACTCCTAATCTATACTCTTTTAACTGTCATATAGTTTTGTTACCGGAAGAGTACTTTTTGATTCTCAAGAATACAATAATGCTTTATGAAATGCCCGTCAAAGGAAATACATTTGACCAGATCTTTGACTTGTTTGACTGGGACCGACTAGAGCCAAGACGCGCCTAGGCTACCGATGAATGTGTTTTGTAAGATCATATGCAAATAGTTGGCACCAGAAAATGCTTAAAAACCGGATATTTGTGGCATCAAAAGCAGAATTAATGACATATGAGGAGGATATGGGACAGGCAAGAAGAAGTGAAGTACAAATTTCTAACCGTCTTATCGACTCCCACTCAATGCACATGGAAACATTTGGTTTCGTGTGCCCATCGTGTTGCCGAACTAGAACTCCTGTAAAGAAGCCTGGAAAATACTATAAAATTTTTATTGTGAAGAATCTGTTAATATTATTATCACAAAGCAAAAACGTTGCCATGATTCTTGCATTTAAGCACATGATGATTCATCATTCATGTACTATCCCTTTGTGACATAATTCTTTTTTTTATTATTTATGTGTAAAAAAAATCTTTACTATTATCACTATTGAGTATTTCAATTAGAGGTGGCAAGAATAACGCAAGATGGGCAAGCGGGTTGATTGAAACCAGACATTTTTAGTCTTGTCTAAAATGGACGGCATTAGATTGGGTTAACCCGCACACATGTTTTTGTTAATTCATATTTTTTTTTTAACTTTTATAAACAACTAATCCGTCAACTATGATTAAAAACACCTATGATTAAAATTCTATATTGAATTTATGAAATTCATTTAGGAGGTTGTATGCATTACAAAATACATATTGGACGACTTCAAACCCATTTAACTCCTTTCCCTTTTAGCTAATTTTTTTATTTGATCTCGCTTGAGATAGAACACAACCCAAATTATCCAAATCAGAACTACCAAATTAAATTTTATTACAATGTAGAATCAGAAAACTTGTAAAGAATCACACCTCTTGATTTCATTAAATAAATCCAAGTTGGGAAATCAACTTGGAGTTCCCTAAAGTTGATTCAAGATCCAAACATCAACTAGAACCACACTGAAAAGATAGGAGTCACACTCCAAGGAGACATGTGAAATGTGCTTTCCAAGATACTCAGTGAAACACCCATAAACAAGTAGATATAGATATAGATAAGATAACTAGAAAGTAACATACAACAATCAGGTTAAAGACAAATCATGGGCTAATTGACCCTACACCACCAAGACAGACACACACAATCACACATGATGGTTGAACTTTTATACATGCATGTAGGTATATGTACAAATCAAAAACCAAACTACTATAACAAGTAAGGCATCTAGTGATTCATAAATTAAATATGTAACATCACAAAACTAAAGCCACAACAATATTATAATGATGTATCTGACAGGTTTTCACAGCAACAAGGCCTTTGTGGGTGAATATGCATAATGCATGTCCATATAAAAAGCACATATGGTCCATGGACAATTGGACATCTACCCTCAGTCCAAAAAGAATTCCAGAAGGGTAGAAGTGTCAAAACACTAGATTGTAAGAACCAGACTCTGATACTAGTGTAGACCATGGTTTGAAAAAATGGTTGAGGCGTGCGCCTCGAGGATAAGCGCCCAAAAAATGATTCTGAGATGCCCCTCAGGGGGTTTATATTGTTTGTGCGGTTCAAAGGGGTTGAGGCGCTAAAAGGGTTGCGCCTCGGGGGGGGGGGGGGTTGATATTTGTTTTGGTGATTCTGACTTTTTGTGTCAATTTCAAGCAATTTATGTCTTTTTTTTATGTGTGTTTTTGATGATTTTGATAAATTTGATGAATGATGATGAAACTAGCTAGTATTATTATTTTTATAAGATATATAATTTTAATAGGTAATAACCTATCAGCTCCCTTTAGTGTCAGAAAGGGTATATAATTTAATACATACTATGATCACATGAAAGGTCCAAGTGCAGTAATTTATGCTTATATCTTATATACAAAAAAACAATTCGGCCCGAAAATCTTTGTGGGACTGCATGTTATATGGCAGGTGAGCTTAATGCAGACAAAATCTTAAGTAAACCAAATTCAAGTCATCTTCACGTAAAATGCAAGAAAAATCATAAAACAAAGCAACACCTACACAATATTGTAACGAACTGAACCGTTCAGCCCGAACAATATCGGTATCAGTATCATCAAAAGATTCAAAACCAGTATTTGTTTTCATAAGTTTTCGATCGATAAAATACGTGTCGATATCCTTTGGGCATATTATGACTTTAATTTTAGAGTTTTCTCTTTTGGTTGTTATAGTGAGTTTTGGTACCATAACTAGCCTAATCGATACCAACTGAATTCTCGTCTCGTAGTTCTAGAAAATCTCAGTAGTTCAATTCATACAGGAGGTTCTTCATGTCATGAGAGTCTCTTTGAAAAATAACACGTAAATCCAAAATTTGGATTTCATTTGTGATAAAACCGAAAGATTTGTCAAAATGTACATTCATAATTATAACAATTCTATTAGGTTTATAGTGTTTTATAATTTTTCTTTGTTTGTTACATGATAATGCACGTGGGCTGCTATTGGAGACTGGGCTGGGCTTGGCTTGTTGGGCTTGATGGACAGCTTGTACTTGAAAATAAGAAGGCCTGTTGATGGTTATAACAACCATCCGGGTTTACCGGATTACAGTCGAACCCGGGTCACTATAAGTTATTTGCTCAATTTGAGTTTATTAAATTGCAGTTTATTTGTTTGATGATTTTGTACTTTCTCAACATACAATTTATAATTTAGGTTGGTGTGGAGAAATACGTGATGTCATCTTCTCTGATACCGGAAGTGTGACTGTGGTCAGTGGCGAAGCTTGAGATTTCCGACCGGGGGTCGAAAACGTATATACCAAAAATTTCTATAAAACCAGGGGGTCAAAAACGTATATACCTAAAAATTTCTATACGAAAACTACATACTTTCCACTAACCCCACAAAGCTACGCCATTGACTGGTTTATCGTGTCACGTGGATCTGATGGAGAGGTATGCCTAAACCATTATCTCCAAACAAGCTTCTCATCATTGTGAACAAATTCGAGTGTCCAAAGTGGCCACTATCGTCTAGTCTTCTACTCAGGACCTTATTAATGCAGGCACACCGTGAATCAACCGCAACCGTGTCGGCTACCAACAGTGTTGACCCTGTTGCCGCAGCCAAAGAAATAGCTTTTTGCAAGGCATGTGCTCGTTTTGGACTTCGCTTATACCTTTATCCCGAAGACTAGATGCCATTACGTTCTAATGCAGAAGATTTATATAGTAACCATTATATCACTATATCGTAAATTTCTATATGCATTTATCGCTAGCGATGTAATAATTTACAGCATAACTATATTAACACGAGAGAATGATAGCTATCTATGGTTTCAAAAGTCTAGGAGTTGTACCAGCATTGTTAATCATCCAATCAGCAATTGTATCCACAAGTAAGTCAAACTCCTTTGAATTATTTGCACGAAAAGCCGTAGAGTCAACTCCTAGTGAACTGCTTACTTCTTTGGCAACTGTTTCTAATGGCGTACCTGCCGTCAAATTCACCCAAAACTCTCCACTCCTGTTTACAGCATCCACCATTCCTGGCGGTACATCGGGAAAAGCCTGCGGTACACAAATCCAAGTAAGCATTTTCCCCCTCAGCATCGGTTAACTATAATTATACCTGTTGTAGAGGAAGTCCATGATCACCGGGCAGAGAGCGAATAGACATATCCAACACTGAGCTAACAGCAGATTCTGAACTAAGAACCTGAGCTAGAACAGGGGTTTCATCGATCGTGTCATCTTTGAATTTAACTAAAAGGTTTCTTGAGATTCCATAGTATGATTTTATCTGGCAAATATATCAATAGTCACAATCTTTTACATTTATAATTCTTAGGGTAAATTACACTTTTCGTCCTTTATGTTTATATCAAATTTCAGTAGACATCCTTTACCTTTAAAAATGTCAGGAATCTTCCTTTACGTTTTAAAAACCTTGCATGGTCTGTCCTTTGACACCAACCTAGTTAAAGTTTTCAGTTAAGTCTGGTCACATAAGGGTAGTTTAGTCTTTTTTATGGTGTTTAGAGATAAAGGGGATGTTTATATCTGTTATTTTTTATTTTATTTTTGATATACTTTTTAAATGAATGGATAAAATGACTAAATTTCCCAAATTTAACTGAAAATATCAACTGGGTTAGTGTCAAAGGACAAACCGTGCAAGGATCTTAAATAGTAAAGGATGATTCCTGACATTTTTAAAGGGAAAGGACATCCATTGAAATGAAATCTAGTATAAACAATTAAACATAAAGGATGAAAAGTGTAATTTACCCTAATTCTTAAGGTCCAGCTGAACAACATTTATACACAAGTAATAGCAAGGATTACATACCAGTCTTCGAGTTTCTTCTGGTTTTGGCGAAAAATTCTCCCTTCCGTTAACCAAATCCATGTACAAAGGAGGAAGTTGCTCAACCAGAGGTATAACTTGTTTTATAATTGGAGGGCTAAGGTTCTCTAGATTTTTCAAAGTCATTTCCGCCTGCATGTATACCAAAAGAATTTAAAAAAAATTGGTATATATATCTTTTACCACTCAATGAAGTCAAAAGTAAGCTTTCTTACCCCAAAACGAATAGTTGGTGATGACGCAATTTGTGACAGGATTGGTCCGATGCTTTGAGCCATTGGTACAAGAACAGGCGAGAATAATGGGACCGCCAGGCTGGCATCCTGAAATATCAGTAGAAATACTGCTCATGTTAATACTATGATATTATGTACAGTCAGTGAATGTGGGATGCTGTTGCTAACAGTAAATAACTCGTTTGTCCATTGAAATGTGCGATACTATACTATGATAATGCAAGAACCAAAGCTGAAACAAAGTACCTTGTTGTTGAAAGCTATATATACATTACCACACCTCTGCACAGCAAACCTGGAACCTGATCGATAAAAAACTAATTATGCAATTAGTTCTAAAAAATAAACTTAAACGAGGATAACATACCAATCAAAAGATGGATGACAGATCCAAGAGAATGTCCAATGCCAAAAGATGGAAGATCTTGCACCTATAGATGGATCAACTTCAATTTAAAGAAAAAAGAAAGAGAAACATAATTTATAGATGAAGAATACTTTCTGCAGGTTGAAGTTTAAAGCTCACTGTTTCATCTAAAGATCTAAGACACCTGTCGTATTTGAACTGAACTTCGTCTGCAATAGGGAAGTGATCAAAGCCACTAGCATAAGGTGTTGCTATCACCAATACACCCCTAGACAACAACAACAAGAAATGTTAACTTTCTTTTCGTATACGATTTACTTATTGCATATCTAATACTGGTCCTGATGCAGGAGCATGCATATCTTTTATTTGTTTAAAATTCAAATTTCCAATTTTATCTTCTTAATTGTTTAGTATAAATAGGGCATCTAGGGTTTATTGGTTTTCGGTTTTTGATTGAATTTTATAAACAGAACTTTGTTCTTGGAACCATTCGGTTCGATTTATCGTCTTTGATTAGTCAATAGTTTCTTGAGCCATTTGATCGCACGCGAAACTGCATCAGGTCCAAGTTGGACTTTATAAATGATGGGCATATAGACGTATGATATCACTTACTTCTCTGAAAGTCGCTCCAGAAATAAGCGGTAGGTGAGTTGAGGGGCTGCCCCAACAAAGATGCCACCAACAAAATGCACAACAGCAACCGGCTTTGAGTTTTTTGGTCTCAATACCCAGGCTCCCTGAAAACGCAAAAATCACAGCCCAGAAGAATATTTTGAATCCGAAATTGGTTTCGATATACTTATCACTTCGAATATTGTAAACTTTATTAAATTGAATCCCAAATTGATTCATGAAACTTGATGAAAACATGGGAATTTTCAGTACATGAACAGAGTAAATAAACCAAGTTGCCCTAGAATAACCTTAAAAGTTAAAACTAACTAGCAGCAGCCCCGTACAAGATAAAGAGTGCAGTACCACACCCAAAAGTTGATTAACTCGGTTCACAGTAACATGTTCTTTTTAACTCAACGCTATTCATATGATCCAATCAGCATGGGCATACATCCGATATAAAACAAAACTAATAATTAACATAGAAACTCATCCCAAAACTAGATTAACCTCTTATCCCCTTAAGAATTAGAATGCGTATAAATGTTTTCCTATCTAATATAGTTCAACGAACAAATACGGAGTAAAAACGCTTATGGGATTACGCGAACCATACATCAACTTCTTGCCAATCTCCTAAGCTACCCCATCCGTCTTGTGATTGCCTCACAGTCTCTGTTAGTAACCTACAAAAGCATGAGACATGTATAACTATCATGAACTCATACGGCATACATGTCATGAAACAACTAATCTACTAAAAACTATGATACAAAGTTAGTTGATACAAAATTCATAATTAAGGAGTCGTAACGAATGGTTTGCTTGTGTACCTCTCGATATCTCGGTAAAGCTGTATTCCATTTCCACCTGTTTGATTGCTGCTTTGCTGATCGTTCGAATTGCGACATATCACCTTGAAGCTATTGAACTTGCGAAATCTGACAGATGTTTGCGGATGATAAATACCATATAATCGGACGTGACTCCGGTTCAATTTATACTCAAACTGTGGGGAAGCAAGCTGCAAGTGCGGCGTCCGCAACCAAGTGGTCATGCCTGCTGATGATGATCAGCTTAGTAACATCAGATATTATCAAACAAACGGTAACATAGGGGTTTCACAATTACAGATACATATCAAGTACAGTATTATTGGTTTATATTATAAGGTTACAAATTTAGAGGTTTAGAATCAAATTCAAGGTGCAACTAACAAATAATTGAGTGATTTAATAACTTATTGAGGTCGAAAGTAACAGAGGAGGTTAAAAATTAGGGTTAGAGATAACCTGTAACAGGAAGAAAGGGTGAGTAGAACAGGATGTAATGAAGAGGGGCCTATAGAGGAATCACAGGGGTATCGGCAACAGGAGGAGTTGCATCGGAATTGAGCCGTGCATGCATCATTTACTAAAGATATTTCTTTGTCAAACAAAAACAGATTTAGGAACCGCTTGACGCGTAATTATTGTGTTCTTATAAATAAAAGAGATATATAATTTCCATTTCCTAAGGTTACGTAATTATTGTGTTCTTATAATAAAAGAGATATATAATTTTCTTTTCATAAGGTTACGTATTTGTAAATGTAAGTTTATATGTTACTTAAGTGTGTGTTTATTTTTTTTTTATATTAATTTCAATGAAATTTATCTTAACAATATCTTAAAAACTCCATGAGTTTTGGTTACTTTTGCGACTTTTATCCAAATGTTTGTTTTTTTCGCATTTGGATTCAAAAGATTTGAAATGGATGAAGTTAACGAGTTTGATGAAAATGACAAAATTTCAAACCTTTTGAATGCAGATACGAAAAAAAAACATTCGGACGACAGTCGCAAAAGTAACCATACCTCAAGAACGAAAAATGGTTGACATGTTTATACATATTTTTACATAAACAACTTCAGACTTTATATGGTTGACACATTTTCGCACAGTGAGCGTAAAAGTTTCCTCCCATAAATCTATAAATTATCAACCCATATGGTATATAAAAAATATATATACTTAAATTTTTTTATAGAAAGGTCATCCAACAATGATAAGTGAAAAGGTTGCTTTAAGAAATCGCACATCGTTAAGGGAAGAAAGTGGTGTCAAATAAAACGTTACTAAAACAGGCACCCCAATTTAAAAATATTTAGAAAACGTCTTTAAGGAAAGAAAGTGGTCTCAAAGAAAACGTCCTTAAGGGAAGAAAGTGGTGTCAAAGAAAACGTCTTTAAAACAGGCACCTCAATTTAAAAATATTTAGAAAACATTTTTAAGGAAAGAAACTGGTGTCAAATAAAACGTCTTTAAAATAGGCACCTCAATTTAAAAATATCTAGAAAATATAGATACTTCATCCATTCGCGTCTCTTTTGGGCATGTTGAGTTTCAAAAACACTATTTATAACTATTAGTTTTTTAAGAAGCTTTTCAATTTTCAATTTTCAATTTCGTTGAGTTTCAGAAACACTATTTATAAGGGTTAATGGATTTAAACACCTTCAATTATTGGCATTTGCCCGATGGCACTTTCAACTTTGACTTTGGCTCACACCACTCCCAACTTAACACTTTGTGTGTCATGGCACCCCGTCGTTAAATAAATACTAACTGGGTTTTGTTTTTTTGCTGACGTGGCCAATATTTGTTGATGTGGCATGCTGATGGAAACAAATTTGCTGACGTGGCATGCTGATGGATCCAAAAAACTATAGAATCGGACTAACAAGACTCGAACTTGCGTCCATATAACCAAGAACCCATTAAATGAACACTGACCACTTGAGCTAGCTATGATTTGATGATATATTGTATTATGTGATATACATATATCGTGAAAGAAAGGTTATAAGATTTATTATGAATACCCACACATAGATTCACCAACCCGTTTATCATCATCATCCCCAACCAAGACCTAATCAATCTACACATTCAAATCACCAAAATCCAACACTCTTAAATGCACACAATCCCGATTCCAACAACCCCAAACCCCCAAATTTCACTGACAATGATGAACACCGAGAAGCCTTTCATACCTGACCATGCCATAACAACTCTACTCTAATCAATTCAAACAGATACGCGTTTCTCTCTCTAGATCCTATCCGTTTGTTTCTCGATCGAAATCTGAACTCAACAGCTCTGGAACAAACCGATTGAAGATCAAGTTCAGTTGCAGGTGGTGATTAGAGTGCAATCGGAGCGGAAATGTGAAGATTCATAAAAAAAGAAGGTGCGATCTAGAGAGAGAGAACATGGATGGCGGCTGGTTGTGTCTGTTTGTTGGCTGAGGTTGATGATGATGGATGAGCTGTACAAGGTTGATGACGGCTGGAATTAGTGGGTGGCAGCTACGGTTTGCAAAGATTTGGAGTGTGCATGGGCTAGGGTCATATGTTGGGCTCCACAGGTGGAATGATTAGTCCGACAAGAACTTTTGGCAACGACAAGATTGGTTTGCAGTAGATCGGGTAGGGTGGTGTTTGAAGATGGACTGAGGGTTTTATTTTATTCTTTTTCTTTTCTCCAGATCCACCTCATCAAACAGGTGTCCACACGTTGGATTAATATGACACGTCAGCAAAAAAAAAAAAAAAACAAACCCAATTAGTGTTTATTTAACGACGGGGTGCCATGACACACAAAGTGTTAAGTTGAGAGTGGTGGGAGCCAAAGTGAAAGTTGGGAGTGCCAGCGGCCAAATGGCAATATTTGGGGGTGTTTAAATCCATTAACCCTATTTATAACTGAAGAACCAAAGAATCGAGTTTAGGCCGGAGCCTGTAATCGAGGGTTTGGATCTTGTAAACGAGCTGGAGAATCGTCTTGCAAAACAGAAAACCGTTAGGCTCGCCGCAGAGATGGGAGGGCCCCTCTGCGACCACCCTCCGGCGTGAGGATAAGTATTGGTAGAGAGAGAAAGTAGAGAGAGAAAATAAAGACGAAGGTTCAGAAAATCGTACTTGGCTTTGTACTTGATGGGGTATTTATAAGGGTCAACTGAGATGACATCATTCGTCCAGACGCCCTTAAATGGAGGTCCGTCCTCGGAGTTATGGGGAATGGACATATTAGAGATGTCCGTTCAGGTATAGTACGGTTCGTCCTAATGGATCATGTCCGGCCTCGGATATGTATCTTCAAGTCCCCCAGTTTGTTAAGTTCCGTAAAGGACTTAACAAAATGTTCGCATAAGTCGTTTCATCCGAATGACGTGTCGTCGTGGGAGTGGTTCTGGTTGAATGTCGTGGCGCGATCTGAATGGTGCCAACGTGGCGTGGGTGACTTAAATGTTTTGACCGTCAGTCACCCGTGTGTGACGGTTGCGAAACCCTATATTGGAAACCGTGAACGTCTGTTGAGGTGATGGCTTGATTTGACCATCCCTAACCGACTTAAGTTCCCTATAAAATCAGCTTTTACCACTTCATTTTTACACTTTTTCTTCTCATCTTCTTCTCTCCCTTGTTACCCTCTTTATTCTCCGGGCTTCTTCTTTTTTAGAAAAGTAGTGCGTTTTTTTGTTCAGTTTTCTGTAATATGGCTCCGGGTAAGGATAACTTATCGGAGAGTGTAAGCATTCTTACCCAACGACAGTTGGACAAGTTTGTTCGAGAGTACCGAATTCCTTTAAATCTTCATCCGACCCTTCCTTCTAAAGATGAAACCATATACCCCTTTCGACAGGGAAAGTTCCCCTTTTACACCCGTGTCTGCAACTTTGCGAATTATCGAGTCCCTTTCTCAAGGTTTTTAATTAGGGTACTTCAGTTTTTTCGGGTCCATATTTGTCAAGTGAACCTGTTCGGCCTTAGTCGCATAAGTCATTTCGAAATCTCCTGTCGGGCCCAGGATTGGAGACCGGACCTAGATGTCTTCCGGTACTTTTATGAGTTCATTACCGCCGGGGACTGGTATACCTTCGCGCATCGTAAGGGTATACCTCCCCCTTCCTCCGGCGAACGATCCAGCTTGAAAAACTGGAAGGATAACTTCTTCTGGTTGGACGATCGTTGTCTCCCGCAGGATATGAGGTGGCGCTTTAAGGACCAGTCAGTGTCCTTCGATCTGGGCGAAGACTTCGTCTTCGACCAAGAACTAGCTCGTGCCCTAATTGAGCACAAGTCCCCAATCCGTCCTCTTCATGAGCATTTCCTTTTACTGGGTCGACTCTGTTTTTCTTGGAGCCAAGGAGATAGGGATTGGCCGGTTATTCGCAGAAAGCGTGATCGTAAGTTCCGGCCCTTTACCTCCCCTTCGGTACTTTTCTTTTTGCTATCTTACTAACTTCTTTTTTGTTTTAAAAATGCAGGTGCCGTAATGTCTCTCAGGGATGCTCTAAAGGTTCCAAACTTCGACATTCTTGATTTTGACTTGGATGATCAAGGTGAAGGTGAAGTTCCTCTTATGAAGCAAGTGGCTCCTTCAGCTCAGGAGATCCGACCTGTAAACCCCCCAGACATATCCAAAACAGCCGTTGCAGAAGCTACCTCTTATATTCCAACGCCTACAAAAGGTGCCGCTGGTTCCTACAGATCTCAAGCTGGCAAGAAGTCAATTTTAGATGACGTGGATAGTGATCCGGAGGTACGTAGCTTGGACGAAGCCCTTCAGTTTCGTCCTTCTTCTGCTTCTTTGAAAAGCAAAGGTGTTATGCATGAGGTGGATCAACAAGTTCTTATTCGTAAGAGGAAAACTGAATCTTTACAGATCCGTTCTTCTGACCCCCTTCCGATGCCGAGGACGAAGAAGATTAAGAATGGTTCCTCTCACTCCAGTGGTGACGTGATGGTTGAGCTGGATGAGCACCTTACCGGTGGCAAGTTTTCTAGGGAGGAAGCTGCACGAGTTCGATCTGAACCAACCCCTACCTTTTCTGGTGGTTTTCTTCTTATTAGTGAAGAGGAGAGTATGGAGACGGAGATCCCAGAAACTACGAGCAAGGAGAAGGAAAAAACTCATAGTGAGCCGAAAGTGGTGACTTTCTCAGGTACGATTTTGGACTCGTCTTTGGGTTCGGACCGTTTTATTGATGACGAGGAAGACCAAGTGTCCTCTCTTCCTCCATCTTGGTTCGGACCTGAGTTGATGTCCTTTTTTCGATATGCAGATGTGTTTTCGGACGATATGGAGATCGACCCGACAACAGCCGAGGAGAAGTTTGTTCCGGATTGGGATATCCGGAACAAAGATTCGGTAATGGATGAGTTGGTTGCCAAGACTATTCTTTTTAACATTAGTACCCCGCTGGACCATGCCCGGAGCCAGAGAATGAAGAATCAAGATTTAGGCGCCATGGTCTTGTCCAATCAAGCTCAATCCAACATCTTTGTGACGGAGCTTTACCGAAGATGGGTCGAAGCGGAGTCAATGAGGGAGAACTTGGAAAAGGAGACCCGCTCTTTAAAACGCAAGATTCAGAGGAACCCGGATGCGGAGAAAAAGATTGCACAGCTCACCCAAGATCTTCAGGCCCAACAAGAGAAGGTTAAGTCCTTGATTACTCAGAACCAATCGTCCCAAGCAGTTGCGGCCTCTGCGGCTGAAGGGGTATGGTCCCAGATCTCGCGTCAGCATCGACCGCGAGTGACCATTACCCTTATCAAAACCCCCACTAGCTAAAAACCTACTTGTGCCCATGCGAGAACGCGTCGGCACAAGGGTTGAATCCAATCTATCTAGTAACGAAGGAGGACTTACATGGAACATGAGAACGGTAGAGTGATGCGACATAGCATCACATCTGGTGTATGAAAACGGAAGTATTCACAGCGATGCGGCCTCGCACCGCATCCAGCGAACACTTCTATCAATACAAAGAAAGCCTTACCTTAGGCACAGAAGGAGATGAACGTAACGGTGCGGTTGACACCGCTCCATACGGGCATTTTCGTCACGACAAGGGATGCAGGCAAGACGACGATGCGGCTAGCACCGCATCTCGCGTATTCCTTGATCACAAGTAGGAGACGCGGTAACTTCAGATGTTACCGCACGTAGCGATGCGGCTTGCACCGCATCCTATGCATTCAACAAGTGGTACTGACACCACAGTGCAAGTGGCACCAATGGCAGTTTCCTGTCAGAGCTACGTAAGCAATGGACTGACGTGGCGTAACCTCCATAACCGACAAGCCTGACACACCTGCATAGGTACAGCACGTCGTCAGTCCATCCATCATCATCCTCCTTCACTCCTCGGCTATAAATACCAACCCCAAACCAGGTTTGAGGTATCTCTTCACAACCCTCTCACTACTACTACTATCTTACTTTGCTTCCCAAGCAAACTACTGATTCTCACGCCGGAGAGTGGTAACAAGGAGCACCCCCCACCCCATCCTCCTTGTTACGAGTCACGGCTTGTTTCCTTGTGCAGGAGATCAACCACCGGTGATCCAGCCAGCGATCCTCGAGAGGAAGGGATTAACCCTTCTTGACGAGACCAGTGTGTTAACCCTGCCCGGTTAACCATTGTTTCATCATTGGCGCCCACCGCTACTCTTAGCATTTTCTAAACCATCCTTTTTCCTCTCTCACGATTATGACTGATCACCAAAACAACACTGCGGATAACCAAAATCCTCCAATCCCAAACCCGGTAGGGGTCAATGCCTCGACCTCCCAACCCGGACACATCGACACGTCCACACAAAGGAGCCCCTCCTTTATGTTTGGACATGACTTATCACAGTTCCCATCTGTGATCCCACCAGGCATGACCATTCATGCCTGGTACGAGCAGCAAGCAGCCACGCTGACCGCAGCATACAACCGCGCTTGTACTGAGGCGAATATACGAGCCGGGCTTCCCCCAGCACCGCACACCCCTGTTGAGCGTATTTTACAATACGACGGCAGGATACATTCACGCCCGGCGTCAAGAAGCCGACGTGAAGAACGGGGATCGTCTTACTGTTCGGTCCACACCCTCAACGAGGACGATTCCTCATACGGGTCCCACACCAGAGGACCGGTACATACCCGCCTTGGCCCCCATGGCGAGGACAGGAGGCGATCAACCTCCAGACGCGGCCCAGGCATTCAGAGCCGATTGGGCCCACAACCATACACCGAAGGGTACGGTCATACCGACCCTGACGACCATAGCTACCGCGGTGATTCACATGACACCAGTAGCAGACCGGGAGGACGCAACTATGTTCCTCCCAGTCACCCCCGCAACACATACCTTAGGGCGGCAAAGCGCCCTGCGAACGAGCCATACAGGCCAAAGGCAGCGACCGAAAATTCCAAGTTCGGCACGCGGATTGCCAACGCCCATGTCACCACGACAAAGTTCCCATTCAACGTTGGGAAATACAGTGGTTCGACCGACCCGGACGACCACATGAACATCTTCATGGGCGCGGGCATCAACGGCCAGTGGGATGAACCCACTTGGTGTAATTTTTTCCCCTAGACCCTTACGGGCCTGGCCAGGGCATGGTTCGATTCTTTGCCAGTGGGATCACTGGATTCATTCGAGGACTTGCGTACCAAGTTCCTCGCCCATTTTTGCCAGCAGCGACGCCACGAACGAGATTCGCTGGACGTCATGAACATCTGGCGAAGGGACGACGAATCGCTCGAAGCATTCGTCGTCCGATATAATAAAGAGTGCCTGGAGATAGGTGACGTGGCAGACCAGATGGCACGAAACCACTTCATCCGGGCCGTCAAAGACAGAGAGATGATCATGACCATCTCTGGCAAGGAGGGCTTGCCTAAAAAATGGGAAGATGTCATGACCGCGGTCAAGACATACGCCCAGACACAGCGGTCACTTGAACCGCATGTGACAAAGGCAAAGCCCCAAGCCGAAACATCCCACCAAGGGTCCAAGCGTAACAATAAACGCAACCGGGACGTTGGAAATCGCGATATTTCCAAACCATACTTCCCGCGAACCAACACGTTCGACCCAAAGAACTACAACCCCGCCCGAGACAGTCGGGCGTCAAAAAAAGAATCTCGGGACCGCAACTGGACCGAGATCACCATGTCGCCAAGTGAGGTCCTCCTTGCGGACCCACAGTTCTTGCGACCGGCCCAACCAATGAAGTCCAAGAAAAATCAGGACCTCACACTCTACTGTGAGTACCACAAGGACTCGGGCCACACCACCAACAACTGCATCAGTCTCCGACTGGAGATTGAGCGCGCCTTAAAGGAGGGGAATCTACAACATCTTTTGCCAGGTGGGCAAAAACCCACCAAGCGCATTACCCCTCATGGCGAAGGTACCTCCTCGGGGAAGAGAACCATGCACGTGGCTTCCACCCACATGATCCACGGAGGCAAGGGCAGGCCGCGAAAAGCGGCAAGAAGGCCGGAATGTGACTGGAAAGACGAGCAAGTCGTCTTTCCAAAAGTCCGAGGCGGACCGCGCGATAGGCGCGCCGTCGTCATTTCAGGCCAACTGGCACACTACTGCACCGAGCGTCTATTCATCGACCCGGGCAGTACATCTGATATAATCTACGAACAATGCTTCAACCAGTTCGACCAGGAGGACAAAGATCGGTTGCAAGCAGTAGATTACCCGTTAACCGGGTTCGCAGGGGAAACTGTCTTTCCCCTAGGCCAGATTACTTTCCCTGTGCGTCTTTCTAGCGGAAACCGCACAAGGACAGAAGAGGTAAACTTCATGGTTTTACCTCACACCTCCAGATATGACGTACTCCTCGGGAGAGAATCCCAAGGAGATTTCAATATGATTACGTCGGTCCCCCACTCTGCGGTTGGTTTCCCAACCGAATCGGGGGTCGCGATAATCTACGCCCGCAGGGACGTCATGATGTCGGACGAAGTACGTCCGACCAAGGTCGCAAGGCCCACTCCCAACGACCAACCAGAAAAATGGGTTCTCAACGCGAGATACCCAGAACAAAAGGTCACATTGGGTCACGCCTTATCCCCGACCACAAAAGCGCAACTGAAGCAGCTTCTCTTCAGGAACCAGGACATCTTCGCGTGGACACCCGCAGACATGACCGGGGTCCCACGTGATATTGCGCAACATCATTTGAATACCTTGCCAGGTATTAAGCCAGTGATCCAAGGCCAACGCCACCTTGGGTCAGCTAAAAATCAGGCGATGCAAGAGCAGATCGAAGAACTGCTCTCCGCAGGCATCCTGCGGGAAGTCAAATACCAGACGTGGTTATCCAATCCAGTCATGGTAGAAAAACCGTCCGGGGGCTGGCGCATGTGCGTCGATTACAAAGACCTTAACAAAGCCTGCCCCAAGGACTGTTACGCGCTTCCAGAAATCGACGAAAAAGTCGATAATCTCGCACCATTCAGGTGGAAGTGTTTCCTTGATTACTACAAAGGGTACCATTAAGTACAAATGGCAATCGAGGATGAAGACAAAACGGCATTCCGGACTCCCACCGGAAATTACTGCTACACAAAGATGCCGTTTGGGTTGCGCAACGCGGGCTCAACCTACCAAAAGTTGATGAACGACACTTTCCGCGGCCAAATAAGCAAAAGTGTCGAAATCTACATGGACGACCTGGTCGTCATGAGCATGGAAGAGGATACCATGCTCACAGATATTGAAAGAACATTCCAAACTCTGCGCAGCGTTAACATAAAGCTCAACCCAGGAAAATGCTCGTTTGGAATGGAAGAAGGCAAATTCCTTGGGTTCATCGTCACTAAAGATGGATTCAAGGTAAACCCGGAGAAAGTCCAGGCGATCGAGCGCATGCCATCGCCTTCATCGATGAAGGATATGCAACGGCTAGCCGGCAGGCTAGCGGCACTTAACAGATTCTTAGCTAACCACGCAGCTAAGTCTTATCCGTTCATCGAGACCCTGCGGAGCTGTTCAAAGAAAGAACAATTCCAGTGGACCGCAGAGGCTGAACAGGCCTTCCAGGAAATGAAGGAGTGTTTGATACAACTCCCAACTTTAACCGCACCACGCAAAGATGAGCCACTCATATTATACCTATCCGCCGCGGATAACGCGGTGGGTGCGGTATTAATAGTGGAGCGAAAGGGGGTTCAAACACCCATCTATTACATCAGCAAGATGCTAAACGACCCAGAGACGAGATACTCAATAATGGAGAAATTGGTGCTAGCATTAGTGCACGCTTCAAGACGGTTGCGACGCTACTTCGTAAACCACGTCATCACAGTGCTAACCAATTACAGGATCGGCCCGATCCTATCCAAACCCGACATCTCTGGGAGATTAGCGAAATGGGCAATCGAGCTGGGCGCGCACACGATACACTATAAACCGCGCCCCGCGATTAAAGGCCAGATCTTAGCTGATTTCGCCGCCGAAGTACCGGTGAATCGCATCCAAGAATGCGAAGAAGCACAAACTCCTGCACCAACGCCACCCTCCTCAGAGACATGGGCACTCTTCACAGATGGTGCCTCCAACGACGAAGGTGCGGGTGCAGGTCTGCGACTCGTCAGCCCTGACGGTCAAGAGCTTACATATGCAATCCGCCTCGAATTCAAAAGTACAAACAACGAGGCAGAATATGAGGCTCTGTTAGCGGGGCTACGTTTAGCAGTCAAAATCGGCGTGCAACATCTGGAAGCACACGCCGACTCTTTGTTAGTTGCAGGCCAAGTACGCGGCGACTATGCCGCAAAGGGGGATATCATGATCCTCTACCTCGAGCAAGTCCTGCAACTAAAATCCAAATTCGCTTCGTTCAATATTCGCCATATTAATCGAAGCGAAAACAAGTCCGCAGATGCACTATCGAAACTTGCATCTACCAGCTTCCAACACTTGGCAAAGGAGATACGCATCGAAATCCTGCAAAATCCTTCGGTACCCCTGCGCCAAGTCAACGTCATTCAATACGGTTCAACATCATGGATGACACCTATTATGGCATATCTACAGTCAGGTGTGACTCCCGAAAGCAAATCAGAAGCACGCAAACTACAATACAAAGCGTGCCATTATCAAATGGGAGACGGTATCTTATACCGCAAATCATACCTCGGGCCACTACTACGATGCGTCAACCCCCAGGATGCCACATACCTCATTCGAGAGATACACGAGGGCATATGTGGCATACATGCTGGACCACGCATGGTAGTGGCCAAAATCATGAATGCCGGGTATTACTGGCCCGGCATGCACCTGGACGCCGTCAAAGAGTTGCGCAAGTGCATCGACTGTCAACGTCATGCTCCAAAAACCTTGCGGCCAAAAAACAACTTAGTCCCCGTCACAACCGCATGGCCCTTTCAGAAATGGGCAATTGACGTTGTGGGACCTTTCCCTGACGCTCCAGGTGCGGTTAAATTTATCATAGTAGCGGTTGATTACTTCACAAAATGGGTGGAAGCAAAACCGCTCGCCTCAACCACTGCTATGATAACAAGGAAGTTCATTTGGGAACACATCATCTGCCGTTTCGGTTTACCAATGTGCATTGTCACCGATAACGGCACCAACTTCGCTGCCGACGAATTCCAAAAATGGCTAAAAGAACTACATATTGAGCACATATTCTCATCAGTCGCACACCCGCAAGGGAACGACCAAGTCGAGAGTATCAATAAAAGCCTAGTCGAAGGGATCAAGGCACGGTTGGGAACGGCCAGGCGTGGCTGGGTCGATGAACTCCCAAGTATCTTATGGGCTCACCGTACAAGCCCAAAAACAAGCAATGGGGAAACACCCTTCAGCCTAGTCTACGGTTCAGAAGCGGTGATCCCCGCAGAAGTAGGTCTCCCCTCTCCTAGAATGTTGGCTATTGAAAAACTAGACAACAACATGGAACGCAGGATCGATTTGGACCTCTTGGAAGAAAGGCGCGAAAACGCTGCCATCAACGAGGCCAAATATAAATCCAAACTTGAAAAGTACTACAACGCGCGCGTCCGCGTTTGTACTTTCGACCCAGGAGACTACGTCCTACGCGACAATGAGGCATCTAATGCCGAGCGCCCAGGCAAACTCGCCCCCAAGTGGGAAGGACCCTACCTCATCAAAGAGGTCTTAGGGAAAGGCGCGTACAAATTGCAAACACTAGAAGGCGAACCTATCGCACGCACATGGAATGCACAACAGCTTCGACGCTGTTATATGTAAGCCATGTTCTTACGTTTCTCTATGTAACCTATCGGGCCGCAGGCCATTTGCAAATAAATAAATAAGCAATTTTATACATTATTGTTTGTTATTACTGTTACAAATGCGTGTTCCACTTTGCGGTATCCCAAAAACAGATTGGCAAAATCTTCATTCGCGATACCCATACAAAGTGGTAACCACACACAAATATTGTAATAGGCCAGCAAAAGGCAGAAAGACTTGCATATTTATCCGGCCGGATAAACAAGTTTTTGTTAGACAACACAATTCCTGAGCCCAAAAAGGAAAACAATGGAATTGACGCGGACTCATACGACAAAGGTATGGAGTACACTTGACCCCATTCACAAATGGGTAGAGTTCCGGATATATAAGCTTTTACAAAGCTTACACAATTCTAAAACCCTAACGCGGTAAATAACAGAATTGACGCGTCCTCATACGACAAAAAGTATGGAGTCTACTTGACCCCATTCACAAATGGGTTTCCGCATACATACGTTCAAACATGCAAGAATTAAAAACACTTGTACACATTGAACAAAAAACTTTATATTCAAAAAATTCAAACACCCACACGGTGCTTAATGGATTTACATAAAGTTCCTAATATATACAAGAGGAAAACAAAAAGGGGGCACACTTGCCAACCTAAACCCTATTTCGTACCGCTGGTACTAGCGTCGTCTCCAGCACCACCAGCGGGATCCTCCTCTTCCGCATCGGCATAGAGCATCCGCAGCCGATCTACATAATCCGCAGCCTCTAAACAGTCGTCCAACTTCTCCACACAGGAGAGAGGCGTATCATAAAAGGAGGCTACGGCCGCTTTCAGGCGACCTTCGGTATCCACATCACGGAACCCGGATCCCTTATCAGTATAACCGCCTGCGGATAATACATTGATATGCCCAATGCAGCGGTTATAACCAGCTTTAAAGCCAGCATCGCGCGCACGTTCCTTAACCAGGTCCAAACCAGATGCGGTCTCAGGGGCATTCATGATAGCCTCAACAATCTGCAATAAAAGGATCATAAGTCTCGGATATTAGTCCAAGCAAATCTAAAGAAAAGGGATACTTACACGCGCGATACCGTGAGCCCGCAACCACTCACGGTCAGCCTCCAGCTGGTTAAAAGAGGACACCAAGGCATCCTTGGCCTCAGCAGCGGCGTCAGCCCGCTTCTCCGCAACAGACACGCGGGCAGTAAGGTCTGTAACCGCGACCTCCCGGGCCTGAACCTCAGCCTGTCAAAAAATAGTAAACAGTTTACACGATAAACATTTACGAAACACGGAAGAAAGTAACACAGTTAAAGAAACATACCTGCAGGCTGGCAACAACTTTGTCCAAACGAAAGCGCTCCGCATTCGCCTCTTCAAGAGCCTTAGAAGCACGGCCCTCCCTCTCTTCAGCCTCCTCAAGGGCTTTCGCGGCACGAGCCCCGGCTTCTTTGGCCTCTTCAAGCGCCTTCAGGGCGTCGGCCTTCGCCTGCAGCGCTTTAACAGAAATGGCCTCAGCCGCAGCTTTCTCCTGCCTCAAGGTAGCGTTCGCTGCCTTGGCATTTGTCAACTCCTGCCAAGCATGAAACAGAATGTCATTCTGTTTAGCCCAAGATGCATTCCACTTCTTGCGCTCATTGGACATTTTTTCATTCCAACTCTTGCGCTCATCAGCAAGAAGTTTAGCAAGGGTACGCACCTGTTTCAGCTGGGCAGCGGCAGCCCATTCAGAAGTCTGTTTCTGCTTCTCAAAAGCAGCTCTATCTTTCTCAAGCTGCTCCGCACCCACACGAGCAGCCTGGACCAGCTTTTCCGCTTCTGCCCGCATGCGAGCAGCATCTTCCTCGCGCCGGCCCAGCACTTTATAATCTTCCAAAATGGCATTTGCCACAATGGAAGTCCCTACCAGCATTGTTGAGAGCTGGTTTATACGCAGCTCTCGGGGTGCGGCACGGGCGCGCTCGACTTCAAAAGGGGTGCCCAGACCACCCAGAATCTCCTTACATGCCGCAGGGTCATTAGAAATATCGTCCCCCTGCATAACAGTCCAGGGGGGTCGGTGATACACCATACTGCGACCCTGGGAGTATGTGCGGTAGTAATACTCCAATTCAGACTCCCCAGGCTGAATAGGAGGCCCATCATAACCCGCACCACCAGCAGACGAGCCGCTACCCTTCTCACCAGCAGGAGACTTCTGCGGCTTAGCATCCTGCTGCCGCACCTCAGCATCAGACTTCTGCTTACCGGCATCGGAAAACCTCAAGTCCAATCCATCACCCTCATTAGGAGAGATCAGATTGTCCGAGGAATCCACAGTGTCAAAAATCCGGTCAGCAGTCGTTTCCACCGTCTTCTCCAAGGGGGGATCGCGAACCGACCCAACCAAAGGGACCGTAGGCTCCTGGGGCACGACAATCTCCTTCGATACCCCCGCACCCGCAGCAGCGGTATGCGGAGGAGACGCAGGGAAGTCAAAGAAAGAATACCCCGCATCTCGGGATTCTGCAACACAAAGAGCATTAATGATTATTCCCACCTATTGTACATACAAAACAAGGAAAAGGGATATACTTACCAGCAGCAACTGCAGGTTTCTTTTGCGCCGGAGCAACTCTCTTGGTCTGCAGTCTCCGACGTTTCGGTTCACCACCACCAGCAGCCTTCTGCTCTGGTCCCCTTTTCTCTCCAACAACGGGGGGAACCACAGCAGTTCCACCCGCAGCCGCACCACTACCTATAACACCCAAACCCTCAAGGGTGTCAGATACTACGACGTAATCGGTATATCCCCGAGAACAAGATCGATAGGTACCTGCGGCTTCAGAAACTGAAGAAGGGGCAGCTGAGCCTTCACCACTCCCCTTGCCACGACCCCGCACGGTCTTCTTCACCGTTTTCTTCTCCATAGTCTTTTTGGGGACACGTTTCTCAAACTTCCCCAAATCCGCAAGGATACTTGGATTGACACAATCAACAAAACCAGTCAAAAAGATAAACTGAAAAAACTAATGTCACATACGACATACCTCTTGCGTCTCCCGGAACCGGGGCATCCAGCACCGCACGCGACGGTACGCGGAAGTTGCTAAGAATTTCAAGGTTGAAGCCTTTCTTCAGCTCAACCGCAATCAGTTCAACCTGGCCCTCGAAATCAGGCTCAAACATTCTCCACAAGCCAACCGCATCCGCTGATACATGCATGCAGGTTACTACAAAGGCTTAGGAAGTAAGGAAAATAACAAAGTGTAAAGAGCTTACCACCACCCTTTTCCCGCAAAACGGGCCTTTCCTTCCTATCTGGTCTCGAGAGCATCATCCGCAATATCCACAGTTGATCATTATCCAACTTCTTGAGTTCAATAGGCCGCAGCCTAGAGAACCAGTCCACGGTCTTTGCGGTAGCAACAGGAATATCTTCATCAGAAACTCCAACGTTGACATTCCTGAAAGACATGGTAGCATAGACCGCACAGGCTTTCACATAGAAGAACCTCTTCTTCCAGCCTGTCACACCCTTAGGGGGCGTCATCAACTTCAAGCTCCCATGCCGTTGAGTAAACGAGAAAAAACCGGTGTTCACCATCAACTGGTAGAACCGCCGGAAATTTTCCACTGTAACGGGCAAGCCATGGGCACGGAATGTATATTCAAAGTTCCTAATTCGGAACATTCCAAAGGGACTAAGTTGGGAGATATGGAGATGATAATACTCCAATACCTCCGCAACAAACACCGTCACCGGCAACCTAAGGTTGCCGTCGTTGAAAAAATCAGCCCACAAGGTTATATAACCGGCCGGAGCATCGGCACCGGTGTCCCCCACTTGTGGGTAGGTAGCATCCCAATCTTTGGCCATCTGCACAGTGGCCATCAGGAGTTTAAAGCCACCCTTCGACCACTTCAACACCGGTAACCCACCACCGGGAACGTCAACGTCATCATCTTCGTCTTCATCAGCCGATACTACCGGCTGTTCAGGGTTTTCACCCTCCACATTGTGTGGATTTGATGGTTCAGCCATCAGAAAATATCAGAGATATGAAAGAACGTGAGTAGAAAAACAAAGAACCCTCACTGGAACTTGAAGGAATTTCGTCGGAGAAGACAAAGAACAAGGTTTCTCTCACCGGCAAATTTTTGAAATTTCAAACAAGTGAGGGGAAACCACGAACGGTTTCCCCTTATATACCCATCGCAATTAATGCGGAGGGAGAAAACAAATCATCACGTTCAAAAAGAGCGAATCGTATGACACAACGTGTCGAGCGCCGTTTCCGCTGACGGTTATCACGCGCGCGTGGCCGCCCACGCGCCTGACACAAGAGACGTTTACACTCTTCGCTACAGTGCATTTAATGCCTCGGGCAGTGCAAACGTCCTTTCATTTCAGCACATGCCAGGAAGATCTCACCAACTTCCACCAACTCACACGTGAGATCAGCCACGTATGCAACAAAAAGCGACTACATTATCCAATTATAAGCGGCATGCGGTTTCTCTGGTATACCGCACCATAACCCATACCGCATGTCGTTTTTTAACATACCCCTAAAAATAGGTGAAAATATATATCTCTACACTAAGGGGGTATAATACATATCCGCACTACCCACGAGCACACGTGGAATATGCGGACATGACACACACGAGCCCGTTCAGGTGTGTCAGATGCTCAGAACCAGCGTTGTCCGTTGGACTGAACCGCATCTCAGACACAGGGGAACCGCATTGCCTTCATTCTCTTCAAGCTTCAAATCCCTCCTGTCCGGTTCACAACCGCAGAGGGTACATGAACACCTTCTTTAACAAAAGGAAGGAAGGGAATGCACGCGAACGCACATCAGCAACCCTGTCTCCTGAACCTTCAAGAGCCACATCCGAGCCACACCCGCTTCGAGCAAATGTGGTAATGCAAAACCACAGACACTCACGAGGAGCTACGGACATAACCATAGCTTCCGCAGAGTGGTTGCCACGGAAAAGCCAAGCTCACTCCACACCACCGAGCAATGCTACTGCAAGGCAAACTCGGTATTGGAGCGGGAAGGTAAGTGGCTCCAAAACGAACGCAGATAAGCGCTCTAAACGAGCCCTCGTCGAACAACAAGCGTCCGAACAGCGGTAACAAGTCTGCTTATGACTTTGTTTGCCCGCCTATGGGCCGCATAGAATAAACAATGGTGGGCATACCCTTGCCTATGACCATGTTTATTTACCCATAGTACGAATATACATTGTTCGACCAAACATGGCCAACAATGACGCAACGAGGTAACCGCAAAGAACGTGCGGTTACTAGAGAGCTATGACGACAAACACGAAAACCCAACAAAAAAGGGATCGTCTTCTCATAACTAGATGCTGAACATAGAGCTTGAGCAAAACACTTACAAGCATCAACAACTTTTGATCCCAGTCTCAAAGATTGGTCCAAAAGTTTCTTTTCTTCTTCATGCACCAATTCAACAATTGGTATGAAGAAAAGACCACCTTTAAAGGATGGGGAACCTCCACATACCTTCAAACCACCATCTCAGAGGTTGGTTCGAAGTTTGTGCAGCATTACTAACAAGGTCTCCAAGAGACCTTCGGCACAACAACAGGTGGCAAGCCACCTGGTGACATAAATCGGCTGAGAATCTCGCATCAGACGAAGATTCCTTCACCGATACGGAAGAGGCGTCAGATGACCCTTCCAGACCTCCAGCTTGATTTACATACAGAAAAGACCACACATGGTCTAGGATCTTCTCCAGACTCCAAACTACCTTCCAAACACCATAGTCCAGTACTCCTCCCACATACAACTTGTATGTGGCAGCAACACTAGACTGGGGGGACTTGAAGGGGTATGGTCCCAGATCTCGCGTCAGCATCGACCGCGAGTGACCATTACCCTTATCAAAACCCCCACTAGCTAACAACCTACTTGTGCCCATGCGAGAACGCGTCGGCACAAGGGTTGAATCCAATCTATCTAGTAACGAAGGAGGACTTACATGGAACATGAGAACGGTAGAGTGATGCGACATAGCATCACATCTGGTGTATGAAAACGGAAGTATTCACAGCGATGCGGCCTCGCACCGCATCCAGCGAACACTTCTATCAATACAAAGAAAGCCTTACCTTAGGCACAGAAGGAGATGAACGTAACGGTGCGGTTGACACCGCTCCATACGGGCATTTTCGTCACGACAAGGGATGCAGGCAAGACGACGATGCGGCTAGCACCGCATCTCGTGTATTCCTTGATCACAAGTAGGAGACGCGGTAACTTCAGATGTTACCGCACGTAGCGATGCGGCTTGCACCGCATCCTATGCATTCAACAAGTGGGACTGACACCACAGTGCAAGTGGCACCAATGGCAGTTTCCTGTCAGAGCTACGTAAGCAATGGACTGACGTGGCGTAACCTCCATAACCGACAAGCCTGACACACCTGCAAAGGTGCAGCACGTCATCAGTCCATCCATCATCATCCTCCTTCACTCCTCGGCTATAAATACCAACCCCAAACCAGGTTTGAGGTATCTCTTCACAACCCTCTCACTACTACTACTATCTTACTTTGCTTCCCAAGCAAACTACTGATTCTCACGCCGGAGAGTGGTAACAAGGAGCACCCCCACCCCATCCTCCTTGTTACGAGTCACGGCTTGTTTCCTTGTGCAGGAGATCAACCACCGGTGATCCAGCCAGCGATCCTCGAGAGGAAGGGATTAACCCTTCTTGACGAGACCAGTGTGTTAACCCTGCCCGGTTAACCATTGTTTCATCAGCGGCGGAAGATCGTGATAGGATATCGGCTGAGTTAAAGAGTTTTTCTGAATCTACGAAGAAGAAGGACGAAGAGCATAAAGCGGTCTTGGCGAAGATGGAAGAGTCTTTTTCGAACGCTCGTCTGGCTTATGCGAACATGATGGCTGGTATGTACCTTGGTTATCTTTTTTTTTTATTTTACTATTTCTTTCTAACACTTTGTTCAGAGCGGGATGTGCTTAAATCAGGGGAGGTTGATTTGAAAGCCCAGATCGAAGAGATGAAAGGACACGAGGAAGAGATCAAGGCGGAGAATGCAGCTTTACAGGCTAAGGTGGAAGATCTTCAGGCAACTAAGACTTGGATGCTTTCGGAAGGAGCCAGGCTTCTTGCTAAAAATATTCATAAAGGTCCGGAGATGACAGCTGCTGTGGCCGCTGTTAATAATGCGATGAGCGCCGTTCGTTTCAACTCCGGTCTTCATAACGGCTATCTCCATGCCTTGAAGAAAAAGACTCCTTATGCTGAAGTTCCGATGCTGAATCGTAATGCGGCAGAGGAGCTAAATGCGGCGATTGCTTGCTTTGATTCTCTTGCCTTTCCGGTAGTGGAAGATCTTCCGAAGCTTGTCAACGAGCCGCTTTCCTAGATCAAGGACGCTTTTTTCTTTGCAAGTGGAGAGTCTTCAAAGGAATGAGGTGAACATGCCCGGCTTCTTGGGGTATGCACCTTGGGAGATTTTAGTTTTAACCCTTTTTAGAAGATGGACATAACCGGTACTTTGGGATATGTACCTTATTTTGATTCGGAATGAATGTAATGATGTTCTTACCGTACTTGTGTTTATGACAATTATCCTTTTAACATGTGAATGGTTTTTGTAGTTTCCGATTATATTAGTTCGGTCAATTTTGATGTAATCACTTTGTTGGGCATGCATCCATGCTTTTTGTGTTTACATTTTTCTGTTTTAGAACGTTCTTTTTAAGGTACGGATCCGATTTGTTTTACTTTTTAGGATAATTTTTAAATGAAGGATAGAGTACGAACGATGCCAGTTCGTTCTTGTCTTTTAGGGTTAGCATCCCTGATTCGGCCGATGATATTTTTTTTGTTGCAACTTTTTGTTGATAGAAACTTTAAGTATTCTATTTGATCTATCCAGAGTATACTTCTCCGGTTAACACATGGTAAAACATTTAAAATAATCTGCGGGCAAAACCCTCCGCAGTTCTTAGAAATATAAGATTGTTTTGTGCGGGTAAAACCATCCGCATTACAAAGGAAGTAAAGATGACGGAGGTCGTAGCCTCCGTATTACAAATTTATTTCAAAATATCATGAAGTTTTTTTTTTAAAGAAAACATCGCTTGAGGTTCCATCCATCCTGCTGAGCGTATAAGCACCACCTTTTCCAGCAGTCTTAATTTGATAAGGGCCTTCCCACTTCGGAGCCATTTTCCCCGTACCCTCAGCCAGACTTGCCTCATTGCTTCGCATGACGTAATCTCCAACCTTGAATCGAACCTCCTTTACTTTTGAGTTGTAATGCTTTTCCAACTCTTTTTTGTATTTTGCTTCCCGGATAGCCGCTAGTTCTCTTCTTTCTCCGGCCAAGTCGAGGTTCAAGCGAAGTTTTTGTTCGTTCACTTCTTGATTTTGTTGCATGCGAGGGGTAGGTATGCCAACCTCGACGGGGATGACTGTTTCCGTACCGTACGTTAAGCTGAAAGGAGTTTCCCTCGTGCTTGTTTTTGGCATCGTCCGGTGAGCCCACAAGACATGCGGAAGTTCATCTGCCCAAGAAACGCCTTCTTTTCCAGACGCTTTTTTATGCCCTCCACAATACTGCGGTTGGCTCTTTCTACCTGCCCGTTGGCCTGGGGATGGGCAACTGAAGCGAAATTTTGTTCAATGTGCATTCTTTCGCACCAGGTTTTGAATGGTTTTTCTGCAAACTGCTTCCCATTGTCGCTGATAATGCAGAGTGGCATTCCGTACATGCATACTATATTTTCCCAAACGAATCTCAGCACTTGATCCCCGGTGATGGTTCGGAGAGGTTTGGCCTCAATCCACTTTGTAAAGTAATTGATGGCTACCAACAAGAACCTCACTCCTCTGGTGAAAACAGGGAAAGGACCGACGATGTCAATCCCCCACTTCTGAAACGGCCATGCCGAAGTTACAGGGACAATGTTGTTTTTAGCTCGGTGACTGATGGGAGCATGCCGCTGACAATCTTCACATGCTTGTAATTCATTAACAGCGCTTTGGTGCATGCCTGGTGTAACACCCCTAAAACGGGTTTGGTAATCATACTCCGTTAATACCAAAAGACGGGTAAAGTACCGTTAGCAGTAAAGATAACCCGGTAAATATTTGGATTTAATAAGAAATCCTAATAATTTAAATACAAGCGAATCAAAGAATTAAGGAATTGAGTTTATAAGAACCCGAGTCAACGGGACTTAAAATAAAACGGGTTTTTAGCTCCCGGAACCCACCAAGTAACTAGGAGTATTAACCTAGTTAGTTAATGTCTTGACAAAATAGAACTAATGTGGTTAAGCTACCCTTTAAATAACTTGTGTAAAGTGAAGGGACTAGACATGGACAATTGAATTAAAGTTTCAATTTAACAAATTAATAAACAAAACACACACATACGTGTGTGTGTCTGCGACTTCAACCAGAGCCAAGAAGGGCTCTCTTGCTCAAAACCCTAATCCCTCAAGAATCTCTCAAATTGAAGCCCAAATCAAGAGCCAAATCATTGCATGAACACAAATTCGTGATCACCTAGTCATGGGGATTACAAGGTATGTTAAAAATTATGATTTGGTGATACTTTGAGATTATGATGAATAATCATAATCGAAATTCTGGAATGAATATTGATTCTATGAGTGTTATTATGATTATATCTTGGTTTAGAAACAAACCCTAGTAGAAAATTTGATGAATTGTTGTCAAAACTAGGGATTTGATAATTACCCTATTATGTGCTAAATGGGTTTTTGTATGTTATGATGAACACTCGGATCGGAGTGTTAATTTGATGAATATTGATTGTTATGATATAAGTTCTTGATGTAGTTCATGAACACTAGATATAGAGGGTTGAAATTTGATGTTAATCTTGCTAAAAATGACTAATTACGGACTAGTTAGCAAAAGTGTAGAATGATGCCCATTAGGTGTTTGTTAAAATGCCTAAATGAGAAGTAAAGTGTTGAAATTCAAGTGAAACGCGTAATTGACAAGCTTGACTAATTTCATGAGACATGGGATAAAACGGGTTCTAATCATAATGTTGATTTGCCTTAATCGTGCATATTATATGATTAAATGTAGTTGACTTTAGAAAGTCAAACTAACTAGTGATGAAGTCGAATAAGTGGTTTCGGCTAAGAAAATAAGTAAAGTGGTATAGTCGTGATTGTTAATGACTAATCTAACCACCTTGTAAATGATGAACAATAGTTGGCGCTTAAACAAGCTAGGTGAAGCTTGGAGTGAAAGCGGGTCAAACGAGTCAAGCATAGAAGAAAAGCGTAGCTCGGATGCAAGGTAAGTGTAATTTACACACTTATGTAGAATGCTTGTTATTTCGATACTTATGAACGTGAAAACAATAATATTGGAAATTTGGAAAATTGTCAAGTGTTGACTTATATAAATCATGGTTAAAAGGATACCCATGGCGTAAGCCGAAATGGGTTGAAACTGCAAGAAAAGAGTGTAAAAGAAAAAGGGTATGGTTATAAAACCCGGGATGGGATGATGTACAAATTGGAAATCAAAAACGGTGTTTTTGATTTAAATAGACAATGTTGGGCATATAGTCCAAACGGGTCGAATGGTGGTGATAACACCATTTGACAATATCGACTAATGTGGTCGTCAAGTCTTATGTTAACAGGACTAATTAGCAAATCGGATAGTTGCGTCATCATTGATGGTGTGATAATAAAAGCGAGGCATAAATCGGGTCTATTTGTTGATCCGAGCCAGGTGCGCATATTTATGTTGTAGTTAAAAGTGATATTTTGGTCGAATATTTGGTGAGAGTCCTTCATTGTAAAAGAAAGACCAAAATCGACCAAAAACGCCCTTGTAGGCTAAATTGAACAAACAACCCTTAGAGGTTGTTTGGAAACGAGTCTTATGATTAAACAAAAGCTTAGAACGAGTATGAGTAGTGAAAATGTAATTCTTGGGTCGAAAGACTCCTTATGAGTCTTTGCCGTAAAATGATATTCCAAGGGGTATAATTCGGAACACATAGATATCTACTTTAAATCCAACACACAATTAGTTGTGATGGAAGAATACTATATAAGAAATATAGGTTACAATGCTAGAATAGAATAAAAGCGATTGTGAGCCTAAAAGTGCTTAAATACTCTTAATGGGTCAAAATAAGCAATTAAGTGTAAACGGGATTTTATTATATAAGAAACCCGTGGTTTGAGAGTAATATGATAGGAGATATTGATATAATGAACCTCATGATTTTAAAGATCAAATAAGCAAGTTGGTGTGATAAAATCATGAACGGGTCAATATTTGGTAAAAAGGGTAATAAGCTGAAGACTTAAAAGTCTTAAGTTTTGTTAAGCCGAATGTCGGATTTTAACTCCATATGATGGAGAATCAAATTACAAACACGTAGGAAGAAACGGTAGGTCAAACAGACTAACGAGTAGAAAGATACGGAAGTTTTCGTGTCATTAAGCGGCAAATGGAAAAGGCTGAATACAGGGACCACCGTAACTTACGGTGTCACCGTAAGTTACGGTGGAGTTGAACTCTTTACGGCAGTCTCCCCCTGAGTTACGGTGGGGAAAGTCTTAAACAGAGACCACCGTAACTTACGGTGCCACCGTAAGTTACGGTGGAGGCAAACATGAAATGCAATGTTTTGGATCAAGAGATTATCCTTGGGATTTCTTTCCATTATCATTTATCTTGATTGGTACCGTTATTTAAAGTATCAAAACTAACTGTTGAGTTGGTTTTGAACACAGGTGTATGCTGAGAGCCCGGATGAAGATCAAGCGTCAAGCTCGATGAGGAACCGAACATATATTTAATAAAGCTTCCGCAACGTTGTTGTGTCGTTATTCTAAACGGCGAATTAAATCACATTATGTATATCGCTTAAATTATAAAAGTTTTTAACAAGCCCGTATTTTCATTATAATTGTGATTGTAATTACATGATTATGAGTTTAAATTATACGAAAAATGTTAAATAATAACTAGGGTGTTACAAGTTGGTAATCAGCAGTGTTTTAACAACCGGACCGGACCGGCCGGCCGAACCGGTTGAACCGGGAACCGTGACCACTGGCGGTCCGGTTATGCTATTTTGAACCGTTTTTCAAAGAACCGGCCGGTTCAGGCGGTCTACGGGTGGGCCGGTAAACCGGTGGCAGCGGTCAGGCCGGATGAAGATAGATTAAACCATGAGAAGCAGCAGCATTGTTGACGGAGTTCTTGCCGGAGTTTCTGACGGTTGTTCCTTGATCGGATTTTATAAAGAAACAAGGGGAACATAGTAGAAAGATGAATACATAGTGAAAGAACAAAAAAGATGAGGATGACGGCGGCTGTAGAAGTGAAATGATAAATTGAATTTATGCTAGGTTAAAAAATTTTCATTAAGGTCCTCCAAAGTTCACATAGTTTCAATTTCTTATGTCTTTGTCTTTTAAAACTTTATAACTTCAGTCCAAGTTCATGATCATTACTTAATTGAATACATAGTTTTATATTATTTATGGCATTAATTATCCGGTTCTTAAATCCGGTTCGACCGGTCTGACCGGTTCGACCAATGAACCAGTAAGGCGTCCGGTTCGGTCTCCGGTCCGGTTTTAAAAACATTGGTAATCAGAGCTCAAGGTTAGAAGAATAAAGTGTTCGGTTCGAGGCTTGATCGCAAATCCGGTAAGTACAAGTATGTTAATAGTTTAGCATGCTAAAGTGTTGTAAACAACACATAGGGCTATCGTGTGATACACGTTACCCCAATTAAAATGATTGATATAGTTGACGAAAATACGCATGTTGACGCGTATAGTAGAAAAAATCTTGTATTATAATACGGGCGATTATTGAAGTTGACGTTACTAACTTTGTGAATGTTTTAATTGAGGGACACTCGCGTTTGAAGACGACGAGAGTCAAACGAATTGTGGATATGATAATGGAACGGTCCAAAGTATGACGAAAGGAGCATGCTCACCGAGGACCAAAATCGCGTAACAGTCGCGAACAAGACTAATGACAAGAGAAGCCCGTTAGGGCAAGCATTACCAGGTGCACACATTTAAATTTAATCGCACGAGTCGTTATATGCAACAAACACGTAAGTAATAACGGTTGCATACACATATGATAGAACTTGGAAAACCTGATTTCCAAGAGAAATTTAATAGGAAATATGTTATTCGCAATGATGAATAACAAATGAATAACAAGACTTGTTTATATAGAAACTTGGACGAGAGTGATCATCCAAGTAAGTATTCTCAATATAAATCCTATTGAGAAAAGTAATGATCACATCAATGAATGTGAATAAATGTTTATAAAAAGGGACATTGTACATGTTCAAGGATAAACGACTAAAACTAATAATTGTTAACTAACAATTAAATAAAGTTTTACCAAATGAAACCATAAACATGGAGATAATTTGAGGAGTTACTTACATGGGACGTGATGTGGTAATTATAATAAGGTCACGCGTACCACGTGTTGATCGCTTACTCTTGCCAAGTAAGTAGTGAACACATGATAGCATGAGCTTCTTATAATGAGCGCAGTCATGTCCGATGTAGTAAGGTCAAGATGAATGAAAATTTAAAGGATCCTTAGGGTCAAGAAATCTTATGGGCATACTCGTATAAATGGTTTTCGCGGGAACCATAAAAACGATGTATGGCGCACATAGAAATAAAAGACCCAAGGAAATTCGTGACATAAGTCATTTTGACGAAACAACCATGGTAGACAAAAAGGGCATTGTAAAACCACAGTATAAATGACCCGCGGGGCCATAGAAACAAAGGTATTGCCCACATGGGAAAAACTGATCAAAAACCATGGTAGACAAAAAAAAAAGGGCATTGTAAAACCAAAGTATAAATGACCCGCGGGGTCATAGAAACAAAGGTATTGCCCACATGAGAAAAACGATCAAAATCGTTGACTTTGGTAGTAGTAAAGAAATGATGACGAGGATAATCATCATTCATAGTTTAAAGGACTGTCAAGGATGGTAAAATAAAGAATAAAGGTTTGGTTGAATAAAAGCGAGGGCTTCCGCTAAGAGAACCAAACAAATTAAAACGAAAACTTGATGTATACCAGAATGCTTGCACTAATAATGACTTCGGTAAAGTACCCGGATGATGGGTAAGGATTTAAACACATGCATAAACCGAGAAACGGGAACACGAATTTAAAGTCAAAAGACTCGGATTACGAGTTATGACTATAAAATCTCGTAGATAGAAATTGTGAGTAAATATGTTCAACTATTCGAAGTCGAATGGGTTAAATAAAGAATAAAGTTGATTATTATAAGTGATGGATTTCACATTAATAGGTCAAACAAGTTGAATACAATATAACGCCGAATGGCACTAATGAACGTTAGCCAGATAAAGGTAGCGTTCAATGCAAGAGAATAATAAGCCCGGTAATGGGATATAACCAAATAAGAATATATGCAAATCAAATAACAGTAAGCATAAGAACAAACTGACGCGTAAATAACGTCAAAAGTCATAAAGTCGGAAGGATTAGTCCGGAAGTAAACAAATGAAACCTTAGACTACGGTCAAGGTCAATTGAAGTTCAAGGGTGAAAATAAACGATTCCAAACATAATAAGAAATGCCTGGAAGCTATATGTGTATATATGCATTTGAATATAGACAAGAATAAAAGATGATCTACGGGATCATCATAACCTACGGGATTAAACACAGAGTTAAGGTCTACGGACAAAAAAAGACCCTCGGGTCATAAAGAGAGGGAAACGAGTTGTTAATATCTCACCTTAAGAAGGTGAAAAACTTAAAGAAATAGCCTAAGGGGCTAAGTGAAAGAATCTACGGGTCAATAGTGTAAAGCAAGGGGAACTAGTTGTGGTTCCCCGCATAAGACTAAGACTGTAAAAGAATAAATTATGGACTGTCAATATCCTGGTATGGACAATGAACAAAGGTTAATGAGAAGATCCTAAAACTTCGGTTTTAGTAAGAAATAACGTTTTACAAACATAAATTCTGATAGTAATTTAAATAATAAGCATGAAAAATACAAGTCTTGACACTGATAGGCGCAAGACGACATATTCGAAAAGTGTTATTTTCAAAAAAAAAAAAAGGTTGATGCAAACTAAACGCGATGTGACACGATCATGGTTAGGAAATGTAATGTGAAGTAAAATCACATTATAACCAAGCGAGCGATAAAAGTAACTGAACTAATAAGACTAGTTAATGAGACCGGTTAAGGTCACCAATTCAAATCAAGAAATTTGGTTTGCTAGTAAGCGGAAGATTCGGTATAGCTGAACCAAATCAATAAATTTGAAAACAAAAGAAATAGTTGCTAAAAGTGAAATATTTCACTAAAGACCCTTAAACGGGTCAAAGTAACTGATTCATAAAGAATTCGATAGTATATGAAAGTGATGGATATCGCTAAGTTAACTAAACTAGTGGAAAGAACGAGATTATGTTATTTCGAAGTTACACTATGTCACATGAGATATGTAGACAATTAGTAACCAAAAAGATGTTATCGTACTTATCGGTAATACTAAAAATCGGTTAAAAAAAGTATAGATATTGATTAAAAGACTTATTGGCTCAAATACACTGAGTCTAAACTCAATGAATTATGTAATAAAAGGTTTCGAGGACGAAACCTCTCTAAGGGGGGTAGACTTGTAACACCCCTAAAACGGGTTTGGTAATCATACTCCGTTAATACCAAAAGATGGGTAAAGTACCGTTAGCAGTAAAGATAACCCGGTAAATATTTGGATTTAATAAGAAATCCTAATAATTTAAATACAAGCGAATCAAAGAATTAAGGAATTGAGTTTATAAGAACCCGAGTCAACGGGGCTTAAAATAAAACGGGTTTTTAGCTCCCGGAACCCACCAAGTAACTAGGAGTATTAACCTAGTTAGTTAATGTCTTGACAAAATAGAACTAATGTGGTTAAGCTACCCTTTAAATAACTTGTGTAAAGTGAAGGGACTAGACATGGACAATTGAATTAAAGTTTCAATTTAACAAATTAATAAACAAAACACACACATACGTGTGTGTGTGTCTGCGACTTCAACCAGAGCCAAGAAGGGCTCTCTTGCTCAAAACCTTAATCCCTCAAGAATCTCTCAAATTGAAGCCCAAATCAAGAGCCAAATCATTGCATGAACACAAATTCGAGATCACCTAGTCATGGGGATTACAAGGTATGTTAAAAATTATGATTTGGTGATACTTTGAGATTATGATGAATAATCATAATCGAAATTCTGGAATGAATATTGATTCTATGAGTGTTATTATGATTATATCTTGGTTTAGAAACAAACCCTAGTAGAAAATTTGATGAATTGTTGTCAAAACTAGGGATTTGATAATTACCCTATTATGTGCTAAATGGGTTTTTGTATGTTATGATGAACACTCGGATCGGATTGTTAATTTGATGAATATTGATTGTTATGATATAAGTTCTTGATGTAGTTCATGAACACTAGATATAGAGGGTTGAAATTTGATGTTAATCTTGCTAAAAATAACTAATTACGGACTAGTTAGCAAAAGTGTAGAATGATGCCCATTAGGTGTTTGTTAAAATGCCTAAATGAGAAGTAAAGTGTTGAAATTCAAGTGAAACGCGTAATTGACAAGCTTGACTAATTTCATGAGACATGGGATAAAACGGGTTCTAATCATAATGTTGATTTGCCTTAATCGTGCATATTATATGATTAAATGTAGTTGACTTTAGAAAGTCAAACTAACTAGTGATGAAGTCGAATAAGTGGTTTCGGCTAAGAAAATAAGGAAAGTAGTATAGTCGTGATTGTTAATGACTAATCTAACCACCTTGTAAATGATGAACAATAGTTGGCGCTTAAACAAGCTAGGTGAAGCTTGGAGTGAAAGCGGGTCAAACGAGTCAAGCATAGAAGAAAAGCGTAGCTCGGATGCAAGGTAAGTGTAATTTACACACTTATGTAGAATGCTTGTTATTTCGATACTTATGAACGTGAAAACAATAATATTGGAAATTTGGAAAATTGTCAAGTGTTGACTTATGTAAATCATGGTTAAAAGGATACCCATGGCGTAAGCCGAAATGGGTTGAAACTGCAAGAAAAGAGTGTAAAAGAAAAAGGGTATGGTTATAAAACCCGGGATGGGATGATGTACAAATTGGAAATCAAAAACGGTGTTTTTGATTTAAATAGACAATGTTGGGCATATAGTCCAAACGGGTCGAATGGTGGTGATAACACCATTTGACAATATCGACTAATGTGGTCGTCAAGTCTTATGTTAACAGGACTAATTAGCAAATCGGATAGTTGCGTCATCATTGATGGTGTGATAATAAAAGCGAGGCATAAATCGGGTCTATTTGTTGATCCGAGCCAGGTACGCATATTTATGTTGTAGTTAAAAGTGATATTTTGGTCGAATATTTGGTGAGAGTCCTTCATTGTAAAAGAAGGACCAAAATCGACCAAAAACGCCCTTGTAGGCTAAATTGAACAAACAACCCTTAGAGGTTGTTTGGAAACGAGTCTTATGATTAAACAAAAGCTTAGAACGAGTATGAGTAGTGAAAATGTAATTCTTGGGTCGAAAGACTCCTTATGAGTCTTTGCCGTAAAATGATATTGCAAGGGGTATAATTCGGAACACATAGATATCTACTTTAAATCCAACACACAATTAGTTGTGATGGAAGAATACTATATAAGAAATATAGGTTACAATGCTAGAATAGAATAAAAGCGATTGTGAGCCTAAAAGTGCTTAAATACTCTTAATGGGTCAAAATAAGCAATTAAGTGTAAACGGGATTTTATTATATAAGAAACCCGTGGTTTGAGAGTAATATGATAGGAGATATTGATATAATGAACCTCATGATTTTAAAGATCAAATAAGCAAGTTGGTGTGATAAAATCATGAACGGGTCAATATTTGGTAAAAAGGGTAATAAGCTGAAGATTTAAAAGTCTTAAGTTTTGTTAAGCCGAATGTCGGATTTTAACTCCATATGATGGAGAATCAAATTACAAACACGTAGGAAGAAACGGTAGGTCAAACAGACTAACGATTAGAAAGATACGAAAGTTTTCGTGTCATTAAGCGGCAAATGGAAAAGGCTGAATACAGGGACCACCGTAACTTACGGTGTCACCGTAAGTTACGGTGGAGTTGAACTCTTTACGGCAGTCTCCCCCTGAGTTACGGTGGGGAAAGTCTTAAACAGAGACCACCGTAACTTACGGTGCCACCGTAAGTTACGGTGGAGGCAAACATGAAATGCAATGTTTTGGATCAAGAGATTATCCTTGGGATTTCTTTCCATTATCATTTATCTTGATTGGTACCGTTATTTAAAGTATCAAAACTAACTGTTGAGTTGGTTTTGAACACAGGTGTATGCTGAGAGCCCGGATGAAGATCAAGCGTCAAGCTCGATGAGGAACCGAACACATGTTTAATAAAGCTTCCGCAACGTTGTTGTGTCGTTATTCTAAACGGCGAATTAAATCACATTATGTATATCGCTTAAATTATAAAAGTTTTTAACAAGCCCGTATTTTCATTATAATTGTGATTGTAATTACATGATTATGAGTTTAAATTATACGAAAAATGTTAAATAATAACTAGGGTGTTACACCTGGCCAGAAATATCCGGCGTTCATAGCTTTGGCTACGACCATCCTCGGTCCGGAGTGGATGCCGCATATTCCCCAGTGAATTTCTCTTATGACGTAGCTGGTCTCTTCCGGTGTTAGGCATTTTAGGAGCGGACCTAAAAAGGTCTTTCGATAGAGTTTCCCATCGTGAACCTGATACTGTAATGCCTTTACCTTTAGCTTCCGAGCTTGAGCTTTTTCCTCTAGGAGTGTGCCGTCTTTCAGATAGTCTAGGATCGGGGTCATCCATGATCTTTCCTGTACGGAGATTGACATAACGGACTCCGTCTGTTGGATGGATGGAGCTTGCAAAGTTTCGACCAACACTTCTTTGGACAAGTGACAAAATGCTACGGATGCAAGCTTGCTTAAAACATCCGCCTTTTTGTTCTTGCTCCGTGGTATGTGAACTATTTTGCAAGAGTCAAACGAGGAAATGAAACTGTTAACTTGGCTTAGATACCGGATCATGTTTTCTTCTCGTGCTTCGTATTCTCCGCTGACCTGGTTGGCGATTAGTAATGAATCAACATGAGCCAGTACAGAGGTTGCACCAGCCTTAGCTGCGGTTTGGAGTCCTGCGAGAAGGGCCTCATACTCCGCTTCATTGTTTGAAGTTTTAAACTCAAAACGCAGAGCATAAGTATATTCTATTCCTTCCGGATCTATCAAAATTAAACCGGCTCCTAACCCTTCTTTACTGGAAGCTCCGTCTGTATATAGGTTCCATACCCTCGGGAGGGCGGACTTTTCTTTGGTGCTTTCCCCGGTCGGTACTTCCGTAAGAAAATCTGCCACAGCCTGACCTTTTACCGGACCTCTAGTTCGGTAGGTGATATCGAAAGCGCTAAGTTCGATTGCCCATTTGGTGAGACGTCCGGAGACCTCCGGCTTTCTGAGAATTTGCTGGATCTGAAGGTCGGTCTGTACTTCTATATTGAAAGCCTGAAAATACCTTCGGAGACGTATGGATGCATGTACCAATGCAAGTGCCAATTTCTCAATCATCGGGTACCGAGTTTCATAATCTTTTAGGATGCGGCTTACGTAGTAAACCGGCATTTGTGCTTGGTTCCGGTGCACCACAAGTACTGCACTGATGGCGAAATGTGAAGCGGAGAGATAAACAGTGATGGTTTCTCCGGTGATTGGAGCGGTCAGAGTGGGTAAAGACCCAAGACAAACTTTCAACTCCTGGAATGCAGAATCAGCCTCTGTTGTCCATTCTATTTGACCCTTTCCAGTTCGTTTTTTCAATATATTCATGAAGGGAATAGTTCAATCGGCCGATTTTGAGACGAAGCGATGAAGAGCTACCAACTTACCATTCAGTGATTGAATTTCCTTGACCGTTTTAGGAGGTTGCATGGAGATCACCGCTTTGATCTTATCCGGGTGTGCCTGGATTCCGGATTGAGTTATCCATACGTCCAGAAACTTCCCTTCTTCTAAACCGAAAGAACATTTTTTGGGATTAAGCTTGAGGTTGATACTCCGAAGCCTAGTAAAGGTTTCGAGTATGTCATCGATCATGTTATCTTCGGCTTGACTTTTGATGACTAGATCATCTATGTAAATCTCTAAGTTCCTTCCGATCTGATCTTTGAACGCTTTATCCATCAACCTCTGGTACGTCGCTCCGGCGTTCTTTAACCCAAACGGCATTTTGGTATAACAGAAGAGACCTTCGTTTGTTATGAACGTCGTCTTATCCTCATCTTCTAAAGCCATCTGTATTTGGTGGTAACCTTTATATGCGTCCAAGAAGCATTTAAGGCGAAAGCTGGAAAGAGAATCAATCTTCAAATCGATCTCCGGCAGAGGGTAACAATCCTTCGGACATGCGTTGTTCAGATCAGAAAAAAACAACGCACATTCTCCAAGTTTTGTCTTTCTTCATTACCATCACCGGGTTGGAGACCCATGTTTGATACCGCACTTCCCTGATAATTCCGGCGCTTAGCAGTTTCTATACATTCTCGGAGATGGCTTTGTGACGGGCTGGAGCCATGTTTCTTTTTCCTTGAGCGATTGGCTTTGCTGGATGTGATACTTTCAACTTGTGTTCAGCCAAACACCGAGGAACACCGACCATGTTAGAAGTTTGCCACGCAAATACATCAAGCGAACTAGATAGAAGCTTCCATAGCCGTTTTTTGGTACGTTCAGGGAGCTGGGCCCCAACGGTAATTTTTTGCTCCGGAAAATGTGGATGTATAGCCCACTCCTCTGTATGGAGGGCCGGAGGTTGCACATTACCCTCGCTTTGTCGTATTTCCGCTACGCACATTGTTGATTCGGAGTGTAAAGTTGCTACTCCTGCTTCGGTGGGAGACTTTAATGACCCAGGAATGGTAGAGCTGATAATACCGAAAGCGCACATCCCTGGTCTCCCTAGTATAACGTTGTGGACGGACCTTGCTCCCACCACTAGGTATGTCAAGTTAACGGTTCTGACCAGGCTTCCGGCTCCCAGCGTTGTTGGCAGGGTGATTTGCCCAATTGGCTGCACCACCTCTCCGGAGAAACTTACCAACGTCATAGAGACTCGTATCAGTTTTGCTTTGGTTTGTGGAGCTAACTGTTGGAAACACTATTGGTACATGATCTCAGTGGCACTTCCGCTAGCAACATAAATTCTCCGGACCTTGTGGCATGCTATTATCGCAGACACTATGATTGGTCCGTCTTTGATTTCTCCGGGGGTAATTGGAGGGAAAGAGATCGGTTGCTGCATCCACACGGCCATATGATGGTTGGACCGCTTAATGCCTTGGTTATCTACTTTCCTGATCATGCAGATTGCTGGTTGGTTGTTTGGATTATCCGCCGAATTCCCTGAAGATTTTCCTTCTTTTACTTCTTTTATCAAATGCGACAACTTTCCGGACCGCACTGCTTTTTCCATTTCTTGCTTTAAGGACCAGCAATCGTCTGTATTACGGCCTCGCGCATGATGGTAATCACAATATTTTTTGGAGTTCTTGTCGCCTGGATTTCGGAGCTTTGGTGGGGCGGGGAAGTTTGCTCCTTCGGCACTGAGGATTCACTGGGAGTTTTGGAAAGATCCGATAGATTGTAAAATCTTGATCCGGAACTTCTTCCCCGTTGAGGCCTATCGTTTCTACTGTAAGGGTGTGGTCGTCCCCTACTTCGGATGGAGTTTTATCGAATACAGACCCACCATTTTTCTTCCAGGAGGACATCTTATGATCTGACTCCGGTGCTGGATTACATGCATTTTTCCCCCGAGCGAAAGCTTTGGCTCGCTCCATGAGTACTTCCATTGTTTTTGGGAGGTTTTCGTGTAATTTTTTGACCAACTGGTTATTCCGAACACCGTGACAGAATCCGAAGATCCTTAACTGGTCAACTACCCCACTGATCTGCATACTTTCTCAATTGAATCGGTCGATGAAACTATCCAAAGATTCCCCATCCTTTCTCCGGGGATGTTGTGAACTTCAGTGATTTCTTTGGAGTAGTGCCTTTGTTGGCTAAAGTTCTAGAGAAATAGCCTTCGGAACTATTCAAAATCATTAATCTCTCCTTCGTTCAAGGCATCAAACCACACCCGAGCAGCTCCGGTTAGTGTTTGTGCGAACATGAAGCACCATGCCGACATCGGCCATTGTTCTACACGTGCAGCCCCGTCGAAGTCAAACATGTGATCGTCCGGATCAGTGGTACCATCATATTTTTTTACTGTGGTTGGCATTTTGAGCTTCGGAGGGAACTTGGCGTGTGTGATGCGAGCACTGAATTTGGACTTAGCAGTCATGGAAACCGGATGATATGGCTTAGTGAGATCCGGATCATTAACTATTTCCATTTCGTTTCGTGTTGTCATTGCTGGAGATGGTCCGGAGGATCCCTGCACATATCCATTATAAGTTTCTGAAGTAACGACTGTGGAGAAAGTAGGAGGGGTGAAAATCACGGGACCCATAGTCCTTACCGGAGTTTCATCATGGAAGAGCCTGGTTCGTAAACCGAGGATCTCTTCATCTCTGGCCTGTTGGGCTTTTAACCTTCGCCGAAGACTTGCGTTTTTGGAAAGGAATTCCGCATCAAACTCTGATGTTTGCGAAGTTGGAATTAATATGAACGACAAAGTTGTTCCTGGTCCCGAGCTCAAAGGAGCTGAAACTGTGGAAACAACGCTTGTTGATGCTGTAGTTTGCGTACTAACAGCTATGGATCCCGAATTCATAGAACTCGAGGCCGCCATAGATCAGTTCGTTGCTCAAGAAATTCACCAAAGTGAAGGACTATGAGCTGTGAAATCGGATGGCGCCAATTAAAGAACCAAAGAATCGAGTTTAGGTCGGAGCCTGTAATCGAGGGATTGGATCTTGTAAACGAGCTGGAGAATCGTCCTGCAAAACAGAAAACCGTTAGGCTCGCCGCAGAGGGCCCCTCTGCGACCACCCTCCGGCGTGAGGATAAGTATTGGTAGAGAGAGAAAGTAGAGAGAGAAAATAAGGACGAAGGTTCAGAAAATCGTACTTGGCTTTGTACTTGATGGGGTATTTATAATGGTCAACTGAGATGACGTCATTCGTCCAGACGCACTTAAATGGAGGTCCGTCCTCGAAGTTATGAGGAATGGACATATTAGAGATGTCCGTTCACGTATAGTCCGGTTCGTCCTAATGGTGTTGGATCAGTTCTGTTTTAAACATAATGGAAAACATGAATAACATACCTGTTACAGCAGACAGGCCGGTAGAGAATCCAGTCAGAGATGCAGCCATAGAGTTCGACATGATTGTCAGGATGATCTGGTTCCTCCTTAGGGTGTAAAGTGATGATGGTGAAGAACCGAAAGTAGGGTAGATTTTCGGTTATGGGGAGAGAGACGAATTTGATGTTATGAGGGTTTGTGATTATGTAATCTGTGTAACCCTTTAACTCTCTAATAAGCCCCTTATTTATACACCCAAGAGGAAACCCAATTAGTTAATAAGGGTAATATGGTCCATCAACAATTACCAACTAATTATTAATAGGTTATTAATATATTTTGATCTAATATAATATAAATGATTATAAAGGCTACAAGATTAAATATTACATTAATAATATATTTAATCTCACATTCTCCCACTTAGCCGAGTAATCATTTATCATGAGTATTAGGTAAGCCAAGCCAGGAGTTAACACTCATTTTAGCTTTAAACCAAGAACTATAGCAGAGAAATACAACCGTTGAATCATCATTCGACTCAGGACCCCCATTAATCATACTATAGCCTCAATTTAAAACCTAATAGTTACGATCAAAATATGTATAAGCCCTTTAGCGTCTGATTTGTATTTATATTTGTCTATATGTCATTACACCGGCAGAACATATGTTAGAGACATACAAAATCAAACTGAGGAAATTTTATTAATTAAAATATAAGCTAGTACAATATGCCATTAAATAAGGTCTTTAGTAAGTCCCATATTCGTTACATGTTCTTCGAAAACTTTAGGTGGGAGACCTTTAGTCATCGGATCCGCTAGCATATCTTTAGTACTAATATACTCAATACAAAGATTATTTTCCTCAACTCGTTCACGTACGAACAAATATTTTGTATCGAGATATAAACCAGCTCCAGTCTAACTGTTACTGTTCGAGAAACTAACGGCAGCTGAGTTATCACAGTAAAGCTTCAATGGTCTAGAAATGGAATTAACGATTTTGAGTCCAGTGATCAGATTTCTAAGCAACATTCCATGACAAGTTGCGTTGTAAACAGCAATGTATTCTGCCATCATTGTGGAAGTTGTAGTTAACTGTTGTTTATGACTCTTCCATGAGATAGGTCCGCCTGCTAACATAAAGATGTAGCCCGAAGTGGATTTCTTGTCATCTTTGCATTTGGCAAAGTCAGAATCAGAATAACCTACCACTTCTAAATGATCACTTCTTCTATAAGTCAGTTTATAGTCTTTCGTCCCTTGCAGATATCTGAGGACCTTCTTAGCTGCTTTCCAGTGATCTAGGCCAGGATTAGTCTGATAACGGCCTAGCATTCCAGCAATATAAGCGATATCTGGGCGAGTACAGACTTGAGCATACATCAGGCTCCCGACTACTGACGCGTAAGGTATCTGGCTCATTTGCTTCTTTTCAACCTCTGTTGTCGGACACTGGAATGAACCGAAAACATCTCCCTTAACTACTGGAGCGAAGGAGGGTTTGCACTGTTGCATGTTGTAACGTGTAAGGACACGATCTATGTAAGTCTTTTGAGACAATCCTAAGATCCCTTTGTGTCTATCTCGGTGAATTTCGATGCCAATGACGTAAGAAGCATCTCCGAGATCCTTCATGTCGAAGTTATGCGAGAGTAACCGCTTCGACTCATGCAACATGTCTAAACTATTACTTGCCAATAGAATATCATCTACATAAAGGACAAGTATAGTAAAGTTACTCCCACTCATCTTGAGGTAGGTGCATTGATCCACTTGATTCTTCATAAAACCTTGCCTCTTCATGACTTCATCAAACTTGAGGTACCATTGACGTGATGCTTGTTTTAACCCATAAATGGATTTCTTCAACTTACAGACTAGATGCTCCTGACCTTCAGGTTTAAAGCCTTCAGGTTGTTTCATGTAAACATCTTCGTCTAAGTCTCCGTTAAGGAAAGCAGTTTTGACGTCCATCTGATGCAGCTCTAAATCAAAATGAGCTACTAGGGCCATAACGATCCTTAATGAATCTTTACGAGAGACAGGTGAAAACGTCTCTTGATAATCAATTCCCTCTTTCTGGGTGTAGCCCTTTGCAACCAATCTCGCTTTGTAGCGTTCAACGTTCCCATTCGGATCCAGTTTTGTTTTGAACACCCATTTACAACCTACAGGTTTGACACCGTTGGGTAATTCTACCAAATCCCAAACGTCATTTTTCTTCATGGATTCAAGCTCATCAATCATTGCTTTGTTCCATTCAGAAGACTGATCACTGCTAATAGCTTCATTATAAGAGATAGGATCATTGAGCTTTCCAGCATCCATTTCAGTCAGGTAGGTAACATAATCATCCCAATTAGTAGGCCGTTTCTGCCTAGATGACCTCCTGAGCTGATTTTCGGGTTCAGCGTTGTCTTGGTTTTGAGCATTTGATGTGCCTTCGTTATGAGGTATAATGGGTTCTGGTTGTGGAGATGGAATTTGTGCAGTGGCTTCAGGTGCAGTTGCATGGGGTACAAGAGGAGTAAACGGAGTAATGGTAAGCGACGAGTCTCTCCCCCCGCGTCTTGTACTTCTTGCAATTCTTCGTAAGGGTTGGTACTGCTCCCACTGACCTTGAAATCCTCCAGGAACGCAGCACGCTTGGTTTCAACAATACGGGTGACATGGGAAGGACAATAGAAACGATAACCCTTTGAATGATCAGGATACCCGATAAAGAAGCAGGTAACTGTTTTAGGGTCAAGTTTCCTTAGGAAAGGATTATAGAGTTTTGCTTCAGCAATGCAGCCCCATACCTTCATATATTTAAGACTCGGTTTCCTCCCTGTCCAAAGTTCATAAGGAGTTTTAGGGACAGACTTAGAAGGAACTCTATTGAGTATATGAACAGCTGCTTTTAACGCTTCAGTCCAGAGGAATAATGGTAAATTAGTGTTGGCTAACATACTGCGCACCATGTTCATAAGGGTACGATTTCTTCGTTCAGCGACACCATTCTGCTGAGGTGTACCAGGCATGGTGTATTGGTTCACAATCCCCTGGCCCTTACAAAACTCATAAAATGGACCAGGAGCTTGACCCACATCAGTATGTCTTCCATAATATTCATCGCCTCTGTCTGATCTCACAACTTTAATCTGACGATCTAATTGCTTTTCAACTTCAGCTTTATAATCTTTAAAAGTTGTAAGAGATTCAGACTTTTCCTTAATAAGATACAAGTACATGTAACGAGAATAATCATCAATGAAAGTGATAAATGAAGTATGTCCTGTGATGCCAGCGATTTGATAGGGACCACTAATGTCAGTGTGAATGAGTTCTAATAAATTAGAGCTCCTAGTGGCACCTTTCTTATTCGCTGATGTCATTTTGCCTTTAAGACATTTGACACATGTTCCAAAATCAGTGAAATCGAGAGGAGGTAAGACTTCATCCTTTACGAGGCGATTTAATCGTTCTCTTGAGATGTGGCCTAAATGTTGATGCCACAACATAGATGAAGTCTCTAAGTCTCGAATTTGTTTCTTTTCCATCTTTGTGAGTGATTCATTTATATTATATGACAACAAAGATTTGGAAAAATTATCATCTAGTTCTAATCTATAGAGACCACCATCCAGAATGCCAGTACCATAAACAACAGAATCATAGAGAATAGAGAGTTTGCGATGACCATGAGAAACGACAAAACCGTCCATGTCTAACTTTGGTCCTGATACAAGGTTCTGAGTTACCTCAGGAACATATAAGGTATCATAAAGTTTAATACATAAACCAGTTTTCAAAAATAATTGTAATGTTCCTATGGCCTTCACTTCTAATTCCCGATCATCCCCAACTTTAAGTGTTTTTTGGTTTCTTCCCAGCTTCCGGATTGTAAGGAATCCCTGAAGTGAATTGGTAACATGAACCATAGAACCAGAATCAAACCACCAAGAATTAGCAGGAACATTTAAATTAAAGGACTCAAGTATCATGAAAAAAAACGTTACCTTTCTTAGCCAGCCACTCCTTGAAGTCAGGGCATTCCTTTTGCTTATGTCCTGTCTTTTTACAGAACTTGCAATAGGGTTTGCCTGAGGAGTTCTTAGAGCTGGAAGATGCACTTGTATTAGGATTTGGATTTGGCTTTTGAACCTTAGAAGCATCCTTTCTTTGATAAGAGTTCTTCCTCTTCTTTGAGCTGGAGGTGGTGAAGTTAGCAACATCAGTAGTGCGATCCATCTTCATACGCTCTTCCTCCTGCACGCACATAGCGATCAGCTCACTCATCGTCCATTTGTCCTTCTGAGTGTTGTAATTGATCTTGAATGCTTCATAGGACGAAGGAAGCGAAGTGATGATAAAGTGAACAAGAAAACCATCACTGATTTCCATCTCAAGGCCCTTCAGCTTATTGGCCATGTCATGCATCATCATGATGTGTTCGCGAATGCCGCTCCTCCCATCATACTTAGTTGTCACCAGCTTGAGGATAAGAGTACTGGCGTGTGCTTTTGATGTTCCCTTGAATTGATCCTCCACATAAGCCAAATAGGTTTTAGCATCTTCAGAATCAGGAATGGCTCCTTTGATTGAGTTATGAATGGACTGCTTCATGAACATGAGAGACATGCGGTTACACCTAGTCCATTTATCATGGACTATCTGCTTAGCAGCAGTACTGGTGGCAGTAAGGTCCGCTGGCTTATTCTCTCTTAGGGCATAATCAAAGTCCAGCAGCCCAAGCGTAAGCATGAGAGCATCCTTCCATGCAGCAAAGTTATCACCAGTCAAAGGTGGAATCCCGCAATTGGGTGCTTGTTTTGGTCAAAAATTACCGAAGCAATTAAGTGATCAAATTAGTTAAGTGAGGTAGTGTGCTAAAAAGTGTGTTGAAAATATGCTGGTTATGTTCTTTGGAAAAACAGTGTTCAGGATACGGCTCAGGATATTGAGCTGTATCTACGATCAAACAATGAGCAAAAAGGTAAAGTAAATGACACGAGATGTACGAGGAAAGCCCTTGATCAATCTAGACCGCCGGCATAAAACCTCGGGAGCTGACAATCGCAGCTGCCTAGTTCTTCTTATTGCTTTAAACTTCAGGATACAGTGCAGGATATAGATCAGATCGCTAAGTGTTACAATGAATTTGTGAAAGTTGCGAGAGAGCAAGTGTTAGAGTGTAGAGAGTGTGATTGTGATGTCCTAGTTGATCTGATATACCCACTATTTATAGTAACGAATTACAAACAATAATCCCTACAAATATAGGCTACTCCGAATATTCCATCATAGACGTTGTAAACCGAGTAATACGGCTCCAACGTCTTTCCTTGAACGACTTGGACCGAGTCCTCCGTGGAATATGTCTTGTTAACGTTGCTAGCTTCTAACCCACGTACCTGCATTTAATCCGTTAGTGATCCTGAGGATACCATTCAGGATGTTACCAATATCCTGAATCAGCATCCCGGATGTAAACAGATACAATATAAATAGGATATATATCAAGATATTTTCCAGGATATGGGCTCAGAATTTCACCCATAACAATTGTCCCCAAAAATGTTACCGTTTGATATCCTAACGGTTACATTTTTCACAATGGCCGAGGCAATTAAGAGATAAGACCATTGATGTGACAGCTTTCAACCACCCGGCCTATATTTACTCATCATACCCTATATCTTCTCATCCTGATCTTCATTTAACCTCTACCGGAGAAAAAAGGTAAAGATTTCTCTCTCAACTCCATTCTTCATTCTCCCCAATATTCCGGTGATAATATGGCAAGGCAGACAAGATCTAGTTCCGGCGACTCTGCTCCCACGTTCATCCATCAAAATATTCTCCAGGATCCGGAGAAAGAAATATGTACCTTCGACGGTGCACACTTGTCAGCCCTTAAAACCTCCGGCATCTTCCCAAAAGGGACGGTGTTCCGGCCGTTTGATCGGGAAATCCGATCAGACATGGTTTCTGACAAGTGGTTGTGTTTTAATGCCTTTCCTTTCACCTTAGGGTTGCAATTTCCTTTCTCGGATTTCATCACTGAGTTCTTTAATGTCACAAAGATCTGCTTCAGTCAGATAATGCCAATGCTTTGGCGAGTCTTGTCTGTTCTTGATCAAATCAAGAACAACCATATCCCCGATCTTTCTGTTAATGACCTCCCTCTAGCATACCGACTTAGGTGCCACGGCTCTTGTCGGTTCTTGTTTTATTCTACCTCCAGTGACCCATTGATCCTCCGAGCCACCAGGAATGAAGAGGAATGGAAATCCAAATTCTTTTTTGTAAAAAGAGATTCAATCCCTGGTGGAGCAGATTATCCGGTGAATTGGTTGAAGAAGGGTAGGATTTAGGGTTTAAAGATGATCCTGCTTGTTATCCTGCTTTATATCCTGAACTGACTTTGTCGTTTTCTTGTACAACTGATTTTAGGAAGCTAGCACCTCCCCTTGCAGATTCTCAAAAAAGAATAGACGCCATCAGGCTCCTTACCGAAGCAGAGAGAAGTTTCAACCCATCTCCACCAACTCCAAGCCCTCTTTCAAGCGCAAACATGTCTGGTAAGGATCCTGCAAGATATCCTGTAGATACATGTTTTTATTTGATATCTTTAGGAAAGGTTTAGAATTTTACTCCCTGTGTGCAGATTCCAGCAAAGTTCCAGTCTATCTAGACCTTGACGAGCTTGACAGCTATCCAACTCCAACCATAGTCAAGAAGGAGGCTCCTGCTGCCACCAGCTCCAAGCCACTCCCAGCTCCCAAGGCCAACCCAAGGACTCGTGCTTCCACAGCGAAAAAGAGGAAGGGCCTTGAAGTCAGTGCTCCAAGCTCAGGAGGGTTCTCCTATGACGATCTCAGCTTTACTGATTCCTTAGAGCCAATGACATCCTTCCTTAACAAGGTAATATCCTGACGCATACCCTGCATATATATCCTGCACATATATCCTGCCTGGATATCCTAACAGGATATCCTGATAGGATATCTTGGTCATTATAGATACATATATTCTAATTCGTACCTGTTATTGATGCGCAGGGCCTCCAGCATTTGCTCCACTTGTACAATGATGCATGTGGTACTGTTGCACTCCATGAAGCCAGGATTAAGCAGCTTGAAACTACTGTTGCCGACCAAGGTTCCATTGCTGAAGCGAAGAGTCGGCACTATGAGGATAAGCTGAAAAAGGTCACCCAGGATGCCGAGCTCAAATTGGCCACCGTGCAAATGGATCATGATCAGGCCATGATTAATTTCCGGGAAGGAATCAAGACTTCTGCTATTGTCTCCCTGTTACAAGCACGCATCAAGATGGCCTATGAGGCCAAGGAGACAGGCCTCGCGTGCCCAGCTTGGCCGGTTGACTCTTGGGTGGCCAAGCTAAAGGAGCTTGGAGGAAAAGCTGTGCCACTTCCATCTGAAGCCGGTGAATCTTCCAAGTCAGCAGAGGTGGCGGATCAGGCTGGAGACAAGAAGGATGCCAGAGCGGATGCTGGTGAGGATGCTGGTGAGGATGCTGGTGCTGAGGAGCCGGGGAAAGCAGGAGAGGATGCCGCTGTGTGAGGGCAGCAGAGTGGGCGATGATGGATATTGATGCCTAGGCCGGAGCCCACTCTTTTAGGTTTAATGGTTGATGTCTTGAACAATTTACTTTTCTTGTTTGTTGAACAATTTCAATTTCCTGCACGTAGACAATATGATGGCCAAAGGTGGAGGGATCCTGAGTTTCAGGACGAAGCCCTTGGTCATCAGTTAGTATGGTTTTTTTTGAACGCTTTTAACAAGTGAAGGTGGAGGTATCTTGGGTTCCAAGACGAAGCCTTCATTTGTTAAGTAAATATGTTAGGAAACTAACTATGCCTTTGGTGGATGGGTCTCGGTTTAAGACGAAGCCAAGAGCATAATCTTTTGCTATGTTAATAATATAACCCTTTTTTGGTTTTACCATTGTTGTTGTTGATATATAAATTTCACTTGTGAAAATTGTTTTGTTTGAACATTTTTGAGAACACGTTATAAATGTATCCCGGTGAATATCCTGAAAGATATTCTGATTAAAATACAACCTATTAGTTGTCTAAATAAAAAGGAAAGATCATACCAGAGATTCTCAGTGAATCAATTTCAATTCTTCATTATATGCTTGTCCCCAGTGCATACTTATAAACTCGAATCCATCCTCAGAATAGTATAACGTATGTCCCCTGTACTTAACATAGAAACACAAATGTATTCATATTTTTGACTCGAATGAATTCCAAATACCCCAGGGCAAAACCCTTGATATCTTGAAATGAACCCTTAGTATACTGGGGATAAACCCTGAGTTTCATGCGCTACAGGCGGGAGTGTATAAACTCCAAGACTTAGAAAGGTGAAAACCTTTAAACCTTAGAGAGTATGAAAATACCCTTTCGTGAGAGAGGGTGATCAATCCTCATATACCTTGAGGATCCAGGGTATAGCCAACAGTAACGAAATTGTCAGCCACTTTTACATGAACTGGTCCCGCCACCTTGAACTATCCCTGGATAACTTGCGCTCCAGGCGGGGTGTTTAAACCCAATTCGGGAGAAAGGTGAATACCTTTAAACCTGTGAAGGGATCAGTATCCCTTAAACGTGAGAGAGGGGGCCAATCCTCTAATCTTCCGAGTTATCCTGAGTATACATCCTGGAGCTATATCCTGGAGCATATGCTGCAAAACAATTGTGAACTAAGGTGGGTGTTAGCTTGGCTAACACCCCTCCGATGCCTAAGTCAGTATTGTGTTCAAGATAATAAACAAATATATTTAAAAGAGATAGAATACATACCGTTCTGGGATAGAAATTAAATTCTATTCTTACTTGAAATAGAGTTTTAAGTGTATAGCATTCCAAGACCTTGGTAGCTGTTTTGGTTAAAAATCACACAAGGATAATGCAACCAAACTCTATGTAAACGGGGAAGGATGCTTGGTTGATGAACAAAGTGAAGGATCACTTAAATGTAAAATGCACAATTGACACAAGGATTTATACGAGGAAAAAGCCCTTGATCAATGAATGATCTCCGGCATAAAAAACCTCGGGTGATGGAAACTACCGATCACCAAACTTCAATATCACAAATAAAGGTTACAACTTCGGATGGTAACGAGCTAAGTACAAGGATCACTATAGTATCGTGTGTCAAAGCGTGTGGGAAGTGTGTTGTGTCTTCCGAATGTGGAAGAGAGCTATTTATACAAGTGTGAGTGGCCCTATTTTAGGTAAATAGACTAACTATTAGCTCGTTACCCCTTTAGGAATAAAAGTAAATCTAGCCTAAATTATCGCCCTTAAATTATGCTGAGTTTCCATATCGTCCACAACGTTCGTCTCTGATTAAGCATATGCCAAAGTTGTAAAGACGAGTCCCTTGTTTACGTTGCTAAGAGCGGATCCTGCCAGACATCCCTGCAAGATAACATTAAATCCAATGAAAGCAACTGTTAGTATGAGGATCCCTGTGACGGTCCGTGATCCTGATCCTGGAACTCTTCTGAGGATTACTATCTGCCAAAGAAATAAGGATCACTGGTTAGGATCATATGTAAGGATCATAGGTCATAAAAATCCAGCCCTAACAATTGCCCCCAAAATATAAGGAGTAATATTGTAAATAAACGAGTTATATTTTGTTTGATCTTATCCGCAATAAGTTAATCGGATAACTAGCCGTTGAAGACGGACTAGCCGTTGCACATCTTACGTCACAGAAGTGACAGCCCTGCAAATCATCATTATAAATAGGAGTTAGAGATAGGATCAATTTGCATTTAAATTCAAGAGAAACTCCCTTTATATTCTCGTCCGAAGATCAATCAGGTATCTCTCTTTCTTTTTCTCCCTTCTCTTACTCTGTTTCTCTTGTTTCTTTTCATTACTCTGCAAAGATGTTGCTCCGGAACTCTCCTCATAAGGATCCTAAGAAGAACAGCCCCTTGAAGGGTCAAGGGATCATCAAAGATTCTCCCACCGAGAGGTGCTGTTTTACCGATGCTCACATCGACAGAATCCGTCACTGTTTTCCGGCGAACGCCATCTTCAAGTCTTTTACTCCCACTGCTTTAAGTGACTTCATCTCTGATACTTGGGTAGCCTTTCCTGTTACTCCGTTCTTGATAGGATATTCGTATCCTTTCCCTCAATTCACCCAGTCCTTCTTTTCCCTCACCGACATCTCCTACATCCAGGCCATGCCAATGATCTGGAGGGTTTTATATACCCTTGAAAGGATCATTGAGCAGGAAGGGATTGACTTAGGAATGGCGGAGCTGGCTGAGATGTATGATCTCACAACGTTTGGATCCCATCGGTATCTGTTTAAGCGGAAAGCTGGAGAGGATCACCCTGTTCTCAAGGTCACCAAGAACGACACAAACTGGAAGCGTCGGTTCTTTTTTGTTAGGAGGGATACCATCCCTGATGGGAAGGATCTGCCCAAGGAGTGGGCTACTCATGGTAGGATAGAGGATCCTGGAAGGATCACCATAAGATTTGTTCCTTAGGATAAGGGTCACTAATATTTTCTTTGTTTTTTTTTTGTGCAGCCATATCCGTTGCTTATCTCAGGTTGACTCCTGCTGCAAAAGAGAGAGTTTTAGCCTTCAAGAAGCTTGATCCCGAGATTAGAAGTTTTCAAGTTGCCACCCAAGATTCACAGGAAATATCCTCCGCATCTGCCACAATGTCAAGTAAGTATCCTTAAAAAGTAGTTCTATGTAGGATTTCTAAATTAGTCAGAATACTTATCTTATTTTGGTTGTGTAGGTGTTGGAAAATCTGCTAAGTCTGCTTCAAAATTTGGCGTTGAAGATCTGTCCAACGTCAAACCTTCAAGGAGGAAGAATCCTGCCAGCCCGAGTACCTCTGTCCCCAAGGCACCTGTGAGAGGGAAGGGAGGAAAGAAGAGGAAAACCTCTGATGCTGAGGGTCTCCAAGGATTTCCCCTGCTCCGCCAACAGTTTCTTGATTACGTCAACGAGGTAAGGATCGCCGCCCCTGCTTGTATATCCTGTTTGAATATCCTGCTTGTTTGAGGATCACCTGGTCCTGGACTTACCCTTTTCCCTTTTTGCAGAAACTTACTGAAATAGAAACTTATATTGGCCACGTTGAGGATCAAGACCGCCAAATTGCTGACCTCCAACAGATGGGCGTGCTGAAGGATCTCAAGATTGCTGATCTTGAGAAGGAGCTTCGGGCTACCAAGGATGAAGCTGCCAAAATGGTGATCAACTGCGATTATGAGAAGCATGATATCACCCAGGATGCCAAGGTCTCTGCTGCGATAACCATGTACAAGATCCAGTTGCAGATGGCTACGGAGGCTCAGGATCCTGCCTTCGACAAAAGCACATGGGACGTGGAGGGCTGGAAGGCAAGGCTGGCAGAGTTGGAGGATGATGATGAAGTTGAGGAGATCCCTATGCTTGAAGGTGGTGATGTTGGCAAGGATCAAGGTGGAGAGGCAAGCGGAGCTGGTGGAGCTGGTGGTGCAGCGAAGGCTTGAGCTGCAGGATTGGGCGATGAAGGACACTTCTAGACATAGCCGGAGCCCAATTTTTTAAATTTGGTAGTGGTTTCTTTGTGGTTGTTGATGTTTTGAAACAATGATGGTTTGTAACTTTGAACAATAGTTTTAGGATTAAGGATCCAGGATCCTTCAGACAATAGGTAGGATTGCAAATGGTGAAGGGATCCTCTGTTTGGGGGATGAAGCCATTGTGATCCTGCCGCCTTTATTTACCTGCATGCTAAGACCGCACAAACAATGGACACCCTTTGCCAACCCATGTGGACGGGCCACGTTTTGCTGGTAGAAACGTGGGTTGGCAATTTTGACAACTTTGAAGGGTTAATCCTTTCGTTTATAAATAAAATCTTAAACTTTTGTCGCTTATCTTGTGTTATTATCCTTTTTGTTCCTTTAATTCCCCATTGTTTTGGTGTACATTCATTGAATAAGTAATTTCGAATAAGTCAGATTGAAAACATTTAGGATATGATCCTTGATCAAATATCTTATAGTTGAAAAAATCCCAAAAAGTAGTACATATTTTAAGGGTCACAAGTTTAGTTGTCAAATTTCAAGGGTTAGCATAAAGAAACAATGAATAGGATTGAAAACAGTTAAGGATCATACCTGAGAATCCAAGTTAGGATCCTAACCTTTATTCAGGATAACCGTAAATGGAATTTTAATGGATAATAAGGATTAAGGATCCTTAATTGTTTTAACTTCGAAAACCTGAAAAATAGAACATAACTTGGGACTAAGCCAATATAAAAGATAGGTTAGTATCTGGGGACATGCCCAAAGGATCATTGGGGCAAGCCCAAAGGATAACTGGGGACAAGCCCAAAGGATAACTGGGGACAAGCCCAAAGGATAACTGGGGACAAGCCCAAAGGATAACTGGGGACAAGCCCAAGGATCGTATGTAAACTGGAGTATGGCCCTCACTGGCGACTATCCAAACTTAGTGACATGAAAATGCCAAAACCTTAGCTAACGTGAAAACGTTAGAAACCTTAGGAACGGATGTATGGTACGTCTACCATTATACGTAGGATCCTAGATATAGCCAGTACGATGGGGTTATCAGCCCCGAAAGTGGGTACTGGTCCCAAAGACGTGAACTATACCAGGATCATCGTGCGCTACAGGCGGAAACTGGGGACAAGCCCAAGGATAACTGGGGTTGAACCCAAGGATCTGAGGTGCTTTTGAAGATTCTTAATGATATGCTGAGGATACCTGGACTATCAGAACTCAAATTCTCGTGAGAAGAGGATGAAGGACGCATGATCCTTATCCTTAGGTAAAAATAAGAAAATGAAATAGTTTAGGATTAGGATATTACCAGAGTAAGGATCATTGACATCATCGGGATCCTTTGAGGATGCTCTCAATGTAAGGATCATATGTGCCAGGAGGATCCTGTTCACATGAAATATTTCTTTAAGTGAACAGCATTCCAGGCTCTTGGTAACAAATTTCCTTCCATGGTTAGCAATCTATATGCCCCCTTTCCTGCTTCAGCTTCAATCAAGTAAGGGCCTTCCCACTTTGGTGCTAATTTCCCATCAGCAGGATTGATGGTATTTTGGAATGCTTTTCTCAATACCATATCCCCCACTTGGAATTTCCTTATCCTGACATTTTTGTTGTAAGTACCAGCCATTCTTTGTTGGTAGCTTGCCATCCTTATCCTAGCCAAATCCCTGATTTCCTCAATAGTATCCAAGTCTTGAGCCAGGTTTGTATCATTCTCCTCAGGATCATGGGTACTTGTTCTAGCAGTTGGAACCACCATTTCTGTTGGGATCACTGCTTCTGCCCCAAACACCAAAGAGAAGGGTGTTTGACCAGTAGCATTCTTGGGAGTTGTCCTATCAGCCCAAAGCACATAAGGCAATTCCTCTGCCCATTTCCCCTTCTTGGATCCAAGTTTCTTCTTCAGATTGTTGATGATGATCTTGTTGGATGATTCTGCCTGACCATTAGCTTGTGGATGGACTGGTGTTGATGTTATCATCTTAATTCCCCAACTGTCACAAAAGTTAGTAGTCCTGCTCCCAATGAATTGGGAACCATTATCACATACAATTTCAGAAGGAATGCCAAATCTGGTTATAATGTTTCTCTTAATAAAGGATAGGACTTCCTTTTCTCTGACTTGGGCAAAAGCTTCAGCCTCTATCCACTTGGAGAAGTATTCAGTCATGGCAAGCATAAATACTTTTCCACCAGGTGCCTTAGGGCGCTTGCCAACTATATCTATCCCCCATCTCATGAATGGCCAAGAGGATGGTATAGGATGTAGAAATTCGGCCGGCTGATGAAGGATATTGCTGTGTCTTTGACAAGGATCACACTTCTTAGCATACTCCACAGCATCCCTTTTCATAGTTGGCCAGTAGTATCCTGTCCTTAAGATCCTTGAGAACAATGCCCTGCCCCCAGTGTGGTTTCCACAATCTCCTTCATGGAAGTCTTTTAACACTTCTTGAACTTCAGGATCCTCGATACATCTTAAATATGGTCCTGCAAGAGATCGCTTATATAGCATGTTATTTAAGATTGTGAATTGAGATACCTTAATCCTGAAAGCCCTAGGATTTTCTCCCATAGGAATCTCCCCGTGTTGTAAATATCTTATGATTGGTGAGATCCATGATCCTGAATAAGATTGAGTATCCTCACTAGGGATCATTGCAGTATCCTCTTCTATTTCCATGGCCAGTTGATTTTCAATAGCAGGAGCCAGGATATGGATGATGGGGATACTTATATCCTCTGGGATCTTCAAAGATGATCCTAGATTGGCCAATGCATCAGCTTCTGTATTTTCTTCCCTTTGCACCTGTGTCAAACTGAAAGAAACAAAGGAGAGTGTCAATTCTTTGACTATCTCTAAATATTTGGTTAGTTTTTCACCTTTCACAGCATAGGATCCATTAAAGTGGTTAGTGATTAACAATGAATCTACGTATACCTCAAGATACCTGATCCCCATATGCTTAGCAATTTGTAAGCCAGCGATTAAGGCTTCATATTCAGCCTCATTATTAGTGGCTTGGAACTCACAAGCTATGGAATGGGGTATTATGTCCCCCTGTGGCGATTTTAGTAGTATACCAAGCCCTGTGCCTTTGACATTTGAGGATCCATCAGTATGTAGTATCCAAGGATCCTTGGTCTCATCCAGCTACTGGACCTCCAATTCGGCTTCCTTTTGTAGATCACTACTGAAATCAGCCACAAAGTCTGCTAGTGCTTGAGATTTAATGGCTGTTCTAGGCTCATATCTTATATCATGGGCACTAAGCTTTACTGCCCACTTAGCCATTCTTCCGGACATCTCTGGTTTCCTGAGGACATTCTTAATTGGAAAATTAGTTCTAACAACAATAACATGTGTTAGGGCTGGATTTTTACAATACATGATCCTCACATGTGATCCTAACCAGTGATCCTTGTTTCTTTGGCAGATAGTGATCCTCAGCAGACTCCCAGGATCAGGATCACGGACCATCATAGGATCCTCATGCTAACAGTTGCTTTCGTTGAATTTAATGTTGTTTTGCAGGAATGACTAGCAGGATCCGCTCTTAGCATCACAATTAAAGGACACGTCTTCACAACTATGGCATGTGCTTAATCGGAGATGGACGTTGTGAAGGATATGGAAACTTGGCATGATTTAAGGGCGATAATTTAGGCTAGATTTACTTTTATTTCTAAAGGGGTAATGAGCTGATTATTAGTCTTTTTACCTAAAATAGGTCACCTACACTTGTATATATAACACTCTTCCTCATTCGGAAGAACACACAACACAATTCTCACACGCTTAGACACTCGAAATTATAGTGATCCTTGTACTCAGCTCATTATCATCCGAAGTTGTAACTATATTTTTCTTATATTGAAGTTGGTGATCGGTAGTTGCCATCACCCGAGGTTTTTTATGCCGGAGATCATACATTGATCAAGGGCTTTTTCCTCGTATAAATCATTGTGTCTTTGCATATTTCTCATAAAAGTGATCCTTTACTTTTATAATTAACCAAGCATCATACCCCGTTTACATAAAGTTTGGTTACATTATCCTTGTGTGATTTTTGACCAAAACAGTTTGGCGCCCACCGTGGGGCAATTGGTGCTTCATTCATAAGAAAACCTTTTGTTCGAAATCATTTCAAAGAATTACATGGCTTCATCATTGAAAAACATGTCCACGGCAATGTCTGCAGTCACCTCGTCCCAGAACATTCTGCCTCCACCACCGGCAGGATCCCAGAAGAATGCTGAGAAGAGACAAACTCCTACTAATTCTAAAACTCCATCTCCTTCTGCTATGAATTCTTATATTCCCAGTACTAGTGATGTATTTACTTTGATTTTGCAGATGAAGGATCGTATGCAGCGGCAGGATGAAACTAATGAAAGGATCCTCAGGGAAATTGGAGATCTCAAAAGACAAAAGAAAACGGCAGAGGATCATTCCCCACTGATGCCCAAATCCTTGAGCTTTGATACTCCAATGATTACTTCTCAACCATCAGGAATTCCAGACGTGCAAATTATGGGAGAATCAAGAGGATTGCACCTCGGATCGACAGCAATGACTCAGGCATCAGGCTCACACTTTCAGCCGGCAGGATCCTATCCCCAGCATATGGGATCCTTCATGAATTCGGGAGCCTATCCGGGAGCACAGCAGTTTCAAGGATCCTACTTTATTCCAGGATCATCCCAGGTTCAAGGATCCTCCTTTGTTCCAGGATCATCCCAGGTTCAAGGATCCTCCTTCGTTCCAGGATCATCCCAGATACCAGGATCCTTCCAAATACCAGGATCCTTCCAGATGCCAGGATCCCTAAAAAGTTTGCAAACAGGAAGTCTAGATGTCCATCAAGGGGACTTCATTCCAATGCAGACCATTGCTTCCACTGGTCCCTCCGTTATCCCCGAATCCCAGCAATATGGATTCACTAACTTGAACTCAATGGGAGGTAACACTTTAAATAATCATCTTACTACTAACCATGGATTCATGCAGGATACAGGTGTCAATCATGCTATGGCCAGAGAATTGCAGAAGCTAAAAGATATGATCTCAAGTGTTCCAGGGGTAGTCAAGCCTATCCCAGAGATTGCAGATGGAAGCCACAAGGTATCTCGCTTTGCACCACCAATTTGTGATGCAGAGGTACCCAAAAGGTTCCATATCCCTACTATGAAGCTGTATGATGGTACAACGGATCCAGAGGAGCACATAGCACAATACAGGGAGAGGATGGAGATCAATCCTATCCCAGAAAAGCTGAAGGAAGCATGCCTATGTAAAGGATTTGGATCCACTCTTACTGGATCAGCTCTTAAGTGGCTGCCCTGGATACATGATATGAAAGCAGTCCCATCCACCTACCATCAATGTGTGAAGCTCCCTAGCCCATGGGGAATAATCAAGATCGACAGTGATTAGCAGGAGGCTAAGGATTGTTATACCTCATCCATGAAGCCAACCTCGAAGCCAAGGGAGCAATAGCAATTACAGTATCCTCCGAGGAATGTCTTGGAGGCAAGGGAACAAGATGTGGACGAAATCCTCTTGGATCCTAGTGATCCTGAATCAAAAATCTATATCGGATCAGGGATCCTTGGCAAGATGAAAGAAGACTTAATATCCTTCCTCAAAAGAAGAAAATCTACCTTTGCTTGGAAACATGAAGATATGACAGGTATATCTAAGGATATTATTACTCACAAACTTGGCATTGACAGGTTTATCAAACCAATCCATCAAAAAAGGAGGAAGTTTGCACCGGAAAGGAATGCCATTATCCAAGAAGAAGTAGAGAGACTACTTCGAGCAGGTATGATCAGAGAGGTAAAATATCCAAAATGGTTAGCCAATGTGGTCGTTGTCCAAAAGAAAAACGGAAAGTGGAGGGTATGTGTCGATTTCACTGATTTAAATAAGGCATGTCCCAAGGATCCTTTCCCATTACCCCACATTGACTCCATGGTGGATGCAACAGCGGGGCATGAACTGTTAACCTTTATGGATGCATCATCTGGATTCCAACAAATTCAGATGGAACCATCTGACCAAGAGGATACAGCCTTTATGACCCCAACAGGTTTGTATTGTTATATTGCCATGCCTTTTGGATTAAGAAATGCAGGTGCAACATATCAAAGGCTGGTGAATATGATGTTCAAAGATCAAATTGGACAAACTATGGAAGTATACATAGATGATATGGTAGTCAAATCAAAGAAAGCTGAGGATCACCTAAGGGATTTGGAGGAAGCATTTGATATCCTTGATAATTATAACATGAAGCTTAATCCTTCAAAGTGCCACTTTGGTGTTAAGGCAGGTAAATTCCTAGGATATATGGTAACCCAGAGGGGCATTGAGGCAAGTCCGGAGCAAATTAAAGCACTAGTAAACATCAAGTCCCCTGCCAATGCTAAGGATGTGCAAAGGCTAACAGGCAGGATAGCAGCTCTGAACAGGTTCATATCAAAATCCTCAGAAAAATGTAAAGAATTTTACGATATCCTAAGGAAGAACAAGAAGTTTGAATGGACTGAGAAACATGAGAATGCTTTACAAGCCCTTAAAGAATATATGTCCTCAGCACCAGCATTATCAAAGCCCGAAAAAGGAGATGTGTTATCCTTATATTTGGCGGTATCCTCAACCGCTGTAAGTGATGTCCTTGTTAAGGATCACGAAGGTACACAATATCCTATCTACTATGTAAGTAAGAGTTTACTTGATGCCGAATCCAGGTACTCACACCTCGAAAAACTTATTCTTGCATTAATCATGGCATCAACTAAGCTAAGGCATTATTTTGAAACCCATACTATTGTTGTTAGAACTAACTTTCCAATTAAGAATGTCCTCAGGAAACCAGAGATGTCAGGAAGAATGGCTAAGTGGGCAGTAAAGCTTAGTGCCCATGATATAAGATATGAGCCAAGAACAGCCATTAAATCCCAAGCACTAGCTGACTTTGTGGCTGATTTCAGTAGTGATCTACAAAAAGAAGCAGAATTGGAAGTCCAACAGCTGGATGAGACCAAGGATCCTTGGATACTACACACTGATGGATCCTCAAATGTCAAGGGCACAGGGCTCGGGATACTACTAAAATCGCCACAGGGGGACATAATACCCCACTCCATAGCCTGTGAGTTCCAAGCAACTAACAATGAGGCTGAATATGAAGCCTTAATTGCTGGCTTGCAAATTGCTAAGGATATGGGGGTAAAATATCTTAAAGTATATGTAGACTCATTATTGATCACCAATCACTTTAATGGATCCTATGCTGTTAAAGGTGAAAAACTAACCAAATATTTAGAGATAGTCAAAGAATTGGCACTCTCTTTTGTTTCTTTCAGCTTAACACAGGTACCAAGGGAGGATAACACGGAAGCTGATGCATTGGCCAACTTAGGATCATCCTTAAAAATTCCAGAAGACATAAGTATCCCTATCATCCATATCCTGGCTCCTGCTATTGAAAATCAGGTGGCCATGGAAATAGAAGAGGATACTGCAGTAATCCCTAGTGAAGAAGCTCAATCTTATTCAGGATCATGGATCTCACCAATCATGAGATACTTGCAATACGGGGAGATTCCGATGGGAGAAAATCCTAGAGCTTTCAGGATTAAGGTATCTCAATTCACAATCTTAAATAATGTATTGTATAAACGATCTCTTGCAGGACCATATTTAAGATGTATCGAGGATCCTGAAATTGAAGAAGTATTGAGAGACTTCCATGAAGGAGATTGTGGAAACCACACTGGGGGCAGGGCATTGTTCTCAAGGATCCTTAGAACAGGATACTACTGGCCAACCATGAAAAGGGATGCTGAAGAATATGCTAGGAAATGTGATCCTTGTCAAAGACACAGCAATATCCTTCATCAACCAGCTGAACTGCTACACCCTATACCATCCTCTTGGCCATTCATGAGATGGGGGATGGATATAGTTGGCAAGCTCCCTAAAGCACCTGGTGGAAAAGTATTTATGCTTGCTGTTTTGGTCAAAAATCACACAAGGATAATGCAACCAAACTTTATGTAAATGGGGTATGATGCTTGGTTTGTAGAAAAAGTAAAGGATCACTTCAATGTGAAATATGCAAAGACACAATGATTTATACGAGGAAAAAGCCCTTGATCAATGTATGATCTCCGGCATAAAAAACCTCGGGTGATGGCAACTACCGATCACCAACTTCAATATAAGAAAAATGGTTACAACTTCGGATGACAATGAGCTGAGTACAAGGATCACTATAGTTTCGAGTGTCTAAGCGTGTGAGAATTATGTTGTGTGTTCTTCCGAATGAGGAAGAGTGTTATATATACAAGTATAGGTGACCTATTTTAGGTAAAAAGACTAATAATCAGCTCATTACCCCTTTAGAAATAAAAGTAAATCTAGCCTAAATTATCGCCCTTAAATCACGCCAAGTTTCCATATCCTTCACAACGTCCATCTCCGATTAAGCACATGCCATAGTTGTGAAGACGTGTCCTTTAATTGTGATGCTAAGAGCGGATCCTGCTAGTCATTCCTGCAAAACAACATTAAATTCAACGAAAGCAACTGTAAGCATGAGGATCCTATGATGGTCCGTGATCCTGATCCTGGGAGTCTGCTGAGGATCACTATCTGCCAAAGAAACAAGGATCACTGGTTAGGATCACATGTGAGGATCATGTATTGTAAAAATCCAGCCCTAACAATTGCCCCCAAAATATAAGGAGTTTATTGTAAATTAACGAGTTATATTTTGTTTTGATCTTATCTGCAACAAACAAGTCGGATAACTAGCCGTTAATCTCGAACTAGCCGTTGCAACCTTTACGTCATTGAGGTGACATCCCTGCAAATCATGATTATAAATAGGAGATAGGGTTAGGATCAATCTGCATTTAAGTTCAAGATATACTCCCTTTATAATCTCAACCGAAGATCAATCAGGTATTCTCTTCTTTTCTTTCCTCTCTTGCTCTGTTTTTCTGCTTTTACCCTGCCAAGAGTATGTTGCTCCGAAATTCCCCTCACAAGGATCACAAGAAGAGCAGTCCTCTGAAAAGCCAAGGGATCGTCAAAGACTCTCCTACGGAGAGGTGCTGCTTCACTGATGCTCATGTTGATAGGATCCGTCACTGTTTTCCGGCGGATACTGTCTTCAAGTCTTTTTCTTCTATCGCCCTAAGTGATTTTATCTCCGACACCTGGGTGGCTTTTCCTGCAACTCCGTTCTCCATAGGATATTCGTATCCTTTTCCAGCCTTCACCCAATCTTTCTTTTCCTTAACCGGCATCTCTTATATCCAAGTTATGCCGATGATCTGGAGGGTTCTGTATACCTTCGAGAGGATCATCGAGCAGAAAGGGATTGACCTAGGGATGGCGGAGTTGGCCGAGCTTTATGATCTTACCTCGTTTGGCTCTTATCGATATTTGTTGAAACGGAAAGCTGGGGAGGATCACCCTGTTTTTAAGGTTACAAAAAATGATACAAATTGGAAGCGACGCTTCTTCTTTGTCAGAAGGGATACCATCCCTTATGGGAAGGATCTGCCCAAGGAGTGGGCCACTCATGGTAGGATAGAGGATCCTCGAAGGATCACTATCAGACTTGTCTCTTATGATGAGGATCACTAATGTCCTTTTTATCTTTTGTGCAGCTATATCCATTGCTCATCTTAAGTTAACCCCTGCCGCAAGAGAAAGAGTTTTAGCCTTTAAAAAGCTTGATCCTGAGGTTAGAAGTTTCCAAGTCACCGTCCAAGATCACAAGAAGTATCCTCCGCATCTGCCACTATGTCAAGTAAGTATCCTTGTAAAAAGTAAGTTATATGTGAGATTGTTTGATTAATAAGGGAACTTATCTTGTTTTTTGATTGTGTAGGCGCTGGAAAGTCTGCCAAATCTGCCAAGTCTGCCTCCAAGTTTGGGATAGATGATCTCGCCAACGTCAAGTCTTCGAGGAGGAAGACTTCTGCTGCCAGTCCCTCCGCTTCAGCCCCTAAAGCACCCATTAGGGGTAAGGGAAAGAAGAGGAAGACTTCTGAAGATCTCCATGGATTTCCTCTGCTTCGCCAACAGTTTCTCGACTATGTTAATGAGGTAAGGATCACTGCCCCTGTTGGTTATCCTTCTTGAATATCCTGCTTGCATATCCTGCTTTTTTGTGGATCACCTGATCCTGAATCTACCTTATTTCTCTTTTGCAGAAACTTGCTGAGATCGAGACCTATCTTGGACATGTCGAGGATCAGGAAAGCCAAATCGCTGACCTCCAACAAATGGGCGTGTTGAAGGATCTCAAGATTGCAGATCTTGAGAAGGAACTCCGGGCTACAAAGGATGAGGCTGCTCAAAGGCTGATTGACATGGATGGCGAGAAGCAGGAGATCACCCAGGATGCCAAGGTTTCTGCAGCAATTGCTATGTACAAGATACAACTACAGATGGCTGCGAAGGCTCAGGATCCTGCCTTTGACAAAAGCACATGGGATGTTGAGGGTTGGAAGGCAAGACTGGCGGAACTGGAGGACGAGGATGAAGCTGAGGATATCCCAATGCTGGAGGGTGGTGATGCTGACAAGGATCAGGGCGGAGAAGCTGGTGGTGATGGAGCAGCAAAGGTGTAAGCTGCATGATTGGGCGATGATGGATATTTGTGACTAGGCCGGAGCCTAATTTTTTAAGCTTGGTAGTGGTTTGTGGTTGTGGTATTTGAAATAATTGATGGTCTGTAATCTTTGAACAATAGTTTTTAGGGTTAAGGATCCTGGATCCTTTGGACAATAGGTAGGATTACAAAAGGTGGAGGGATCCTCTGTTTGGGGGATGAAGCCTTTGTGATCCTGCCACTTTTAATTTCCTGCACATGCTAGACCGCACAGATAATGGACACCCTTGGCCAACCCATGTGGACGGGCCACGTTTTGCTGGTAGAAATGTGGGTTGGCAATTTTGACAACTTTTGAAGGGTTAATCCTTTCGTTAATAAATAAAATCTTAAACTTTTGTCGCTTATCTTGTGTTATTATCCTTTTTATTTTCAATTGTTTTGACACATGTTTGTTTGAGTAAGAAAAGTTGAGCAAATTATGTTTAAGAAATTTAGGATATGATCCTGGATCAAATATCCTATAATCGAAAATTTTCAAGGTAGTTTATTTTTAAGGATCATAGGTTCAGTTGTCAAGGTCTAAAGGTTATTCAAATGAATAATGAAATTAAAAATAGTTAAGGATCATACCTGAGGATCCAAGTTAGGATCCTAACCTTTAATCGGGATAACCATAAGTAAAACTTTAATGGATAATAAGGATTAAGGATCCTTAATTGTTTAACTTCGAAAACCTGAAAAAAGGGAATATAACTTGGGACTAAGCCAATATAAAAGATAAGTTAGTAACTGGGGACAAGCCCAAAGGATAACTGGGGACAAGCCCATAGGATCACTGGGGATGATCCCAAAGGATCACTGGGGACAAGCCCAAAGGATAACTGGGGACAAGCCCAAAGGATCGTATGTAAACTGGAGTATGGCCCTTACTGGCGACTATCCAAACTTAGTGACATGAAAATGTCAAAACCTTAGCTAACGTGAAAACGTTAGAAACCTTAGGAATGGATGTATGGTACGTCTACCATTATACGGAGGATCCTGGGTATAGCCAGTACAATGAGGTTGTCAGCCCCGGAAGTGGGTACTGGTCCCAAAGACGTGAACTATATCAGGATCATCGTGCGCTGCTGGCGGAAACTGGGGATAATCCCAAGGATAACTGGGGACAAGCCCAAGGATCTGCGTTGCTTTTGAAGATCCTTGACGATATGCTGTAGATACCTGAACTATCATAACTCAAATGGTTCGTGAGAAGAGGATGAAGGATACAGGATCCTTATCCTTTGGTAAAAAGTAAGGAAATGTAATAGTTTTAAGATAAGGATATTACCAGAGTAAGGATCACTATCATCACCGGGATCCTTTAAGGATACTTCAATGTAAGGATCATATGCTTGAAGGATCACGTTCACATAAAGTATCTCTTTAAGTGAACAGCATTCCAGGCTCTTGGTAGCAAGTTTCCTTCCATGGTTAGCAATCTGTATGCCCCCTTTCCTGCTTCAGCCTCAATCAAGTAAGGGCCTTCCCACTTTGGTGCTAACTTCCCGTCAGCAGGATTAACAGTGTTTTGGAATGTTTTTCTCAACACCATATCTCCGACTTGGAACTTCCTTATCCTAACATTTTTGTTGTAAGCACCAGCCATTCTCTGTTGGTAGCTTGCCATCCTTATCCTAGCCAGATCCCTGATTTCCTCAATAGTATCCAAATCCTGAGCCAGGATTGTAGCATTCTCTTCAGGATCACGAGCACTTGTTCTAGCAGTTGGGATCACCATCTCTGTTGGGATCACTGCTTCTGCCCCAAATACTAAAGAAAAAGGTGTTTGACCAGTGGCATTCTTGGGAGTTGTTCTATCAGCCCATAGCACATAAGGTAACTCCTCTGCCCATTTTCCCTTCTTGGATCCTAGCTTCTTCTTCAGATTGTTGATGATGATCTTGTTGGATGATTCTGCTTGGCCATTGGCCTTTGGATGAACTGGTGTTGATGTTATCATCTTGATTCCCCAACTGTCACAAAAGTTAGTAGTTCTGCTTCCAATGAATTGGGAACCATTATCACATACAATTTCAGAGGGAATGCCAAATCTAGTTATAATGTTTCTTTTGATAAAGGATATAACTTCTTTTTCTCTGACTTGAGCAAAAGCTTCAGCTTCTATCCACTTAGAGAAGTAGTCAGTCATGGCAAGCATAAATACTTTTCTACCAGGTGCTTTAGGGAGCTTGCCAACTATATCCATCCCCCATCTCATGAATGGCCAAGAGGATGGTATAGGGTGTAGCAGTTCAGCTGGTTGATGAAGGATATTGCTGTGTCTTTGACAAGGATCACATTTCCTATCATATTCTACAGCATCCCTTTTCATGGTTGGCCAGTAGTATCCTGTTCTAAGGATCCTTGAGAACAATGCCCTGCCCCCAGTGTGGTTTCCACAATCCCTTCATGGAAGTCTCTCAATACTTCTTCAATTTCAGGATCCTCGATACATCTTAAATATGGTCCTGCAAGAGATCGTTTATACAATACATTATTTAAGATTGTGAATTGAGATACCTTAATCCTGAAAGCTCTAGGATTTTCTCCCATCGGAATCTCCCCGTATTGCAAGTATCTCATGATTGGTGAGATCCACGATCCTGAATAAGATTGAGCTTCTTCACTAGGGATTACTGCAGTATCCTCTTCTATTTCCATGGCCACCTGATTTTCAATAGCAGGAGCCAGGATATGGATGATAGGGATACTTATGTCTTCTGGAATTTTTAAGGATGATCCTAAGTTCGCCAATGCATCAGCTTCCGTGTTATCCTCCCTTGGTACCTGTGTTAAGCTGAAAGAAACAAAAGAGAGTGCCAATTCTTTGACTATCTCTAAATATTTGGTTAGTTTTTCACCTTTAACAGCATAGGATCCATTAAAGTGATTGGTGATCAATAATGAGTCTACATATACTTTAAGATATTTTACCCCCATATCCTTAGCAATTTGCAAGCCAGCAATTAAGGCTTCATATTCAGCCTCATTGTTAGTTGCTTGGAACTCACAGGCTATGGAGTGGGGTATTATGTCCCCCTGTGGCGATTTTAGTAGTATCCCGAGCCCTGTGCCCTTGACATTTGAGGATCCATCAGTGTGTAGTATCCAAGGATCCTTGGTCTCATCCAGCTGTTGGACTTCCAATTCTGCTTCTTTTTGTAGATCACTACTGAAATCAGCCACAAAGTCAGCTAGTGCTTGGGATTTAATGGCTGTTCTTGGCTCATATCTTATATCATGGGCACTAAGCTTTACTGCCCACTTAGCCATTCTTCCTGACATCTCTGGTTTCCTGAGGACATTCTTAATTGGAAAGTTAGTTCTAACAACAATAGTATGGGTTTCAAAATAATGCCTTAGCTTAGTTGATGCCATGATTAATGCAAGAATAAGTTTTTCGAGGTGTGAGTACCTGGATTCGGCATCAAGTAAACTCTTACTTACATAGTAGATAGGATATTGTGTACCTTCGTGATCCTTAACAAGGACATCACTTACAGCGGTTGAGGATACCGCCAAATATAAGGATAACACATCTCCTTTTTCGGGCTTTGATAATGCTGGTGCTGAGGACATATATTCTTTAAGGGCTTGTAAAGCATTCTCATGTTTCTCAGTCCATTCAAACTTCTTGTTCTTCCTTAGGATATCGTAAAATTCTTTACATTTTTCTGAGGATTTTGATATGAACCTGTTCAGAGCTGCTATCCTGCCTGTTAGCCTTTGCACATCCTTAGCATTGGCAGGGGACTTGATGTTTACTAGTGCTTTAATTTGCTCCGGACTTGCCTCAATGCCCCTCTGGGTTACCATATATCCTAGGAATTTACCTGCCTTAACACCAAAGTGGCACTTTGAAGGATTAAGCTTCATGTTATAATTATCAAGGATATCAAATGCTTCCTCCAAATCCCTTAGGTGATCCTCAGCTTTCTTTGATTTGACTACCATATCATCTATGTATACTTCCATAGTTTGTCCAATTTGATCTTTGAACATCATATTCACCAGCCTTTGATATGTTGCACCTGCATTTCTTAATCCAAAAGGCATGGCAATATAACAATACAAACCTGTTGGGGTCATAAAGGTTGTATCCTCTTGGTCAGATGGTTCCATCTGAATTTGTTGGAATCCAGATGATGCATCCATAAAGGTTAACAGTTCATGCCCCGCTGTTGCATCCACCATGGAGTCAATGTGGGGTAATGGGAAAGGATCCTTGGGACATGCCTTATTTAAATCAGTGAAATCGACACATACCCTCCACTTTCCGTTTTTCTTTTGGACAACGACCACATTGGCTAACCATTTTGGATATTTTACCTCTCTGATCATACCTGCTCGAAGTAGTCTCTCCACTTCAGGATCTTGAATACTTGCTACTTCCTTATGCTGAGGATCCGTTGCAGGATACAGGATATGTAATATCGGTATTGGGATTCCTTCCGGTATCCTGATTGATGATCCCAAGTTTGCCAATGCGTCTGCTTCAGCGTTATCCTCTCTTGGTACCTGTTCAAGTGTAAAAACATCGAAATATCCTGCTAATTTTTTAAGAATACCGAGGTATTCCATTAGTTTCTCACCCTTGACTGCATAGGATCCATTAAAATGATTAGTAATTAACAAGGAATCAACATATACTTGCAAATTCTTAATATTCATATCCTTAGCCAATTCTAATCCTGCGATTAAGGCTTCGTATTCTGCCTCATTATTGGTAGCAGGGAATTCACATCTAACAGCCTGGGGTATTATGTCCCCCTGTGGCGATTTTAGTAGTATTCCTAATCCTACTCCTCTTACATTAGATGCACCATCAGTATATAATGTCCAGGATCCTGAGGATTCTCCTAACTGTTGAACTTCTAGGTCTACCTCGTCCTGAATGTCACTACTAAAATCAGCCACAAAGTCAGCTAAAGCCTGAGACTTTATGGCATTTCTAGGTTCATATACTAAATCATAGGCACTTAATTTTACTGAACACTTGGCCATTCTACCCGACATCTCCGGTTTTCTAAGCACATTCTTAACAGGATAATTAGTTTTAACATGAATCCTATGTGTTTCAAAATAATGTCTAAGCTTTGTTGATGCCATTACTAGAGCTAGTATAAGTTTTTCTAGGTGAGAATATCTAGTTTCAGCATTTAACAAACTTTTGCTAACATAATAAACAGGATACTGCTGACCTTCGTGATCCTTTACGAGTACTGCACTTACTGCATTCCCTGATACTGCCAGATACAAGGATAATGGTTCACCATCCTCAGGCTTCATCAATAGAGGTGCGGTTGAGAGATACTGCTTCAAATCCTGCAGGGCTGCTTCATGCTTCTCACCCCACTCAAACTTTTTATTCTTCTTCAGGATATCATAGAATTCTTTACACTTTTCCGAGGATCTTGATATGAATCTATTTAAGGCTGCCACTCGTCCTGTTAGCCGTTGAACATCCTTCATATTCGAGGGAGACTTTATATTCAAGATAGCTTTGATCTGCTCCGGGCTTGCCTCTATCCCTCTTTTTGTCACCATGTATCCTAAAAACTTTCCTGCCCCCACTCCAAAATGACACTTTGCAGGATTAAGTTTCATATTATACTGGTCCAGGATATCGAATGCTCCTTTAATATCCTGAAGATGATCCTCAGCTTTCTTGGATTTGACCACCATATCATCAATGTACACTTCCATGGTGTCCCCCAGTTTGTCTTTAAACATCATATTCACCAATCTCTGGTACGTTGCACCTGCATTTTTTAAACCGAAAGGCATAGCAGTATAACAATAAATACCTGTTGGTGTCATGAAAGCAGTATCCTCCTGGTCCGAAGGTTCCATTTGAATCTGCTGGAATCCTGAGGATGCATCCATGAAGGTCAACATTTCATGACCGGCAGTGGCATCCACCATCGAGTCTATATGAGGCAGAGGGAATGGGTCTTTTGGACAAGCTTTGTTCAGGTCTGTGTAGTCTACACAGACTCTCCACTTCCCATTCTTCTTTTGAACCACCACCACATTTGCTAGCCATCTAGGGAATTTGACTTCTCTAATCATCCTGGACTTCAGTAATCTTTCAACTTCCTCTTGGATAATTGCATTCCGCTCAGGGGCGAATTTCCTTCTCTTTTGTTGTATAGGCTTGAACGACCTGTCAATTCCAAGCTTGTGAGTAATAATGTCTTTAGATATACCTGTCATATCCTCATGCTTCCACGCAAACGTTGACATCCTGCATTTCAAAAAGTTAATTAATTGTTCTTCAATATCCTAAGGGATATTGGTTCCCACGAGCACCGAAATATCGGGATTATCCTGGTCTAGGATAATTTTCTTCACATCCTGCTCCGGATCCTCCACGATATCCTGGGCCCGCGTCTTTAATTGCTATGCTGCACTAGGTTTGGTTGAGGATTTCATCGAGGACGAGTAGCATTCTTTCGCCTCCTGCTGATCACTGTCGATCTTGACAACCCCCAAGGGGTAGGGATCTTGATGCATTGGTGATACGTTGATGGAACGACCTTCATATCGTGGATCCATGGTCTTCCTAGGATGATGTTATAGCAGGATAGAGAATCCATCACACAGAAACGTTGCATCTTGTTGACTCCTTCAACATATACGGGTAGCCTTATCTCTCCCACTGTGTTCCTAGCTTCTCCACTGAAACCAACGAGCACAGTAGACTTCGAAGTGATATCCATCGGAGACACATTCATTCTCTTCAGAGTCTCCAGTTGTATTATGTCGATGGAGCTGCCATTATCAACCAATATCCTGCGTACAAAATGGTTAGCCACATATAATGTTATTACCAGAGCATCATGGTGAGGATCCTGGACAGTATCCCTATCATTTGCATCAAAAGTGATCACTTTGTCAGTTGTGAGCGTGGTCATCCTGATAGGTTTGTCTCCCCTCTCAGCCTTAGCTTCCTTTGCATGTCTCTTGGCCGCCGAATACGAAGTTCCGCAAATGTCGGACCCTCCTGAAATGAAGTTGATTATCTTGGCATCGGCGGGAGGTGATGCCGCTCGCTCAGGATCCTTCTCAGTATCCTGACCCTTATTCTTCTTTCTACCTAAGAGATCTTTCAAATATCCCTTGCTTAGAAGGTAGCTGATTTCTTTCCTCAGAGCGATGCAATCCTCAGTCATATGTCCAAAATCTTCGTGGAAAGCACACCATTTCGACTTGTCTTTCCAAACTGCTTTTTGTTGATTCTTTCGAGGCCACCTGGCTTTATCTCCCAAACCCTGCATAGCATACATTAGTTCAGGTATATTAACAGAAAAACAATATTCAGATAATTCAGGATATTCTTCAGGATCCTCGTCTTCAACAGCATTCACTCTCTTGTTATCATTTCTGCCATATGGCTTAGAGCGATATGGTCTATATGAGGATTCCGATTTCCTGTTAGTCGATTCATATGTTGAGGATGCATTCATCTTTTCTTGCATTTTTCTGTCATCCTCCAACCGAATATATCTTAGAGCCCTGTTCCGGGCTTCATCCAGGTTCCTGCATGGGTTCATTACAAGGTCTTGATAGAATTGAGAATCCTTTTGCAGCCCCATCTTGAAAGCTTGCACAGCTGTTGCAACATCAAGATGGGGAATGTCTAGTGATTCCCGGCTGAACTTGTTCACATAATCCCTAAGGGATTCCTGAGGCCCTTGTGTTATCCTGTAGAGATCACTTGTTAATTTTTCAAAGCTTCTACTACAAGAAAATTGACTATTAAATAAATTTACTAAGTGAGCAAAAGATGTAATCGAACGTGGAGGAACATTCAAGAGCCATTTCAAAGCCGATCCTGTCAAGGTTGAACAAAAACCCTTGCACAGGCACGCTTCCTTGAGCTCCGGAGGGATAGGGTTGATCTCCATCCTTTCCCTATACTGGGCAATATGCTCTTGAGGATCCGTGGTTCCGTCGTAAAGCTTCATGTTTGGAGTCTGGAATCTTTTTGGGATTTCAGCATCACATATGGGATGCACGAACCGAGATATCCTGTGGCTATCCTGGGATACTTCAGGAATTGGCTGCACCACCCCAGGTACACTGGATATCATATCCTTTAACTTCTGAAGCTCCCTGGATAATTCTGACGTTACAGTTGTATCCTGCAGAGATCCAACACTGTTAGTGGCAATAACATTATTATTATTTGATACGTTACCCGTTAGAGGATTTAGCCCATATCCTGAAGCATATCCTGAGTTCCTCATGGTTGATATCCTGACCGAGGAGGGTATTTCAGGAGTATGATTCTGAGGAAGGCTGGGTACAATATTCCCCCTGTTATCCTCAGTATACACAGCTGAACTAAAGTTCAACGCTCTGGGATGTAATGGAGTGACATCATCCTCAGCAGATCTGCTCGAGCCAGACTTCAGGAGTTGTATTTCTCTTAAAAGCATTTGGTTCGTTTCCTGTTGCTGCCTCATTTGTTCCTGCACACTTCCAAATAAGGTTAGAATTTCATCGTTAGAAGCTAAAATAGGAGCAGATCCCTGGACACTCCGAGTAGGGATAACATCTTGAGATTGTGTAGAGGCTGGCAGCCTTGGAGGAGGTGATGGAAGCACCGAACCAACTGTTGCAGAAGTTGTAGCAGACACAGTAGAAGAGCTCATGTTTGATCTTGAGGCCATTGTAAACAATGTGGCAAAAAGTTTTGAAAACAGAAAACCAATTAACGATTTCACCGAGATTTTTAGTAAAGAGAGCACCACTTGCCCCACGGTGGGCGCCAAATTGTTTTGGTCAAAAATTACCGAAGCAATTAAGTGATCAAATTAGTTAAGTGAGGTAGTGTGCTAAAAAGTGTGTTGAAAATATGCTGGTTATGTTCTTTGGAAAAACAGTGTTCAGGATACGGCTCAGGATATTGAGCTGTATCTACGATCAAACAATGAGCAAAAAGGTAAAGTAAATGACACGAGATGTACGAGGAAAGCCCTTGATCAATCTAGACCGCCGGCATAAAACCTCGGGAGCTGACAATCGCAGCTGCCTAGTTCTTCTTATTGCTTTAAACTTCAGGATACAGTGCACGATATAGATCAGATCGCTAAGTGTTACAATGAATTTGTGAAAGTTGCGAGAGAGCAAGTGTTAGAGTGTAGAGAGTGTGATTGTGATGTCCTAGTTGATCTGATATACCCACTATTTATAGTAACGAATTACAAACAATAATCCCTACAAATATGGGCTACTCCGAATATTCCATTATAGACGTTGTAAACCGAGTAATACGGCTCCAACGTCTTTCCTTGAACGACTTGGACCGAGTCCTCCGTGGAATAGGTCTTGTTAACGTTGCTAGCTTCTAACCCACGTACCTGCATTTAATCCGTTAGTGATCCTGAGGATACCATTCAGGATGTTACCAATATCCTGAATCAGCATCCCGGATGTAAACAGATACAATATAAATAGGATATATATCAAGATATTTTCCAGGATATGGGCTCAGAATTTCACCCATAACAGTGCTGATAGTGGAAATAAGATGAACAAGTTATGATACAAAAGAAGAAGTCCTAATGTGATCTAATGGGCATGTTATACTAAGGCAGGCATAAATAATGACCATTTTAATTATGAAGCTGTGATAATGTCTATTACTAACATCAAAATAATAGACTTAGTAAAATTCTACTTAAACGAAGACAAATCAGCTTTGGCCAGAAGTGTAATCATTTAAGTATGTGTGCAAAGTAATCGTGACAAATCAGCTTTGGCCAGAAATGAGACAATCACTTTAGTTATGCACTTGTCAAGCATGCAAAACATAAATGAATTAAATCAGCTTTGGCCAGAATTAAGACATTTCACGTTTGTAATGCATACTTAACATAGCTTTTATAATACTTGAACAATAAATAGATGTATTAAGTCAGCTTTGGCCAGAATTAATACATCAGAAGCTCATTCAAGTTAAGCTATTTTGGTTTTGTAAAAATTATCTGATTCTGATTAATTAATTAAATATTAACAAAACCAAGTATTTTTAGTTCACATTTAAACAGCTAAAGTAATGAGGTTTCGAGTCTTGTGCGATCAGTAAAGCCCAAGTGTTGTGCGATCAGTAAAGCCCAAGTGTTGTGCGATCAGTAAAGCCCAAGTGTTGTGCGATTAGTGAGGCCCAAGACTTGTGCGATCAGTAAGGACTTGTGCGATCAATAATGACTTGTGCGATCAGTGAGGCCCAAATAATTTGTGCGATCAGTGAGGCCCAAATAATTTGTGCGATCAGTAAGGCCCAATAACTTGTGTGATCAGTAATGCCTTGTGCGATCCACACATCTTGTGCGATTTCCCTTGTGCGATCAGACCCTTTTTTTTTGAGATCTGATCTTGTGCGAATGTTAAGGGACTTGTGCGATTTGTACATTTATGATTTCGAAACCCACAATTAGTGGCTGTTAATTGTGATAATAACTAAAACTCGAAATTTAAGGGATTTTGGGATAGTATTTCCTATTTTATTTTTTTATTTTTGATCTAAATTTATCAAATGATTTCGACAATAATAACTGAAATCTATTAGCAGTTTTCGAAATTTTAATAGATAAAATTAAGATCAAAATCATGAAAAACACCCACTGATCCAAATTATATTCCAAAATTTAGGGAATTTTCAAGTTTTCTTAGAACATTATGATGAACCCTAAAATTAAAAACATAATTCTGGAAATCCGAAACCTGAATTTTTAATGGTTTTGTAATGGATTTCGTGACAATAAGTTTAACCATTTATGATTTCGAGTCAATTTATCAAATAACCTTTTCCGAAAACAGGGATTTCGGCTCATTAGAACTCGAAAACAGTTTTGATTTTAAAGCTTAAAAAAACTTCTGTTTTCCAGAGTTTTGATCCCAGAATAATGGATACAAAACCAGAACTGATTTATCAACATATGCTCTGATACCTCATGTTGGATCAGTTCTGTTTTAAACATAATGGAAAACATGAATAACATACCTGTTACAGCAGACAGGCCGGTAGAGAATCCAGTCAGAGATGCAGCCATAGAGTTCGACATGATTGTCAGGATAATCTGGTTCCTCCTTAGGGTGTAAAGTGATGATGGTGAAGAACCGAAAGTAGGGTAGATTTTCGGTTATGGGGAGAGAGACGAATTTGATGTTATGAGGGTTTGTGATTATGTAATCTGTGTAACCCTTTAACTCTCTAATAAGCCCCTTATTTATACACCCAAGGGGAAACCCAATTAGTTAATAAGGGTAATATGGTCCATCAACAATTACCAACTCATTATTAATAGGTTATTAATATATTTTGATCTAATATAATATAAATGATTATAAAGGCTACAAGATTAAATATTACATTAATAATATATTTAATCTCACAAATGGATCATGTCCGACCTCGGATATGTATCTTCAATAACTATTAGTTTTTTAAGACGTTTTTCAATTTCAATTTGAGGGCCTCCCAAAATGAAGAGATTAAAGCCAGCCCCTTCTTTAAAAGACAATCGGGGTACTAAATAACATAAATTTTTGGAAAGACTTTGTGGCACTTTATCTGAACTAAAATGAGAATTATTACAAGTGGCATGTAGTTGACAAGTGTGTGTTAGAAACTTTTTAAATCGACTAGTATCCCTACGAAGTAAAGATCTAGCTGTTGTTCGAGCAGAGTTGCTTGTTTTATCATAAAGAAAAGAGTTTGCAACTTGCAAGTTCTATTGAACAGTGCCGGATCTAGAAAATCCGCACAGGGGTAACGTTTCAATAAAAAAAGGGTAACGGACTCGAAAAAACGTCAATTTTTTTCAAAATTTACACTACCGTCGGAGCGTCACCAGAGCGTCAAGGGGCAACGGAGGTTACCCCTTCTATCACTCTAGGTCCGCCCCTGCTATTGAAAATACCCAATACACATTTTACTATTTTTCGTTTGTATAAAGTTACATACATGCTATATTGTTTGTTTTCCTATATTTGTGTTTAATAGGTTAGACCTTCGCATAAGTAAAAAAATCATTAAGACATAATAATATAGACATCTTCGTCTATAGGAACGACCGACCTTAGGCAGAATAGTATATGAACTTTACGACATTCGGCTAGAATTGTACATTCACTTCTTTGTAAGTTGGAATGGACTTTAGGAGAAGGTGATTTCTTTAAACATGATTCTTTGAAATGATGTTTGATTTGAAATGTGCCTCTTACTAGTAGGATAAGAAGTTAACAACTGTCACAGGAGCTGAGATGGTTCTGATACCATAAAGTGAAGAACAAACTGTTAATCTCATTACTTGATAGTAACAGCTATCAACTAACTATAACAACCATCTAGCTACTATACATACAAACTGTATATATATACACTCAAATAGTTAGCATTAAGGGCATGAGAAAGTTTGTGGCATTTGTTAGACAAACTCCTTTGTTTGGCAAAGTTTGGAACTAAGATTTTTTCTTCATGCAATGTAGATTGTAGAGTCTTCAATTGTATTTTGTAGATTATCAATTCTTAAGCAAAGAATTGTAAAAATCCAATCAAAGTCATCCCTCAAGAAAGCAGAAACTGAGGTGGTGACACTACAGTTATATAGAAGCTGGTCTTGATTAACATTCTGATTTTGGCATGATTTTAAATCCTAATCAATCGGCTTCATAGATTCGTCATACATAATTTTCTGATTTTTGTTAAGCCCGGCCTGGTTAAAATGTATACTCGACAAAAAATGACACACATTAAAAGAAAATATATCAAGGGTTGAATGAGCTAATGAAGTCTATCATGTAAGAACATAAAAGTGATCTAGAAATACAATTGATATCATATTATATTACATACAATACACCAGATAGCAAAATCAAATACAAATTATATGATCACTCCATTCCTTTGAAATGGGTTATTTAATCAAACAAAAAAAACTCCCATAAGAAGATCGGTCTTATGGAGTTGTATAGAATCTTGTTTAATGAAACTCGGTTTCTAGTTCTATTTACAGAATGCTTAACAGTTTGAGCCAGCAATTACGGCTCATTAACAATTGATGGACCAGTCATAGTTCTGGTAAGCAATATGCACAGTACCGCCGTCACTAGAAAGATGTGACAACAGCCCTGCTTTGGTTGCATCCAAGTAGCCAATGATCCACTTTAACATCTCTTTTTCCTGCCCAAAATCTGCACTAAACCTGAAACAAGATGCACAATATATATTCATGAATGTGCGTGAATTGAGGTAACGACTAAGTGGTCCACGTGCCTGGCTCACTCACCACTTGAAGATACGAGTGAGGCGCACTGTTCTCTTGGCTAGATCGACTTGAATCCCATCCCTTTGTAGAAACTCGCGTGCAGCAAATTTCAGTTCGGGTTCTACGCCTTGGGAGGTGAAAAATCTCACGGGCGGGCTTGATTTTGATCCGTTGCAGATACCAAAATGGATCAATGGATTAACTTGTGGTAAAGCCAACTACAAAATAAACAAAAAAAAAAGAAAGAAAGAAACAGAAAAACGGCCATTGTTTTAGCGTATGAGATCATCCATAACAATAACTAGACAAGTGAAATGCGTCAAAAGTCACCCAATATGTATCTTAACGCATAAAACTTCCGCAATTTCTTTTGATTTTTATTAAAATAACATAGCTTTTTTAATCATATTTGACACGATAACTTTCTATAAAAAATTACTTTTTTGACAACGGCAATGCTACCCATTTTGACCCGCACCAAAAATGGATGATCTGTTTTTCTTTTACCTCTAGACGCTTGTCATCAGAACCAAAAGGTTTTGTGAACGAGTAAGGTGCTCTACGGTTATTTCTAAGAACACCATTAACAATTGCTGTAAGGGAATAAGGGGACCCGCCAATGACGTATAAAAAATCAGAATTAAAGGATCTCCTATCGATTATTGCTGACCCGGGATGCCCAACACTGATGACACCATGGATAACCATGGCATTATGCAGATTAAGAAAGAAAGCAAGCCTTTCAGAAGCAGTAAGTGTAGATATATCCACCCTTTGAAGTTCTTGCGTTAGATTTACATATCTGTGAAGTAATACCAAACTTTTAATCATTTGAAACGAGAAATGTAATCATTTGTAAGTAGTTATTTAGTTAGTTAGAAATTATACCTTCGGAATTCCTCGCTGTTGCTGATACCCAAATAATCAAGACAGCAGCCGTCTTCAGATGCATAGGATTCAAGTATGGCTGACATTATTTTGCCAAGTTTTTGGCTAATTAAAGTAGCAGATTTAGGCTCGCGATCGTTTGTGGAACCCCGAAAGTTATAGCATAGAGGAATGAAAGGCTCGTGTTCAAGAAACCTATAAAAATGGTTTCCATCTTCGAATTCGTTTTCCCTGTATGCACATGCAATACAACTGATTTTTTGTTTTGTTTTTCTAACAAGGTTAATCAATGCGTCAGTTGGTTAACCTTTTAAAATGCTATATTCATTAGTCATCATCGTGTCAAGTATAATTACGAACCGCTTAATGGGAGTAATGTGATTTTACAATTTAGTTACAAAGTTTGTTACCCGAAAACGTGATGGATGAAGTGTCTTCTTGCTAGCTGCTTCCCCATCTCTACAGCCTAATCCAAAGATTACAACTTAGTTATAATTTACGAATATGTGAGTTTGATTGCAGTTAAAATATTGAAGACAAGATGTACAGAAATTACAATACTGTATGGTTTTGTACTATTTTCAAGAAAGCACATGATGCAAAGAAGACATGATTCATATATTGGTTATAAAAGAAGAATCAATTGGACAGTGAACCATGTATCATCAATTATGACTTTAATGTCCTTTAAACAAACCATAAACATTTACCATGGGTAAAATTTTTCCCTAATCCCATAACCATCTCAAAAGTTTGCAGGCATTATGTAAAGCAATGTTGTTGTACAATATTGTATAACACAACAAGATATATTGTTTTTCTTTCTATATCTTTTCTGGATCCTAAATTTGTATTGTATAACATGATATATTGTTTTCTCTGTATATATCTTTTCTAGGGAAAAGATCAAATAGGAAGTTAATTTTCGATAGGAAGGATAGAAATCCATAGGATTATGACATGTGGCAAATTTTAAAATAAAGAGAAATGGTATTTTAGTCAATCCAACTCCTTCTTCTTCCTTTTTCAAAACCCAGTAAATTCAAAAACCCACCATTTTCAAAATCCACCATCTTCAACTATTTCTTCACTTTCTATCTCAATAATCACTACATTATAGTGCGATTTTCATCACCAATCAATGATTCAGAACCCGATCAACGTGTTCTTCAGCTTTTTTTTTTTGAAGAAAACCCAGTTTAATTTCATAAAAAATCTTCGATTTTCCGGTGATTTTGGAGATAATCACTCGATTCGTTCGATTCGAGCGTTGATAAGTGTTTCTATCATTCAAATTTCGTCAATTGATGAAGAAATCGGCTTCAATCCATGTAAGAAATTCTTTAATTTCATTTTCATGATCTGGGTTTTTGATTTCGTCATTGCGTTTTACGATCTTTGCGAGGGTCCGGGGGCGGCAGCCCCCGGTAGGGGGGTCCCAGGGGCGGCAGCCCCTGGCGGGGTCCAAGGGGCAGAGCCCCTGGCTGGGGTTGAGCTGAAAACGCATCAGAAAAATTAATTTTCCATAAATTGGCTCATTTCGAAGACAGTAATTCGTAGACAATTCAGACAGTTCACAGTGACAGACAGTTTTATGTGTCCATTGCGTTTTAGAAATAAGAGAGTTTTATGTGGTTTCTGGCTATTGCGTTTTAGAAAAAAAAAACACATTTTTAAGTGTTTTTAGTCATTGCGTTTTAGGTAAAACACATTTTTTAGGTGTTTTCAGTCCATTGCGTTTTAGAATGAGTCATTTTTAAGTGTTTTCTGGCCATTGCGTTTTACATATAAGACATTTCTTTGTGTTTTTGGTGCATTGCGTTTTAGGTAAAACACTTTTTTATGTGTTTTCAGTCCATTGCGTTTTAGAAAACAGACATTTTAAGTGTATTCTGGCCATTGCGTTTTACAAATAAGTCATTTCTTTGTGTTTTTGGTGCATTGCGTTTTAGGTAAATCACATTTTTATGTGTTTTCTAGCCATTGCGTTTTACAAATAAGACATTTATGTGTGTTTTCTGGCCATTGCGTTTTACAAATAAGTCATTTCTTTGTGTTTTTGGCGCATTGCGTTTTAGAAAAATGTCATTTTTTAGGTTTTTTTTTCATTGCGTTTTACGTAACTGGTGGTTTTTCTATTGCGTTTTACGCAACTGGGTTTTAATTTTTTTTTTAAATATAGCAATAGTATACTCGTTTTAAAGATAAAAAACGCTCGTTTTTTTTTTTTGCAATTTTTATAAAAAAATAATGTCGTATGAAAGAGTTATTAACGTTTAAAAAATGGGGGGGGGAATTGGAGGAGAGAGAAACTATTGGCTTGGATTGACTAGAATGCCCTTGAACAAACTCACGCGCCTCTTTTCTTCTTTTCAATTTCCCTGATTTAATCTTAGCCCTTGATTAACTTAATGGATGGTCAAGATCACTTCCTATCCTTCCTAGCCAAATAAACTTCCTATTGTATCTCCACCCATCTTTTCTATACTGTAAGGGTGTAAGGGGTGCTCACCTAATAGGTGAGTCCCCTCTCTTACGCCAAACCAATCCTCGTGTGCCACGTCAACTCCCCTCTTAAACTCCCCTAACACCCTAAATTGATGGCGGCACTCCCCTCTTAGGTGAATTGGTTTTTTTTTTTTTTTTTTTTTTAAAAAAAAAGAAAAGCATTGATTGGCCCCCTCTCCCTCTCTCCTCTCTCTCTCCTCCCCCTCTCTTCAGCAGCTCCTCACCCATTTCACTCCCTCTCTCTAACTCACCTAATGGATGGCAGCCCCCCCCCCCCCCCCCTAATCGGTATTTTGGGTCACCGCATGGGGTTGCCGAAGGCACCCCGTGTACCCTAAGATCATACAATGTAATATGATATACAGTATTAGGTTATTATAAAACGAGTTTGACGGATCTCAACTAGGTTAACTGAATCACATGCTTTTTATGTGTTTGCAACAACCTTTTGATGCCATTAGTAAAACTTGCAAAATAATTCTTCATGATTTTGTCTCTATAGTTTTCCTTTTTCATGTCAAAACATTATGTCAACTCTAAGGGAACCCGGGGCACTCCGTGATATTATCACGGGAACAAAGTTTGACGCGTGATGGCCGGCCGCCGGTACATGCGGTAACGCGTTATACATTAACGAAATCCATTTTCCGTTATTTCCTTCACGCGTTATGATTTTGGTTTGTGAGGGTATTTGTTGGTTGGGGGGAAATTGTTGGGTGTGGTGGTGAGTGATGACCACCCCTACTAAAAATGCTTGTGAGTGATGGAAAATGGTCAATGACATGGCGAAACTTGATTGGTGCTTGTGAGTGATAAATTCTATCACTAGTGAACCACCCCTAGTCCCCTAACAACAATCACGTACTTCGCAGCCTACTCAAATAATATACTCTACTGCCGCAGGAAGTTTTAAAAGAGTTATTAACTTTTTATGACTATGTTTCATACTATTAAATATTATTTCAAACTTTTTTTAATTTTTTTTAAGAGCTAAAGAATCCTCCAAATGGGTTAAAATAGTATTTCAAACTAGATCATAAAAAGAGTAACAAGTTAACGTGGATTAGCAAACAAGCACACTAATTACGATAGACTGCCATGCACAAAATCAAAGTCAAAAACCGAAAAATCATGAAAATAGACAAGCTGATCAAGAAAATTTATCAATATAGACATCCACTTAAAAGTTAAAACGCGGGTTAAGCAACCAAATTCGGAAGCTAATCCTGCAAATTCGAGGGCTTAGCCGGCAAAAAAAACACGTCAGTTAAGCCATAGCGATTAGTGAATGTCTATTTTAATTTTGAACGGAAAATCATGAAAATAGACAAGTTTACCAAGCAAATCTATTTTTAATAATATATACAAATGCCAATTCAAAAAAAAATAATATATACAAATCGTACCTTCTTCCTCCCACAATCAAACTGGTGAATCAAAACCTCCACCATCTCCGACGCCGAGAAGCAATTCTTCACAATCTTCATCTTCACCAACCGGTCCTGAATCGGCAACCGTTGCCGCAACACTCTAACAACCGTCACCATCTCGTCAACCTTCTCCTCCTCTAAATCGTCAAATCCGTAAACTGGAACCGCCGGAGCATCATCCGGACACTTCCGGCAAAGCAATTCCATCATTTTCTCCTCCAACAATCCGCAATTCCTCAGCGAATTCAACGCCACAAGTCCACCAAACAACTTCTCGTTAAAAAATATCTGAGGCACAGCGTTGCTTCCTGTCCGTTCGATCAGTTCCTTCTCTCTCGTTGGATACACGTCGACGTTGATCTCCACGTAGCGTAACTTCCGATCACGAAAATATGATCGAACGGCTGTCGAATCTCTGCAATTTGACCGTGAAAAGAAGGTGATTCGTCCTTTGAACTGTTCGTTTTCGGTTTCATCTGTTTCGGTTTTAAGTTTTACTGTCACTTTGAGTCCGGATAAACTAAACTCCTTTACGACGTCGTTTTCGTTTTTTGATAACGATAACCGTTTTGTGATCGCTGTTGATAAGCTGTTGCTCTTCTCTCGGAAGAATTTTCCAATTGCCGGTATCTGTACGGCACTTTCCGGTGATGAGGTAGATCGTTTAATCAACGGTTTCGGATTCGATTTCTCTGCGGTGAGAACTCCAGAAGGTGGTTCTGGTTTTGGAAGCTGCGGATGTGGTGGAGATACGAGAGTTTGTTCAACGTTACCGTAATTTCCGTTGTGTTCTAACGGTTCTTCTTTGATCTCAATTTCAACAGAGTTATTGTTACTGTTACTAGAATTGTGTGAATCAAGTTGTGTTGTTTTTTGTTCTCCGTAAACGTCGCCGTTTGAAAGGTTGTTGTGAATTTTGGCTTCGGAAAACTCCGGTGACGGAGGAGCTAGGTGTGTATTAGCAGCACCGGTTGCTGTGTGCACTCCTTTGTTAGGTAACTCCATGAGTAATATTTTTATGATGATAAGTGAAACAGGGGAGGAAAGACGTGAAATGAAATGAGTAGAAAGACTAATTTGAAATCGGCGGTGATATTGTGGGTGTGGGAGGGAGTATAAGATTGCGGGAAGTTGGACTTGATGTGGCGATAGTGGGGTCTATCGGAGCATCCCAAAAAAGTGGGGTATGGAAGCGGCGTGGGTTAGCAGCGTTGGGCAACGGCTAGGTTAAACGGTAAAAAATGAAGGTCCAATCATGGCTAGCCACATTACCCCACGACCCCGCCCCATGCCTGGCTCCACAGCGACGCCAAAAGGGCAACGCCAACACCAATGCTGGCCTGGAGTGGCTTAGCCAGTGTTGGCTGACTTCCCCCGCCCAAACAACGCCACCACTCCTCGTGGTCTAAGAAGGCGTGTCATCGTGCATCAGTGGAACCACTCAATCATAATTGAACCCAAAACCTCAGTTTCTAAAAGCGTTATCTTACCTCTAAGATGCTACTGTTGGCAATTGAGAGGAATTGGGATTAGATTATGGGACAATTGCATATTTCCCCTTAAAAAATTGTTTAATTGCGTATTTACCCAACTTAAAATTAAAATTGCATATATCCCTTTTCTTAACTATTAAAATTGTATATATCCCCTTCCTTAACTAATAAAATTGTAAATTTACACATTTTGATTTATTTCATTAAAAACAAGTTATATAATGACTTTTTTACCCTTATTTTTATTAAAACTTAAAAAAATACATATTTATTCATAAATGAACATAAAGAAATTCTTCACACGAACACTAATTTGAAAATTCAGCATCATCCTCTATGATAGTGATGCCAATTCATTATCCATATTCAACATGAAATGTTCAGTAAATAAAGTCAAAATGTAAAATTAATGGTAAACTTTGCTGTTGATTTTAATGTCATAAAGATCATTTAAATAGAACTGGATTTATTAAATATTAAATATAAAAAATAGAATAAATATTGTTATAACTTAGTAGAACCATCAACTGATGTGTTGTGATGGTTCGTCCCCTATGTAAAGACGTCATTAATTCAATACAAATTTTCCTAACATTATATGTATATTTGTTACTGTGTTAATCTTTAGATTATGTGATTGAATTAATGAACACAATCAAAATATTTTAATTTGAAAGTATCCAACATGACTCAAAGAAATATCTAGGACCTACAAAATATAAAACCTACAAATGTAAGTCCATATAATGATCATTATCAAAAGGAAATGAACCCCTAACCTACAAATGTAAGCCGATTTTGTAGATTTTTACGAGTTTAGCGGTTTATTTCAGTGTTTAAGTTTTAGTAAAAATAATAAAAATGAATAAATATGTATTTTTTAAAGAATTGTGAAAAATCCACAAAGACTAGTGAAAATGAATAAATTTGTATTTTTTTTAAGTTTTAGTAAAAAAAAGGTAAAAAAGTCATTATATAACTTGTTTTTAATGAAATAAATCAAAATGGGTAAATTTGCAATTATATTAGTTAAGGAATGGGATATATGCAATTTTAATAGTTAAGGAAGAGGATATATGCAATTTTAATTTTAAGTTGGGTAAATACGCAATTAAGCAGCTTTTTAATGGGAAATATGCAATTGTTTCTTAGATTATATAGTTCTAGGTTAGAATAGTGTATTACACGGGTTAAGTAAGTGTAATTTTATATATTAAATAATAAAATAATATATTTTTAAAAATTGCGTTTATTACACGGGTTGAATAAATGTAATTTTATATATTGAAAAGTTATATTTTTAAGAACCACGTGTATTGTATGAATTGAATATATGTAATTGTATATACCAAATAAGAAAAAGTTATATTTTTTAAGACTTCGTCTACTACACATGTTGAATAAATGTAATTTTGTACACTAGACTCTATAACCCTTATCGGTATTTTTCTAAAACTAAAAATATAGAACTGTTGAGGACTTTTAAAGTTGATAGCACTAGGGTTGCAAACGAACCAAACGTTCGATGAACAGTTCGTGAACCGTTCGGCGGGAAGTTCGTTTGTGTTTGTTCGTTTATTAAACAAGCAAACACGAACAAGAAATTTCGTTCATTTAGTTAAATGAACAAACATGAACAGAGGTCGTGTTCGTTCGTTTATGTTCGTGAACGTTCGGTAACGTGTCCGTTTGTGTTCGATAGTTCATTAGTGTTTTTAGTTTTTATATCTATTTAAATACTTCAAAATTCCGACAAATTAAATATCTAATAAGTGTCAGTGTATTATATATTTTGTTCATGAAACCATTGTTTGTGTTCGTTTGTTTCCATTTGTGTTCATGAACATTAGTTTGTGCTCACTTGTGTTCATCAACGTTCGTTTTTGTCCGTTGCCTAAAATTAGCAAACAAACACAAACGAACACGAACAAGTTCATTTCCTTAACAAACAAACACGGACATAAAATCTCGTTCAATAAGTGTTCGTGAACGGTTTGCAAACACATATATTTCTTAACAAACAAACACGAACAATGTCTTGTTCGTGTTCGTTCGGTTCGTTTGTAGCCCTAGATAGCACACCGTTGCAAGCATGCTATCACACGTGATGATGGCCCCCCGCATGAAATGGCTAGATTTCTCAAACAAACCACATCCATCACTCGTTATGACTATCATGTATTTGGGACTCCATCACGCGTGATAGCATGCTTGCAACGGTGTGTTATCATCCATCACTTGCGCAGCCCAACCACCGTAAATGATACAACTACATCATGACTTGATGAGATTATGTACAACACTATCAAAAGAGTTTCAGTGAAGATGACTAATCCAAACGGAAATGCAAATAAAGTTGGTTAAGATAAGATATTGGTTATGTGTGAATTTACAATTTTTTTATCCTTTATAAACAATTTAGGTAATTTATGTATGAACATTTCAAAGGGCATACAAATTATAAGAAATTTTATGGTTTTCTATATATTTTCTAACCCTATAAGTTTTTACACTGAAGTTTCTAAAGTTTTGAGTTTACCCTAAAACTAACTCTTTACGTTTTTTATATACGTCTCGGTATAAATTTGAGTTTGTCCACGGTTTAATGTAATTTTTGTTTGGAAACGAGTAGGGTCAATTATATAATATTTTATTTTTATGTACGTTTTGATGTAAATTTGGTTTGCAAATGAGTCGAGTTGATTGTGATCTATACTTTATCACTCCGTGTACTATGTCAAAGCACATGTTTATTTATGTACGTTTTGAGTTGGTATACGTTTCGATGTAAATTTTGTTTGGAAACAAGTCGGTTCAAATATGATACATTTTCATTCAACGATATTAATTCGGATTACTCTATATTTCACGTAAATTTAGTTCGGAAACAAGTCGGGTTAATAGTAGTCTATAATTTATTACTTCGCGTACTAAGGCTAAAAAGAACAAGTTTAAACTTAATTCTAAAGTTTTCGTGTAACTGAAAAAACCAAAGTAATAACTGACAAACAGAAATGGGACCATGACTTAAAAACAAATCTCTTCTTTTATTGACTTTCTAACTAGCTCCTTTTGTCTTCCATTAATAGAAACAAAATAGAAACAAAGTATACAAAAGAATTAAACTTACTTTATGTTAGTTTAATGAAGGGGACGGGGGAATCCATACTATACTAGTACTTTTCGTTTGGCTTATTGTTAGCATGTGTCTCGTTAAATAACTAGTAAATCCAATCTTACGGTTTAACAATCATAAGATGATCAACTCAATTATATAACTAGTAAATCCAATCCTATTCTTCTTAAGGATTATCGGCCTATTACTCTTATAGGAATTATTAGTAAAGTCGTTTCTAAAGTTTTGGCGGAAAGAATTAAAAAGGTGTTGCCCTTGGTCATTTCGGAAACACGGTCGGCATTCCTAAAAAATAGATTCATTCTGGATGGGCCATTGATGGTGAACGAGGTTCTTGGCTGAAAAAGAAGAAAGTTCAAGCTTTTCTCCTTAAAATAGACTTCAAAAAAGCCTACGATAATATGAATTGGTGATTTTTGTTGTCTTTTATGGAACAAATGAGGTTCACGGACAAGTGGCAGGTATGGATTAAAGGTGTATTAAGCTCGGCTAGATCGGCGGTCTTAGTTAATGGGTCCCCTACTTTCGAATTTAATTCTCAAAAGGGTCTTCGTCAAGGCGATCCTTTATCCCCTTTTCTTTTCCTTGTGGTGATGGAGGCGTTGTCTTGTATGATTGATAAAGCGTGCTCTTTGGGGGACTTTAGAGGTATTTCTTTCAGAGATGAAGTTGTGAAATTAACACACTTGTTTTATGCAGATGATGCTATGATTTTGGGTGAAGGATACAAGAGTAATGTGGAAACTTTGGCGAGAATACTTAGGTGTTTCTATGTGTGCTCGGGCCTAAAGATTAATTTAAATAAATCTAATTTCTTTGGTGTAGGACAAGATGATGATAAAATCTTGCATACTACTTCGGCTTTGGGGTGTAAGCGGGGGGTAATACCATTTGATTATTTGGGCATCGTAGTTGGGGCAAACATGCATCGTTGTAGCAATTGGACGAAAGTGGTTGATGTCTTCGAGAAATGGCTTTCGAGGTGGAATGAGAGGACTTTATCTATAGGAGGTCGGATCACTCTTATCAAATCTGTTTTGACTAGCCTCCCGATATACTACCTATCCCTCTATAAAGCCCCTACAACCATTATCACGAAGTTGGAAAGCCTTATGAGGTGCTTTCTTTAGTCAGGAAATTCGGATAATAAAAAGATTCGTTGGCTCTCATGGGACTGGGTCACTCTTAGTAAAAAAATGGGTGGGTTAGGCGTTCCTCGTTTAAACGAACTAAATGATGCGTTGTTATTCAAATGGGCATATCGGTTTAGAATAGATGCGGATACCATGTGGAAGAAGGTAGTGTCTTGTTGCCATAAAGCGCACTTTCGGTATTATTCTCTTCCGTGTAATAGTAACGTTGGAGGTGCCTGGAAATCCATTGTCACAACAATAGATGGGTTAATGAGTGGAGGGCGCCCAGTGTATTTCAATCTAAAGGCTACTATTGGAAAGGGAGATTCTGTTCGTTTTTGGCAACGGTCGCATTGAGGGTACGGAGATTTTCAGGACAGCCGCTTTGGCGCAGAGTGACTTCAACCGAATCGAACCATTGAAACATGGCGGTAGGGCCATCTTCTCCGGTAAACTCTTTTGGTCCGCATGCCTTAAACTGTTTGAAGCTGAAAACGGTCTTGTTAGCATCTTTAGGAACTTCGGTTCGCGACTCCTCAGACGATTTGCTGACATTTTCATACACCTCGCTCACAGCTTTTGCCACTTGCTTGGCGATGATAGCAGCGAGACGCTTGTCTCTCTTTTCCTGGCGGGTAAGAGGGGTTCGGTGTCCAGATGACGACATGGTCTGCAACAGACATCGTCGTAGGTCTCAGACACAACAAATCGAGTCTCACCTCACACGTCTACTACTTACTAAAGCTCAGGAACACGATAAGGCATTAATCACATAAACACATAGGCACAAAACCACAGATTCACGTAATCATAGAAGCACAGAAGCACATAGAGCACAGAATCACAGAAGCACGTAAGCACATAGGCATTTAATCACAGATGCACTAAGTACGTGGTTCTCCTATAAGCACATATAGTATTCTGACTGCCTCAAAATCCTATCATTCAAAGCTCGCGTGTCGTTTGTGTATATCGGTCGCTATAGTACATCGAGTAGTATAGTATGATCGTATAACATGTTGAGTATAGTATAAGCGTATATCGTAGCATAATGTTGTCCAGATTCGCAGTGATTTGTTAGCGTATTGAGATAGAAGAGCAATGCGAGTCGTGTGTGTTGATCGAAGTGATAACAAAAATCGAATAATCCTCCAAAAATTTAAACACATAAACAAGTAATGACACATAAACACATAAAATTGAAGAATTGTCAGAGTCGGTAGTTGCGGGCTCAGAATCGAAACACATAAAATCGAGAGATAGATTGTCTGCGGCTATTAGACATCGACTACCCAAAGCGATTCGACTATTCTCAATATACTTGTCGTCACATTTCGACTTTCGGGATCGTGTTTCCGCCTCGTTTCTTGGGCATGCAGCACGCATTCCCTAGGTCGTACTCGTGAGTTCAGGTCGTTGGAGTCTGTCGAGGCTTTGGTGAGATAAAATAAAATCCGGACCAAGTTGTCAAGGTTATGGTTTCACCCCTAGCTTAGCAACTTCTTCCTTGTTTTAGGAAAAATTGAGGAGATTATTGATGGGTGGTCCGTAGGACAACCCTTAAGGCCTTTAAATAGACTAAAATACCATACTTTACCCGGTTAATAGCTTGAATTTGGTAATCACAAGATGTTTGATGTTACAGGTGTTAAAGAGCTTAAAATGCGGGTTTTATGGAGCTTGGATGGATGCTAGAAGTTGGCGGTGTTGGGATTGAAGAAATGGTGAATTAAATGAAGGAAACAAGGAAAAACTAACACTCAGCGCCGTAACCTACGGCACTTGGCCGTAGGTTACGGCCCCAACCTTTGCAAAAAAGCCTTCGCCGTAAGACAGAAGCCACCCGCCGTAAGGGAAAGCTGCCCGCCGTAACCTACGGCCCTCTGCTGTAGGTTACGCCACCGACTGATCCAATTTTGTAACTTATGCATTAAATTGTCATTTCATGGGTTTTTATGGTGTCTAATCATCTCATTTCGGTTACCATTGGCTTGTGAACGAATTTGGAGCAATCTTGGAGACTTGGAAGCTTGGAGAACATATCTTATCATCTAGTTTTTGGTTGCCTTTGATCTTGAAAAACAATATTACTTTTGATATGATGTTTGTCCAAGCCATGAGTGGCTAAGTACTTGATGATTATCTTGGGTTGAAGGTTTGTGTAAGACTTCGTGTTTCTATTTTATATTTCTAGAATAATGAACTTTTCTTTATGAATTGTTTGCTATGATGTATGATTGCTTGCTTGTAAATTGTTAATTAGTGCGTTAATCTTAATCGAAACTATACGTTCTTGGTGCCGTTGGCAATCGAGATATCATAGGTAGAATTGGGATTGGGTATCAATTAATTTAGTCAAGTTAGATAATCCTTGAAATAACACATATTCCACAAACTCCCTGTGTTCGATACCTACTTACCGCTATCTACTTAGTAGTAATTGGATTAAATTTGATTGTGACCACGACATCACGTCAAATTTTGGTGCCGCTGCCGGGGAGTAGTGCGCAACGTGTGTTATTTTTGTTCTTTTTTAAGTTTGTTATTTTTCTGGTTTACGCTGGGTGTGTCAGTGTGCAGGTATTTACAGGTGCATGCGTACTAGAAGCTCTCACAAGCTTTCACCATTAGCATTTGATTCGGAAATCGAACGAACTTTGCGAGCAAACATGATTTTGTTAAGGGAAAATACAATCAGCGGTTACCATTAGCATTTGATTCGGAAATCGAACGAACTTTGCGAGCAAACATGATTTTGTTAAGGGAAAATACAATCAGCGGTTCACCAACAACACCAATTACACCGATTACACCACTGAGATACATGGATCGGGATCCACCACCACCCACTACGGATGAACCTGTTCCACCATTTATACCAACATCCACTCAACCTTCACCAAATACCACCATTCCAACCAATACTACTGAACCCACCATACTTCAAAATGTCACACCAACCAACACCACACAACCCATTACCACTCAAGAAGAACCAACCATTACCTTTAACCCTGCTACTACTATTCCACCATTATCCCATTTCTTCCCGGGTGCGGGTCCATCATATTCAAACTATACCATAGCACCAAACTCGACCATTGTCCATGCTTCATCGTTTCGACCATCAAACCAGTCGGGTTTTCAATACTCGACTCTTCCATTTGGACAATCTTTGGGAATTCAAGGAGATGGTTATGATGAGGGATATGAGGAATTTGAGGGTTTTGATGAAGATGGGTATGCTTATGGGGGTGATGGAGATCAAGGAGAGTTCGGTTACGTGCAAGGCCAATTTCAAGGAATGCCAAGTGTTGGTGGAGTGCAACAACAACAACTCATACCACAAAACATTAGGCTGAGGCCACAAGGGCCACAAATGCAACGTCCTATACCATTGCAACAAGTTCGTCCACAGAATGTACAACCTCAACTTCAAAGGCCAATTCAACAACCACCAATGCCACAACAACAATTTCAACAACCAATGGCACCACAAGGGCATATACCAAGACCAATGGGTCCTGTTCATCCAAGGGGGCGGTTTGGTGTACCAAGAAGGTATCTTAGAGAACATGCGAGGGGTATTGAAGCGCATTTTAGGTTGGTGATTACTCATAATCCTTCACCGGTGGTTATTCCTCACAACAATCAAGGAAGAACTTTTGAAGTGAGAACGGATTCCTTGGAAAGTTTGCCGAAATATAAGGGTCTAGCAACGGAGTAGCCATATTTCCATTTGGAAGCCTACGACTCAATTTGCAATACTCTTGGGAGTCAAGGTTTTTCGGCCGATGATGTTAAGTTGGTCTTATTTCAGTTTTCATTGGAGGATAAGGCAAAGAAGTGGTTCCACACTTTGCCTTCGGCATCTATTTATACTTGGGCGGAAATGCAACAAATTTTCCTAGATGAGTTTTACACCGCCCAAAAGACCAATGATGCTAGGAAGGGGTTGAGGAGTTTCCAACAACAACAAGGCGAAATGTTTCATGAAGCCTTTGAGCGCTTTAATATGATGATCAAAAATTGCCCGCATCATGGAATTGAACTTTGGGAGTTGATGAATGCTTTCCATGAGGGGTTGTGTGCCGAAGATGCGCGTGATTTAATGTCCATCACAAATGGGACTTTTGGCACAAACTATGAGCATGACGATTGGGAGTTCTTGGAGCAAATGGCCATTACATCAAAGAGAAAAGCTCAAGCATCAAGGAGAGCACGACCGGCCATTACCCGAACACAAGTGCATGCGGTTGATGATGGTAATGTACAAACTTCTAATCAAATTTATGATGTTTGTGCTATTTGCAATGAAATAGGTCATGCGGCTGAAAATTGCCAAGGAGGTGATGGGCAATACGAAGAAGTTCATGCTGTACAAGGTCAAGGAGGGGATGGTAGGAACTACAACATGAATTCCAACACTTACCACCCCGGGTTGAGGAACCACCCAAATTTCCGATATGGGAACCCTTCAAATCAAGCTAACCCGAATTTCCAAGGAAACCAAGGATTTCAAAGGCAATATCAAACGGGTCAAAGCTCTTCGGGTGGAAACGAAGTAATGGAAATGTTGAAGGCGATGCAAGTCGAAATGCAACGAATGAATCAACGTGATGAGGTTCGGATGCAAAAGGACGAGGCCCGTGATAAAGCTATTCAAACTTTGACTACTCAAATGGGTCAACTTGCGAGTGAAGTGGCGATTTTGAAGAAAGCAAAAGGCCAGCTACCAAGTGATACGATGACAAATCCCAAGAACATAAAAGGCGTTAATATCAATGTGGTAAGCACCGTTCCTAGTACCGAATTTAATGAAAAATGTCTAACCTCTTCGTGTCAAATAAATACAGGTATAGAGAAGGATGCCGATGGTGAGAATGATAAGGGACATGGAGCACCAATCGTGCCTATCCGTGTGGGAAAACTAAAAATTCATCATGCATTATTGGATTATGGGGCGAGCATGAGTGTGTTACCAGGTGACTTATATGATATGTATGATTTTGGTCCGCTTGAAGATATAGACACCATGGTTAGCTTGGCGGATGAAAGTTGGAGGCGTCCACGGGGAATGGTTAGGAATGTTAAGATTCAGTTGGGAGAGTTTGAATACATGGTGGATTTTTAGACTATGCTTCTACCAAAATGGCAGCACAACAAAGGGTAATTTTAGGTAGACCGTTTCTATACACAGCAAATTCTCAAATTAATTGTAGAGACGGGATTATTACCATGACCAAAAAGAAGCGTAAGTTGTCCTTTGATGTTCAAACTAGAGTAATTAGTTTTGAGTCCATTGAGGGGAAGGGTGGTGAGTCTAGTGATTGTATGAAAAAATGTGTTTCAAAGAATGAGAAAAAGCACCCACCGGACCGTGAAGAAAAGCATATGGGTTCAAGCAGGAGTGTATTTGATTACTCACCGAGTCAAAACGGGACGGATGCATCTTATGCAATGGCACGATGTAGTGATGGAAGTGGCAGGAACCGATTCTTTGAGCCACCATAAATGGGGGTGGCACGGTCTGGCTGAAGACTCGAAACTTAGCGCTGCTCGGGAGGCAACCCGGGGTTTTATATTGATCTTGCTGTTTTTATCTTTCTATGTTTCAAGGCCATGGCGACATTCAAGTGTGGGGAAGATGTACGGATATTTGGGTAAAAGTGGTTATAGGAAGTCGGATTATCTACAACATCTGTTGTGGCAAACTTCACCAGGTCAATGTACTCTTTCCTTAGTCTTGTTGTGTTCTTTAGCTTTGAAATATTGGTAGTTAGTTTGTTTGATTTTGTTTAAAAACAAATACAAAAAGAAATTTGGGGTTTGAGTTTATAAGCTTTTAGTTGGTGTTTAAGAATTTATGCGATCAAAGTCTCTCAAAACCATACATTGGGGTCAATGTATCCCAAGTGTGGGGATGGGGAGAAATTTTGAGATATTTGAAAAAATTTTAAATCAAGCAAAACATGAAAAATTTGAACACCTTAGTCTAACCCCAGATGATGCATCGGCAACCCTTAATACCCTTTTGTTCTTGGTGAGAGTTGAAGCCACACTTGTACATAAATAAAATTTATCTTTGATGAGAGTGGCAATGGGCGGGGGTGCATTAGAACTTGTGCTTGAATGCGGTTTGAGTCCTTAGTTGGACGTGAATGTGAAAAGGATAAGGGCATTTAGGTAGCCTCGTCTTTAGTGTGTGTGAGTGTGGGATTTGGGGGGTTGGACCTCATAAATTATATATATGAGCATGGTTGTGAGAGGGGCGGGGGTTTGGACATTTAGTTGCCCAATTTTGTGCCTACAAGCCTATCGTTTGTTACCCCTAGTTAGTTACCTAAAAAGTTACCCGATTTGACCCGGTCTTATAGTATTACTGGTTGTTTAGTAGTTTGTGATATAGTTTGTTTAAAAAAAAAGAAAAAAAAAAAGAAAAGAAGAAAAGAAAAAAAAGAGAAAAAGCAATGAAAAATGAAAAAAAAAAGTGATGTTTAGTTGTCTTGTATATAGTAGTTAAGTTTGATAGTTGTTTGTTTGTTTCTTTGGGTAATAAAAGACCGGGTTAAGTTTTCGCTACTTCATATATATTCCATTTCTGTTGGACCCAGTATGGCCTTAACAACTTCTTTTTACGTAATATGGCAAGTGATTTCAGTATATGTGAAAAAGATGTGCGGAAATGGAAATCAGACTTTCAGGACACAAGACCTACAGAATTATCAAGTTTATATCACTTTGAAACAAATTAGTTTAACAAGGTGATTGTAAGATTATTATCTAATACAAATGAATCATGATTTCTGTGGGTGAGAAGAGCAGTTTGGAGTTTGGGTGTTTGTATGTGAATGCTAAGCTTCAAACTCAAATATGTTCTGCCTCTCAAGCCTTCTATTTATAGACGGCTGTGGGCATGAATAAACAATTGTTTATTCATGCAATAAGTCCTGCATAAAGTAGCAATTTGACATATTCATTGAATCCATCGTTCAAGTTGCATTAGTAATCATGAAAACCAATAATGTCATGCTTTGGTCATGGGTGGCAGGATAGAGTTGTGATTTTAGACAAGTGGGTCTGTCATCAGAATTTCTGATAAGCCACTTCATCAGAAATTCTGGTGAACAAATCATCAGAAAGTTTGATGATCAGAATTTGTTAGAAACTGATGATATTTCATCAGAAATATCACCAGATCCATCAGAAATGACCTTCTCTGATAATCCAAATCAACTCTTTATCAACTTGAGATTCTTTGTAGTAGATACTTTGCTTTTTCGGTTGTCCCAACTGTTTTTCTTCATCTTGCTGTGTTCTTCAGGACTGTTATCTTCTTTAGAGATCCAGTTGATTGAGATTTTCTTCAATACTTACAAATAAAGTTTCCTAACAATTTCCTACCCATTCGCCTAGCCTCGTGTCACACCCCAATATTCCACGTATTACCGGTGGGCCCGGTGGGGAGTATCGTGACGTAGTTGATATCATCATAGTCAACACACACAATAATATAGCACAGCAGAAGGCTGGGTAATAAACTATTACAAACCATACTGTCTGTCGATGTTCGAGTACAAGAAAAATACAGACCGGAATGTAATAAGATCCACAGGCGGATCATAAAGTACAAAGAAACAAAAACTACAGACTCAGGGTATCTATGGGATTTGCAAGATCCTCTACAACACCCTATAGCTCCAGCCTATTTCGATAAGTACCTGTCAAATCAATCTTTAGGAAAATACGTCAGTATACACTGGTAAATACAATTTAACTGACTCGTTTTGAAAACATTTAAGAAAATTGGTTTAAATGCACAAGGCACAAATCCTTTATAACTTGGGACAATCTTATTAAAATCTTGTATACAGTTTTACATGCTTGTCATACATGTGGGGCCGATTTGTAAGCCGGACATGATTAACTGACTCACCACTTATAGAACCCACAAAAGAGTTATCCCCAACTTGTGGGTAATTAATATTTAGCATTTGCATCTGTCGGGTGCATGCCTGCACCCCGTGCATAGGTCGTGGCCATTAGTAACTTAAATGAGCCAAGGATATCCAGGACACGGTCGTTAACCCCCAAATGTTTATGTTATCAAACAATACAGATTAAAACGGGTTATGCGGATTTATTAAATCACAATCCGACATAATAATCCCATACCCGACCAAGCGGTATTAATATACCGTATCCCAAGCCCGTATAGGGAAAATAAGTTAAAAGTATTTACCTGATGTAGCAGTAAATTCCTAAGGTTCTTGAAAGATACTTTTTACTGGAAGCTATAAATATGTATAGAAGGTTTAATTATCTATTAGGATGCTAATGGGTCTTTACTTAAGTCAAGGACTTAGACCGACTAGCTAGAAAGAAACCTTACGGACCTAACCGGTAGATTAAACGGAAACCAGGATAGAATGTGATTTAGACCCGACAAGCTTAGATACTTGTATAATATGGGTAAACTAAACACATTCTGGAAAAAGAGGTTTTAATGACTAGATTAAGCCCGTTTCGGCTATTTTACGTAAACTAGTCACGTAAACCGATCTGAACGCGTAAATGCGTAACGGGTAACCGGACAAACTATAAACAGGTCTTAATCATTATTATGCTCATAATATGTCAATATATCAGTAGTATATCAACATTTATGCCCAAAAAGCAATTTAAACCAAAATAAGTCCCATAAGGGTATTTTGGTAATTTTGATGCTCATAAAAGAATTTATTTATAAAACTGAGTTCCAGGTCTGATTAGATTAATAAAAACATGTATTTTATTGAGTTATATCAGTAGGATACTTAACATATGGAAAATATACCTTTTATAACCAATTATGCACTGTAAGGGCATTTTGGTAATCTTACATAGGCTTTTAAGGGTTTAAAATAAGTTTCTGAGTTTAAAACATTAGCTTATTGTAATATTATGTAAATTAGCTTAAAACATCAGTAAGTTATGAGTTTTATATGATAAATATAGTTTTGACTCATACTAGGTGCTAAAAACGCTAAATATGCGATTTAAAGGACTAATATGGTAAAAATGGGAAATCTGATATTTTGGTCAGTTTATTAGGTTCAAACTAATGCATTTATCATTTAGGATCAGTAGCAAAAAGTTTGGCTTCAAAAAGTTATGTAAAACTCATTTTTTGCATGAAAAGGGTAAAATCGGTAATTACCGAAACTAGGCTATAATCCTATGTTAAGTTCAGCTTAAAAATAAATAAAAATCTTAAAAAATCCCAAAATATTATTTAACATCAGTAGGTAAAAAGTTTGGTGTCAAAAATCGGGTTTAGATGGGCCTTATGCTAATTACGCTTTTTATTTACTAAGAAGTCCCTTAATTACGCTATTGAGTATAACTCCCATTCTAGACCTTAAACTGATGTCAAATTTTCGGGACATGTCTAAATATCAGTAGCAAAGGTTTTAGTTCATTCACATTGCTAAAAATCTTGCTTTTATGCAAAAAGGGCATTTTAGGCATTTATGAGCATAATTACGATCAAGAGCATAAAGTACAAACGATTAGGCACCATGCAATATAACTTCAGAGAGTTATACTACAATGTAATATGGTCCTAATGGAAGCTTAAAACATGGAAGAAATAAGCTTGAATGGGTCAGAACTGAAAGTCATAGCAAAAGTCAAGCTTTTGCGACTTTCGGTTATAATCTGCCCCTAGATGATTAATTGTCGGATTAGGACTGATAAAACATGTTTATACAATCATTACCAAGTCATTAGAATGTTATATTATAATTTAGAACCTCTGGTTTATTAATTTTAATCAATTTAGTCAATTCTGTCCAGTTTGACTTTTTGTCAAACTACTTTGACCCGACAATTAACCAATCAAACGAGATAATTAGGAGACACCCTTCCAGGGGTTAATCACCTATACTAATATGGTTTCATAACCACTTTCAATTTGATCAGTGGTTAAGCCACATGTAAACAAAACGAAAGTCAAACTAATTAGGCACTAAGTTTGACTTTTAAGCAATTAAACTAATTAAACAACTTAAAGGAGTAATTAGAAGCTTACTACAGGTCCTAGCAATCTTTTCTACACTTCAAATCTTCTCCAAGTCCTTAGCAAGCTCCAGAGCAAGTCCCAAATTGAATTGTGGTGAATGTGAGTCAAGAACACAAGAAGAGGTGCACTTATATAGGAATTTCCATGATCTTAGATTGCTTCCAGGTGTTTTAGGAGGTTAGGAGATCATCCCAGGTGTCCAAGCTACCAAAATAAACCGACTTACAACTCCCTAGGTCGATAGGAACTAGGTTAAGGCGGTGGAACAGCCAAACCCGCACCTGGCATCAATTTTCTGTATCTGGCAGTCTGAGGCGGGGCGCGTAAGACCTAAGGGGGGTCTTACGCGGGCCGCGTGAACCGGGAAAACTGGTAAAACAAGTTTAAACTTTGGCAGTTTCAGTCCCTGAACGTTTTAAGCCCCTTTTAACTTCATTTTTGGCAATCAAGGACCTTGTGGTTAATTTCTTGGAGCCCAAGGATGTGCAAACCAACTTCGTTAGCCTCGGGTTCGTTAAATTCCTTTGTAAACGCAAGTATCATCAAGTTGACGCTTTTAGCCCAAAGTTTAGAAAACATGCTTAACGATCTCGGAATCACGTGAAATTTTTATCACACATTCTCGGGAGTATATTTGAATATTTCGAAGCCTCGGTTTTGTCAAAAGGCCACTCAGAGGTCAGAATTGACATATTGACACTTTTAACCCTTGTAATTTAAAATCTTCCGATTATTTTCACAAACGGCTTCGCATACCCAATCAGTTACCCATTTAAGAATATTTTCTTCACGTGTGGTCTTTCAGAGGCCCAAGTTTGGCATGTTGACACTTTTAGCCCTTTCGTTTGCATATTTTCACTCATTGTCAACTTTAGTCCTTTAAACTCAATCTTTCATATAACCGGAGTTTAGGACACGTGTCTATGTATAATTGGACACGTTTTTACGTGGTGTTACATCCTCACCCCCTTAAAAGAAATCTCGACCCTGAGATTTACTGGAACAAGTGAGGGTACTTCTGTTTCATAGTGGACTCAACTTCCCACGTATATTCGGGACCTCTACGAGCGTCCCATTTAACCTTTACTATTGGTACATACTTTCTTCGGAGCTTCTTGACTTGCCGATCCTCAATTGCTATAGGCTTCTTAATGAATCTCAAGCTTTTATCAACTTGCACGTCTTTATGAGACATTGCTAAAGACTCGTCGGCTAAACATTTCTTGAGATTACAAATGTGGAACACATCATGAATTCCACTCAGCTCCTCTGGCAGTCTTAGCCTATATGCTACACTGCCAACACATTCGAGGATCTCGAATGGTCCGATATATATGGGGCTCAGCTTCCCCTTTTTACCAAAACGCATCACACCTTTCCAGGGTGATACTTTTAATAACACTTTATCGCCTACTTCAAACTTTAGAGGCTTTCGCCTCAAATTAGCATAGCTTTTCTGCCTATCCCTGGCAGCTTTTAGGCGATCTCGTATTTGAATAATCTTTTCCGTTGTCTCAAGGACTATATCAGGTCCGGATATCTGAGCTTCTCCTACTTCGGCCCAACAGACAGGTGTTCTGCATCTCCTACCATACAGTGCCTCAAAAGGCGCAGCCTGAATGCTGGTATGATAACTATTGTTATAGGAGAACTCAATCAAAGGCAGGTGGTCGTCCCAACTACCACCCAAATCCATAACACATGCACGAAGCATATCTTCTAAGGTCTGAATAGTACGCTCACTTTGACCATCGGTCTGAGGATGGTAAGCAGACTAAAATTCAGACGTGAGCCCAATGATTGTTGAAAACTTCTCCAAAAGTGAGAGGTGTATCTAGTATCTCTATCAGAGATAATTGCCACCGGTACTCCATGAAGAGCTACAATCTTATCGACATACAACTGGGCCAGCTTATCGGAGCTATGAGTCTCCTTAATGGGCAGGAAATGAGCTGACTTTGTCAGTCTATCAACAATAACCCATATAGTGTCATTTCCGTGCTTTGTTTTGGGTAACTTGGTTATAAAGTCCATGGTTACCATTTCCCATTTCCAAGTGGGAAGTTCTGGCTGTTGTAGAAGTCCTGATGGCTTCTGATGTTCGGCTTTAATCTGAGCACATGTCAGGCACTTAGCTACATGGGTGGCAATGGATTTCTTTAAACCTATCCACCAATAATTGGCCCTTAAATCTTGATACATCTTGTCACCTCCCGGGTGAACCGAATACTTAGAATTGTGGGCTTCCTGAAGGATTACATCCCGAAGTCCTCCTTGAATAGGAACCCAAATTCTGCCATTCATCCTAAGAATTCCATCTTTTCCAGGTGTCAACTGTTCAACAGTTACACCTAACTTTTCGTTTGGAAGATTATCTTCCAATATGGCATCTTTTTGTGCAGCCAACAGTCTCTCGTTCAAATTATTTTTCAACTCGATACTCTTTGCATTGATCCTAATCGGCTTAACTCTTTCCTTCCGGCTTAAAGCATCTGCGACCACATTCGCCTTACCGGGATGGTAGCGAATCTCGCAATCATAATCATTTAACGTTTCCATCCAACGACGTTGTCTCATATTGAGTTCTTTTTTATTGAACAAATGTTGGAGACTTTTGTGATCTGAATAGATCACACATTTAGTTCCATACAAGTAATGTCTCCACAACTTTAGTGCAAATACTACGGCACCCAATTCTAAATCATGGGTGGTGTAGTTCCTTTCATGCACCTTTAGCTGTCGCGATGCATAGGCAATCACATTGCCCCGTTGCATGAGTACACACCCCATGCCGGTGTGTGAAGCATCGCAGTAAACAACAAAGTCTTCAATTCCTTCCGGTAGTGACAAAACGGGAGCGTTGCTCAATCTTTGCTTTAAAGTCTCGAAGGATTCCTGCTGCTTGGGACCCCAGATAAATTTCACCTTCTTACGGGTCAAGGAAGTCAATGGTGCAGCTATTCTTGAGAAGTTCTCAATGAATCTCCTATAATATCCTGCTAAACCCAGAAAGCTACGAATTTCTGTAGGTGTCTTAGGTGCTTCCCAATTCATTACAGCCTCTACTTTGGCAGGATCCACTTGAATACGGTGTTCACTGACCACATGTCCAAGAAACTGGACCTTGCGAAGCCAAAATTCACACTTGGAGAATTTGGCATACAACTTCTCCTGTCGAAGCAGTTCTAAAATACATCGAAGGTGCTTTTCGTGCTCCTCTTGGCTACGCGAGTAGATAAGTATGTCATCTATAAAAACAATAACAAACTTATCTAAATATGGTTTGCAGACTCTATTCATGAGGTCCATGAATGCTGCAGGCGCATTAGTGAGCCCAAAAGGCATCACTAAAAATTCAAAGTGTCCATATCTTGTTCTGAATGCCGTCTTCGGAACATCTTCGGTTTGAACCTTAAGTTGATGATACCCAGATCTCAAATCTATCTTTGAGAAGTAACTCGCTCCTTGGAGTTGATCGAACAAGTCATCGATCCTGGGTAAAGGATAACGATTATTGATCGTTACCTTATTCAGTTCACGGTAATCAATGCATAAACGCATTGATCCGTCCTTCTTCTTTACAAATAAAATTGGAGCTCCCCAAGGCGAAGAGCTGGGTTGAATGAAACCTCTTTCCAATAACTCGTCCAATTGAGTTCTGAGCTCTTTCATTTCGGTAGGCGCTAAACGATATGGAGCTCGTGCAATCGGCGCAGATCCGGGGAGAATGTCGATCCTGAATTCTACTTGCCTCTCAGGAGGTAATCCAGGTAACTTGTCAGGAAAGACATCTGAATATTCTGAAATGATTGGAATATCTCCGATCTTCGGCTTCGGCTCATTAACAGTCACTTGTGCCATGTAAATGACACATCCACCCTTCAAGCATTGGGATACTTTAAGAATAGACACATTGATGGGCAACCCGTACTGTGTGTCTCCTTGGATAGTGACTGACTCACCGGAGGGGGTTTTGATAGTGATAAGCTTTTTATCACAGGCAATTTGGGCTTGGTTATGCGATAACCAATCCATGCCTAAAACTATATCAAAACCAGCCAATTTCATTGGCAGGAGGGACAACGGAATAGAATAGTTCTTGATGAATATTGAACATCCATCAAGAAGAGTTGAAGCAGATTCTAAGGTACCATCAGCAAGTTCTACCTCATATTTTATGTCTAGAGTCTTAATGGGCAAATTCAAAAGCTTACAAAACTTATGGTCTACAAAGGACTTACCAGCACCGGAATCAAATAAGACTCTAGCATAAATATTGTTGATGAGGAAGGTACCTGTTATGACGTTATCATCAGTCACCGCTTCCCTTGCCTGCATCTGGAACACTCGGGCATTGTTCTTCTTAGCCTCTTCTGGCTTCTTCGTATTCTTGGGGCAATTGGTCTTGATATGCCCCTTTTCGTTACAACCATAACAGGTTGCATCCTTGATGTTTCGGCACTCAACAGACTTGTGCCCTTTCTTCTTGCATATCCCACATGGTTTGGCCTGTGATTCCTGGTTACACTTGCCAAAATGCCTCTTATGGCAATTCTTGCACCTGGGCTTGTTATCAGTTTGCCCTTTCTTGGAACCAGAGTTCCCTTTTCCTTTCTTATTCGGCTGAGAGGACTGATCATCCTCTCTCTTCCTCTTCCCCTCTTCAGAATTTTTCTTCGCCCTACTCCTCACCACATCCAAAGTGAGGGATAATGACAGATCCACAACAGATCTATAGGTGGTTGGCTTAGAAGCCTTCACATTTCCTTTAATTTCAGGAGCCAAACCACCAATAAAACGCGCAATGCGCTTGGGCTCAGGTGTGACTAAATACGGTACCAGTCTAGACATGGAGTTGAAACTAGTCACATAGGATCTACAATCTAGATCCTTCATCACGAGGGTGAGAAAATCAGTCTCCACACGCTCTACTTCGTGTTGAGGACAATAAGTGTCCTTAACCAAATCGACAAACTTCTCCCAAGAAAGGTTATACAAATGGACTTTCCCGGTGGACTGCACGAGTGCTTTCCACCACGTAAGGGCATCACCCTTAAAAGATTGGGAGGCGAACATAACTACATCTTCCTTAGCGCAGCCGCTAATGTCTATCACCGTCTCCATCTCATCAATCCATTTCATGCAATCTATCGCCCCTTTTTCTCCCGTAAAATCCCTCGGTTTACAGGAAACAAAATATTTGTAGGTACAACCCTTGGCGTACCTAGGGGTCGGCTCAAGATCTATCGGTCTTTTGGGTATACTACCCTAGTTAGACGAATGCACTGACTCACTCTTCTTATGAGTGTGAGATTTAGAATGAGCTTTCGAGTGAGTTTGTGACCGAACGATGCTCGGCTCCTTAAATTTAGCATCAACCGCTTGAGAGACTGCAGCGGTGATCATAGCTTGTAATTCTGCACCAGTAATGTTAATTCTGGTATTGCCCTGTGCTGGATGACTGTTTACTTCGTCGGAGCCAACCATTTCAGAATGCTATAATATAAGCAATAATAGTAATTTAAATTACATGTAAGTTCATCATAATAATGACTTATTGGTCATGGTATTATTAAACCACCATTTTATAATATAACTGAATGTTTGCATAATGCGTTATTCTACACATTACTAGACAGGAGAAAGATAGAAATTCCACCACTGTCAATGTCATAGAAGACATTTTATCTATCATTAAACTCGTTTCAAAAGGACATTTAATAGCTTAAAAGCTTGTCACCAGAACGAGTTGAGATTCTAATTAATGATCTCAAAAATCAGTGATCTTTTAAGGTCTGAACAAAGTTCATTGGCTTTTTTGACAAGAAGTTTATGAATTGTACTTTCATTGTCATTTTACACCTTTGCTTAAAGCCTGCATCTCAAATGGATGTCTTGGTGTATTCATCACACTGATATTTTCTAGCCAGGATTCGTATTGATCATTTTGGCTTTATGTGACTTGGAAGGGTCCAAGTATCCTTTGGAAGTTTGTGTGGTTTTGATGTGTGTAAAATGCAACATATAAATCACATCAATTAAGGCATAAAACTAACCCTTTTTAAGTACTAATGTTGGAAAAAGAGTGTTTTTGTCTTCCTTTTGTATTTTCAGGATGAAATGAGCTCAAAATCACAAAAGAAGCAAAAAGACAACTAATTCTACCATAAATACAAGAAAAGGAACAAAAGTAGACTGCCCGGACCCTCAACGGCACCTCCCAAAGCAAAGGAGAAGAAACAGAGTCTGAACACGCCCCGTGTCCAGCGAACACGGGGGCGTGCCCAGGAAGCAGCAGAAAAGACAAACCAGTAGAAGCTTCCATTGCCCACCACGGGGCCGTGTCCAGCGGGCACGGGGGCGTGGTGAAAGTACAGCAGGCGCATTAATTGTAATTCGCAATTACAATTAATGAAGAGAGAGAATGTCAGACGGGCACGGGGCCGTGTCCAGCGGACACGGGGCCGTGTCCAGCCTTCTGTTCAGCCTATAAATAGAGGAGCTTGGCTTCATTTTCTCTCATCCCTTGGCACACAACCTCTCTCACACTTCATCCACCACCCACCACCACCATAACACCATCATCCACCACCATCATCCATTGTCCATCGTAGAGTGTGTGAGTCGTCTCGGGATCCAAGATTGATCGTAAGAGTTCTTGACAATCAAGGCCATGTTTGCCTAAGTCTCTTACATCACTTGGTGAAGACAAGTGTTTAGTATAATACTTTTTATTTTTAATCTTTTGCACTTTTTATTTGGTTTTGTATTAATGACTTTAATAACTAGTTACTTATGTTGAAGGTGATCTTTCCTTATCGTTTGTCCGTGGTGTCTTGGCATTATTTTACTGTCTATATAAAATAAAAGATTTTCACCATTCATATCTCCACGGTCTATATGGAGGTATGTTGGCTACCTGGTCGGGGGTTAAGGGAACGGTTTGGTAAGGGTCTTGCCCTTGTTCAGCGTTTAGAGGTCCTGCTTGGGACCTGGGTCAAATTTAGTAGGATCTCCTTCAATGCCCATAGGTATTGGATGGCGGGGATCCAAACTCTTTGACCCCCTCATAAGTTAACTACTATTAATACTATAACCCGGCTATTTAGGACTGTATCCCTGCTGACTCAGACTACTTAGCCGAGGGTAACGTCACCGCCAAAAGCGGGGCCTACCACAATTTGCATTAATAACTTAATTCATTATCTTTCAATAATCCGACCCTTTAGGATTGTATCCTTGCTGACTCAAACTACTGGGTTGAGGGTAACGTCGCCTTCAAAAGAGGGGCCTACTACAATAACTAAGATAATCTCTTAAACAAGTGCAAAAGTGCAAAAATAATCAAAGGTTATACTAATACACGTGTCGGATCCAAGTGATTCATCTTGTCTATCTGTTTTTATTCTATTTTTATTTTCAGCATTTAGTTAGTTTTTATTTTTATTAGTTTAAAAACATTTTTCTAACTTTTTGATTTGATTAGACGTTGAGGATAAACCGGTATTAAAAGCTCTTGTGTCCTTGGACGACCTCGGTATCTTACCAACACTATACTACGTCCACGATGGGTGCACTTGCCCATATGTGTGTTTAGTGTTAGTAAATATCGTGTTTTATAAATTTAAAACTTGGTTAAAAGTGTAAAAAGGGGCTTAAATATATATCAAAAATATATACACACCGACACACATCAAGTTTTTGGCGCCGCTGCCGGGGACACAAGGATTTTAAGAAAGTTAGGAATCAACGGCCTAATCATATTTTTATTTTTCTTTAATTTTTTAGGAATTTTTCTAAGTTTTTCCGCTTCTGCAGAGCTCAACACGGGGCCGTGCCTGCTGAACACGCCCCGTGCTCAATCATTGGAACTGGCAATCCTGTTTTAAGTCAGACAGTAGGCTGAACACGGGGCCGTGTCCACTCAACACGCCCCCGTGCCCAAGATTCAGTTGCTGAAAACAGAACCGTTAGATCCCGGCGGTTGGTAATTTCTGACACAAACATGAGTGATAGTAATTCTTTTTACTTTCGGCACTCTTATGGTTTGTGGTGTCGAATATGTGGAGGCGAACATGAGGAATTAAAATGTTTTTTTCTCACTTATAGGCCCCACTATATAGACCCACCGATACCCTGTAACCTTAAGAGGGGCGAAAGTAAAAATAAGCACTATTTCTCCCTCGAATGCGCCCAGCCAGATATTCTAGGAGAAATGCTCCTTGACGAGTTATTTCAACTAGAAGAACTACTTCTCAATTGGTCAAAAGAACTTAGGAAGGATTTTTTAGATCCATCCCAAGACGATGACCATGAGGAAATGTTGGAACCGCATTCCGACAACCTCGTTGCTCCCGAAAATACCTTCTTACCTAGAAAAGACGTGGACGATAGTCGTCCCTGTGCTGATTGTGCCGTGAAGGACTCCCCATCGACTTCGTTCGGTGCATACATAGACCTGAGCGATTCGGCATACACCTTCTTTAACGAGAGCCCGGGAAAGGGTTGGACTTGTCCACCTAGAATGAAAATAGGAATTACCCTCACCGACAACCTCTTGCGTTCTCGCCTTAGTATAGGACAATTAAGGTATATTAGGCACTTTGGGGTTGTTCCAACAAGTCAAGAGCCACCCGATATAAATTAACTCCTTAGTAGAGACAAAACTTCATAAAACAGCTTTCCGACACGGGGCCGTGTCCGGCCAACACGCCCCCGTGTCCACCAAAAGATTCCCTTCTGATCAGAACGTCAGAATACGGACAAACTGTGTCAGAATTTCATCTGCACACGGGGCCGTGTCCAGCGGACACGGGGCCGTGTCCAGAAGGCTGTCGTTTTCTATAAATGCAGCCAAAAATCCTGCACATTTGGACCAACTTGGGACAGAGATTTGAAGGAATCTTCTCTCAAACAATCCTAGGTAAGTCTAAAAGAAGTTTCCAACAACCCATCTTGTCCTTTCCTCTTCTAGAGATTTCCTTCTTCTTCATCTTTCTTCAAAAGCTACCATGAAAAGTTTGAATTTTTCAACTTTTGTGGTAGGAAACAATGAGTTTTGATCATGAAATCTTGGTAAAAACATGTTGTGTAACATTGTTTAAAGTTATTTACTGTCAAAAAGTTTACATAAACCCAGGAAATAACTTAAAAACCCAAGATTCCTTGCTCCAAAATTCTGCAGAAAGATGAACACGGGGCCGTGCTCAATGAGCACGGGGCCGTGTCCAGAAACTGTTTCGTCATATAAACTGCTTTTGGTTTATTTTTCGTAGAATGGCGAGTGAAAACAGCGAAACATCATCCGTTCATTCCTCAAACAGCCGAAGGGGAAGGAGGCCCTCCGTTGAAGCTACACTTGTGCACTACGTGATAGCACTAAGGGAAGCTCTCGACGAAATAACGTCAGTAGAGGAGGTCCTCATTGACCGTATTAACGATCTTACAATGGGACTTGAAAGCAGCTTCCAAGAGATTAACCTTTTGCACCAAAGGTTAAACATTTTGGTAGCACCTCCTATGGAACCAGTCCTTCCACAACAAGACTGGAACTTGGCACTCGAGGTTGACAACCCTACCGGGTGGGGAGACTTTCCCGCAGAACCTCCCATGGAAAACCCACAAGAAGTTCCAACGGAAGTTGAAACTCCTCAAACTAATGCAAACGAGCCCTCTTTTCTCCTTCCAAGGGAGGTAGAGGAGTGGCTTGCCGACATATGAGGAGAACCACGCCCGGAAGAAGGAGTTGTAAAAGCCTTACCTAACCAAGATTAGTAGCTTCTTGGAAATTTTGCTAAGTTAAAATAAAACATAGGGCTAGAACTCCATAAGTTTAATATTTATGTACTTCTATCTTTATCCTTATGTAATGTCTCTCTATGATTTGCAATGTTATGACGGTTTTTAAGATTGATGGTTGTTTCAACAAATAAAACACACTCATGGTGGTAATGGATGAAAAAGGGAACGAGAAAAATGGAACCATGCACGAAGAACAGAGCAACCCGACAAAAATCTCCATCACAGAAGGCTCAACACGGGCCGTGCCCAACCAACACGGCCCCGTGCTGAGCCCCTGCAGAAAATAACCCAGTTCAGGTAACTGGACACGGGCCGTGTTCAGCGGACACGCCCCCGTGTCCAGGCTTCTGTTTCAATTCTCTAATTTTTGTTACTGGCACTTGACCACGGGGCCGTGCCCGGTCAACACGGGGCCGTGTCCAGGATGCCAGTAACATAAATCTTTGCTTTTTAACCCACTTTTACACATTCTAATCAACCAAAAACATTATTTTTGGACACATTGAGGACAATGTGTAATTTAAGTGTGGGGGGGATGCTAAAACCTTGAAATTTTGCAAAATCCTAAACACAAGCCTTACACAAAACTCTATTGGAACCGCTAAACACCCCAAATTTTTTCAAAAACTTTTTTTTCAATTTTTTTTTATTATTTACTTGTCTTAGTTTAAGTTGGGAATAACAAGTTCTAAAAACGTTATATTTTTACAAGTTTACAACCGATAGCGTCGTGATAAAAAAAGAACCAACATAAGAAAATTATGAAACGGCATGACAAGCTTAGTTAAAAATTCGATTATATATACTTGGTCACATAAAAACCCATTCCCACAAAAGTGAGTTTTGAGCCTTTATTGAGCATAAAAATATACATATTTAGACTAAATGCTCATTTTTCGTTTCTTGTGTGAATAGCCGCTTGGTTCTTACAAATCTAGAACTTGCCACGACGATACATTCCCGGTCCTTACCAACTTAAACCCAAGTAAGTAAATGATGGAGGCATTAGGACTAACCATTTTTCTTTCAAAACCATTATTTTTCAATTTTTTTTATCACCTACCCAAAATCCCCCTAGATAGCCCCTTTGAGCCTAAACCTTTCATTTCATTACCCCAAAACCCTTTTTACCCACCAAAAAACCTTTTTATTTTTTCACCCTTTATTTTAGTAACAAGCTCGCTTTTTCGTAAACTCACCTTTTTATGTGACGATCAAAAAAAAAAAAAAACTGACGATGAAGTCAAAAACAAACAAAAGCTATAAAAAAGCTTGTTTGGAGAAATACTTCAAAATGAAAAGTCACTAAAAACAAGTTATTTTACGAAAACCGACGCTTTTTACGATTTTCGCCCTTTTTACTAACCACTAACCCAACCACCCACCTTTAACCCAAGCCTAACCCTTCACCCCAAAAGTCCTCTTGATATTTACAAAGGTAAAAAGTTAAAAAGGAGGAGGATTGATTGCTTGGCAAGCCTATGGAAGGCGTAAGTTCCATGCCGCTCTCGAGTGATTCACTAAAAATATACACCTTCGGCCGAGTGTTGAGTGATCTCCCGTGAGGTATGTGAACTTGTATATAAATGAAATTTTAATAAGGCATGCTATGCCTAAATAAGTAATTTATCTTATGAAACGTTCAAAATAAATCATAACGAATAGGATTGTAAATAAATAAAAATAAAACCTATAAAAACCTTGGATTCCCGACACTCTAGGACAAGCTAAAAAACTTCTCTTCTACCTATTCCATTTGGGAGTGTAAGCCACATTTAAAGAGTTTTGCTTGAGGATAAGCAAAAGTTCAAGTGTGGGGGTATTTGATGTGTGTAAAATGCAACATATAAATCACATCATTTAAGGCATAAAACTAACCCTTTTTAAGTACTAATGTTGGAAAAAGAGTGTTTTTGTCTTCCTTTTGTATTTTCAGGATGAAATGAGCTCAAAATCACAAAAGAAGCAAAAAGACAACTAATTCTACCATAAATACAAGAAAAGGAACAAAAGTAGACTGCCCGGACCCTCAACGGCATCTCCCAAAGCAAAGGAGAAGAAACAGAGTCTGAACACGCCCCGTGTCCAGCGAACACGGGGGCGTGCCCAGGAAGCAGCAGAAAAGACAAACCAGTAGAAGCTTCCATTGCCCACCACGGGGCCGTGTCCAGCGGGCACGGGGGCGTGGTGAAAGTACAGCAGGCGCATTAATTGTAATTCGCAATTACAATTAATGAAGAGAGAGAATGTCAGACGGGCACGGGGCCGTGTCCAGCGGACACGGGGCCGTGTCCAGCCTTCTGTTCAGCCTATAAATAGAGGAGCTTGGCTTCATTTTCTCTCATCCCTTGGCACACAACCTCTCTCACACTTCATCCACCACCCACCACCACCATAACACCATCATCCACCACCATCATCCATTGTCCATCGTAGAGTGTGTGAGTCGTCTCGGGATCCAAGATTGATCGTAAGAGTTCTTGACAATCAAGGCCATGTTTGCCTAAGTCTCTTACATCACTTGGTGAAGACAAGTGTTTAGTATAATACTTTTTATTTTTAATCTTTTGCACTTTTTATTTGGTTTTGTATTAATGACTTTAATAACTAGTTACTTATGTTGAAGGTGATCTTTCCTTATCGTTTGTCCGTGGTGTCTTGGCATTATTTTACTGTCTATATAAAATAAAAGATTTTCACCATTCATATCTCCACGGTCTATATGGAGGTATGTTGGCTACCTGGTCGGGGGTTAAGGGAACGGTTTGGTAAGGGTCTTGCCCTTGTTCAGCGTTTAGAGGTCCTGCTTGGGACCTGGGTCAAATTTAGTAGGATCTCCTTCAATGCCCATAGGTATTGGATGGCGGGGATCCAAACTCTTTGACCCCCTCATAAGTTAACTACTATTAATACTATAACCCGGCTATTTAGGACTGTATCCCTGCTGACTCAGACTACTTAGCCGAGGGTAACGTCACCGCCAAAAGCGGGGCCTACCACAATTTGCATTAATAACTTAATTCATTATCTTTCAATAATCCGACCCTTTAGGATTGTATCCTTGCTGACTCAAACTACTGGGTTGAGGGTAACGTCGCCTTCAAAAGAGGGGCCTACTACAATAACTAAGATAATCTCTTAAACAAGTGCAAAAGTGCAAAAATAATCAAAGGTTATACTAATACACGTGTCGGATCCAAGTGATTCATCTTGTCTATCTGTTTTTATTCTATTTTTATTTTCAGCATTTAGTTAGTTTTTATTTTTCTTAGTTTAAAAACATTTTTCTAACTTTTTGATTTGATTAGACGTTGAGGATAAACCGGTATTAAAAGCTCTTGTGTCCTTGGACGACCTCGGTATCTTACCAACACTATACTACGTCCACGATGGGTGCACTTGCCCATATGTGTGTTTAGTGTTAGTAAATATCGTGTTTTATAAATTTAAAACTTGGTTAAAAGTGTAAAAAGGGGCTTAAATATATATCAAAAATATATACACACCGACACACATCAGGTTTCTCGTACCGCACAGCTAGGAGTGTTAACATGTTTTCAGATGTTAACAGAGATTTATTTTCTTAAAAAGGTTGTACCATCATAGCCAATTAATACTTTGGCTAGGTTATACCTCTAAGAATTTCTTTGGCAGATCAATTATAAATTGAAAGGAAATAACATGGTGTAATAAAAATACACTCATTTAAAACCAAAGCTAAAACTTCATTACGAAGAAATGAATACAATCGCCCTAAACGGGACTTAAGAAAGACAAACTACCCTCGCAGGGGTATACAGGAATGAAAATAAGTCCACGCAGGGACTTGATACCGAATTCAAACAAAAGTTCACGCAGGGACATTATTACAATAAACAAGAAACAAAAACAACCCTCTATTTCTTCTTCCCCTTGATAAGGTTGGCAAGGCCCTTCATGAAGCTAATGTGCCTCTCCTTGTTCTTCTTGGTCTTCTGCTCAACCCTGTCCAACCTCTCCAAGATTTCCTGGTTTTGTTGCTGCTGCTGTAGTTGCTGGGAAGGAGGTGGCTGATACGGAGGATACTGATAACCCTGAATAGGGTAGTCAGTTGGAGGCACAAGGGGGTAAGAAGAAGGATAAAGGTGGTGATACTGAGCAGCCGTAAGATATGGGTCATGAGTTCCGTAGCCCAATGGATATCCCGACGGGTCTCCATAAGGATTATACCCAGAAGAACCTGGGTACGTCGGAATTGGGTTATCAAATCCCATGGGCGGCATAGGTGGTGCATAAGAAGCTTGCGGAGGATCAGCCTCCGGTGCCGCATTTGAGGGCCCACCCATCTGAGGGTCCTCTGGAATAGGGGGATAGGAACTCGACCCTCGAGGAGAACTAAAACGGGGTCCTCCTCTAACGGACATGCGAGCGTTCCTCCTTCGCCTCGGAGGCTCGGGAGGTGGTTGCAGTGGCTGCTGCGGTGGCTCCTCTACAGGGAGTGGTGGTGGTGAGACAGCTTGAAGTTGAGGATCATCTAAAGGTGGTTGAGCCGGAGAGCTATGATAAGATGGAGTAAAGAACCAGTCATAGGTAGCCATCCTCTCTTGGAAGGAGTCGGGTCCACTATAAGGAGATCCCTGGAACGGAGACCCACTAGATATGCTGATAGGGTGGCCCGGGGTTCCTGTTTGCATTTCCGGGTCGGGGTCGTCATCCATCTCCATTTCCTGAGAGAAATGGTCCTCAGGGCCCAGCGGGTTGTAGCCAAGGAAGTCGTTCACATAGTCGGCTGGGTTGAATTGTCTTGGAGAGTAGGGGGATTCGGAATGATGAAATGAATGAGATTGTAAAGAGTTATGCGGTGGGTATGATTCATGCGAGTGGTGAGATTGGTCCGAATGGTGAGAGTGTTCGGGCTCATTTGGAGCAAATGGTCCGAAAGACGGATGAAAAGATGGTAAAGAGCTGAGCAAGACTGAGTGTCTTGCCGGCTCGAAGGGTTGACCCCACATATCGCGGGAGTCGGAGGTGGAAAAAGACGCCGATGGAGTGCGTCTGTGTGATGGCCCAGCAGATGACGGTCCTCCACGCATGGGACCCTTGCCACGTCCTCTTAGTCTCGGAGGCATGATGGTAACTTCCCTGTTGAAACAAATAAACAAAATAAAACAAAACAGAATAATAGCGAAGGAAAAGAAAAAAAAATAAAGATGCACCCTAGGTCATTTGCCTAGACTCGAGAGTATAAGGAATGTGCTTATTGTGTCATTGAGATTAAACACAAAAGGTTAGTGTTTAATTCACTCAATGTTGGCTCTGATACCAACCTGTCACACCCCAATATTCCACGTATTACCGGTGGGCCCGGTGGGGAGTATCGTGACGTAGTTGATATCATCATAGTCAACACACACAATAATATAGCACAGCGGAAGGCTGGGTAATAAACTATTACAAACCATACTGTCTGTCGATGTTCGAGTACAAGAAAAATACAGACCGGAATGTAATAAGATCCACAGGCGGATCATAAAGTACAAAGAAACAAAAACTACAGACTCAGGGTATCTATGGGATTTGCAAGATCCTCTACAACACCCTATAGCTCCAGCCTATTTCGATAAGTACCTGTCAAATCAATCTTTAGGAAAATACGTCAGTATACACTGGTAAATACAATTTAACTGACTCGTTTTGAAAACATTTAAGAAAATTGGTTTAAATGCACAAGGCACAAATCCTTTATAACTTGGGACAATCTTATTAAAATCTTGTATACAGTTTTACATGCTTGTCATACATGTGGGGCCGGTTTGTAAGCCGGACATGATTAACTGACTCACCACTTATAGAACCCACAAAAGAGTTATCCCCAACTTGTGGGTAATTAATATTTAGCATTTGCATCTGTCGGGTGCATGCCTGCACCCCGTGCATAGGTCGTGGCCATTAGTAACTTAAATGAGCCAAGGATATCCAGGACACGGTCGTTAACCCCCAAATGTTTATGTTATCAAACAATACAGATTAAAACGGGTTATGCGGATTTATTAAATCACAATCCGACATAATAATCCCATACCCGACCAAGCGGTATTAATATACCGTATCCCAAGCCCGTATAGGGAAAATAAGTTAAAAGTATTTACCTGATGTAGCAGTAAATTCCTAAGGTTCTTGAAAGATACTTTTTACTGGAAGCTATAAATCTGTATAGAAGGTTTAATTATCTATTAGGATGCTAATGGGTCTTTACTTAAGTCAAGGACTTAGACCGACTAGCTAGAAAGAAACCTTACGGACCTAACCGGTAGATTAAACGGAAACCAGGATAGAATGTGATTTAGACCCGACAAGCTTAGATACTTGTATAATATGGGTAAACTAAACACATTCTGGAAAAAGAGGTTTTAATGACTAGATTAAGCCCGTTTCGGCTATTTTACGTAAACTAGTCACGTAAACCGATCCGAACGCGTAAATGCGTAACGGGTAACCGGACAAACTATAAACAGGTCTTAAACATTATTATGCTCATAATATGTCAATATATCAGTAGTATATCAACATTTATGCCCAAAAAGCAATTTAAACCAAAATAAGTCCCATAAGGGTATTTTGGTAATTTTGATGCTCATAAAAGAATTTATTTATAAAACTGAGTTCCAGGTCTGATTAGATTAATAAAAACATGTATTTTATTGAGTTATATCAGTAGGATACTTAACATATGGAAAATATACCTTTTATAACCAATTATGCACTGTAAGGGCATTTTGGTAATCTTACATAGGCTTTTAAGGGTTTAAAATAAGTTTCTGAGTTTAAAACATTAGCTTACTGTAATATTATGTAAATTAGCTTAAAACATCAGTAAGTTATGAGTTTTATATGATAAATATAGTTTTGACTCATACTAGGTGCTAAAAACGCTAAATATGCGATTTAAAGGACTAATATGGTAAAAATGGGAAATCTGATATTTTGGTCAGTTTATTAGGTTCAAAATAATGCATTTATCATTTAGGATCAGTAGCAAAAAGTTTGGCTTCAAAAAGTTATGTAAAACTCATTTTATGCATGAAAAGGGTAAAATCGGTAATTACCGAAATTAGGCTATAATCCTATGTTAAGTTCAGCTTAAAAATAAATAAAAATCTTTAAAAATCCCAAAATATTATTTAACATCAGTAGGTAAAAAGTTTGGTGTCAAAAATCGGGTTTAGATGGGCCTTATGCTAATTACGCTTTTTATTTACTAAGAAGTCCCTTAATTACGCTATTGAGTATAACTCCCATTCTAGACCTTAAACTGATGTCAAATTTTCGGGACATGTCTAAATATCAGTAGCCAAGGTTTTAGTTCATTCACATTGCTGAAAATCTTGCTTTTATGCAAAAAGGGCATTTTAGGCATTTATGAGCATAATTACGATCAAGAGCATAAAGTACAAACGATTAGGCACCATGCAATATAACTTCAGAGAGTTATACTACAATGTAATATGGTCCTAATGGAAGCTTAAAACATGGAAGAAATAAGCTTGAATGGGTCAGAACTGAAAGTCATAGCAAAAGTCAAGCTTTTGCGACTTTCGGTTATAATCTGCCCTTAGATGATTAATTGTCGGATTAGGACTGATAAAACATGTTTATACAATCATTACCAAGTCATTAGAATGTTATATTATAATTTAGAACCTCTGGTTTATTAATTTTAATCAATTTAGTCAATTCTGTCCAGTTTGACTTTTTGTCAAACTACTTTGACCCGACAATTAACCAATCAAACGAGATAATTAGGAGACACCCTTCCAGGGGTTAATCACCTATACTAATGTGGTTTCATAACCACTTTCAATTTGATCAGTGGTTAAGCCACATGTAAACAAAACGAAAGTCAAACTAATTAGGCACTAAGTTTGACTTTTAAGCAATTAAACTAATTAAACAACTTAAAGGAGTAATTAGAAGCTTACTACAGGTCCTAGCAATCTTTTCTACACTTCAAATCTTCTCCAAGTCCTTAGCAAGCTCCAGAGCAAGTCCCAAATTGAATTGTGGTGAATGTGAGTCAAGAACACAAGAAGAGGTGCACTTATATAGGAATTTCCATGATCTTAGATTGCTTCCAGGTGTTTTAGGAGGTTAGGAGATCATCCCAGGTGTCCAAGCTACCAAAATAAACCGACTTACAACTCCCTAGGTCGATAGGAACTAGGTTAAGGCGGTGGAACAGCCAAACCCGCACCTGGCATCAATTTTCTGTATCTGGCAGTCTGAGGCGGGGCGTGTAAGACCTAAGGGGGGTCTTACGCGGGCCGCGTGAACCGGGAAAACTGGTAAAACAAGTTTAAACTTTGGCAGTTTCAGTCCCTGAACGTTTTAAGCCCCTTTTAACTTCATTTTTGGCAATCAAGGCCCTTGTGGTTAATTTCTTGGAGCCCAAGGATGTGCAAACAAACTTGGTTAGCCTCGGGTTCGTTAAATTCCTTTGTAAACGCAAGTATCATCAAGTTGACGCTTTTAGCCCAAAGTTTAGAAAACATGCTTAACGATCTCGGAATCACGTGAAATTTTTATCACACATTCTCGGGAGTATATTTGAATATTTCGAAGCCTCGGTTTTGTCAAAAGGCCACTCAGAGGTCAGAATTGACATATTGACACTTTTAACCCTTGTAATTTAAAATCTTCCGATTATTTTCACAAACGGCTTCGCATACCCAATCAGTTACCCATTTAAGAATATTTTCTTCACGTGTGGTCTTTCAGAGGCCCAAGTTTGGCATGTTGACACTTTTAGCCCTTTCGTTTGCATATTTTCACTCATTGTCAACTTTAGTCCTTTAAACTCAATCTTTCATATAACCGGAGTTTAGGACACGTGTCTATGTATAATTGGACACGTTTTTACGTGGTGTTACACCTCGTTACAACCTTAAAAGCCCCTTTGATTTGCATTCATGTTTGGCACTTGTAGGAGGAGGACCGATTTAGGTACAAGCCTATAGTTGTGCAATCACCCATTTGCCTATTGTGTGTCTAACTTATCTTTGCTTGTACTTACTTGTAGCCGAGAGGAGAGATTTAGAGAGGGGTGTATTGTTTAGGTGTTAAGAACGGGTTAGTAAAAGGGTGACATGTTTTTGTTTAGTTTATGTTGATCGCGTATGTGTTGAAAATAGTTTTTGAATGAGTTGCTTGGGACAAGCAACGGGTAAGTGTGGGGATGGACGGGTGGTCCGTAGGACAACCCTTAAGGCCTTTAAATAGACTAAAATACCATACTTTACCCGGTTAATAGCTTGAATTTGGTAATCACAAGATGTTTGATGTTACAGGTGTTAAAGAGCTTAAAATGCGGGTTTTATGGAGCTTGGATGGATGCTAGAAGTTGGCGGTGTTGGGATTGAAGAAATGGTGAATTAAATGAAGGAAACAAGGAAAAACTAACACTCAGCGCCGTAACTGTCACACCCCCAATTTCCACGTGTCACCGGTGGGCCCGGTGTGGGGTACAGTGACGTAGTTGGCATCGTCATAGACAATCAACACAATATAATAATGCACAGCGGAAGCAGAATAGAAACATTTCAACTTTTAAATAAAGCGTAATAATAAATATCACAGTAGTTGAAATGGATCCACAGGCGGATCAAATAAAAATAGAAGTAAATAGTTCAACAGATAAATGTCGTCCGAGTTTGCGAGACTATTGTGGACGCTCTCTAGGAAACAGCCAGCCTATTTCCGTATAGTACCTGCACTTAATCTTTTGGGAAAAATACGTCAGTTTACACTGGTAAATACAAATCGACTGACTCATTTTGAAAATGATTGAAAATTTATTTAAATGCACAAGGCATAAATATTTTTATTAACTTGGGATAATTATATAATATAAACTTGTGAACGATTTACATGCACTTATATCTCTGGTGGCCCGGGATCTACTGTCCGGGCTAGAGATTTAATTGACACACCACATCAAAGAGTTATACACGACGGGTGTACGCCTACACCCCGTGCTCTGGTCGTGGCCATCTCGTAAGATAATGCCAAGGATATCCGGGACATGGTCAACAACCCCCCAAAGCCTTTAAGTAAGACAAAACTGTTTAAACGAAATCACACAAGCTATTCAAGACTGAACACCCGTAGGGAGCAGGACTTGTGCGCCCGATCAAGCGGTATTTTAAATACCGTACCCCAAGCCCGTATAGGGAAAATAAGTCAAAATGTATTTACCTGAGCAAGTATAAGTCACAAACGATAAGTGGTGGTAGCTTTTACCGGGCTTCCTAATCTGGAACAAAGGTTTATAATTAACCTATTAGATTCCTAACGGCCTTTTATTTAAGCTTAAGCTTTGACCGGTTAGTTTTAGGAGTGATATGGTTTACGCACGATTAAGCGAAAGACCGGATAGAATGTGATTTAGACCCGACAAGTTTGAATACTCGTATAATATGGGTATACTAAATACATTCTGGATTTTGAAGTAAAAACGACATCGTTTGACCCGTTTCGGTCAATTTATGCAAACTAGTTACGTAAACCGAACCGAATGCGAAAAGGGCGATACGGGTAGCCAAAAGATTCAAATGCAAGTTCCCTGAATTAATATGCTTAGAATATGATATTATATCAGTAAGTTATGTCCTATATTGCCCGGGATAATTTTAAACTCAATTTATGCCTTAGAAGGGCATTTTGGTCATTTAAAAGATAATAAAAGGGTAAAATTAGAAATCTGAGTTTCGGGTCTGGTTCATACAGTAAATATACTTAATATAACATATTATATCAGTAGGGTATGACCCATATGTCAAATATATCATTTAAAACCAAACTATGCACCGTAGGGGCAATTTAGTAATTTCACAAGGGCTAAAAATGCCAAAACTGGAAACCTGAGTTCAAAACATCATACTTACTGTTATTATATGAAAATATGTAATTTACATCAGTAGGTATAAGTTTTATAGGTTTAAAACAAGTACAACGCTTACTATGCGCTTAAGACGCTAAAAATACGACTTAAGGGCGTTTTCGGGTTTTCACAGTAAATCTGAGATTTTTATATTTCCAGAAGTCTTATAATAATTTACTCATCATACAAAATCAGTAGAAAAAGGTTTCGGGTCAAACGGAGGTGTAAAACTCTTTTTATGGCTAAAACGGTCAAAACCGACATAAGCCGAAATGGCTAGGTGATCTAGGATCCGTTCAGCCAAAAATTAATTAAAAATCACCAAAATTCCCAGAATATTATATATAATCAGTTGGTAAAAAGTTTCGTGTCAAAATGTGGCCAGAAACGGGTTCTACGCAAAAAGGACCGTTTATGTAAATTTATAATATAGTTTTACGCTAATGGCCATATCTCACAATCTGGACCACCAACTGATCCGAAACTTTCGGTGCAAGTTTATATAATAAAAATAAAGATTTCTATCCTTTCACTTTTCCAAAAATCCCGTTTTAAATCAAAAAGGGCAAAATAGTCAACTTTATGCATAAACCGGAAACAAGCATTCGAATAGGCTAAACATAGACTCAATCAAGGAAAAATCCAGAAAGTTTAGCTAAAATAAAAATAGTCAAAAATACTTTCCAATACAGATCTTGTACATGCATGTATGAATCCGAATCGATAGTCTACGAAATAATCGTTTTACAAGACTTTCGGTTCCGATTCGTGGCTATACTATAGAGTGTCGAGTTGATGATGATTAAAACACATTTATATATATGTTACAAGTTATTTTCAATGATCAATCAGGTTGCATGTCATCTATATCATTAATCATGTCATTTTTCGCAAAAATCACTTCTGTTGACTTTTTAGAATTAGGTTTGACTCGACATTAAGCATGCATGTAGTGGGAATCAGTTAGTACCCTTTAGAGGGTTTGTTTCCCACATAAATACTAATCTATAACAAGTTTCAATTCGAGAAATTACTGAAAGAAATCCGTTTAATCAGAAAGTCAAAGGTTATGAACACCCAGTTTGACTTTTAGCAATTAACACAACAAGAATGGATCAAAGAACGAATTGAAGGCTTACAAGAGTCCTATAGATGTTAAATGGTCACTAGGAGTCGGCCTTGTTGATCAGAATCCCTCCAGAAAGCTTGCTTGAAGTGTTCTTGAGAGCTCTTGAGAGAATGCTCCTTGTTCTTCACTTGCAAATGATCAAAATGAGATCAATTCTTGTTTTAAATCAGTATTTTCGAGCTTACTGTAGTTGTAGGCTTGCATGAAATGTTATTGGTGATTGTGGAGGCAAGTTACAGCTGTTTGTCACTCAAATTCGGACCCAAATCAAACCAAATTCGATTTTCTGCACCTGATAGTCCCACGCGGCCCGCCTGGGTCTGTCCAGGCGGGTCGCCTGACCTGCTGTTCAGCCAAACATCTTTCAAACATTGACAGCTTTGACCCCTGAACTTGTACGCGATGTTTCGGCTACTTTTCTCGACCCGTAAACCCCCAAACTTGGTTTTTATAAACCTTAGGACTTTTACCAACATGGTAATGCCCTCGGATAACTTTGCGCTCAACCGAAAAGTCCTGAATTCGACGTTGACGCTTCTAGTCCCTTAAGTACGGTTTTGGCCATAACTTTCTCATACGTTGACGAAACTTCATGAAATTTTAACCACATTTTCTAGTGAGTATAATTTAGCTATACAAAGCTTCGGGTCTGCCAAAAGTTCACTCAGAGGTATAAATTAAACATGTTGACACTTTTGGCCCCTATAGTTTACAATACTTCACTTTTGGGCAATTTCCGCGTCGTATGATCCATGAACCATCCGTTTAAGGTTATAAACATTATGTGGGGTTATCATAGAGTCTATTTATCCATTGTTGACACTTTGGACCCTTACGTTCCATAGTTTTCACTGTTTGTCACTTTTAGTCCCTCTAAAGTATGTTTTCACATAACGGAACCTTATGACACGTGTCAAGACATTATTGGACGAAATTTTTCGAGGTGTTACATCCTCACCCCCTTAAAAGAAATCTCGACCCCGAGATTTAATCAAACAAATGGGGATATTTTTCTTTCATCGTGGATTCCACTTCCCACGTGTATTCGGGACCTCTACGGGCATCCCATTTGACCTTAACAATAGGCACGTGCTTCCTTCGAAGCTTCTTTACCTGTCGATCCTCTATCGACAAAGGTTTTTCCACAAACTTTAGACTTTCGTCTATGTGTATGTCTGTATGCGGTATAACCAGTGAATCGTCAGCGAAACACTTCTTCAAATTACAGATGTGAAACACATTATGAATGGCACTAAGCTCTTCAGGCAAGTTTAACTTGTAAGCGACTGCCCCGACACGTTCGATTATCTCGAAAGGTCCTATATATCTCGGGCTTAGCTTGCCTTTCTTTCCAAATCGCATTACACCTTTCCAAGGTGATACCTTAAGCAACACTTTTTCACCTACATCAAAGTGAAAATCTTTGCGCTTAGGATCCGCATAACTTTTCTGCCTATCCCTGGCAGCTTTCAAACGATCACGGATCTGAACGATCTTGTCTGTCGTCTCAAAGACGATGTCTGGTCCAGACAACTGGACATCTCCAACTTCTGCCCAACAAATGGGCGATCTACACTTTCTACCGTATAGGGCCTCAAAAGGCGCAGCCTTTATGCTGGAATGGTAGCTATTGTTGTAGGAGAATTCAATCAGTGGTAGGTGCTTATCCCAACTACCACCTAAGTCGATCGCACATGCACGAAGCATGTCTTCCAGGGTTTGAATAGTACGCTCACTCTGACCATCGGTCTGAGGATGGTAAGCCGTACTAAAATTCAAACGAGTGCCCAACGATTGTTGGAAACTCTTCCAAAAATGTGACGTATATCTAGTATCTCTATCCGAGATAATAGATATAGGTATACCATGTAGCGCTACTATCTTATCGACGTATAATTGTGCTAACATATCTGAGCTATACGTCTCTTTGATGGGTAGAAAATGAGCTGACTTCGTCAGTCTGTCAACTATAACCCATATGGTATCATTTCCCTTTTTCGTCTTTGGCAACTTGGTGATGAAATCCATTGTCACCATTTCCCATTTCCATTTGGGAATTTCAGGTTGTTGAAGCAAACCTGACGGCTTCTGATGCTCAGCCTTGACTTGCGCACAAGTCAAACACTTGGCCACATACTCGGCCACGGACTTTTTCAAACCAATCCACCAGTAGTTTGACTTCAAATCCTGGTACATCTTATCTGCCCCAGGATGAACTGAGTATTTAGAGCTGTGGGCTTCCTGGAGGATAACATTCCGAAGTCCTCCATATACTGGAACCCATATTCGTCCGTTTAGGCGTAACATTCCATCTTTGTCGTGGGACAATTGCTCCTCAGTTACTCCCAACTTTTCTGCAGAATAGTTAGCTTCCAGCACAGCTTCCTTCTGTGCAGCTAACACCCTTTCATTCAAACTATTTCTTATTTCAATGCGCTTGGCATTGATTCTGATTGGTTTAACCCTTTCCTTTCTACTTAAGGCGTCGGCAACCACATTTGCCTTGCCTGGATGGTATCGTATCTCGCAGTCATAATCATTGAGGGTTTCCATCCATCGCCTTTGACGCATGTTCAATTCCTTCTGATTGAACAGATGCTGAAGACTCTTGTGATCCGAATAAATTATGCACTTGGTTCCATACAAGTAATGTCTCCATAGCTTCAAAGCAAATACAACTGCACCCAATTCCAAATCGTGGGTGGTGTAGTTCTTCTCGTGCACCTTTAGCTGTCGAGAAGCGTAGGCAATGACTTTGCCTTTCTGCATGAGTACACAACCCATGCCAGTATGCGAGGCATCACAATACACCACAAATTCATCTATACCATCTGGTAACGTCAACACTGGCGCATTGCTCAGCTTCTGCTTCAGAATGTCAAAGGATTCCTGCTGCTTAGGGCCCCAATCAAACTTAATCTTCTTACGGGTCAATGAGGTTAGGGGCGCAGCAATCCTTGAGAAGTTCTCGATAAATCGCCTATAATATCCTGCCAACCCAAGGAAACTGCGAATTTCCGTAGGCGTCTTCGGCTCCTGCCAATTCATGACTGCTTCTACTTTAGCGGGATCTACTTGAATACCACGCTCGCTTACAACATGTCCAAGGAACTGGACTTCACGAAGCCAAAATTCACACTTCGAGAATTTGGCATAAAGCTTCTCTTGATTCAGAAGTTTGAGAATACAACGAAGGTGTTTCTCATGATCAGCTTGGCTCTTCGAGTAGATAAGAATGTCATCAATAAAGACGATAACGAACTTATCTAAGTAGGGTTTGCAGACGCGGTTCATGAGGTCCATGAACGCGGCTGGTGCGTTTGTGAGCCCAAACGGCATCACTAGGAACTCGTAATGTCCATAACGAGTCCTAAACGCGGTCTTGTGTACGTCTTCCTCCTTGACCTTCTACTGATGATAACCTGACCTCAGGTCAATCTTGGAGAAATAACTTGCTCCTTGCAACTGATCGAACAGATCGTCGATCCTGGGTAACGGATACCGGTTCTTGATAGTGACCTTGTTAAGCTCACGATAATCGATGCACAGACGCATCGATCCGTCCTTCTTCTTAACGAACAAGATTGGCGCTCCCCAAGGAGATGAGCTAGGTCTGATAAAACCCTTAGCTAATAGATCATCCAACTGCGTCCTCAACTCCTTCATCTCCGTTGGTGCCAATCTGTATGGTGCTCTTGCTACAGGCGCAGTGCCTGGAATGATATCTATCCGAAACTCTACTTGTCTATCCGGTGGCAATCCGGGTAGTTCTTCAGGAAACACTTCAGGATATTCCGAGATAACAGGAATATCTTCAATCTTCGGCTTCGGCTCATCTATGGTAACTTGTGCCATATAAATGACACAACCCTTCTGCAGGCACCTGGATGCCTTGAGCATGGACACTTGCCCCGGCAATCCATGCTGGGTATCTCCTTGAATAGTAAGTGACCCACCAGACGGAGTCTTAACTATTACTTGCTTTCTGTTGCACAGAATCTGGGCTTGGTTACTCGACAACCAATCCATGCCTATCACTATGTCGAATCCAGCTAGCTTAAAGGGAAGCAAGGATAACGGAAAGGAATGATTCCTAATGGATATAACACATCCATCTAGAACAGTCGAGGCGGTTTCTAAGGTTCCATCAGCTAATTCCACCTCATATTTCACACTTAGGGTTTTAACAGGAAGGTTCAACAGTTTACAAAACTTATTATCTACAAACGACTTATCAGCCCCCGAATCAAACAAAACTCTAGCAAAAATATCGTTTACAAGAAACGTACCGGTAATGACGTTATCGTCAAGGACTGCTTCCTTTGCGTCCATTTTGAAGACTCTCGCATTAGTCTTCTTTCCTTCCTCGGTCTTCTTTGCAAACTTTGGACAGTTGGGCCGAATGTGACCTTTTTCGTTGCACCCAAAACACGTTGCATCCTTCATCTTCTTGCAATCCACAGCCTTATGATCTGTGGACTTGCAGATTCCACATCGCTTCTCCGAAGACTGGGATTTTGTTTCAAACCGACACCTCCCAAAGTGGTGTCTCCTACAAAACTTGCATCTGGGTTTTTCACCCGACTGATGATCACTTTTCCTAGACCCCGACCCTTTCCTGTGGTCGTTGTTCCCTCTATGTCGCTTTTCAGATCTTCGTGAGGTGTCCTCCTCACGTTTCCGTTTGTTCTCCTCAGAGCTCTTCATGGCTCTCAATCTAACCGCATCCTGAGTGAGGGAGAGGGATAGATCTGCTACAGATTTAAATGTAGTGGGTCTTGATGCTTTGACGCTGGCTTTAATCTCCGGTGCCAGACCCCCAATGAATCGAGCAATCCTACGTGGCTCCGGGGTCACCAAGTAAGGCACTAAACGAGACAGCGTGTTGAACGTAGTAAGATACGTTTGACAATCGAGGTTCTTCATGACTAAGGATACGAAATCCGATTCAATTCGCTCGACCTCGTGCTGCGGACAGAAGTTTTCTTTAATCAGGGCCACAAACTGTTCCCATGACAAACTGTACAGTGTGGCCTTACCGGCAGCTTGTAGGAGTGACCTCCACCATGCTAACGCATCTCCTTTGAATGATTGGGACACGTACTTAACGACGTCCCTATCAGCACACCCGCTGATATCAACTACAGTGTCCATCTCGTCGATCCACGTCATACAATCGACGGCTCCCTTTTCCCCAGTGAAATCTCTGGGCTTGCAGGATACAAAATATTTGTACGTACAGGACCTGCTGTACGTGTCATGCTTCAGCTCAATCTCCTGCTTTGGGACGCTGCTGTGGTTGGAGGAATGGTTATCATCCTCAACTTTCTTTGGCTCACTCTTTTTAGACGGCGGCTTACTATGAGCCCCAGAATGAGTCTTAGCCTTGACATGCGTCACTGAACGGGTTCTACTCTGAGTACCACTAGATTCTCTGAACTGCCTATCCATGGCCTTGGCGACAGCATTATCAATCAGTGCTTGCAGTTCTGCACCGGTAACGTGAATCTTTGCATTATCTGAGCGTTCCCCCGTATGACTGTTGGTTTCTTCCGATTTGGCCATCGTAGCTTTAAGCTACAATAAAGGACAAGGTCTTATTTAGAACCTAACAGTATTATCGTTCTAGACGATTTATTAACCATGGTATCAAAAACCTTAGCAGTTAATTTAGTAAGTTTCATTCAGGCTCTTATTAGCAATCAAGGAATGAAAATATATGCATTGGCACCATAGGCCTAGTCACAAGGACAATCACTAAATTATAAATTTAGATTTTTATAGGACTATAAATTGTATAATTAAACAAATAATCCTTTACTAGACAGAGAGTCATAAACCACAACTGTCATTATATAACATAGTTATAACCCGTAGGTATCAAGCCATTAATAGACTTGTGTACAGATAAAATCTGTAGATAATTCTTTACTAGACAGGGAGTCATAGACCACAACTGCCACTATATGACATAGTCATAACCCGTAGGTATCAAGTCATTAATAGACTTGTATACAGATAAAATCTGTAGGTAATTTATCAAAAAGGGTGGCTTGTGTGATTTTACGGATCACGCTTGGCCAGGAATGTTAACATGTTTTCAGATGTTAACAGGGAGTTGAATCCTTTCAACCAGGTTTTACCATCAGGGCCAGGCCTGTTAATAAGGCATTCAGGCTAGGTTATACCTTACTAAGATTCTTATAAAATGGCAAATCAAATAAAAATTGATATTTTCCATTATTTTAATATTATTCATGCATATAAATAAAATGATAAATTCAAATTAACCATTTAAATTTCCAATAAAATACCAGTACATAATTGCCCTAAACGGGACTTTGAAATAACATAACTAGCATGAATAACATGCCCGCGCAGGGGCTAAACAAGTACAACAATAACAAAATAAAATAAAACAAACCCACGCAGGGGTTAACAAGATAACATACCCACACAGGGGTAGAGAAGGATAGATATACCCACGCAGGGGTAGAGTACTGGAATAAATGTCCACGCAGGGACATGAGTACATGAAATAATAATCGAAGGATTCAACGATCCCTCTTGCCCTTACCCTTGAGCAAGTCGAATACCTTCTTAAACAGGCCACTGGTGCGTCGGCGATCCTCTCTCATATTGTGCTGAAACTCGCGTCGCATGCTATCAATCCCCTGCAGGATCTCCTGAACCTGCGGCGGCGACATCATAGGCGCCGGTGGTGGTGGCTGGTAGTGCTGCGGCTGCGGCGGCTGGTAAGGCTGCGGCTGCGGTGGCTGCTGGTAACCCGGAGGGTAACCAAAAGTAGATGGGCCAGCAGCCCAAGGGTCTCCAAGTGGACCACTATGTGGGAGTGAGCTGTAGTTCCCAGCTTGCCAATAAGGGTCTCCCGTGTAATCATAACCCTGAGGGAATACCTGCTCGAACGGATTGAACTGAGCGGCACTAGCATAAGCCGGAATCGGCTCTCCAAAATTCTGCGGCGGCAGAGGCGGGATCGGAACAGAAGTAACCTCCGATACGGGATGCTGAGACTCCCCTGTCTCAGACTCCCCGGGTAGAGACGTGTAGCGGCTGCTACTAACACGTGGAGGGGTGCCTATGCGAATCCCTCCGCGCGTAGACATGCGCGCATTCCTCCTAGGCCTCTGGGGCGGAGGAGGTAAAACTGGCGGCGGCGGTGGTGACGGAGTGATCACGTCACGCCACAGGGCCTCAGATAGGTCCTGCGGTAGAGGCGGCTGCTGCTGGAGCTGCTGCTGCTGCGAGTGGTGCTGTGAGTGCACCGGCGAACCATGGAGCGATTGAAGCATCGGAGTACCATGGAGTGATTGAAGCATAGGAGAGTTGTGGCTAGGGGTGAAGTACCAATCATGCTGCTTGAACCTCTCCTGGAAGCTGTCCACACCATTAAATGGTGATCCTGTGTATGGCGACCCATCCGATATCTCAATCGGGTGGTTTGGTGTGCCTGATGGAGGGAGCGAAGGGTCCGTCTCCTCGTCCACGTCCATCTCGTGACCACCAGAAAAGTGGTCCTCCTGTCCAAGTGGGTTATGGCCCACTGGCTCCTCCACATAAGCATTAGGGTTATACAAACCCTGGTAGGCTGGCGCTGGGTGCTGGTGTGGTGACTGGTGCAACGGTATGTATGATCCAAGCGAATCATGGGGCCCGTTCTCCGAATGGGGCCCAAACGAGTGGGGTAATGACGGAGAAGTGCTCGCGGAAACCGAATGCCTAGCAGGCTCGGCAATAGACCTCCAAAGGTCGTTGGCGGCTGTGTGGTGTGTAGCAGATGGGGCCCGCCTATGTGAGGGACCAGCCTCATGATCGTGCGATGTAGGAAATCCTCCACGACCTCTCATCCTTGGCGGCATCCTGATCCTGTCAAAAGTCAAACAAGTTGCGCAACAAAATATATAAGACAATGCATTAATAAATAAAAATAATTAAACGAAATGTTGAACATTTCCTAAGTTCTTTGTCTAGACTCGAAAATCGAGGAATGTGCAATTGTGTAACTGAGATTAAACACATTAGGATAGTGTTTAATTCACTCAGCGTTGGCTCTGATACCAACCTGTCACACCCCGAATTTCCACGTGTCACCGGTGGGCCCGGTGTGGGGTACAGTGACGTAGTTGGCATCGTCATAGACAATCAACACAATATAATAATGCACAGCGGAAGCAGAATAGAAACATTTCAACTTTTAAATAAAGCGTAATAATAAATATCACAGTAGTTGAAATGGATCCACAGGCGGATCAAATAAAAATAGAAGTAAATAGTTCAACAGATAAATGTCGTCCGAGTTTGCGAGACTATTGTGGACGCTCTCTAGGAAACAGCCAGCCTATTTCCGTATAGTACCTGCACTTAATCTTTTGGGAAAAATACGTCAGTTTACACTGGTAAATACAAATCGACTGACTCATTTTGAAAATGATTGAAAATTTATTTAAATGCACAAGGCATAAATATTTTTATTAACTTGGGATAATTATATAATATAAACTTGTGAACGATTTACATGCACTTATATCTCTGGTGGCCCGGGATCTACTGTCCGGGCTAGAGATTTAATTGACACACCACATCAAAGAGTTATACACGACGGGTGTACGCCTACACCCCGTGCTCTGGTCGTGGCCATCTCGTAAGATAATGCCAAGGATATCCGGGACATGGTCAACAACCCCCCAAAGCCTTTAAGTAAGACAAAACTGTTTAAACGAAATCACACAAGCTATTCAAGACTGAACACCCGTAGGGAGCAGGACTTGTGCGCCCGATCAAGCGGTATTTTAAATACCGTACCCCAAGCCCGTATAGGGAAAATAAGTCAAAATGTATTTACCTGAGCAAGTATAAGTCACAAACGATAAGTGGTGGTAGCTTTTACCGGGCTTCCTAATCTGGAACAAAGGTTTATAATTAACCTATTAGATTCCTAACGGCCTTTTATTTAAGCTTAAGCTTTGACCGGTTAGTTTTAGGAGTGATATGGTTTACGCACGATTAAGCGAAAGACCGGATAGAATGTGATTTAGACCCGACAAGTTTGAATACTCGTATAATATGGGTATACTAAATACATTCTGGATTTTGAAGTAAAAACGACATCGTTTGACCCGTTTCGGTCAATTTATGCAAACTAGTTACGTAAACCGAACCGAATGCGAAAAGGGCGATACGGGTAGCCAAAAGATTCAAATGCAAGTTCCCTGAATTAATATGCTTAGAATATGATATTATATCAGTAAGTTATGTCCTATATTGCCCGGGATAATTTTAAACTCAATTTATGCCTTAGAAGGGCATTTTGGTCATTTAAAAGATAATAAAAGGGTAAAATTAGAAATCTGAGTTTCGGGTCTGGTTCATACAGTAAATATACTTAATATAACATATTATATCAGTAGGGTATGACCCATATGTCAAATATATCATTTAAAACCAAACTATGCACCGTAGGGGCAATTTAGTAATTTCACAAGGGCTAAAAATGCCAAAACTGGAAACCTGAGTTCAAAACATCATACTTACTGTTATTATATGAAAATATGTAATTTACATCAGTAGGTATAAGTTTTATAGGTTTAAAACAAGTACAACGCTTACTATGCGCTTAAGACGCTAAAAATACGACTTAAGGGCGTTTTCGGGTTTTCACAGTAAATCTGAGATTTTTATATTTCCAGAAGTCTTATAATAATTTACTCATCATACAAAATCAGTAGAAAAAGGTTTCGGGTCAAACGGAGGTGTAAAACTCTTTTATGGCTAAAACGGTCAAAACCGACATAAGCCGAAATGGCTAGGTGATCTAGGATCCGTTCAGCCAAAAATTAATTAAAAATCACCAAAATTCCCAGAATATTATATATAATCAGTTGGTAAAAAGTTTCGTGTCAAAATGTGGCCAGAAACGGGTTCTACGCAAAAAGGACCGTTTATGTAAATTTATAATATAGTTTTACGCTAATGGCCATATCTCACAATCTGGACCACCAACTGATCCGAAACTTTCGGTGCAAGTTTATATAATAAAAATAAAGATTTCTATCCTTTCACTTTTCCAAAAATCCCGTTTTAAATCAAAAAGGGCAAAATAGTCAACTTTATGCATAAACCGGAAACAAGCATTCGAATAGGCTAAACATAGACTCAATCAAGGAAAATCCAGAAAGTTTAGCTAAAATAAAAATAGTCAAAAATACTTTCCAATACAGATCTTGTACATGCATGTATGAATCCGAATCGATAGTCTACGAAATAATCGTTTTACAAGACTTTCGGTTCCGATTCGTGGCTATACTATAGAGTGTCGAGTTGATGATGATTAAAACACATTTATATATATGTTACAAGTTATTTTCAATGATCAATCAGGTTGCATGTCATCTATATCATTAATCATGTCATTTTTCGCAAAAATCACTTCTGTTGACTTTTTAGAATTAGGTTTGACTCGACATTAAGCATGCATGTAGTGGGAATCAGTTAGTACCCTTTAGAGGGTTTGTTTCCCACATAAATACTAATCTATAACAAGTTTCAATTCGAGAAATTACTGAAAGAAATCCGTTTAATCAGAAAGTCAAAGGTTATGAACACCCAGTTTGACTTTTAGCAATTAACACAACAAGAATGGATCAAAGAACGAATTGAAGGCTTACAAGAGTCCTATAGATGTTAAATGGTCACTAGGAGTCGGCCTTGTTGATCAGAATCCCTCCAGAAAGCTTGCTTGAAGTGTTCTTGAGAGCTCTTGAGAGAATGCTCCTTGTTCTTCACTTGCAAATGATCAAAATGAGATCAATTCTTGTTTTAAATCAGTATTTTCGAGCTTACTGTAGTTGTAGGCTTGCATGAAATGTTATTGGTGATTGTGGAGGCAAGTTACAGCTGTTTGTCACTCAAATTCGGACCCAAATCAAACCAAATTCGATTTTCTGCACCTGATAGTCCCACGCGGCCCGCCTGGGTCTGTCCAGGCGGGTCGCCTGACCTGCTGTTCAGCCAAACATCTTTCAAACATTGACAGCTTTGACCCCTGAACTTGTACGCGATGTTTCGGCTACTTTTCTCGACCCGTAAACCCCCAAACTTGGTTTTTATAAACCTTAGGACTTTTACCAACATGGTAATGCCCTCGGATAACTTTGCGCTCAACCGAAAAGTCCTGAATTCGACGTTGACGCTTCTAGTCCCTTAAGTACGGTTTTGGCCATAACTTTCTCATACGTTGACGAAACTTCATGAAATTTTAACCACATTTTCTAGTGAGTATATTTAGCTATACAAAGCTTCGGGTCTGCCAAAAGTTCACTCAGAGGTATAAATTAAACATGTTGACACTTTTGGCCCCTATAGTTTACAATACTTCACTTTTGGGCAATTTCCGCGTCGTATGATCCATGAACCATCCGTTTAAGGTTATAAACATTATGTGGGGTTATCATAGAGTCTATTTATCCATTGTTGACACTTTGGACCCTTACGTTCCATAGTTTTCACTGTTTGTCACTTTTAGTCCCTCTAAAGTATGTTTTCACATAACGGAACCTTATGACACGTGTCAAGACATTATTGGACGAAATTTTTCGAGGTGTTACAGTAACCTACGGCACTTGGCCGTAGGTTACGGCCCCAACCTTTGCAAAAAGCCTTCGCCGTAAGACAGAAGCCACCCGCCGTAAGGGAAAGCTGCTCGCCGTAACCTACGGCCCTCTGCCGTAGGTTACACCACCGACTGATCCAATTTTGTAACTTATGCATTAAATTGTCATTTCATGGGTTTTTATGGTGTCTAATCATCTCATTTCGGTTACCATTGGCTTGTGAACGAATTTGGAGCAATCTTGGAGACTTGGAAGCTTGGAGAACATATCTTATCATCTAGTTTTTGGTTGCCTTTGATCTTGAAAAACAATATTACTTTTGATATGATGTTTGTCCAAGCCATGAGTGGCTAAGTACTTGATGATTATCTTGGGTTGAAGGTTTGTGTAAGACTTCGTGTTTCTATTTTATATTTCTAGAATAATGAACTTTTCTTTATGAATTGTTTGTTGTGGTGTATGATTGCTTGCTTGTAAATTGTTAATTAGTGCGTTAATCTTAATCGAAACTATACGTTCTTGGTGCCGTTGGCAATCGAGATATCATAGGTAGAATTGGGATTGGGTATCAATTAATTGGTCATTGGGTAACAACCTCGCGTTCTAGGAATCCGAGTACTTAGTTCCCTTTCATCACATCAAGTAATCATACATGAATCATGTCTATGTGATTCTTTCTAGTTGAATGTTAGCACAAACGTCGAAGCAAACCGGAAACTCAAGATAGTCATTTGTCTCTAAAATTATTTACAAAACCAATTCTCAGTTTTGCAATTTATTTAGTTAAATTTAGTTCTAAAACCAATTCACTCAATCAAATCTTGAATTTTACTTTACTTGCAAATTAGTTTAGTTTTAGTCAAGTTAGATAATCCTTGAAATAACACATATTCCACAAACTCCCTGTGTACCGCTATCTACTTAGTAGTAATTGGATTAAATTTGATTGTGACCACGACATCACGTCAATTATTCATCAAAATATGGATTTCACTCCTGATTTGGTATAATTCTCCTTGTTTGTTATTGAAAATAATGAGGAAATCATCGATAAATTGAGAAAATCAGCATTGACCAAGCAATTCAGTCGAGAGTTTGCGGCTTTCACACCTATTCCTGACTAAATCGCTTGACCCGATTTGAAAATTCGAGTGCAGTGATAGCGAAGAATAATAGAATATCACATAAGCTTGGTCTGTTGGTTCCTAACTATAGTCTAGGTCTCTATGACAGCGACCCGGACTAGGTCGTGTCTTGCCTAATTCCCTATAGTTATGGCTCTGATACCAATATGTCACACCCCAACCGATGGCGGAATCATCGGGGCATGGCACTGAGCGAAACAGATTGTCCAGAAGTTTCCACAACAACTATCATCACTTTTCAGTTTAAATAACACGTCCCATACTGTATCCTAAACAGTAAAACAAATTATTACGGATAACAACTAGTCAACTATTCTGTTCCGACAACTCAGATTCAAATATAAATAATATAACTGTTCAAATGCTTCTAGAGACTCGATCTGCAAGATCTACAGACAATTATGCTCTAGACGTTTATTCTAAGCTCGCCTTCCTAGCAGATAAGCATCCTAATTGCCTGTCACATACGTTAAAATAAAGTCAATATATAAAATGTAAAGGTGAGCATACAAGTTTGATAATAGCATATAGAGTTCGAAATAGTTTAGCATAACCAGCACGTACACAGAGGAAAACGAAGCATGTTAATTATCGACATGGATCTATCGATACCAATGACTGCGGGTTGACTGTCCGAGACAGTTCGCAATACATGATTACTACCGTAATCCATGCAAGTAATTGTCCTTAACAACCCCCGTGTGAACGGGTGCTGAGTCCAAACTATAGTACTATGTCGTTAAGGCAGGTAGACAGCATTCCACGTGTAAACATAACAAAAGCATTCATTTAGTCACGTAATACATGCGGTAATGGTTAGCGTTTAAAATGTTGCGTAGTGTGTTCGATGTGATTTCGTATAAGTAACGTATGTAACACCCAAAAGTGCTAAAAGCAAAAAGGGGTCGAGTATACTCACAGCGATTGATTGATGGATTGAAGGGAGCGCTTGAGAGTAGGGTTAGCCTAAATAGTTCGATAGTGTAATGACGAGTAACGCGTTAAATGGAAACAAGTAATGATGGGTCGAACAGCCTGGTCGATCGAACTATAGGTTCGATCGAACGGGTTGTTCGTTCGGTTGGACAGTCCGTTCGGACAGCCTGTTCGATCGGCCGGTAGGCTCGATCGGTTGGACTGTTCGAGTGGATTGTTTCTTCCTTTGAGTAGGATGTGTTTGTGTATGATGGCTTGCCCTTTTGAAGTTTTCGTTGTAGTATTTGAGAACACTGAAGTGTTCTTACCTTTCAGGTCGATCGATCAAACAGCCTGTTCGATCGGCCGGCTTAACCGATCGGTTAGACACTTCAGTAGTAAGTCCTCAGCAGGATGTCACCTGATCGAACAGCATGTTCGATCGGGTGGCACTCCAATACATCAAACGAGTTGAAAATCGATTAAGTGTTGAAGCATAGTATCTCATGATCCGAAGAGTAATTCAACCCAAACCGTAGTTCGATCGAATAGCACTTCGTTCAATACTAGACTTTATGAAATTGTCAAAGTGTGGGGCCATGTGCTAGCCGATCGGCTGGCCTGGTCGATCGGCTGACATGTCCGATCGGTTGGGCTGTTCATTCGAACAGCCTGTTCAATCGGTCAGCATTCTGACCTGGTCGGCCTATTCGTCTAACACTTGGTTGTTCTGATTGTTTGACGTTATGTCGAGGTATTTTGACAACGAGCTGAACCATGGCACCTTCGTTCTTACTTGTTCCCTCTGCTCGGACAGGAATCACCCAAATCCGGCCGGTGAACGGTTCGGAACGGTAGTTTAACGTTTAACCCGAAATCGGTGAACCTCGTAGATAGAATCCGTATCTTGAACCACACAACCATTAGAATGTTTAGTGAGTTGGCTCAAGCTCCGTTTCTACCGGTTTGAAGGCATTGAGTGTAAAAGAGTCGAAAGAAAGTTGGAAATCCTTCTTTTAGTCCTTCACACCATGTAAATGTTCAGATCTGTGCTAGATCTTAGTTTGTTTATGTGGAAATCTGCTAGATCCAAGTGATTCTTGGTGGATTGAGGCCAAAACATGATGTTCTTGAAGAACACCATGATGATATCATCCTAGAACACTTAGATCTTGATGATTTCACGGTTAGAATCCAAGATTTGAAAGATAGAAAGGTGTAGGAGCGTGTATTGATCAAGAAAGTACAAGATTTTAGGATGAAATCTTACCGGGATTGAGAGAAATCTGAGAAAAGAATGGGAGCACGAGCTGGTCGGTCAGAGAGTTTCCAAAAGTGGAAAGAATGACAATGACAGGGCTATTTATAGGATTCCCAAAGAGGAAAGAGCTGGCCGATCGGACAGCCTGCTCGATCGGACAGTCCGTCCGATCGGCTGGGCTGTTCGATCGGCTGGGAGCCTGATCGATCAACAGCCTGCTTCGAGTGTTCGGTGCGACGATTTCTGATATTTCGATTTCGATTGAAGATGATATGAATACGATAGAATTTCCTATTCAAATTACTTTTAATCCCAACCACTATATCTACATACAAGCATCTACATTTCGCACTATCCTTTCGCTACCATTCATCATAATTCGATTTTGATTGAGTTCGATTGAGTTTCGAGTTTCGATTCGATTGATCACCACACATAACATAAAGTAAACACGCACAAGTAACACATAGGGCACACACACACGTATAATAACACCAAATTCGCGTAATTCGAGTATCGAGTTCGATTGATGATTCGATTAGCTTGATTATTGATTGATTGACTTTATCGCATTGTTACTTCCTACTATTCACAGTCGTAAAGCGTTTCGCGTCGATTAAACATTTGATTACTTCGATTCCTTTGATTAACAACACTTACTCCACATAATATGAATAATAAAACATAAAATAGACTAATTACAGTCAAAGAAGTCAAACTTGACTTGGACTTTGACTTTGACTTTGACATTCGAAAACACGGGGTGTTACAATTCTGTAGTCCATTTATTTGCGGCATGTTCAGTCGCTCAGGAGGTGTGGTCGGCTATCGGTCATTGGTGTCGGCTCAGCCCTATTATAGCGTTTGATGTTACTGACTTGTTGCAGACCTTTAAAGGCGTATAAGGAGGGAAATGGGGAAAGATCATCGTTCACGGCATTATCATGGTTTCTTGTTAGTGCGTTTGGCGAGCTAGGAACGAAAGCGTGTTTCAAGAGAAGAAGACCTCAGGCAGAATTGTGATTGCTAACATTAAAAGGGTGGCTTTCTTTTGGTGTAAACATAGGTCAAAGTTTAAGGATTTGTCGTGGGAAAACTGGTTAAAATCGCCTTTGTATATGTTGTAATGCGCCGGTAGTCCTTGCTTTGGGGGCTCCGTCGGTTTGTTTGTGAATGAAGTTGAAGTTTCAAAAAAAAGTAAAGCCAACATTTTCACTAGTAAACAGCCTTACATCTACGTCGATGAACAAGAGAGACTGCTTACAGTGAGACCCCCGACTCGATTACAAAATAATACCTAAACGAGCTATTAGAGCCGCAGGCGTTGCGGCGCGGGTATATTGGAAACATCAAATGGGTTCAAAGTTAAGGAGGTATAAAAATAGAGTAATAATACGATAAAAAACGTAAAGTTTAAAACTTGACGGGGTGGTGCCGGCAAAATTTGGAGTAATAGTGCAAGAAGTAAAAATGGAAAGTTGAAAACTTGGGGGAGGGGGGTAGTGGCGTTAAAAATGAAGTAATAGTGCAAAGGCGTAAAAAGCAAAGTTTAAAATTGGGGGGGGGGGTAATAGTGCAAGGAGTGAAATCACTGTTAAAATTGAGGGGGAGGTGGCGTTAAAAATAGAGTAACAATGCAAAAGGTAAAACACAAAGTTTAAGTTGAGAGAGTGGTGTCGTAATTCAAACTTGAGGGTTAAAATGACAAAATTCAAAGGTTGAGGAGTGTAAAATGAAGTAATAGTGCACGGTTAAAATGCAAATTTTAAAATTCGTAAAATTAAGCAATGGTTTAAGGTTTAAAACTGTAGTTTTAAAAGTTGAAGGGAGTAAATATAAAGTAATATTACAAGGGTGAAAATTAAATGTTTTTAAAATGAAGGGACTTAGGTGGTAAGTGTACCACCGACTTCTTTCTGTTTTAAGAGGTATAAGAAATTAAGAATTAGTATAATACAAATTAAATGATTATCTTACCCATACTATGAGCATTTCACTAAAGAGTGAATTGATCTTGTTCATCGAATACAAGATCAAGATCAAAGATAATGATGAATAGAGGCGAAGCTTGTGCCACGACCCTCACTGACTTTTTCGCTCGTAGTGTTAGTTTAACTCAATTTCAGAAAACTTTTTTTTAGTGTAAAATATTAGATTTTTAAGAGTTCTGCCCACACCGATTTGAATTTTGAAAGTATAACCCCATTGCGTTTTCGTTCAAGTCTCGCTACTGATGATGAAGTAAAGGTGATCATAACCAAAGCATCATATACTTAATCGACCTAAGTTTTTCTACCATATCTACCCTGGCATGAATACAAACCATACAAAAATTAGAAACTATAAATTAATTAGAAAATAAATGTCCTATTGAGTTAACTTGCATCTTTTCGAATTTATTAAAGAGTACAATGCTTCAACATAATTAATAAAATATGATCTTTCATGATGTAAATCATTTAATATAAAAAGTCTTTTGGTAATAAAGAAAACATTTTCTATTTATTTAAATGTACTACATGCACACGGAAACATTTTTATTTCTTGAAGATTATGTTAGAATTATAGACTTTATACTCAAAACAGCTGAGCTGTAATCGAGCTTGTTCGAGTCAAATACTCTCAAACTTTGCTTCGGTCTTCAAACTTATCTATGCTAGTTGTGGCTTCATTTTCAAGCTTGAGATAATTGAATTAATCAAGACTTTAAGGCATTCATTAACTCAAGTGGATTATGAACTAAACACCCGTGCATGCCCCCTCCGACCATGCCCGCTTTCCTTCCGTCAGAGCCTCACCTTGTAGCGGAGACCGACAGTGTGCTTGGGTGTATCAAATCGTTCCCTAAAGGGACGTCATGTGGGAGGGATGGTTTGAGGGCTCAACACCTTTTGGACGCCCTTTGTGGGGAAGGGTCCGTGATTGCGGTTAGTCTCCTCAGAGCGATTTCAGCTGTGGTTAACTTATTTTTGCGGGGGGATGCCCGAGGAGTTTGGCGGAGTTTATTGCATCTGCTCCCCTTACGCCCCTTCTCAAGCCCGATAATGGGATTAGGCCTATTGCAGTGGGTTCGATCTGGAGGAGAGTGGTCTCCAAGGTAGCGATGAAGGGAGTGGGGAAGGATATGGCCAAATATCTTGGAGACTTTCAGTTTGGGGTCGGGGTTCCAAACGGGGCTGAGGCGGTTCTTCATAGTGCCAACAGGCTCTTAAATACGCACCACCAAGACGGGTCGTTGGCTATGCTTACCGTCGATTTCTCGAATGCCTTTAATCTTGTGGATAGAACTGCTCTTTTAAATGAGGTAAGGAAAATGTGTCCATCCATCTCTGCTTGGGTTGATTTTTTATACGGGCAACCAGCTAGGCTTTATGTGGGGAATAATAATATTTGGTCTTCCACAGGGGTTCAGCAGGGGGATCCTTTAGGGCCTCTCCTTTTTGCCCTTGTTTTACACCCTCTTGTTCTCCGAATCAGAGATCGTTGCAAGCTCCTTTTTCATGCCTGGTACCTGGATGATGGGACCCTTATTGGAGATGCTACTCAGGTGGCCAAAGCTTTAGACATCATTAGAGTGGAGGGCCCCTCATTGGGCCTCCTTCTCAACATTAAAAAAACTGAAGTTTTTTGGCCTACATGCGACGGGGTGAAGACTCAAGAGGGTTTATTTCCGCGGGAGATTGGTAGGCCGGTGCATGGTGTGAAACTCTTGGGTGGTGCTGTCAGCAGAGATGAGGAGTTTATTAGTGGTTTGGCCCTTAAAATAGCTAAATGTGCGGTTGAGTTGATGGGATGTCTCAAACGTCTTCGGGACCCTCAGAGCGAACTCCTCCTGCTTCGTTCGTGTATGGGGGTTGCTAAACTGCTGTTTGGGCTAAGGACGTGTCAGCCTTCTTTTGTTGGGGAAGCCGTCTCTGTTTTTGACAAGGGGCTTCGGAATGCGATCGAGAACATTGTTGTTTGTGGGGGTGCCTTTTTCGGGGACCTACAATGGAGGTTAGCTTCCCCCCCGACCCGTTTTGGGGGGCTTGGGATTTGCTCAGCTGAGGATGCCTCTTCCTATGCTTTTGTGGCTTCAAGAGCCCAATCTTGGGTTCTTCAAGACCACATCCTTCGTGAATGTGGTGGTGGGTTATTGGACTCTGATTACATGGGTGCGTTGGACAACCTGCATAGTTCTCTTCCCGATCTTGATCTCGGCGGTTTCTACATTAAAGACACCGCCCCCATTAAATCCCAGAAAATTCTGGCGAATGCCTTATATGGCGAAATCGTCAAGACAGTTGAAGAGAAGTTTGCTTTGTCTCCACGGCAGCGAGCCGTGTTTGAGTGTTTGCGAGCCCCCCATGCTCAGGATTTCCTGTCTGTTGTTCCCATTGAAGGTTTAGGGCAATGTATGTCGGCTGTGGAATACCGGGCTATCCTCAAGTACCGGCTGATGGTACCGCTTTTCCCGGTTGATGACCCATGTCCTGTATGTCGGAAGTCTTGCTTGGATACTTTTGGGGAGCATGCAATCCATTGCAAAGAATTACCAGGGTTTAAATATCGACACGATTTAGTTCGTGATGTGCTTTATGATGTCCTTAAGCGAGCAGGGATCTCGGCGAAAAAGGAAGCTCCGGTGAACTTCTTGACCGATCCATTAGAAGGGAGATCTACCCTACGGCCCGCTGACATTCTTGTTTTTGGATGGGAAGGAGGAAAACACGCGTGTGTTGATTTGACAGGTGTGTCCCCCCTCGTTGGGCTAAGGGACCACGGGTTTGTGGCTGGTCAAGCAATAACTAAGGCAGAGGCGGCCAAAGTAGCTAAGCATGAGAAAGCTTGCATCGAGAATCAGCACGTGCTCACCCCATTCGCTTTCGATACTTTTGGCGCTCTCGCCCCTGACGCGGTGCGGTTCCTCAAGCGGGTTCAGCAGGTGGTAAGCAGTAACACCGCGCATGTTAAGGGGCAGAATTTTGTGTTTAGCAGGGTAGGGTTTGCTATTCAGAAGGGGGTAGCGGCGCAACTTGTTGCTCGTCTACCTGCCATTAGTCTGTAATCGTCTTTGTTCATTATTTAAAGAATAAAAATACATAAGAGAACTAAAATATAATCAAAGATGTGTGGTTTTTGATGTTATGACTTGTTTTTTAAATGTATGTGTTAAATTACAAAGTGGATTAGCTTTGTTTCGGACTTGATCGTATCCCACACAAGAACAAAAAAATATGGCTTCAATGAACAACCAGATTACTTTTAATTCCTTTCTTTCATTCGTGTAAAAACAAAATACAATGAAAAGGACTTTAAATACTAAGACTATCTTCTATGGTGACAAAATGCTTACGTTAGTTACCAAAGTAGATATAAAAATGAAAAAAAAACATAGGAAATGCAATGACCGGTCTTGGGAGCAACCTAGGTTGCAACCAAGTCGCATGACACAAGTTAGGGGTCGTTTGGCAACTTTTGAATGGTTAAGTGTTAAATTAGTAAGAGGTCTGAACCATCAAGTGTTGAATCAGTACGACGTCTAAACCATTAAGAGTCAGTATAATGCTTAACCGTTCAGAGGCAAATGTTTAACCAATTCAGATCAGATGTCTTAACCATTTAGACTCAGTATAATGCTTAACTATTTAGAGACAAATGTCTGAACCGTTCAGACATGTAAAAATGGTACAGATCTAACAAGAACAACTTGAATACACCGAAAATAGTGACAAAACAGATGACAAAACTTTATTTCTTATCCAACCCAAAAACAACCCAACCAAACCCTAGATCTCAAGAATCTGAGATCTTAACAATACAAAGTACAAGTTCAACAGATTGAAGAAATCTGTTGAACATAAACTGAAGAATACAAATACAAGATACAAAAGGATATAAAACGAAGAGATTAACACAATCTCTTAGACAACAAGAATCTCAACACTGAGATCAACTCCAGAAGAAGATCTTCAACACCAGAAGTTGTGCACGAACAATACTGAGAGAGAACAAGTGAAACCCTAGAAAATATCTTGACTACTGAACTGTAACCTTCTCTCTCTTCTCTTATATAATCAGATGAAACCAAAGTTACACTTTACCCCTTGCACTTCCAAAGATGTAAACAATACAGTCCTTCAGCCCATAACAGCTCATAACAATTCTGTTAACAAGTAACAGCCCAGTAACAAACATAACAACCCAACAACAGATATAAAGCCCAATATGTTTATTACATGAATTAGAAATGTAATAGTGAAATTATACACTTTTAACACCCCCCATAATTCAGGCAGTAAACATATTGTACAAACCCAATTTTTCACACAAAATCTCATGTTGGGCAATACTTAAACCTTTAGTGAAAATGTCTGCTATCTGTTCTTCAGATGCAATTTTTTGTGGGTCAATAATGCCACTTGCAATTTTTTCCCTCAAAAAATGCAAGTCCAGTTCAAAATGTTTTGTTCTTTCATGGAACACTGGATTTTGAGAAATAGAGATAGCAGACTTGCTATCACATAACAGTGAAACAGGTAAACTACAACTTATTTTTAACTCAGATAAAACATTTTTAATCCACATTACTTCACAAGTAGCAGAGCACATCGCCCTGTACTCTGCTTCAGCAGTAGATCTTGAAACAAACCCTTGTTTCTTGCTTTTCCAAGACACAAGCGTATTTCCAAGAAATATGCCAAAACCAGTGACAGACTTCCTGGTCACCAAACACTTAGCCCAATCTGAATCAACAAAACCTGATATATCAAAATTACCTGTTTTTCTGAACATAATACCCTTTCCTGGACTTTGCTTTAAGTATCTTAACAATCTTAGAGCAATGTCCAGATGTGACTGACACGGTTTGTGCATGTATTGACTCAAGAACTGTACAGCATAACTTATGTCAGGACGAGTCAAAGATAAGTATATCAACTTACCTATTAACTTTTGAAAACCACTAACATTTTCTAAAAAACTTTTATCCTTTTCAACCTTGTTTGTAATAACATGAGACTGTTCTATAGGAGTCCCAACAGGTTTGCACCCAAGATATCCAAACTCATTCAAAAGTTCAAGACAATATTTTCGCTGTGACAAACAAATAGATTCATTTGAATACAAAACCTCAATACCAAGAAAGTATTTAAGCACACCTAAGTCTTTCATTAAAAAACTTTCACTCAAACACCTTTTAACTCTAGTAATTTCAGTAGAACTATTACCAGTAATCACTATGTCATCAACATAGACTAACAAGACAACAAGAATATCATCTTTACTCAAAATAAACAAAGAATGATCACACAGACTCTGAGTAAAACCCATACCAAGAAGCACAGAAGTTAGCTTCTCATTCCATTTTCTGGGAGCTTGTTTAAGCCCATAAAGTGACTTAACAAGCTTACAGACTTTATTTTTATCATTATCAAAATACCCTAATGGTAAAGTCATATATACATCTTCAGATAATGACCCATATAGAAAAGCATTGTTTATATCTAGCTGATACAAAGACCACCCATTATTCACAACAAGTTTCAAGACAATTCTTACTGTAACCATTTTAACAACTGGAGAGAATGTTTCTCCAAAATCAATTCCCTCCTTTTGGTTAAACCCCTTTGCAACTAACCTAGCCTTATACCTCTCGACTTCCCCATTGGCTTTATATTTTATTTTGTATACCCACTTACAACCTATGGGTTTTCTACCTTTAGGCAAATCAACAACAACCCATGTATTATTTCTATTAAGGGCTTCCATTTCTTTATTCATGGCTTCTATCCATCTAGGATCTTTAATAGCCTCATTATATGAGCTAGGCTCAACAGATTTGTTCAGTGAAGAAACTAAGCAAAAATTATCAACAGATAAACTAGCATAGTTTACAACCTTTTCAATTCCATATTTTACTTTTCCTTCAACAACAAACTCATTAAACCTTTGTGGAAAAATAACTTTCCTAGAAGATTTCCTAGTAGACTGTCCCTCAGATGGGTTGGTCTCATCATAAGATCCTACAGTGTCCTCTGCCCCATCAGTGTTACCTGGTAAACTACTACCTAACTGTTCATCCCCATGTTGTGTATTATCAACATTTGGTACAGTGGCAGATGTAGAGGGCAACACTGGTGGCTGATCATCACTGTAGTGATCTTGAGCACCAGCTGTACCCTCTTCATCATTGGGAACTATAGGAACTTCAGGTGTTCTTGTTTCAGTAATATCAAAAAAATTTATCTAATTTAACTCAGTGTTAGAATTTATACCTTGACTTTTATTCAAAATAGATTTGAATGGATATACAGTTTCATAAAATTTCACATCTCTAGAATAAAACACCTTTTTATTATCTAAACACAGCAGTTTGTATCCCTTTTTAACATTTGAATAACCAACTAAAACACACTTATCAGCATGATAAGCAAATTTATCAGACTCATTCAAGACAGTACTAAAACAAAGACAACCAAAGTTCCTTAGATGAATAAGTGAGGGTTTAAAACCATAAACAACTTCATAAGGACTCCTACCATTTAAAACAGATGAGGGTAACCTGTTAATTAAGTAAACTGCAGTTAAAACACAATCAGACCAATATCTAAGAGGCAAATTACTCTGAAACAATAAAGCTCTAGCTGTGTTTAAAAGATGTCTGTGTTTTCTTTCCACCACACCATTTTGTTGTGGTGTATAAGAGCATGATGTTTGATGTAAAATACCTTTGTTTTTACAAAATAAGTTCATTTGACTATTCACAAACTCTGTTCCATTATCACTTCTTATAGTTTTAACTTTTGTTTCAAACTGTGTTAAGACCAGCTCATAAAAACTACACACACTTTCAAACACTTCAGTTTTATTCATCAACATGTAACACCAAACAGTTCTTGAGAAATCATCAACTATAGTTAAAAAATATTTAAATCCCTCATAACTTGTAACTTTATAGGGACCCCATACATCAAGATGAACTAACTCACCTACTGACTTTGTTTTGTGTTCACTAAGAGGAAAAGGAACTCTTACTTGTTTTGCCCTATGACACACATCACAAGGACCATGTTCAACACTTTTAACATCAAAATTATCTTTTAACACAGCTAGCACTTGATCAGAAGGGTGGCCTAACCTACTATGCCACAAACTTGCCTTCACAAAACTATTAAAACATACATTCACAGAATTACCATTTTTTCCAACAAAATAAAGACCACTGTCCTGACTACCAGTCACCAGGACCTTCTTTGATTTGGAATCCTGTAACACACAACTATTCTCATTAAACAAAACTTTTATACCATTATCCCTTGCTAGCCTATGAACAGACAGTAAATTTACATAATACTCTGGGACATAAAACACATCTTTTAAAACAATGTCATTTGTTAACTTGATATTTCCAATTTTTAATACTTTAACATTAGTTCCATTTGGATGACCTACTTTAATGTCAAACTCAGAAACATCAACAGTATTAAACATATCTTTATCATTATTTATCATGTGTTGACTTGCCCCAGAGTCAACTATCCAACTAAACACACCTCCAAAAAACAAGGAACTGGAACAACTAACACAGTTATTAACTATACAAGACTCACCTCTTACACTTGTTGATTCCACACCAGATTTTTCACCAACTAAACTTAGTAACTTTGTTATCTGCTCAGATGTAAAAGGTAAACCAGAAGTAGACATACTAGCAGATGACCCAACAGCAACATTTGACTTATTTGTTTTACCAGATACAGTGTTAGATTTTTTCCTAAAACCTGGTTGTCACGGCCCCCGGCCCGGTTTGACCCGTTTCAGGAGCCGCGGGACAGAAATCCCGTGGTATTTAATTTAGGCGACATCGGTTTTAAAACAGGATCTTTTGATAATTTAAACTGCACGTTACATAATTTAGGGATAAAACCCAGTAATTTACAATACGGTGATTTCAATGGAAATCTTTATTTTCAAAACATGTTTCTTTTATTTATTTACATTGAGCCACTTTCTTAAGCTGGTAGTGCTTCCTGGCACTTTTCTTTGCTCACAACAGATCACCTGAAACATGTTTGAAAAAGGTTTTGTCAGCGGGGAAATACTGAGTGAGTTCATTCAGGTTTTTAGGAAATGACCCGTAGTTATAAATTACAGCATAAGAGCGATTACAATGGTTCATATCTTATTTTTATCTGGCTTTCTGTCACAATGGTGACAAGTCACAATGGTGACGATGGTCATACCACTATTAGGTCAATGAACTCTAATAGTGACGTTCCTCCCTAGTAGGTCAATGAACCCAACTGGGAGAAATAGTAATGTGCACAATACCCCACTAACCAAGAAATCAAGATATCCACGACTTAGTCCCTGTAATTATAACACTTTGAAAATAATTTGGAGTATTGTAAAACAGTTGATAAAAAGAGAATGACTCACATTGCAGATTTAACGAGCAGTGTATAAGCCTACTGATTAGCCTTGATTATTCCTAATTTAACAATAATGCACACACACAAACGGGTTAGTAACTAATTCAGCAGTTACGTCAATTCACGAGATTAAACCCTCACATCGATTAACAAGTGCGATACTTAATAATTCAATCGGATTCACAACGAATAACAGAGCATAGTCCGAATTCGAACAGTACTCAAATATTCAAGTCGAAATCACGACGAATAATCAAAGTACAAGCTCAATTTGAGCAGCACTCGGACAATCGTTGGATAGTTATAATCGATCGGACGTTGAATCGTAATAGCGATCGAGTTATTACCCTGATTGCGGCAGCACTTCGTGAATTGTGTGTGTTATTGAACTGATTGTGATATAACTCTTCGTACACAACGAATTTCTTCGTCGAAATAAGAACAGAAGGCAAGTCCCGATGTCTACTATTTATACTAATTTTTGGGACTCCCTTACGGACCGTATGCCTGATCCCGTACGGTCCGTAAGCTAAGCAGTCTAATTATAGGCTGCCTAGGCTCGGGACTAGGTTTGCTGATTCAATAATTTGGACAAATCAGATTGTCCCAACGTTTTATTTAGATAACTATCAACTAGGGTTTGCCCCCCTCGAGTTTTAGGGGCCCTGATCCTGATTCCGATTGTTCTGAAATTTTTAGGGTTAATGCAGAATTACTTGGGTGTCTCAATTAGGGTTTTCTTATTGTCTAATTATCGTCCTAATTATTGATTTTAGTGACAGTTGTTACATCCTCCCCAACTTAAGAAAATCTCGTCCTCGAGATTTGTTGAAATAGATGAGGGTACTTTCGCTTCATCTCTGATTCCAGTTTCCAAGTGTACTCTGGTCCTCTTCCGGATTCCCATTTGACTTTCACTAGCACTAGTCATTTGTGTTTGAGAAACTTAATCTTCCGGTCTTCTATTTGTAGGGGTTTCTCTACGAATTTCAGCTTTTCATTTACCTCTATATCTTGAAGAGGTACTACCAGGGATTCATTTGATAAACTTTTCTTGTAATTGGATACATGAAACACATCATGTACTCCAGCTAATTCTTCTGGTAGTTGTAAACGATAAGCTACTGGTCCTATTCGTTGGATTACTGGAAACGGTCCTACGTATCTTGGACTTAGCTTCTTTTCTTACCACATCTAACAATTCCTTGCCAAGGAGATACTTTTCGTAGCATTTTGTTTTCAACTTAAAACTCCAACGGCTTTCGTCTACTATTTGTATAATTCTTCTGGCGATCTTTAGCCGTTTTCAACCTTTCTTTAGTGATACTAAATATCACAGTCGTAGTCACCGAGGATTTCCTTTTCCTCATGTTTAATTCTTGTTGCTCGAATATGTATCTTAAATTCTTATGACCCCTATGGATAGTAAACTTGCTTAGATAATGATTCCTAATCTTAAGGGTAACTTGTGGCTTTTTTTTTAAGCTTACAAGTGGTATGGCTTTCTTTGTGCTTGATGCATACACAATTACCTTTTTGTGTTGCATTACCATACATCCTATTCTAGCTTTGAAGTATCATTGTATACTTTAAAATCTTCTGTTCCTTCTGGTAAGGCTAGGATTGGAATATTTGTTAATTTATGCTAGAGGCTACTTTTTGTTTAGGTTCTTATTTAGGATTAACTGTTTTGGCTTAGTTAAGGATATATCTATCTAAGATAATCCTCAATAAACTGCCTATAGAATCTGGCTAAATTTACAAAATTCCTAATTTCCATTTAGAGATTGCGAAATCTTCCATTTCAGTAATTTGCTGCTATCTTAGCAGGATCTAAGTGAATACCTTCATGATTTATTATGTGACCTTTCATGGTTTATTTCCTGTAATCATAAATACTTCTCCGGTGGGTGCCTGGATTTTCTATAAAGTTCTTATCACAGAGAATTCGAGTAGGGTTGGCTACTAACCAATCTATTCTTAACACAACATCAAACTCAGCTAATTTCATAGGAATTAGATTGGCGAAGAATTCTATGACCTGAGAGTTCTATATTTTCCTTTTTGCCTATTTCGACTGTAAAGATTTGCCTAAGTTCGATTAATGATATGTTAAGAGTTTGACAGAATGAAGTATTTATAAAACTTTGGTTTGCACCAGAGTCAGATAATATTTTTTGTGTAAATGTTGTAACCTAGGACGTACCGGCTATCACATCTGGAATGAGCTCTGCTTCCTGAGCAGTCAATTGAAAGGCTCTTGCATTCCTTTTTGCTTCTTCTGCAGGTTTGGCTTTAGTGTCAGATGGTTTGTTTAGTTTTGGACAATTTGGCCTAAGATGTCCAGTTTCTCCACAGTTGTAACAAACTGAAATTTTCTTCCTCCTGCAGTCTTCTTCCTGATGCCCCGGAATTTTGCAAAAATTGCAGTATCCTTTGCATCTTCCAAAATGCTTTCTTTTGCAAAAATTGCAAAATGGACTAGTGGAAGATTGTCCATTCCCTCCTTTCTTGAAATCGTTATGGTTATCCGAACGGATTACCTGGGTAATCTTTTGGGCTACTTCCTTCCTTCTATTTTCCTCTCTTGTCCGTACTAGTTCGTCAGTCAGAGTATTGGCTAAATCCACCGCATCATCAATCGTGCGAGGTTTCGCAGCCTTGACGATGTTACGGATTTCAGAAATCAATCCCCAAATATATCGAGAAATAAGTACCGGCTCTGGCGAAGCCAAGGTTGGTACTACTCGAGCATACTCGAAGAATGTCGTAGTATACTTTCGACAATCTACATCCACCATCCGGTGGGTTAGAAACTTGTTTGTCATTTGTTCCTTTTCATATTCGGGACAAAATTTTCTTTCTACTAAGCTCTTAAATTCTTCCCAGTTCATAGCATACGCCATCCTTCTTCCTTTTGATTGTAACACCGTATTCCACCATTCTAGCGCCCCTTCTTTGAAAAGATTTGACGCGTACATGACCTGATCATCCTGAGCACATTTACTTATGGCAATTACTGCCTCAGTTTTCTCTAACCAACGTAGTGCCGCAGTCGCTCCTTCATTGCCTGCAAACTCAGATGGTTTACAAGCAAGAAATTCCTTGTAAGTGCAACCAGGCGTTGCAACTTTCATTTTCTTAGGGAGCGGCGCTTGTTGGGGTTCATTGTCATGATGATCATTGCCTCCGTTTACGCTATTACTGAAGTTATCTTCAGAAATACGTTTGCTAGGAACGATTTGCTGTGGTTCTACCGGATTCTTAACAGCAGCAATGATTGCTGGAATAGCGTTGGCTATCCCTTGAGCTATCATTGTTGGAATAGTGTTGGCTATCCCTTGAGCAACGATATTTTCTATATCCTGCCTAGTCATATATTGATCCCCCGGTTGTTGCTCAGAATCATTAACTGGTTCATTATTCGCGTTTTCCATCTGATAATTAATGTATATATATATAAATATATAATTTATTAATATCAATAATTATACCTAAAATCATCATATAAATTTCACAATATACATATAACCAAATTATCGATTTCTTGATTCCTATTTTTATATTTTATAGGAGACATCAATACACACTTTTACCTTGTAATGATTTTACAGATTGATTTTTACTATTACTATTATACAAGCACAGTTCTATAGATCCCTTATCCTGTGGTCAGATGATATTCTAGTAATGGTGTTCCCTCTCATCGTATTTCCAGGAGATCTGTCCCTCAATCTCTTGGATCCTATTTCTATTGTCCATTAGTTCTTCATCAAGGCGAAGTTCAGCTGTATTCTCGTTACTTATTGGTGGATTTGGTAAAGCTTTTGAATTGAACTGAGGAAAAAGCTTATAGGGATGGTTTTGTAACTGTATTTCGTTAATCAACCATTCGTCTATTTGCGAGTGGATTGAAGGGTTTGGAATAGCTGGTTCTAAGTTCATTGGTAGTTGTGTTTCAAGAGAGCGGTTAAAAATATTTTCATTAACAGGCTTAATAGTATTATAGCTTGCCATTATAAAATCTAACTCTTCCTGAGATGGTAACTTTTCAATTTGCCTAGAATTTTCCCCAATTTCTATTTTCTTAGGCTTGGGTTTCTCGAGAGGTAAAACATCGAATTCTATAGGTTCCTCTATGTCTGGTATATATCTATTGAAATCTCTGGAAACCTCTACTCTTACTGGATAGAGATTTAAATTCTGAAGGGCCTCAGACAAGTTACTCATGCTGTTTAGCAAAATAGACATAGTCAGAATTCACAAAATTTATAGAAAACTTTTTAAATATTGGTTCCTACTGGGTATTATTAAAATAACTGAAATTTACATCACACGAGGTTTTATTTGTAAATTTTATGATTTTCTTGATAAGACTTCTAAACTGTAGATAATAAAGGTACTAATACTTGAGTCAAATTATTTAAGAATTTACATTACTGGCTACATTGACTAGCATATAAAGATTTGCTCATACTGTACATAATTAGTCAGATAAATAAACAAATAATCACAAAATAGCAATTAATGGAAATTAAGTATTTTCTAAATACTTAATTGGCTTAAATCAGTGGCTTGAGAAGTGGCTCTGATACCACCTTATTTCTGTCACGGCCCCCGACCCGGTTTGACCCGTTTCAGGAGCCGCGGGACAGAAATTCCGTGGTATTTAATTTAGGCGACAGCGTAAGTCTTTTTAAAACAAGATCTCTTGATAATTTAAACTGCACGTTACATAATTTAGGGATAAAACCCAGTAATTTACAATACGGTGATTTCAATGGAAATCTTTATTTTCAAAACATGTTTCTTTTATTTATTTACAATGAGCCACTTTCTTAAGCTGGTAGTGCTTCCTGGCACTTTTCTTTGCTCACAACAGATCACCTGAAACATGTTTGGAAAAGGTTTTGTCAGCGGGGAAATACTGAGTGAGTTCATTCAGGTTTTTAGGAAATGACCCGTAGTTATAAATTACAGCATAAGAGCGATTACAATGGTTCATATCTTATTTTTATCTGGCTTTCTGTCACAATGGTGACAAGTCACAATGGTGATGATGGTCATACCACTATTAGGTCAATGAACTCTAATAGTGACGTTCCTCCCTAGTAGGTCAATGAACCCAACTGGGAGAAATAGTAATGTGCACAATACCCCACTAACCAATAAATCAAGATATCCACGACTTAGTCCCTGTAATTATAACACTTTGAAAATAATTTGGAGTATTGTAAAACAGTTGATAAAAAGAGAATGACTCACATTGCAGATTTAACGAGCAGTGTATAAGCCTACTGATTAGCCTTGATTATTCCTAATTTAACAATAATGCACACACACAAACGGGTTAGTAACTAATTCAGCAGTTACGTCAATTCACGAGATTAAACCCTCACATCGATTAACAAGTGCGATACTTAATAATTCAATCGGATTCACAACGAATAACAGAGCATAGTCCGAATTCGAACAGTACTCAAATATTCAAGTCGAAATCACGACGAATAATCAAAGTACAAGCTCAATTTGAGCAGCACTCGGACAATCGTTGGATAGTTATAATCGATCGGACGTTGAATCGTAATAGCGATCGAGTTATTACCCTGATTGCGGCAGCACTTCGTGAATTGTGTGTGTTATTGAACTGATTGTGATATAACTCTTCGTACACAACGAATTTCTTCGTCGAAATAAGAACAGAAGGCAAGTCCCGATGTCTACTATTTATACTAATTTTTGGGACTCCCTTACGGACCGTATGCCTGATCCCTTACGGTCCGTAAGCTAAGCAGTCTAATTATAGGCTGCCTAGGCTCGGGACTAGGTTTGCTGATTCAATAATTTGGACAAATCAGATTGTCCCAACGTTTTATTTAGATAACTATCAACTAGGGTTTGCCCCCCTCGAGTTTTAGGGGCCCTGATCCTGATTCCGATTGTTCTGAAATTTTTAGGGTTAATGCAGAATTACTTGGGTGTCTCAATTAGGGTTTTCTTATTGTCTAATTATCGTCCTAATTATTGATTTTAGTGACAGTTGTTACACTGGTGGATAACCAATTAACTCAAAGCATCTATCAACAGTATGACCAATCATGTTACAATGTGTACACTTTAAATTTGGATTAGGCCCTCTTTGATTTGATACTCTTTTCTTAGATTCAAATGACTGGTTAGGTTTAGACACAAAAGATACATTCTGACCTTTTAAACTACCACTAGACATCCTATGTGATTCCTCCCTAGAAACCACAGCAAAAGCAACCTTGACAGATGGAAAGACCTCTCTGGTTAAAAGATTAGTTCTTACAGGTTGATAAACATCATCTAACCCCATAAGAAACTACATTAACTTGATTAACATAGAAAAATCATTATAGTCTTTAGCAGCTTTACAAGAACAAGTGGGCAGTTTGAGCATAGCATCAAACTGTTTCCACATAGTAGTCAGCCTATTATAATAGTCAGCCACTGTTGAACCATTTTGTGAAATACAATTTATTTTTTTATACAAATCATATACCACAGAACCATCCACCTTGTCATAGGTTTCTTGTAAATCATCCCAAACCTCAGAAGCATATGTAGAAAATACTTGACCCAAAAATAACTCTTCTGACACAGAGTTTAATAACCATGTTAACACAACAGAGTTACATCTATCCCATTGACTAGCAAGCACATCATCTTCAGTAGATTTTTTACATTTTCCATTAACAAAGCCAAATTTATTCTTGGCTTCTAAAGCTAATTTCATAGAACTTGACCAGACAGAATAATTCTCAGTATCCTTCAACTTAACACTAACAATAGTCAATGCACTTGAATCACTAGGATGAAGATATAATGGATCTCCTACATCTAACTTACTTATTAATGTCTGAGATGAACTAGCATTTGGATCAGGTAAAACCATGATAACAGATAAACCAGATAAGACAAATACACAATCAAAGAAACAAACAACCAATCAAACAGAATTAAAAAAACAACAAGACACCAGCAAGACTGTATTAGAGGCCAGATTCCAGGTTCATCACTCTAAAGGTGCCTGGACAAGCATAACACAGTTGCAACAACACAAGACACAACTAAAACCAGAAACAATACAATACAAACACAACAAAGGTGCCGGTCCTCACTACCCCGACTTCAACTAGCCAACCAATGAAAAAGAGGGAAAAGAATACTCTTACAATGGGTGCTAATATCTTCACAAGTATTAGATCTGTAGTTTTCTAGAACTTCAAACCTAATACAAAATACCAATAATACCACTTCAGGTTAGTTTGCCCTGAAACTTCAAGGTTTCAGAGACTAACGCAGAAGTTTGATCCGAACCAGCAGATACCCTAACTTTAGGGTTTCGTCAACACAGAACAAGCACTTCAAGAATCAATAGATCTGAGAAGATCTGTCAGCACAACACGGTTTCCGAGGAGAAGAAACCCTATCACAAACAAGACAACAAATCAGATAATATGCAGCGGAAATCCCAAGAATCAAACAAGACGGAGCTATTCTTGCTCTGATACCATGTAAAAATGGTACAGATCTAACAAGAACAACTTGAATACACCGAAAATAGTGACAAAACAGATGACAAAACTTTATTTCTTATCCAACCCAAAAACAACCCAACCAAACCCTAGATCTCAAGAATCTGAGATCTTAACAATACAAAGTACAAGTTCAACAGATTGAAGAAATCTGTTGAACATAAACTGAAGAATACAAATACAAGATACAAAAGGATATAAAACGAAGAGATTAACACAATCTCTTAGACAACAAGAATCTCAACACTAAGATCAACTCCAGAAGAAGATCTTCAACACCAGAAGTTGTGCACGAACAATACTGAGAGAGAGCAAGTAAAACCCTAGAAAATATCTTGACTGCTGAACTGTAACCTTCTCTCTCTTCTCTTATATAATCAGATGAAACCAAAGTTACACTTTACCCCTTGCACTTCCAAAGATGTAAACAATACAGTCCTTCAGCCCATAACAGCTCATAACAATTCTGTTAACAAGTAACAGCCCAGTAACAAACATAACAACCCAACAACAGATATAAAGCCCAATATGTTTATTACATGAAGTAGAAATGTAATAGTGAAATTATACACTTTTAACAAGACATTTGCTCATGAAACAAACAGCTGAACTAGTAAGAGGTCTGAACAATTAAGAGCCCCAATAAGAAGTAAACAAACAACCCTTAAGCGGTGTTTGGCAACTTCTGAATGGTTAAGTGCTGAATCAGTAAGAGGTCTGAATCATTAAGTGTTGAACCAGTAAGAGGTCTGAACAGTTAAGAGCCAGAAACCGTTCAGAGGCAAATGTCTGACCAATTCAGATTAGAGGTCTTAACCATTCAGACTCGGTATAAAACTTAACCATTCAGAGGCAAATGTCTGAACCATTCACACATTTGCTCGCGAAACAAACAGTCTGAATTATTAAGTGCTGAATCAGTAAGAGGTATAAACCATTAATAACTTCATTAAGAGGTAAACAAACAGCCCATTACTCTACGATTGCTTGTCATATTATTCTTTTGAGTAAATTACAATTTACCTCCCTATAATTTTGGACAAATTCACTTTGGTTCCCGATTTCAAAAACTTTAGGTTTTCACATTCCCTGCTTCTTTTTTCTTGCACTTTACCTCCCTGCTTCAAAAAACTTATACCATATTGTATATAATCTTAAAAGGCAAAGTCGGTGGATTTTCCACCGGCTTTGCCTTCCTGCCCCTGTACTTTAATAATATTGCAATTTTAGCCCTTTGATTTTGATACCTTTAAAGTTTCATAAAATGTCAAATTTAGTCCCTAAACCTTCTACTTTGAATTTTCAAAACCATAACCTCATCTTTCAAACTTTGTCAGCACCAACCCTCTACTTTGGTTTTCCACCATCACCCCCTTAGCTCTTACAAAGTTACGCCACCAGGCAGTCAGGCACCAACCCTCCTCTTTTGTATTTCCACCAACACCCCCTCATCTTTTACACATTTTTCTGCCACCACCCCTATACTTTTACACTGTCATTTTTAGACTTTGCTTTTTTACCCCTTGCTCTATTACTTCATCTTTACACCCGCCCAACCTTAAAAAATTGTAACCGTGACCCCTAGACTACAACTCCTACTTTTCCAAATGCCAGTGCATTGTGTTTTACGAAATGTCTTTGAAACTGTTTTTTACACTTTGTGTCTACATTTGTGTTTTACGCTTTTTTTTTTGTAATTGTATTTTACGTACTGCGTTTTACGAATCGTGTTTTCTCTTACTATATGTTTCCACCCGTCGCTTGCCGCCGCAACGCGCGACGGGCAAAATACTAGTTATTTCAAAAGAAAAAAAAACACAGTGGACCAAAATTGGGTCTTAGGTTTGCCTTCAACCATGTTTATAAAAACGAGATAAAACCCTTGACCAAGTATTTAATTAAGGTTTATTTATAATAATATTTTTTCACAACAATTGGCATATTGTTTATGTGTTATGGGAAAATAATCTTTTTGCTGATTTTGGTTTGTAAATTTTTTTGATTATCTTTTTTATCAAAAGGATTTAGGTGTTTAATTGATAATCAACATTTTTTTTTTATTTAGGGTGTATGGGGTGGTTAGACATTTGAAAGTGGTACACTTCAAAATCAACCAATGAGAGTGTGTCATGTCATTCAATGAAAACTATGCTCAAAAGTGTTGCTAATGGTTAGACACTTCATGAATTGGTAAGCTATTTATAAAAAAAAATGTGTGATTGGTTGAGATGGCATAGACCCCACCACACACACCCCCTCTCTCTCCTTCCCACCTTTCACCGCTTCGGCAACCGGTCACCGAATCACCAAACTTACCGATCGGCAAAATGGGTCGGCGATGGTGTTCCCACTCGGCAAACCCATTTGCCGATGGTGGTTTGCCGCCCACTCCCCATACCCTTAGAGTGCTTGAAACGTAGGAAGCAATGAGTGATTTGTGTTGACTTTTTAGTTTTTGAAAAGTTTTCATGTCTTATCGAGTAAAGTAGTCATGGTTAGAATAATTGAATCCACCATTTTTCCATAATGGGTTGTTAATGTTACAGGCTATTGATTAGCGTGAGACAAATATAATTAGCGACCCACATTATTCCATATCTAAATTATCAACTACTTTATCCATATAGAACTTGTACATATAGCTTTGGGAGCTTTTCAAAAAAAAAAATAGAATTTTCCTTTTTAACCCTAAGGTTTTAATCTTTGATAATTTACCCTATAGTTTTAATCTTTGACAATTTAATCTTAAAGTTTTAATCTTTGTTTCCTTTTTAACCCTAAAGTTTTAATCTTTGACAATTTAAGTTTAAAGTTTCACTTCTAATTCAAAGTTTCTATTTTTTGCGATTTAACCACTATGATTTTTTTTTACTTATGTGTTGTAATCTTGGCTTTAGGGGTTTCTCAAAGAAAAAATGATTATGATATAGTTGTTGTAACCTTGGCTTTGGGTTTTTTTTTAAAAAAAAAATGATTTTTGTACTTTTCACCCAAAAGTATTTTATAAATTACTTTTAATTCAAAACTATTTGTTTTTTTACTTTTAACACAAAATTTTTTACCTTTTGCAATCTATCCTCACAACTTTTTTAACTTTCAACTTTGGTCCTTTATAGTTTCATTTTCCGCAAATTTTTCGCTTTATACTTCGTTCTAAATTTTATGACTTAACATATCACAACGTGCGTCTTTGGTTTAACGTTTTTACGTTTCGTTTTAAATTCTGCGAGTTAATATGATGCAACGTGCGTGTGTAGGTGAACGTTTTTACATCGTCTATTTTTTCCCCGTTTGACAGTTTCAACATAACGTGCGCGTCCTAAATTGACTTAGTTATAACTTAAGAATCCCCGCCGCATTGCGGCGGGTCGTAATTATAGTTTATATCAATTTGGGAGTAACTCAATACTTAGAGCATTCACATCCATCCCACTAAATTGTGTGAGTGGGGTTTTTATAATATGAAGAGTGGTTGTGAGTAGAGAAGAGAGAAAATGTTACTGTTCATCTGTATATTTTGAAAAGACACTGTTCACACCCTATAATTTTTTAATATATTTTGAAAGTGGTTGTGAGTGAAGGAGAGAGAAAAGATAATGATAAAGGTATAAAAATATATTATTTAATTGAAAGGGAGAGAAAAAATGTAGTGTATTTTAGTGTAATTTAGGGTGAAAAAAATGGTGGAATGGATGTGAATGCTCTTATACTATTGATGAATTAGATAAAATTTGAGATAGTAGGAGGTTATCGAATTAATCCCATGGTATATGTCTTTAAAAATAAAAGTGGCCCACATTTAGGTGACGGGGTAAGATCAAATAAAAAGTTTATTTTGTCTAAGTAGGATGAGAAGTAATCTTAACCATTCATTTTTCAAATCAATAGTTAAGATGAAAGTGTAGGAGAAAGGATGAGTGCAAAATTATCTTAGGAAAATCCTATTTCACCCTCGTTTTTTAAACGTTCATAACTTTTTTATACGAAATTATTTTTTCATAAAAATTTCACCGTAAAATCGAGCGTCTTTTTATCTTTAATTTGAGTACCATATTGCTATATATAAAATATGAAGACTAAAAAAATCCACTAAAATGTGTTGTATTTCTATTTTGTATAACATTTTTTTGCTATATTTTTTTACTATATTTTTGTGCTTAATTTTTTTGTCTTAAATTTTTTTTTCTCAATTTTTGTGCTGAATTTTTTTGTACTACATTTTTTGTGCTGAATTTTTTCGTGCTATATTTTTTGTACTAGATTTTTTGTCTTAGATTTTTTTGTGCTATATTTTTTATGCTATATTTTTTGTACTAGATTTTTTGTGCTAGATTTTTTTGTGCTATATTTTTTGTACTACATTTTTTGTGCTATATTTTTTTGTACTGGATTTTTTGTGATAGATTTTTTTGTACTATATTTTTTTTTGTATTTTTAAAAAACAAAAGGGGTTGCACATGTTATTTTCACTCCTATTTATAAGGACCATAATGCCCTTCATTCCTACTTATTAGGAATGCTACATGTCATCATCACAATTCTTCTTAGACCCCCCGTAGTAGGACGTTTTTTTTTTAAATTAAAAAAACGCCTAAAAACGCCCCCAAACCATTACACCCGGCGTTTTTTTTTAATTCAAAAAAAGCCCCCTTGGCGTTTTTTGAAGCACGCCTTGCCCCCTTCTCCTTGTCCAATCATCTTTCATCTCCCTTTTTGTTATCCAATAAGATTTTTATGTGTTTTTTCTTTATTTTATTTAATGCCCAGTAATGCCCTATCCTCACGACACTCATTTTAGAAAACGCCCAACAATGCTCATTTGCTGACTGGACAGTCACATGGCGTAAAATGCCCTAAGTGGGGGCATTATCTTCCCCTTCTATTACACATGGTCTTAGAATATTTAGGCAAAATCCACTTTTTAATGAATATTTTCTCAGTGTATCAAAATGCAGTAATTTACAATATGTTGATTTCAGTGTTCTGAGTTTAATCGGTTTTTTATCATACGTTGACAAAAAGAAATTAATTAGTTGAGTATGTTGATTTCAGTGTTCTGAGTTTAATCGGTTTTTTATCATACGTTGACAAAAAGAAATTATTAATTAGTTGAAACCGATATTATGACATATATGTGCACACACGTATGCATATATTTTTTTTAAAAACAATTGTGTTTAAATATTTAATGACGGTGGATAATTTGCACTAGTTTCCTATTTGTGATGTTGATCGTTGTTATTTGAAAATAACTTGGCGTTGAACATTCGATTGTATCTCGAGACCTCCGTTTTGCAATCAAAATAACATCGATCAGTGTTAGCTCGTAACTAGGGATGAGCATGTGGTACCAGATACCGATACCATACAGATACCGTACCGGTACCGTCCCGTACCGATACCATACCGGTTGTATTCGGTATCGGTATCAGCATTACGTTTTACCATTTTTTGGGTCGGGATTTTCAGGATTGGTACCGGTATTTTTCGGTAATACCGAATTAGTAACGATTTCCCACTACATAGGAATTTCCCACCCATAATTCATGTACTGTTAGATATTTTTATAGAATATTAAGAGTCGGTACTCATATCCCTTGCCTAGTATATACACTTAGGGGTTGTTTGGCAACATCTGAATGGTTAAGTGCTGAACCAGTAAGAGGTCTGAACCATTAAGTGTTGAACCATTAAGTGTTGAACCAGTAAGAGGACTGAACCATTAAGAGCCTGTATAATGCTTAACCGTTTAGAGAGAAATGATTGACCGATTCAAATTAGAGGTCTTAACCATTCAGACTCTGTATAATGTTTAACCATTCAGAGGCAAATGTTTGAACTATTCAGACATTTGCTCGTGAAACAAACAGTCTGAACCATTAAGTGACGAACCAGTAAGAGGTCTGAACCATTAAGAGACTCATTAAGAGGTAAACAAACAGCCCCTTACACTTTAGTTAAATTTTAGTTTATCAGTTAAACTTTAGTTCATTCTTGTATTTCCTATACAAACTTTATTCAATTCATTCTAGTATACACACTTGGACAGTATGCTGCAACATTGTATATTGAGCTTTGCTTTGTTAACACTGTCACTAAAGTTCACTCACATTACAACTGGATACCAAGTGTTGATGTGGAGATATATTATTGATAAGGGTGTGCATATATATGGCGAATGTGTGATAAGGATGTACATGTATCAAATGTATATCTTGACTTGTGAATTATACAAATAAATTATAAACTTCATGAAGAGAAAGTGTATATGACTAAAGTATCAATTTAAGAATTCGGTATCAACCGGTATCATACCGAAAAACCGGTACCGGTATCGTACCGGAATTTTCGGTACGGTATTCGGTATCAACTTTTCATGAATATTGGGATCGGGATTTTCGGGATCGGTATCAGTTCGGTATCGGTTCGGTACCGTGCTCATCCCTACTCTTAACAACACTATGTAAATTTGTCAGACACATACCTACATCGTTTAAAATAATATAACAACATTGTGGAGTATTTTTGTAGATATGATGCCAGTTTCAAAAACTATTTCACAACTAATGCCACTCTCAAAAGTTTTTCACAATTAGTGCAAAAGCCATTCAAAATGGCAAATTCACATGAGATGTAGGCTTTGTCAGGAAAAATCAGTGAATGTGTAAGACTTCATAATTTATAAAGGTACAAAAGCCATTCAAAATGGCGAAATCTGCAAAAACCTTACACATAAAGCCATTCAAAATGGCGAAATCTGCACATAAAGCCATTCAAAATGGCAAAATCTGCAAAATCTTACACATTTTCCATTCAAATTGGCAAAGCAACTTATGAAATTCGCCCTTTCAAGCTTCATTGGCGAAGCAAGTACATGTAATGGCCTGCGACCCGAAACAATCACGAGAATCAATACCCCAAAACTGTAGATGTCGGTTTTTTTCTATCAAGAACTCGCAGCCACCATATTCTGGTGCCACATAGCAAAGTCTTCCCCTCATACTCGTCGTGCTGCTTAATTCTCGACTAAACACATCGCCACTATACATTTCAGTGTTGTTCTTTGAATTCTTCCCAAAACTGATCTCTGATGCCTTTTCGCTTTCCGTTTCCATCCGAAGATTTTGAGTTTGAGTCTTCGTTTAATCTTCTTTTCGACCCACTTATTAGTGAGTTCATCAAGACGTTCTTCCTTCCACCACTCTTGCATTTTCCTATGCTGTTTCCACTCTCTATGCTCTTCATGTTCTTCATGTCTAGAAGTTTTGTTCTCGTTACAACTGTTTAACTTCGGTGACTGATCAAACTCTCATTTTTTTTAAACTGTGAAAATTGACGATTCATATGGCAAGATCGCCCTTTAAGCACTTTTTAAAAATGGGCCAGAAATCGCGATTTAGAATGGCAAGATCGTCATAATTCGCCATTTAGAATGGCAACATCATAATCCGCCATTTATAATGGCATCTTGTCAGTACTTACTAGAATCCGCCATTAACAATGGCTTAAAGTGCAGAATTCGCCATTCAAAATGGCTTTTGTACCTTCACCAATGATTATAACTTACACATTCACTGATTTTTCCTGACAAAACCTTCATCTCATGTAAATTTGCCATTTTGAATGGCTTTGGCATTATAAGTGTGAAATATTTTTGAGAGTAACATTAGTTGTGAAATATTTTTTGCAAACTAGCATTATTTCTACCAAAAACTCCAACATTGTGTAAAATCTCTAGACCTCCATTTTGCAATCAAAATAACATCGATCAGTCTTGGCGCGTAACAACACTATGTAAATTTGTTAGACACATACCTACATTGTTTAAAATGATATAACAACATTGTGTAAAATAATATAATATCACAGTTATATCTCACAGTGTATCATATTATCTATATGAATACAAAGTCTTGATGAACAGTAATTGTTAATTTTTAAGTATTTTTTTTATTTTTAGTGATATTTTATTTCTTATTCATTTATTTTTTTAGTAATAAATAGTAATTTAAATTCTTGTAGTTGTTTTTTATGGTAGTATTTTATTTATTTAGCATTAAATATGATTATTTGTTAACTTTTTGTAAAATTGTAAATCTACATATACAGATTAGATATATATTTTATATGCCTACTTATTTTTTAAGGTTTCAAGTTATTGGCCCGTGCATTGTGATGGTACGTTACTGCGGGCGTTGGGTCTGTATCGGTTTGATTTGTTGCAGTACCAGTACGATTTATGTACTCGGTATAGAAATCAACATGTGTTGTTCTAACTGTATCAATCGATTCAGATTGTCACGATACTAGTACCGATATTCATTTATCGTCACAGACAGAGTTGTAAAAATGAAAATCTTTTGAAAACGGAAACGATAAAAATGAATACAGGTATCGGTTCCAATGTTGTTTGGGACGGTACGCCATCGTTAACTTGATTATTCGTTAAGTTTTTGTAAAATTGTAAATCTACATCTATGTTTATTTATTTTTTAAGATTGCAAGTTATTTGCCAGCGCATTGTGATCGTACTTTACCTCGGGCGTTGGATCGGTATCGGGTTGATTCGTTACAGTACCGGTATGCTTTATGTGCTCGGTATAGAAATCAACATGTGTTGTTCAAACGGTATCATTCGATTCAGATTGTCACGATACTGGTACCGATATTCATTTATCGTCACAGACAAAGTCGTAAAAATGAAAATCTTTTGAAAACGGAAACGGAAACGATAAAATGAATATACGTATCGGTTCCAATGTTGTTTGGGATGGTACGCCATCTATTCAATATCAATTCATCGAAAGAAAAAACAATAAAGATAAATACTGGTACCGAACTGATGTTGTTCATTCGATTTCGATTTGGGATGGTACGCCAGTTTAGCGAAAGAGAAAACAATAAAAATAAATACAGGTACCGAACTGATGTTCATTCGGTTTCGATTCGGTTCACTATGATATCTATTATCAAACAAGAAACCATAAAAAGTAATAAATAACGGTACTGATGTTATTCGGTTTGGTACAGTATGGTTGCGATGTGATCTTAGCTTATTGAAAGCAAAACAATAAAAATAAACACCAGTACCGATACAAATATTGTTCAGTTGGTTTGGATTCGGTTTGGTACGATAGCAGCACTGTCACACCCCAACCGATGGCGGAATCACCGGGGCGCGACACTGAGCGAAACAGATTGTTCAAAGAAATTCCATAACAACTATTATTACCGAATAGTTTAAATATCACGTCCCATACCGTGACCCATAAGATAAATTTAGTTATTACAGACATAGGTATTCTTCAAACAAAACATGTTCCGACAACTCAGATTTAAATACATAAATATAAATTGTCTTGGTTTCTAGACTCTTTCCTAGCCTCGATTTCACAGCAGATAGAGCAAGTAGGCATCCTAAACACCTGTTACATACGTTAAAATAAGGTCAATACATATAATGTAAAGGTGAGCATACAAGTTTGATAATAGCATATAGAGTTTGAATAGATTACGCATAACCAGCACGTACACAGAGAGCAATGATGCATGTAAATTATCGACATGGACCTATCAATACCAGTGACTGCGGGTTGACTGTCCGAGACAGTTCGCAATACATGATCACCACCGTAAATCATGCAAGTAGGTTGTCCTTAACAACCCCCGGGTAAACGGGTGCTGAGTCCAAACTATAGTACTATGTTGCTAAGGCAGGTAGACAACTTTCCACGTGTAAACATAATAACAGGCATACATTTAATAATGTAATACATGCAATCGGTTAGCGTTCAAATAGTTTGTATAGTGTGTTCGATGTGATTTTGATAAGTAACTTATGTAACACCCAAAAGTGCTAAAGCAAAAAGGGTTCGAGTATACTCACAGTGATTGATTGTGGATTGAAGGGAGCGCTGAGAGTAAGATTAGCCTGAATAGTTCGATAGCATAATGATAAGTAACGCGGAAAAGTAAACAATTATAGATAGATCGAATAGGCTGGTCGATCGAACGGCAGGTTCGATCGGACGGCCTGTTCGATCGGCTAGTATATCCGATTGGACAGTCATGTTCGATCGGCCGGTTGGCTCGATCGGCTGGACCATTCGAGTGGATTGTTTCTTCCTCTGGTGTGTTTGTGTTAGAGGATTTGAACTTTTGAAGTTTTTGTTGCAGTATTTGAGAACACTGAAGTGTTCCTACCTTTCAAGTCGGTCGATCGAGCGGTTCGCTCGATCGGCTAGCTCACTCGATCGGCTAGCTCACTCGATCGGCTAGGAGTTTCAGGATTAGTCCTCAACTGAATGTCACTCGATCGAATAGTCTGTTCGATCGGCTGGCATTCCCTACTACGAACAAGTTGTGAAAACGATTAAGTGTTGAAGCATAGTATCTCATGATCCGAACAGTAATGTTTACCCATCGAGTGACCCATTCGATTGAACATTACCTCGTCAATACTATACTTCGAAAGTTTGGAAGTGTGGGACCCTCTGCTAGCCGATCGGCTGGCCCGGTCGATCGGCTGGCATGTCCGATCGGCTGGGCTGTTCGAACAGCCTAGCCGTTCGGCCAGCATTTCTGACCTGGTCGGCCTTTCGTCTAACACTTGGTTGGTTGTTTGTTTATCATTCTTTTAAGGTATCTTGACAACGTGTTGAACTATGATAACCTTCGTTCCTACCTGTTCCCTTGGCTCGAACAGGAATCACCCAAGTCCGACCGGTTGAACGGTTCGGAATGTCGGTTTAGAGTTTAACCCGAAATCGGTGAACCTTGTTCCTAGAACCCGAATCTTGAACCTTTTAATCTATTTGAATGGTTAGTTAGCTGGTTCAAGCTCTGTTTCTACCGGTTTGAAAGCATTGAGTGTAAAAGAGTTGAAAGAAAGTCGGAAATCCTTCTTTCAATCCTTCACATCATGAAAATGTTTAGATCTTTGATGGATCTTACTTGTTTATGTGGAAATCGGTTAGATCTAAGCTAATCATAGTGGAATGAGGCCAAAACATGATGTTCTTAATGAACACCATGATGACATCACCCAAGAACACTTAGATCTTGGTGATTTCATGGTTAGAATCCAAGTTTTGAAAGATAGAAAGGTGTAGAGTCAAGTAATGATCAAGAACGTACAAGAATTAGAGTGAAAACTTACCGGGATTGAGAGAAATCTGAGAAAAGGTGAAGAAGATAGCTGGTTCGGTTAGAGCTTTCCAAAAATGGAAAGTATGATAGTGACAGCCCTATTTATAGGCTTCCAAAAGAGGAAAGTGGCAGCCGATCGGCTGGGAGATCCGATCGAGTGGGCTGCTCGATCAGCTGGCAAGGTGCTAGCCGATCGGCTGGCCTGTTCGGTCAGGATGCTTCCTGTTCGATCCGCCACGCACTTCGAGTATTTTGCGACGATTTTCGACGTTTCGATTTCGATGGACGATGATACGGATACGATAGAGTTCCTAGTCAAATTACTTTTAATCCCAACCACTATATCTAACATACAATCTTCTATAAGTCACGTTTCGATGTCGGTTTCGATTGGGTTCGATTGCTTTTCGAGTTTCGATTCGATTTTCGATTGATTTGCTTGAATACCATACCAAACATAAAGTTGACACGCACAAGTAACACATAAGGCACACACACACGTATAACAATACCACAATTCAATAATTCGAGTCTCGAGTTTGATTGATCGTTAGATCGGTTTGATTACTGATTAGGTTAACTTTATCGCATTGTTACTTCCTATCATTCTCAGTTGTAGATCGGTTCGCATTAAAACACGTTTGATTACTTCGATTCTTGTTAATTACAACACGTACTCCACATAATACAACAAAAACACGAAATCGCCTAACTACAGTCAAAGAAAGTCAAAGTTGACTTGGACTTTGACTTTGACTTTGACATTCGGAAACACGGGGTGTTACAGCCTCCCCTTGTTTAGGGAATTTCGTCCCGAAATTAGGCTCGAAGGCTACACGACACTGTGATTTACCAATTTGATGCTTCAGATCTATTTATTTAAACAACTGCGGGTACTTGGCCTTCATGTCGCTTTCGAGTTCCCAAGTGAACTCCGCGCCTCGTTTTTTTTTTAAGTGTAGTAATATTATACCCATATTATTAATAAAATGTTCAATTTTTTATTGTATAACTCTTATTTACCTGTTCTAACAGCGAGTTGAGTCATTTAATTAATTGTAAAAGAAGGTAGATACACATATAGTTAACTAGAAATTTATGGAACAACAATAGGCACGTGTATGCCTTGTGTTGGTATGTGAGTACGTACTAGCCACGAATGCATAGAATAGTTGATTTAAGTTTAAAACAGATTTAGATAATAACTTGATTAGAATTTTAATTTGTTAACGACCAAATTTATAAATCAATTCAATCATAAGCCTTGGAAAAAATCATCTTTCCAAGACATAGGGGATTGCATGTTTGATCATATTTGTGTTCGGCCAACACAATAGGCAAGTTCATGCCTTATGTTGGCACATTCGAACCCACAACTTAGAAATTTTGAATTTTGACATGTTATCTAGTTCCCAATTCACTGATCAAATGCCTAAAAGTTCAATCAGCTAGATAATCAAGATCTAGAACATCCAATCCTCCAAGATGACGAACTATCGAATATCTAAGTCGAAAAATCTTACCACAGAGTTTTTGGTGGGATTTAAGCGACCACACAAGAAAGTGGTATCCAAATGTTAACAATTTCTGAATCACCGGTGTTGTAATACTAGCTAAAGCATACTGGAGGGGTATGGTCCCAAATCTCGCATCGAAGCGGTCGCAAGTGACCATCACCTTTACCAAATACTCCCACTAGCAAGGATTTATCTGCGTCCGCGCGGGCACGCGCGAACGCGGTTAGCGATTCCAATCAGTCAAGTGATGAGAAGACTTACCTTGTGCATGAAAACGGATGTTTTCGTCACGAAAAGGGATGCAGTAACAACAGTAGTTACCGCACGTAGCGATGCGGCTTAGCACCGCATCCTATACTTATCTTCAGCAAAGCAAGGGACGTGAACACAACCGCGGTTACCGCACGACAAGGATGCGGCCAGCACCGCATCCTGTTGACAACGCAAGTGGGACTGACAGTTTGGCTCAATTGTCCAAAACAGCAAGTAGCACTAACAATAGTCACATGTCTAGACCACACACATGCAACGCTGGCGAACAGACTGACAGTCACAGCAGGACGTGGCATCACCTCCGTAACCTACGCGCCTGACACACCTGCAAAGGGCTGCGTGTTGTCAGTCTAGCCACTCAATTACCCTCCTTCACTCTTCGGCTATATATACTCATCTCGGACTAGGTTTGAGGTATCGCTTATCAACTCTCTCTCACACTTACTACTATCACACACTTTGCTCTCAAGCAAATACTGATTCTCACACCAGAGAGTGGTAACAAGGAGCACCCTCCACCCCAGCCTCCTTGTTACGAGTCATTGTGTGTTTTCCTTGTGCAGGAGACAGATCAGCGGACGATCCAGCCACCGATCCTCGGAAAGAAAGGATTAACCCTACTTGACGAGACCCGTGAATTAACCTCCCCTGGTTAACCATTGTTTCATCACATACCGATGTATTGTTTGGTGCATGATTATTTTCCAGGAAGTAGGGGTGTTCGGAATTCGTTTCGAATTCGAAAAATTCGAAATTCGTTTAAATTCGATTCGATTATTAAGAATTCGTTTCGATTATAAGAATTCGAATTCGATTCAATTCGAGTCAAGTAAATCGAATACAAATCGAATACGAATTTACAATTTCAAATTCAATTCGATTCGAAATTCGAATAAAAGTTATACATTTTTATTTATTATTTTTATATATAATACAAATATAACTTTTATTAGGCTATACTACAAATTATTTTCAAAATTTATTCTAAGTATTAAAATTACCCATTACCAAACCAACTACATGACCCATAACTAAAACCTAAGTAACAAATCTATCAATAGATTTCTAACACTAAAAATATTAACTTGTAATACGGAGTGGTTATTCCCGATTTTTCGTTTTGAATTTTAGATTAATGATACTTTATTTGGTACTGCTTTTATATGATATCTTGCTTTATGGTTGCTTTAAAATTTTTGTTTCATTTTGATAGTTTTTACGTGTTTTTAAAGAATCTAAATCAAATCGAATTTATTCGAATTCGAATTTTTAATCGAATAAGAATTGGGTTTTTTATTCAAATACGAATTCGAATCGAATTTTGAAGAATTTAATCGAATTCGAATCGAATACGAATTCAACGGAAAATAAAAATTATTCGAATAATTCGATTTGAATAATTCGAAAATTCGATATTCGATTCGATGAACACCCCTACCAGGAAGTGTTAAGGTTGCACAATGTAATTTGTATTAAAAAGGTTTATTAAAAATTTCATAACTTAAGTCCAGAACATCAAGATTTTATACAAAGTGTTACAGAGGTTTACCTGATTTCAAAGGCAAAGAATTGGAGGGTCGACGGACTTCAAAAATGTTATGTTTTTATTTCTATTTATAAAAATCTACTATAATGGTCCATGTAGTCAAGTATATTCATTACGTAAACGGTCTCTCTAATAATAAATGGGTAGTTTAGTCAGTTTACCTGGATTTAACAGAAAAGTTAACGTATGTTGGCCTTAGTACCCCAAGTTGTTACAAAACTGAAACCATAAAACCTGATCTTGTTACTCGAAAACCTTAGTACCTAAATGTGTTACTTTTGTTAAACCACAAGGATTATATATTTAGTTAAAATTTAATAGCAAATACAAAACTGAATAAAATATGTATTTTTTTATAAAATTATATTATCCAATTTCGAATAAACGTGGCGGTTTGGTTCGACATTCATATACCCGTGTTTGATTAGATCGAAACCCAAATTCAAAATTCGATTAGGGTAAGGACCTAGTTCATATTTTCGATACTATAATTTGAATTTAATATTCGAATAGGTACGGATTGGATTTCAGGTTTGTAACTGTGATTCAAACTATAAACACCCATAGTTAACCTAACATAAGCATCATCACCTTAATATATACTAAAAGTTGGAAACATTTCAAAACAGGCATATAGATAATATAATTAAAAATGCTTAAAAAGGGTGGAGTTATAGAGTGAATACTAGTGTATTTATAAACAAAGTGAACAAATTCTGGTTATTCATTTACATTATTAAATCGTAAAATACACTAGTGTATATTCATCATCAAATATTGGTCATTGATTTATACTTATGTGTTGATAATCAAGGGTTATGATTAGTTCACACAGTTTACTATCAAGGGATTGTTCAAAAATGAACCTAGCTTTGCTAGAAAACAAAATGAAAGAAACATCATATTTATATACTATTAATTCAAAACAATGTTATGCATCATTGTTTGTACTTTGTGCTTATAGGATGTTTTTTTGCAATGGTTGGTTGCACATATTGTTTTAGGGTTGCATATATGTATTGTACCTTATGTTTTATGAGTTTTTTAAAAATGTTTGGTTGTAGGTCCATAGGACATTATATTTTATTATTATCTTTATTTTTATTATTATTTATTTTATGATTTCTTTGTTTTAGTATGCTTACTTATTTAAATCATGTATTTATTTTTGTAATACACATTAAATTATTTTATTTAAATTTTATTCGTGTCCATACACGACGTAAGGTGCGTTTGTGGTTCAATGTTTTTACGTCTATTTTTCTCATATGATAGGTTCGTCGCAACTCGCAAGTCCTATATCGACTTAGTTATTCTTTTCTATGTTTTACGTTTCAGTCTAATTTCTTCGTATTAACACGTCGCAATCGATGTGTGTGGTTCAATGATTTTACATCTATGTTTCGCCCAATGTTACTTTTTTCATTTTTATTTATTTTCTTTTACGAGCTCTTTCTGTGTTGATGGTCGTTGGCGGTAGTATAACACTGGAGCAACTTGGCACGGTTTTATGTTCCCCACTGCAACGTGGGGGCTTAGTATATCATCATAAATGTAGTAATAAAATGCACTACAAAATGTTTCTTACTTTTCTCAAAATGGTTGTAACTTCTCTTAGGCTAAAGGGTATGGTGACATCCCATCCTTGGAGGACTATCCGCCACGTAGGTGCCACGTCATAGTCCTCCCAAGGATGGTCACTAGAGGGTATGGGAGGATGATCCTACCCCACCACTTTTTTTATTTTTTTTTTTAATTTCTATGCCTATGTATAAGTATTGAAGCCTAATGTACAAGTCAAATAACAAAAACAAACAAACAAAGAAACAAAGGGGGCCCACCTGGAGGACCGTCGTGAACGTCCGATCTTCGACGTTGAAGACGGGACATGATGGAGGACGGGGGGGGGGGGGGGGTGGGGGGATGGGGTCGACGCCGGCTTTGCTGGAGGACAGACCGTCCTCCCCTTCCATACCGTGCAGCCTTATACTTAAGGTACGTGCATTATTATGGTGTAACAACTTTTATTAATGTGTCATTTTCAACACGTTGTTACGAACGTGCGTGGTCTAACGTTTTTACGTCTTCTTTTTCGGTGTTGCTTGGCATTGGTGATGGTGTGTTATTAATGTTGTTGGTACGGTTGTACCCCACCGCAACGCGGGGTGCTTCCATCTAGTTCTAATCAATTGGAGTATATGGTATATATGATAACTAGAATTTTGACCCGCCGCGCGTTGCGGCGGGCCGGCGGTATAAAAACACGGCGTACAGACGTAATCAACTGATTGCGATTTTTTTTATTATACAATGACAACCAAAATTACAGTGTGCTTTCCATGCTTTGATTGATTGCCACTGTAGTTGCCGGTGTCATTTCTAGGTGTAGCATTCCTGAAAATCAAAAATAAGGTTATATGTTGGTTAGCTTCAATCTAGTTATGTGAGAAAGCAGATTCGCTAGTAGGGTAAATGGTTTCACAAATTGCGTTCATTTAGGCATACCTTTGTATTCGGAGACGGATGTTGAAGTGACTGCAAGTATGTCTTTGGACTGAATGTTATCTCCAAACCAACATCGTCTTGTCTTCACAAAAGGTTATCACAATCTTGTTTCACGGTGAAGTTTCTACAAGCATCAGATAGTTTCAAACTCAAAAAATAAAGAAATAAAAAATAAAATACATGCCACGTTTAAAGTTACAGCACTACTAGAAAAGGGGACAATTTGCTACAGAAATTTCCTACACAATTTTTTTCATCACAGATTACAACACCTTTATGACGAATTTGCTACAAAAAAAAAATTCATGATTTTGTTACAAATTTTCGATGCATCCATGACGAAAAACGAGAAAACCCTAATTAATTGACAGTTGCGTCACAAATCTGTCAAAAATAACCTACAAAAGGTTAATTATTATTCTTTACCGAATAAATATTTATATAAGCCAAATAAATAAGGGAAAATAATATCGTTTCCTACAAATTTGTGACGAAAAATAAGAAAACCCTAATTAATTGACAGTTCCGTCACAAATCTGTCAGAAATTATATTGTTTCCTACACATTTATGACGAAATATTTATTTTTAATTAACTTAAACCATCCGTCGGAATTCCCTCACAACTTGTGATAAGTTTCCTACAAAATATAAGAAAACCCTATTTAATTGACAGTTGCGTCACAAATCTGTCACAAATAATCTACAAAAGGATAATTATAATTGTTTACCGAATAAATATTAACATATGCAAAATAAAAGGGAAAATGATAGCATTTTTCACACAATTCTGACAAAATATTTATTTATTAATTAAAATAAACCATCCGTCGGGATTGCGTCACAACTTGTGACACATTTCTGACAAATATCCTTGTATCAATACAATTTCCTACGCATTTATGACAAAATGCTTAAATCTATTGCAAATTGTCAAAAAGGCGTAGGAAACAATCCATGTATCAATACAATTTCCTACAGATTTATGACAAAATATAGATTCATTAACCATCCGTCGGGATTGCGTCACAATTTGTGACACATTTCTGACAAATATCCTTGTATCAATACAATTTCCTACGCATTTATGACAAAATGCTTAAATCCATTGCAAATTGTCACAAAGACATAGGAAACAATCCATGTATCAATACAATTTCCTACGCATTTATGACAAAATGCTTAAATCCATTGCAAATGGTCACAAAGGTGTAGGAAACAATCTTGTATCAATACAATTGATTACGGATTTATGACAAAATGCTTAAATCCATTGCAAGCTGTGACACATTTCTTATGATATTTAAGGATTTGTCACAAATGTGTAAGAAACAACCTATATAATTATTCTTATTTTAAATATTAAATGTACGTAACTATGTGGACGTATGCATACGAGTATAATGTGAGTATCTATATATATGTATTTGTGTAAGTGGGTATGTATGTGTACGTATATGCACGTTTGTATGTATGTGTGTATGTATGTGTGTATGTATGTGTGTATGTGTGTATGTATGTATGTGTGTATGTGTGTATGTGTGTATGTGTGTATGTATGTATGTATGTATGTATGTATGTATGTATGTATGTATGTATGTATGTATGTATGTATGTATGTATGTATGTATGTATGTATGTATGTATGTATGTATGTATGTATGTATGTATGTATGTATGTATGTATGTATGTATGTATGTATGTATGTATGTATGTATGTATGTATGTATGTATGTATGTATGTATGTATGTATGTATGTATGTATGTGTGTATGTATGTGTGTATGTGTGTATGTGTGTATGTGTGTATGTGTGTATGTGTGTATGTGTGTATGTGTGTATGTGTGTATGTGTGTATGTGTGTATGTGTGTATGTGTGTATGTGTGTATGTGTGTATGTATGTATGTATGTATGTATGTATGTATGTATGTATGTATGTATGTATGTATGTATGTATGTATGTATGTATGTATGTATGTATGTATGTATGTATGTATGTATGTATGTATGTATGTATGTATGTATGTATGTATGTATGTATGTATGTATGTATGTATGTATGTATGTATGTATGTATGTATGTATGTATGTATGTATGTATGTATGTATGTATGTATGTATGTATGTATGTATGTATGTATGTGTACGTATATGCATGTATGTGTACGTATATGCATGTCTGTATCTATATGTGTATGTGGATGTGATTACATGTGTTATTAAGTGTGCATTTGTATACATGTATGTATGTATGTATGTATGTATGTATGTATGTATGTATGTATGTATGTATGTATGTATGTATGTATGTATGTATGTATGTATGTATGTATGTATGTATGTATGTATGTATGTATGTATGTATGTATGTATGTATGTATGTATGTGTGTGTGTGTGTATGTGTGTGTATGTGTGTATGTGTGTATGTGTGTATGTGTGTATGTGTGTATGTGTGTATGTGTGTATGTGTGTATGTATGTATGTATGTATGTATGTATGTATGTATGTATGTATGTATGTATGTATGTATGTATGTATGTATGTATGTATGTATGTATGTATGTATGTATGTATGTATGTATGTATGTATGTATGTATGTATGTATGTAGGGCTGTCCAAACTCATTCGATTTCCGCTCAGTTTGTAAATGAGCTGCTCGGATCGGTTCGATTCAAATTCAATCCAAGCATGAGCAAAGGTCCGCTCGCTCGATTTCGCTCGAGTTATTTTTATTAATAATTAATATATATATATATATATATATATATTATAGATTTTAAAGATTAAAAGTCCAAAAAATATACTAGCCCAAAAAAACTAAAAGCCCAAAATATATACTAGCCCAAAATATACTGATTGCTCAACCCTGTGGTTTGACTTTCGTAACCATTTCAGTCCACTTCCGTTAACCCCATCCGTTTATTCTGTTAAGTACACGTGAATTGACCATAGTGCCCTTATTAATAAAAAACAAAAAGATAAAATGAGTTAGTTACGGTTTTCGTCCCTGTGGTTTGTCAAATATCACTATTTCAGTCCATTAGTTTAAAAATTGTGATTTAAGTCCCTGTGGTTCACTTTCTTAACCATTTCAGTCGAGTCTCCTAACACCGTCTATTTTACCGTTATTTTTTAATGAAATACCTAAATTACCCTTGTGTTAATTAAATATGGACTTATATGATTTTATTATTGGATTTATATGATTTTATTGTTGTATGACCTATGGACTTAAATTGGATTGTAGGGTTCGACCCATCATGGATTCAGTAGAAGTAGAAGCCTGACACTATTTTTACATATATGGTTCCAAAATTTTAATTTTGGATTTTAGAATGAGAAAATGTCCAGGTAAGTATTATTTTTCAAAGTAATTATGTTAATTGATGATGCAAGGAAGATATTAACTGGGGTGGGGTAATGCGTCGCCGGACATTAAGAGGGTGGGGTTGTGATGCCGGAGAAGATGACCCCGAAAACTTTTGCCGGAAATGAGAGCAGGGATGGAGTGGGATGGGGTAGCGTGGGGTTGTGTTTTAACAAGTGGGTCCTAAAATACAATCTTTTAAATTTCCATGGTTTTTTTATTTAATTAACTCGAGGGTAATTTAGGTATTTCATTAAAAACTTAACGGTAAAATAGACGGTGTTAGGAGACTGGACTGAAATGGTTACCAAAGTGAAACCACAGGGACTGAAATCGCAAAATTTTAAACTAATAGACAGAAATAGTGATTTTTGACAAACCACATGACGAAAACAGTAATTAACTCATTTAGATATCTTTTTGTTTTACCAATTTACCATTTCCCACTTCCCATGTACCTCTTCCTCTTCTCCATACACTAGTTAAGTTTTCAAAATACATTCTCAATTCCCACTCTTCCTCTTCTCTATTACGATTGTCCTACATAAAAACCCTACACCACTTCCTCTTCTCTACATTACGATTGCAGGCTCGCTTGTTTGCTCGCCGCTCGTTTGCTCGCCGGGGCTCGTTCCCATCGGTGGTCTTGTATCCAATAACCTACAGGGGCACGTTTGCATTTGAAGCACAAGGTATGTTGTAACATTCCTATTTTTATAAGAATTATAGGTTTGGTTAAATTTATTAACCACTAGTAACTAGTTTATTTTTAATATAAATATCCAACCTAAATAGTTTTAAACACTATTTTATATAGTTGGTTAAAATATTATAATTAATTGGCCTGTATATGGGTGACCTTTCTAAATAAAATAAAAGTATATAAAAACTTATATTATTAGACAGGGTAGATTGCGGGTAAGTTGAAAATTAGAAATATGAAGTATTTAGACGGACCCATGAATCGTTTAATAACTAAATTATAAAAATACATTATATTTGAACCTACTCTATTTTTAATGAAACTTGATTCAAAATGTAGATACAAATATTCTCGTTCAAATGACATATTCATTGTTTTATAAAACATCATATTTTAGAAGTTATACACGCTAAATAAGCGAAGCAGTTAAATTAATTATAATCTATATATATATTAAATAATATGACAAAAAGCTAAAGATATCAAAAGTCTAAAGATCATGCATGAAAACTTAAATTGTAATATGCATAAACATATACGTGGCTAAATTTTTGAAAGATAAGAATATAAGGTGTCATGCATGAAAACTGCGTGGAAGTTAAAGGAATTAAAAGAATTTAATAAAAATTTACGTGGCTGAATTATTGAAGTAAGAGACTAACAAAATTCGTATGTGGAAGTTAAAGGAATTAAAAGAATTTAATAAAAATTTACGTGGCTGAATTATTGAAGTAAGAGACTAACAAAATTCGTATAAATAGGCGATACATTCAGCCATTCTAAATCGTTCAAACTTTTAACTTTTTCTTCCCACTCTCTATGCGTTCTATGATATATTTTATTATTATTATTTCACCTATAATAATAATAAAGCCCTGCTCGTTTTAAGTATTGTAACTTTCGATCACCGCTACCCTTTCCTATTGATCTGAGTCTCATAACATATGTCAGGGCTCTGCCCGACTAAGTTCGTTGGGATTCTATCTCGGGACATCGGGACAAGGTTGAATTAGGGGTACTATACTTAACACGAGTGCAATATATGTATTTTTATAGTCCAAAAGTTATACCCAAAATTTATACCAGGAGTCTTTCTAGTTGAACCCTAAAATTACACAGTGGGTCCATTCTCTTTGTTTTATTCTCTTTTTGTGATTTACCCAAAACTATTATTTATTATTCTATTTTGTAAACAACTCTCATCAAAAGTCATGCCTATTATTTTATTTACCCAATAGGAAATTCTAATTAAGAAACCCAAGTAATTCTGCATAAACCCTAAAACTTTCAGAACTATCGGAATCAGGATCAGGGCCCCTAAAACTCAAGGGGGTTAAACCCTAATTGATATTTATCTTCAGAAAACGCTGTTCAAATTGGAAATTCATCGTGCGTCGACTCAGCAAGCCTATACCAGTGACAAGGCTACCCTACCCTATTTTGCCACCTCAGGCGATATGCGGAAAGTGTCGCATATTCTTCCGCGACACGCGGGAGGCTTCAATTTTGGGTATAAATAGAGGGGCCTGGCACTTGCACTCTGCTGTTTGTTCGACGATAAAATTCGTCTTACGCTTCGAGTTATAGCCGTTTTACTATAAACACACACAAATCACGAAACGCTGCCACGATAAACAGGGTAATAACTCGATCGCTGCTACGATTCAATATCCGATCGATTGAAACTATCCGACGGGATGTTTAAGTGCTGCTCAAACCTGGGTTATACTTTGTCATTAGTCGTGATTCCGACAGGATGTTTGAGTGCCACCCGAACTCGGGGAATACCTTGTCATTCGTCGTGAAAACGGTGGATGTTTAAGTATTGCACTCTGACATTCGTTGTGAATCCGATGGATGTTTAAGTATCGCACTTTGTCATTCGTTGTGAGGGTTTAATCTCGTGAGTTCATCGTAAATGCTGTATTTGTTATTTACCTAGTTTCGTGTGCATTATCGCTTCAATTAGGTTATCAGGCTTATCCATAGGCTAAACTCTACCCCATACACTTACAATCAAAGTAGATGCTAGTTCTCAGAAGAATCTGAATCATGAAGCTTGTTAATTCAATACTGCATGCTTATAATGTGAGTCATTCTCTTTTTATCAACTGTTTTACAAAACTCCAAATTATTTTCAAAGTTATAATTACAGGGATTAAGTCTTTGTAATCACCAAATTACAGCCGGTATGTGGGGTTTTGTATACATTACTTGATAATCTTCAACATTGGGGCAGCCAATGGGTGATATGACCATAATCACAGACACCACTAGACAGGTGGGCCAGTGGGTCGAGTGATAAAGTACCGTGGGTAGTTGGTTTGATATCAGAAACATTGTAATCGCTCTTAATACTGTAAATTATAACAAATGCGTCGTTTTAGTAAAATGAATGATTCACTCAGTATTTCCCTGCTGACAAAACCTTTTTAAAACGCGTTTCAGGTGATTACAGTAGATTGGAATAAGAATTGGATCCGGAACGTCAGGACTTCAAGAAGTGGCTTATTTTATTAAATTGAATCAAATTAAGAAATCTTGTTTTATAAAATCAAATTTATCTATATTAAAGCTACCATTGTAAAACATGGGTTTTATCCCATCTATTTAATAAATAAAATCCGGTGTTTTCTAAACTCTGATATTTTTCCTAACTCACGGTCCTGATGAAATTTCCGCTGCAATGTTTTTCAAAAGTAATCACCGGTACCACTGGACTGTTCACGGCACCTGATTCCGGCCAGGGTGGGTCAGGGGTCGTGACATATGTGTTTCTGATCTGTTTTTATTTCTTGAACTTCTGTGTTTAGTTCTAAGTTTGAAGCCCTAGTTTGATATTTTGAAAATTGAAGCCCTAGTTACTAGTTTATGCATTGATATCTAATACGAATGTGACCTGAGTTAATAAAGAAACTCAACTCTTGAAGATGCTTCATCAATCGATTTATCTAGATTAATTGTCACTACCACTTCATACTGGACCGAACCACCATGTTTTAGTTGTGATATTTTTATTAACTCTTTGAGTTCTGTACTAAAATTGTAAAAAAAAAAAAAAAAAAAAACAGTTTTGTAAAACAGTTACTGTGTTTAACTTACTTTGTGTTTCTTGAACCGGACGGAATGGTACACCGTACCGAATCGTACCGAAATGAACTTGAACCGCGTACCCGATCCGTGTACCCGCACCGCATACCCGAACCGCATACCCAACCGCGTACCCGATCCGCGTACCCGAACTAGCGAACCGCGAACCATACTAGCGAACCTCTGACTAAGTGCTCTTAAAGCTGCAGGTTGTCGGCCCCAATTAGGGGTACTGGTTTGCGAAACCTCCTGAGCTATTAAATGTAGAGTGTCAAACCACACATCTTGACACAAAAAAAAAGATGAATATTTGAAAGTAGAAGTAAGACTTAAGTAAATAAGTCAACTAACAAGAAAAACACAATAAACTCAACAGGAAAAATCACGAAATGTTAGCTGGAACTGAATGAGTTTATATTAAAAACAAGAGCTGTAAATAATCAAGAATGTCCACATGTTGATCTGACAGTGGTTTGGTCTATATGTGTGTCTCTGTGTGTGTATGTGAAAGAGGGAGGAAAGCGTGCGCGCGCGCGCAAGAGAGAGAGAGATGGTCCTGCACTGCATTTAACAAGACATCACCAGCAGAGTGTAAGGTATTTCAGCACCAACACAAGGTTCCCTTTTTCTAACATAACCCTCCTCACTAAGCATCCTTAGAATCTCTTCATTCAATGATAAGAGGGCCTTTTTCCTTGGTACTTTGTTTATGATGTTGGTTCAGTTCTGTTTGATCATGAAGGAAAACAATATAAATCATACCTGTCACAGCAGATAGTGCAGAGGAGAATCCAGTAATGGAGTTCGACATGCCTGTCATCTTTATTCGGTTCCTCCTTAGGGTGCTGACTGATGATGGTGACTTAGAAAACCGAAAAGGGTATCGGTTAGGAGAGGAGGTTTCGTGATGATGTTATGGCTTATGGGGTGTGAATTGTGAAACTGAGTAACCCCTAAACCTCCACCTTATTCTCCTTATATAAGCACCCAGGAGGAAACCTAATTAGTTACTAAGGGTAATATGGTCCATCAACAATTACCAACTAATTAAATAATAGGTTCTAATATATTTTGATCTCTATAATGTAAATGATTAAGATGGCTATAGATTAAATATTAAGCATAATAATATTTAATCTTACATTCTCCCACTTAGCCGAGTAATCATTTACTATGAGTATTAGATAAGCCTGATCAGGAGTTAACACTCATTTTAGCCTTAAACAAGTACTATAGCAGAAAAATACAGCCGTTGAATCATTATGCGACTCAGGACCCCCATTAATCATACTATAGCCTTAATTTAAAACCTAATCATCATGATCAAAATACGCGTAAGCCCTTTGTTTGATTTGTAACTTTTATTTGTCTATATGCCATTATGTCGACTTGACATATTCTTAGAGACGTACAAAATCAAACTGATGAGGAAAATTAACTAATACTTAGACATTCATAGTACGATATGCAATTTCGCATGGCCATTAATTAATACCCGTCTATGAGCTCTCTTAATAAGACTTATGGGTAATAGCCCTTCAGTTATAGGATCCTTAAGCATATCATGAATGCATTCGATACAAACTTAGTTTCCTCAATTCGTTCATAGACGAATAATTAATTGCGTATCGAAACTTAATGCAGCACCTCTTGAACTGTTACTGTTCAAGGAGTTATGGTAGCTGACTTTATCACACTAATTCTTCAAAACATTATATGGAGTTAATAAACTTATGAGTCCACTGATTAAATTTCCAACAACATTTAGTGACCATGTTATGTCGTTATAACTTAGGTTGTTAATATCAGTGCATTATGACTCCTCCATGAAATAGGTTTTGTCTGCTGACATAAAGATATATCCGAAACTGCATTTTTATAATCTTTGAATATCTCAAAGTTAGAGTAATAAACCGGTTTTAATTCTCACTTCTTCTTTAAATTGTAGTCTCTCGTTTCTTTTAAAGATATTGTAATACTCCATTAGATGCTACACATTAATCTAGACATATCTAGTGTGTTGCAATATGAGTAATATCTAAACGAGTATAGACTTAAACTTACATAAGGCTTCTAATTAATGAAGCGTAAATAAATAATCTCATTTATCCTATTATCCTCTATAGGAGAGCAATATTGATTGTTACATATGTAAGGACCCATTTAATGTTAAACTTATGGAACGAAACTAATATCCCATTGGGTCTATCTCAGTATGTTATGATATCAATCACGTAAGAGATATCTCTGAGTTTTATTATATCAAAGTTTGTGTTAACAATGCTTTGACTTATGTAACATATGCTTGTCAAAGAATGTCATCTATATAGACAAGTTTATTTTAGTTGCTCCCACTCATCTTGAGGTAGGTACATTAATCCACTTGATTCTTGATGAAAATAATTACGTTAGCTTTTCATCACATTATGATGTTTGCATTAACCCATACATGGATATTATTGGCTTACAAATAAAGTGTTCTTTAACCTTCAGTTTGAAACTTTAGGTTGTTATCTAATGAACATGTAAATGTGTCAGCCATTTATTAGGGAAAATCGTTTTAATGTTCATCTAATGTAGCTTAAAACTATTATAAGCTACTAGAACAGTGATGATCCTCAAAGAAATCTTTTGTTAGATATGTAATAAAGATTCTTTAATAATTTATCTCTTCCTGAGTACAACCTTTGACAACCAATCATGCCTCTTTGTGTCTTAACGCTTATATTAGGATTTGATTTAGTTATGAACACTCTTAGGTAATTCAATCAAATCCCAAACGTTATACGAACACATAAAATCAGTTTTACTAGAAAACAGTTTTATTTCATTTAGAGGATGGATTGACACTAATGGCTTAATTTGAAGAGATAGGATCAGTAAACTTTTCCAAAATCCATTTCAACTTCAATTAGGGAGGTTATGTAATCATCAAAGTTAGTAGGCTTTTAAACCTAGATGACCTCCTGAGTTGATTATTGGGTTCATTAGAAGTTTCATGGATTAGCTCTTGGTTAGGTTGCTATCATTTTCATTCTAAGTTTGTAAGAGTTGGTGCAGTATAGTGTACAAGAGGTGTAATCGGAGTTAAATTCGGAGTGAATTTAATGACACTCTTCCCCCCGCCTCTTGTATTCCTTGCAAGTCATAATAAGGACTTTGACTGCTCCCACTAACCTTAGAAATCTTTAGGAACTCAGCATGCTTAGGGTCAATACTTAACGACCAACAAATTCTAATAAAGAAAACAAATTAATGACATTAGTCGTTGTAGTTTCTCTTGTTGAGGATTACGTTAGTTTAGGTAAGAAATCTAAGTGCGCCCACAATTAAGCAACAATGAAACTTTTGTAAGAGTAGCATTAGATTTAAGGAGATAAGGTTTGATTGAACAGTGTCGTGATGGAGCGATGTCTTGTACAAGAGGTGGAAATTTAAAATTTTCAATCCCCATCTCTTGCAACTATTGCAAGTCATTATTAAGACACTTAATGCTCCCACTGATCTTTAATATCTCTAGAATGCTACAAGAGAAGTTTCAATGAGCTACGTGACGTGGGAACCTATCACATATACGTTAGACTTTATTTGATTTCTTTAATGTCCAGATATCATAAGAAACTTTAAGGACATATTTAATAGAAATCTGATTAACTACATATATGAATAGAGTTCTTCTAAGACCGTAGGCCATATGCGACAAAATTTAGATACAAGTTGATAATCTTTCAAATGATAAATGAATTATGTCTGAATATTCCATTTGGAATAAGTTCCACGAATGTCAATGAATGACTTATGATGGACCCATACTTATTCCTTAAGCCAAGTAATATTTAGGGCTGTAACGTCATGATTTAGAATCACTGAAAATGAGATTAGATGAAAAAATCATCCTCATTAACCATGTTATGATTTCTCATGAATTTTGGTTCTAATGGATGAAATTTATAAGTCTCATTTTCCTTTTGTCAAATTCTCATTAGCATGATGACAAAAGTTGTGAAAAAATAAGGTATCATCTAGTTTCATCTTAGTAATGTTTCTATCCAGATATTTAGAACAAATAAGAGGAGAGTTTAAGATAAGTGTGACTTTATGTTGACTATGCAAACCTCACAACCTTCATAACATTGCTTAATTATGATACTATATTCTGATTAATCTTCAGAATATATAAGGTATCGAAAAGCGTTGTTGGAAGAGTCTTCATTATAGTTCTTATAGTCTTGACATTTAATTTTGTCACTAACTCTCATGTTAGTTATTTGTCGAGTTCTGGTAAGGAAACGTATGGAACTAGAGTCAACTAATCATGTGTTAATTGGAATATTAAAATTATCAGACTTAAATATCATTAGTAAGTTACTATCTAATTAATTTATCCAACTGTTCTTTAGAATAATGGATAGTCTCGTTGCTTATGCCTAGTCTAATGACATAATGATGCAGTGAGATTTTCCCTTGAAGAACCTTAACGTTGGGATTAGCACTTGTAATTTGTCTATGGACTATAGAACAATCCTCTCTTAAGGTTTTAGTGGTTGTAAGGTGAATAACATCTTATTTTCCAGTTTCAAACATTTATTTCTATGTACATATGTTGCTTATCAACACACTCGTTATACTTTGGTACTTTTGAGTGTTATAGCTGATTTATAATGCATCAAATTGTACAAATGAAAACTTAGTATGTAATGTACTGGAAAATGTACTTATTTCCATGCGTAAGCCCTTAACTTTATGGGTCATGGTATTGTACATTATAATATATTCACATATACCACTTAACCATATAATTTATAATTAGTCAAATGAAGACATGCACCTTAGGAGTTCTTGTAATTATTCCACAATTATAGATTAGTCTTAGGAAAAAAATTAATCTGGAATAACTTTAGTGATAGCAATTATATTAGAGAGTTCGTGATTATCATAAGAGACATCATGTTCGATTTATCCTAATCATCATGCTCTACTTTTCTTCTGTAGTGCCTTATCAGAAGAGAGCAATAAGGATCATCGTGTCTTAAGAGATAATCAAGGATTTAATTTAAGAGCTAATTCTTATAGAAACTTTAAATAAAGCAAAACATTTTAGGCTTAGGAATTAGAGTGGATGAGATATAGATTTATAGAAGAAAATTATAGTGAGTAAAAATTATGGGTACTAAGAATAAGGCAGACAAAATGATCACAAAAATTAATTGAGGATCATTAATATAAGGATCATTATGTGAAGAGGTTGTGATATGTCTATTACTAACATCAAAATAATAGACTACTTAAAGTTCTACTTAAACGAAGACAAAACAGCTTTGGCCAGAAGTGTAATCATTTAAGCATATGTGCAAAGTGGTTGTAACAAATCAGCTTTGGCCAGAAATTGAGACAAACACTTTAGTTATGCACTTGTTGAGTATGCCATCTATGAATGAATTAAATCAGCTTTGGCCAGAAATTAAGACATTCATGCTTATGATGCACACACAACATAGCTTTTCGTAATACTTGGATGATAAGTAGATGCATCAAGTCAGCTTTGGCCAGAAATGATGCATCAGAAGCTCATTCAAGCAAAGCCATTTTGGTTTTGTAAAACATTATTTGATCCTCATTAATTAACTAAATAATTACAAAAACCAATCATTTAATAGCAAACCACCCGTTAGCGCGGATCGAACTAATGACGTTATGGTTGCGAGTCGCAACTACTGTTTCGACTAGTCACGTTATGGTTGCGAGTCGCAACTACGGTTTCGAGTGATGACGTTATGGTTGCGAGTAGCAACCTCATGGTTGCGAGTCATGACGTTATGGTTGCGAGTAGCAACCTCATGGTCTCGACTAATGACGTTATGGTTGCGAGTAGCAACCTCATGGTTGCGAGTAGCAACCTCATGGTTGCGAGTAGCAACCTCATGGTTGCGAGTAGCAACCTCGTGGTCTCGAGTAGCAACCTTATGGTTGCGAGTAGCAACCTCATGTTCTCGAAACTTCCTGTTACAGCTGTTAATTGTGATGACATAACTGAAAATTCGAAATCTAAGGGATTATGGGATATTATTTCCTGTTTTAAAGTGATCTAATTTTATCAACATATTTCGAAAATAATAACTGTTTATCTAATAACAGTTTCGAATAAAAATTAAAAGATAAAATTAGATCAAACATGGAAAAAAACACCCATTAATCCTCAATCATTCCAAAACATAACAGAATTTTCGAATTTTCACATGAACATGATGAACCCTAATCATAAAAAATAAAATTCTGGAACCCGAAACCTGAATTTTAATAGTTTTACTAAACAGATTTCGGCTAAAATTATAATCCAGTTAATTCGGTGAACAAAACAATTAATCTTTTCATCGAAATCATGATTTCGAGTCGATTCTTATGACTCGAAACCGGCTGTTAAGGTCATACGATTTTTAAAGAAAAATTCCGTTTTCCAAGTTTCAATCCCAGAATTATGGATACGAAAACAGAACTGACTAATCAACATATGCTCTGATACCACATGTTGGTTCAGTTCTGTTTGATCATGAAGGAAAACAATATAAATCATACCTGTCACAGCAGATAGTGCAGAGGAGAATCCAGTAATGGAGTTCGACATGCCTGTCATCTTTATTCGGTTCCTCCTTAGGGTGCTGACTGATGATGGTGACTTAGAAAACCGAAAAGGGTATCGGTTAGGAGAGGAGGTTTCGTGATGATGTTATGGCTTATGGGGTGTGAATTGTGAAACTGAGTAACCCCTAAACCTCCACCTTATTCTCCTTATATAAGCACCCAGGAGGAAACCTAATTAGTTACTAAGGGTAATATGGTCCATCAACAATTACCAACTAATTAAATAATAGGTTCTAATATATTTTGATCTCTATAATGTAAATGATTAAGATGGCTATAGATTAAATATTAAGCATAATAATATTTAATCTTACATATGATTTCTAGAACCTTGAGTCAAGGACTTGGTTGATAACTAATTATGTGGATCCTGTGTATGATGGGCTGCAGAAACGGTGAATACAGTTAATAAATGAAGCATATGGTGAATATAGTTACTAAATGGTCCATAATTAATTAGTTCTTTAACTTTGAAAATCATTGTAACACATTATTAATTATCTAAACATGTTGATTTAAAGAGCATCTATATATTATCACATATATTAAAGTGCATCTATTAAGCCAGTCGATATATATAACCAAATCTAAACTATGAACAAAGCTAGTTGATTTAACTGGTGCTTTTTATAATATTTTTTTAGTTTTTCCTTTTCATTTATGCTTCGTTTGAATCTGACTCATGTTTAATCTACTTGAGCTAATAAATTTAGTGAAAATTATGTAGTGTACAGCAGGTAAAAATATGTTGTCTTCCTTCTTCATATTAGTAAAAATGTGTTGATTGATATCATTATTCAATTCTTTTGAAACTTGCTCTGCGTATTGTTGAGAATTATTCAAGTCTAGCATAATTCAACTTCTTGTAGTGCTTATTCCCAGCCAGTTCAGATGGCATTCTAAGCCTCAATAAATCCAATCCTCGGACTACTTTCTTGTAACAAGTGGTGTTTAAATTTCAAAACTTTTAGCTTATCTCTAACCACTGCAAGCTTGTGAACCGATATGAAGAATCGCCGGCGAATTTTCAAACGGATAATTCCCAACTGGAATTAAGAAACGTGAACAATCGCGACCCCATTTGGAGCCTGGAATAACGAATAATCTACGACGGAATAAAGGCCGCTGAAAGCATTAGAACAGATATGCATAATTATCAGCGAATTTTGAACGGAAAATCACTGGCGAGTATGAGGAAACGTGTTCAGCCGTTTATTCTGGATCCTAGATAATCACTGCTTAAATTTTTATTAGGGCATGTTAATTTTGGAAGGGCAATTTTGTCCATATTTAAAACTTTAATAACAAAGGGGATATATGCAATTATAAATTTAGGTCGGGTAAATATGCAATTAAAGATGCTACTAAAGGGGATATATGCAATTCTCCCTTCAAAAAAACATTTAATATTTGTCTTTATAAGGTTATATTTTTAAGTTACACTTGTATTGTGGAATGCTTGTAAGTTTGCATTAACTTTTCTTTTTATTTTTATAGACCCGTTGGAGGTGGGATCCGGCAAGCGAGCAACTCATACATGAAGGGTTTATTAACGTGCTAAAGACACGTTATAGTGACATAATGAGGCATTTGAGAATAGCCTCCACAAGGATGGCATCACACGTCCGAGAAGATATAGATCCAAATAATTATCTACAATTTGACATAATTCGTGATTATCCGCCTCATTCAATGTCTCTTGAAGTATGGCGTGGATTATGTAGGGTAAGCGAGTTAGTACATTTTTTGTCTTATTATTTCCTTTAACATATGATACACACATATACATACACACTCTTTATAGCGTTGGAACACACCTGGTTGGCTTAACAAGTCCATGAGTGGGTCAAGAAACCGCAGGAGCGCTGATATAAGTGGGAAGTCATCGCGACACACGAGTGGATCAATGGGATATGCTAAGCGTCGCGCCCGAATGGTAAGCTAATCATACTTATAATCTTAAGTAATTGGTTTTACTTGAACATTTTACATTAACTGCACTCTATTTTATGTAGAAAAGGAAAATGAACGAGGAACCGAATTTTAAACAAATCTTTCTGGAAACTCATCTCACTAAAGAATGCAAACAAAAATTATGGGACGGGGACATTGACATATATAACTTGAAGGAATTGACGTTTTGTACGAAACGAGCCGAAAAAGTATATGTAAGTTATCTTTATTATTTGAGTATTATTTTGCTGTTGTCGTTAACTCTTATTATTTTGGGATTTTTACATATATCCCTTATTAAGACCCTTTATGACATATTTACCCAACCTTAGCGTATCTATTGCAGTTACCGAATGGTTGATCTTGAAGCTTGGGTTGAAGAAGAAAGGAATCTAATTGTATCTCGTCTTGAAGAAGAAAGGGATCTACTTGCAACTCGTCTTGACGAAGAAAGGAATGCAAGGGAAGAACTTCAAAAACAATATCAAGAGTTTATGAAGAATTGGCGTCCTCCCTCTAATTAGTTCTAGTTTTTGATATCTTTTTGGAATTACGTTGAATTGTATTAGCTTACGGTTTAAACATACTGGAACTTGCGTTGTAACGCATGATTTTTGAATTTATGTCATTGAAACTTCGGTGAATTTTGTAAAACAGGTTTTTGGTATTGCAGATTATTTCTGGAATTTTTTGCCAGAAAAAAGCGGAAATATTATTTATTTTTTGCAGGTTTTTTTATTTAATAAATTAGGTGGTTGGAAATGTGTCACAACATAATAGCTTTTTTCTTTATTTTATTAGAAATTTGTCACAAAACATACTCAGTTTTCGTAGGAAATTTATAACAGCACTTCTTATTTATTTGTTGAAAATGGGTAACAAAAAATACTCAGTTTTCGTAGGAAATTTGTAACAATACTTCTTATTTATTTGTTGAAAATGGGTCACAAAAAATACTCAGTTTACTCGGAAATTTGTAACAACACTTCTAATTTATTTGTAGGAAGTGGGTCACAAAAAATACTCAGTTTCCTCGGAAATTTGTAACAACACTTCTAATTTATTTGTAAGAAGTTGGTCACAAAAAATACCCAGTTTTCTAGGAAATTTGTAACAACACTTCTAATTTATTTGTAGGAAATGGGTCACAAAAAAATAAATCCTAAAAGATAATAATTAAATATACTGTAGGAGATTCGTAGCAATTTGCGACGTAGTAGTTTCGTAGAAAATGTGTAGGAAGTTGCGTAGGAAATGCGTTGAAAACGGGTTTCCTACGAGCTGTGTTCCTACATCAGGTGTTTGTCATAAATGCGTAGAAAACCCAGTTTTATGACGCATTTCCTAGGAAAACTGGTGTAAGAAGTTTCAGATTTTCTAGTAGTGCAGCAACTTTATTCGGAGCACAAAACGAAAAAAGAATGTGGGGCCTAATGCACGCACCTTTATGGGTTTCAATAGAAGCAGAGGTAAGTAGCTCATGTTCTTTTTACGTTGCTTGAACAATATAAGAGACTGAAGTACCATGGCAGTGTGGTAGGAATTCTGGTGTGATCCTATCGAACTGAGGTGAAACGCAACCTGATTGTCGTTCATGAATTCCACTTTGTGTTTCTTTGGACGAACATACTGAGTTGATTTATTCAAAACAAATAACATACTCAATGTTGATGTTATCTAAAACAAATGACATTACCCATCACAACTTATAGACGCAATCACTAATTAACAAAAAAAAAATGAGCATGATAAGTGAAAATTACCACATTATTCACGTGTAAAGTAAGTACGAATGTGGCCAAAAAGGAGTACCCTGTAAGATTAAATATATTTATTTTATATTTAATCTAGTAGCCATTATAATCATTTACATTATATGGATCAAAATATATAACAATCCTATTAAATAATTAGTTGGTAATTGTTGATGGGCCTAATTACCCTTATTAACTAATTAGGGTTTCCTCCTGTGTGCATATATAAGGAGAATAATGTGGAGGTTAAAGGGTTAGACAATTTCACAAACCCTAATAGCACATAACATCAATCTCGCCTCCCTCTCCATAACCGATTCCCTTGTCGGTTTCTTATCATCACCATCATTAGATTGCACCCTAAGGAGGAACCAGACCAAGATGACAATCATGTCAAACACTGTTGCTGTGTCTCCATCTGGATTCTTTGTTGGCCTGTGCTGATGCAATCAGGTATGTTTTCATGTTTTCCTTTATGTCTAAACAGAACTGATCAACATGTGGTATCAGAGCATATGTTGATTAAATCAGTTCTGTTTTTATCCATTATTCTGGGATAGAAATCTGGAAAACGGAGTTTGAAAACTTAATAAACCATAACAGTAGGCTTCGAGTTCTTTGAATGTCACCGAAAACACTTTTTCGATAAACTGAATTGGTTAATAATGTGACTCGAAATCGAATAGGTTAATTTTATGTCCGAAATCTGTTTTAGAAGCCTTAAAATTCAGGTTTCGGGTTCCAGAATCATGTTTTTATTTTTAGGGTTCATCATGTTTTCTTAGGAAAATTCGAAATCCTTTATGTTTTGGAATATAATTTGGATTTTTGAGTGTTATTTCCCTGTTTGATCAAATTTATTCTGTTAAGTTTATTCGAAAACTGTTAAAAGATATACAGTTATAATTTTCGAAATATTATGATAAAATTAGATCATCACTACAGGAAACCATATCTCAAAATCCCTAACAATTCGAATTTTCGGTTATGTTTTCACATTAATAGCTGTAACAGAAGTTTCGAGATAAGTTCTAACCACCCTAGACAAAGGTCCCGACTCGAGACCACAAGAACTCGACTCGAAATCATAAGTGTTCTCAAATGTTTATAACTCGAGACAACGATTTCGACTTGAGATCATAAGGTCTCGACTCGAGACCACTGAGGTTTCGACTAAGGGCTTAAATCTGTACAACTCGAGACAAAGGTCTCGACTCGAGACCATAAGGTCATAACTCGAGACCATAAGGTTGCGACTCGAGACCATAAAGGTCACAACTCGAGACCTCATAAGGAGTCGAGATCTCATAATTCACAGCAGTCGAGACCATGATTATGACTCGAGACACTGAGGTTGCGACACGAGACCATTAATGAGTCGAGACCTCATAATGTTATAAGCTGAGTCGAGACTTGACTCGAGATCTCACTCGAGACCTCATAACTGACTCGAGATCTCACTCGAGATCTCATAACTGAGTCGAGATCTCACTCGAAACCTCATTATTTTAGGCTGTTTAATGTGAACTAAGACTTAGCTCGGGGCTCCGCCCCGAACCCCGATCCGCGCTAACAGGTGGTTTGCTATTAAATGATTGGTTTTTGTAATTACTTAGTTAATTAATGAGGATCAAATAATGTTTTACAAAACCAAAATGGCTTAACTTGAATGAGCTTCTGATGTGTCACTTCTGGCCAAAGCTGTCACGACCCCCGACCCCATCTGGCCGGAATCGGTGCCGTGAGCAGTCCAGTGGTACCGGTGATTATTTTTGAAAAACATTGCAGCGGAATTTTCATCAGGACCGTGAGTTAGGAAAAATATCAGAGTTTATAAAACACCGGATTTGATTTAAATGGGATAAACCCCTGTTTTACAATGGTAGCTTTAATAAAGATAAATTTTATTTTATAAAACAATATTTCTTAATTTGATTAAATAAACCACTTCTTGATGCCTTGCAGTGCCGTATCTAGCCTTTATTCCAATCTATGGTAATTACCTGAAACATGTTTGAAAAAGGTTTTGCCAGTGGAAAATACTGAGTGAGATCATTCCATTTTTATAAAATATATTGTTATACCTTACAGTATTAAGGTTTTTATATTTATTTGTATTTACCCCACTTAATCAGTATTTTGTCACATGATGGCAGTTCCAATATAACAGCAGTAATATCACTCATTGGCTTACTTCCGTCCAATAGTGAATTTATCAAATAACTATACTTTACTATTATTCAATTTATCTGTCATTAGGCGATTCCTGTGACGGGGTCATATCACTGTTGATCATTCTTTCAACTAGTGACTCTGGTTATATCACTGTTGATCATTCTTTCAACTAGTGATTCTAATTATAACACTGTTGATCATTCTCTCAACTAGTGTCTTTGGTCATATCACTGTTGATCATTCTTTCAACTAGCGATTCTATACATGGCACTGTTGATCATTCTTTCAACTAGTGCTTTTGATCATGTCACTGTTGATCATTCTTTCAACTAGTGACGCTGGACATGATGATGTCCTTTGACATTACTTTATCAAATATATTATTTATGGCACAAAATCATGTAATCTAGAATAATGACATTTTATGTCAACTATTATAACTTATCCAATATGTCAATTCACTAATTGTAATATCATGATATAGTAACCTGACTACAAATAGAATACATTATACTTGACTTTATTATGGTATCCACCATTTTAGATTTATTCTTAAACATCCATTAAATTTATTAACAATTTAAGGTTAAGATAATATTAGTTATAATTGTGGTCATGCTATTATTAGCTAACTTTTTGGTTAATCGTAAAGAGGATCAAATAGTGTATAAAACTTCCCATACCAGTAGTTATTATAAAATATAATAATTTAATCACTGTAAGTATAACTGGTAACCATTTAGGATTTTTAGAAAGTATTTGTAATATAATTGTATCACAAAAAGGTGATAAAAATGTGATAAAAGAGTATGGACTCACAAACGGTAAGAAAAGAGAAATGAACTCACATTGCAGATTTCTACGGGCAAAGTTTAGTCTACAGATAAGCCTTGATATATTGCTGATTCAATTTGGGCAGAGTCTAGCCTACTGATTAACCTAATAACAATTCACACAAACGGGGTTGTAACTAATACAGCAGTTACGACAATTCACGAGATTAAACCCTCACAACGATTAACAAGTGCAATACTTAACAATTCAATCGGATTCGCAACGAATAACAGAGCATAGTCCGAATTCGAACAACACTCAAATATTCAAGTCGAAATCACGATGAATAATAAAGTATAAGCTCAATTTGAGCAGCACCCGGACAATCGTTGGATAGTTACAATCGATCGGACGTTAAATCGTAATAGCGATCGAGTTATTACCCTGATTGTGGCAGCGTTTCGAGGTGTGTGTGTGTGTTAATTGTGGTAAACAGAGCATAACTCCGTCTAATTTCCGACTTTGTTCGTTGTTTAAGTGCCCAGAAGCAAGTCCCGAAGCCTGCTATTTATACACGAAATTGCTCCTGCTTACGGACCGTAAGCCTGAGCCCTTACGGTCCGTAAGGGACACATATAATTCTTTGGCTTGCCCCCCACGGGACTAGGCCTGATGAGTCAAAAATTTGGTCCAATTAAATTTCAACAACGTTTTAAGTAGATAATCGTCAACTAGGTTTTGCCCCCCTTGAGTTTTAGGGGCCCTGATCCTGATTCCGATTGTTCTGAAACTTTCAGGGTTTGTGCAAAATTACTTGGGTGTCTTAATTAGGTTTTCCTATTGAATAAAATAATATAATAAATAGTGATTTTGACGAGGGTTGTTACAAAAGCTGATTTGATGCATCTACTTATCGTTCAAGTATTACGAAAGCTATGTTAAGTGTGTATCATAAACATGAATGTCTTAATATCTGGCCAAAGTTGATTTAATTCCTTCATAGATGGCATACTTAACATGTGCATAACTAAAGTGATTGTCTCAATTTCTGGCCAAAGCTGATTTGTTACAACCACTTTGCACATATGCTTAAATGACTACACTTCTGGCCAAAGCTGGTTTGTCTTCGTTTAAGTAGAACTTTAAGTAGTCTATTATTTTGATGTTAGTAATAGACATATCACAACCTCTTCACATAATGATCCTTATATTAATGATCCTCAATTAATTTTTATGATCATTTCGTCTGCCTTATTCTTAGTACCCATAATTTTATTCACTATAATTTTCTTCTATAAATCTATATCTCATCCACTCTAATTCCTAAATCTAATATGTTTTGCTTAAAGTTTCCGTAAGAATTAGCTCTTAAATTAAATCCTTGATTATCTCTTAAGACACGATGATCCTATTGCTCTCTTCTGATCAAGCACTACAGAAGAAAAGTAGAGCATGATGAATAGGACAAATCAAACATGATGTCTCTTATAATAATCAAGAACTCTCTAACATAAGTGTTGTCACTAAAAGGTTATTCCAGATTAAGTCTTTCCTAAGACTAGTCTATAATTGTGGAATAATCACTAGAACTCTTAAGATGCATGCCTTCATTTAAAATTATAAACTATAAAGCTAAGTGGTGTATGTAAATACATAATAATGTATAATACCATGACCCATAAAGTTAAGGGCTTACGCATGAAAATAAGTACATTTTTCCAATACATTACATACTAAGATTTTCATTTTTACAATTTGATGCCTTATAAATCAACCATAACACTCAAAAGTACCAAAGTATAATGAGTGTGTTGATAAGCAACATATGTACAAAGAAATAAATGTTTAAAGCTGGAAAATAAGTTGTTACTCACTTTACAGCCACTTAAACTTTAAAAGAGGATTGTTCTAAGGTCCATAGACAAATTATAAGTGCTAATTCCAACTCTAAGGTTCTTCAAGGGAAAATCTCACTGCATAATTATGCCATTAGACTAGACATAAGCAACGAGACTATCCATTATTCAGAAAAACAGTTGGATAAGCTAATTAGGTAGTCACTTACTAATGATATTTAAGTCTGATAATTTTAATATTCCAATTAACACATGATTAGTTGACTCTAGTTCCATAAGTTTCCTTACCAGAACTCGACAAATAACTAACATGAGAGCTAGTGACAAAATTAAATGTTAAGACTATAAGAACCATGATGAACAGTCTTCCAACAACGCTTTTCGATACCTTATATATTCTGAAGATCAATCAGAATATAGTATCATAATTAAGCAATGTTATGAAGGTTGTGAGGTTTACATAGTCAACATAAAGTCACACTTACCTTAAACTCTCATTTTATTTGTTCTAAATATCTGGATAGAAACATTACTAAGATGAAACTAGATGATACCTTGCATTTTCACAACTTTTGTTATCATGCAAATGAGAATTTGACAAAAGGAGAATGAGACTTATAAATTTTCATCCATTATAACCAAAATTCATGAGAAATCATGACATGGTTCATGAGGATGATTTTTCAACTAATCTCATTCTAAGTGATTTTAAATCATGACGTTAAAGCCCTAAATATTACTTGGCTTAAGGAATAAGTATGGGTCCATCATAAGTCATTCATTGACATTCGTGGAACTTATTCCAAATGGAATATTCAGACATAATTCATTTATCATTTAAAAGACTATCAACTTGTATCTTAATTTTGTCGCATATGGCCCATGGTCTTAGAAGAAATCTATTCATATATACACTTAATAAGATTTCTATTAAATATGTCCCTAAAGTTTCTTATGATATCTGGACATTAAAGAAATCAAATAAAGTCTAACGTATATATGATAGGTGCCCACGTCACGTAGCTCATTGAAACTTCTCTTGTAGCATTCTAGAGATATTAAAGATCAGTGGGAGCATTAAGTGTCTTAATAATAACTTGCAATAGTTGCAAGAGGTGGGGAGTGAAAATTTTACATTACCTAAATTTACACCTCTTGTACAAGACACCGCTCCATCACGACACTGTTTGATCATAACTTGTCTCCTTAAAATCTAATGTTACTCTTACAAAAGTTTCACTGTTGCTTAATTGTGGACACACTTAGATTTCTTACCTAAACTAACATACTCCTCAACAAGAGAAACTACAAAGACTGATGTCATTAACTTGTTTCTCTATTAGAATTTGTTGGTCGTTAAATCTTGAAGCTAAGCATGCTGAGTTCCTAAAGTTTTCTAAGGTCAGTAGGAGCAGTCAAAGTCCTTATCATGATTTGCAAGGAATACAAGAGGCGGGGGGAAGAGTGTCATTAAATTTCACTCCGAATTTAACTCCTATTACACCTCTTGTACACCATACTGCACCAACTCTTATAAACTTAGAATCCTGAAAATGATAGCAACCTAACCAAGAGCTAATCCATAAGAAACTTCTAATGAACCCAATAATCAACTCAGGAGGTCATCTAGGTTTAAAAACCTACTAACTTTGATGATTACATAACCTCCCTAACTGAAGTAGAAATGGATTTTGGAAAAGTTTACTGGTCCTATCTCTTCAAATTAAGCCATTAGTGTCAATCAATCTTCTGAATGGAATAAAACAGTCTTCTAGTAAAACTGATTTTATATGTTCGTATAACGTTTGGGATTTGATTGAATTACCTAAGAGTGTTCGTAACTAAACCAAATCCTGATACAAACGTTAAGACACTAAGAAGCATGATTGATTGTCAAAGGTTATACTTAGGAAGAGATAAATTATGAAAGAGATCATCACTGTTCTAGTAGCTTATAATAGTTTAAAGCTACATTAGATGAACATTAAAAACAATTTTCCTTAAGAAATGGCTGACACGTTTACATGTTCATAAACCAACCTGAAAGTTCTAAACTGAAGGTTAAAGAACACTTTATTTGTAAGCCAATAAAATCCATGTATGGGTTAATGCAAACATCATAATGTGATGAAATCTTAACGTAATTATTTTCATCAACAACCAAGTGGATTAATGTACCTACCTCAAAATGAGTGGGAGCTACTAAGATAAACTTGTCTATATAGATGACATTCTTTTGACAAGTATATGTTACATAAGTCAAAGCATTGTTAACACAAACTTTGATATAATAGATCTCAGATATCTCTTATGTATTAGATATCATAACATGCCGAGATAGACCCAATGGGACATTGGTTTCGTTCCATAAGTTTAACATTAAATGTCACACCCCAACCGATGGCGAAAACATCGGGATGAGACGAACAAATTGATCAAAACAACATAACACTAAATGTGACAATATAAATTAAATCATTTTATTAAATTCTAAAGTAAGGTACATTGTCTCAAATAAACAAATATAAATTCAACATTAACTAAAATGCTAAAATGGGTTTCTAATGTCATCCTAACTTGTTTCTTGATTCTTGAATAGTCAACCTGCAATATGTATTAAAATAAAATCAACAAAAGCATGTTGGCGAGTATTGTCACACCCCCAAATAACCACCTAGGGCATGTCCCTATTGGAGGTGCAACGATCCAACAAAGAGCCACCAATCATATCAAACACAAGTTATAATGTAATAAAATACCCAATTGAAAGAAATGTATCGTTTGAAGTTTAAACCAAAACCAAAGTATTGAGCGGAAGCATAAATGTATAAGTATGTAAATGTATCAAAACCAAATTAAAATAACTGTTTATTATGACCACAACCACTCCAGCAGCATCAGACAGCAAGCTCCCAAGTTCCTTCAATAATTACCTACAAGCATGTAAACAAGTGTGTCAGACTACGCTGGTGAGTTCAAGGTTTTGTTAACAAGTTATGTTACCATATGTATGTTAATGCGATTTAACGCTGCGATACAATGTTGCTCATGTTAGATACCCTAGGGATTGTGCCCATATGTATCCGGGGAGTGGGTACCCCTTAACGACCGTTTGCTATGTTGCCTTCGTTAGATACCCTAGGGAGAGTGCCCATATGTATCCGAGGAGTGTGCCTCTAACAACCATAGCCATACCCAGATAATTAGTTCACGCCCGTCCTTACGGCCCGGTGTGAGGTTTCCCACCTAATAGCGCTATCAACTAATCACCCCCATTGCCCTCCAGGCAATAACCAAAACCGATTAAGTTATTTACCCAATGTTTCCCTTCCAAATGTTTACCAGTTGTCCCAAACCACCGGGACGCATGCTTGAGAAAAGTGCAGTGAACTCACCTTTGGTTTGCTCGGTCAGATTAAGTGCTTGTTTAACAGTTGATTAACCAAACCCTATCGTGGTTACGAAGACAGTCAGTTTACATGCACGTAAATCCCACATTCAACATTCACATTGCACAAGTAGAGTTCACATAAATCACAAGTCATTATGCTGTCGTAGTAAGAGATCATGTAACACAATAATCCATAACAATATATAACAAGTATTCGGATCTCCTGTGACGTTCACATTACACGTTCATGTTCCACAATACGCTTAACAGTTATTTTGTTATTCACATAATAGTGTGACTCAGTTATTATTATTAGACCCATTGAGAGTATGCAACAGGGCCTGATCCGCCAGCCTATTCAATCAAATATGCAGTGTACGGCCCAATGTGACTAACCCAGTTTGTGACCCACTGCCCTTGTGCGGCCCAAACTTCAAAGGTGCAACCCACTGTTTTAACTAGTTACCGTGTGGCCCATTCCACAACGGTCTCCATGTGACCCAATTATTATCCGTCCGTATTGCCCGGCCCAAGTGTGGCTGTGTAACTGAGGTCGACTCGGCCATCACTATTTTCAGCCCAACTCAACACTTAACACTTAACACACTTTTACTTCTTAGGCATGATGTTTTTAAAAGAAGATCAAGCCTCGGCCCAACTCAGTTACACGGCCCATTCTCCAACGATCCATGTTATTCATCCGATCAGTTAACATGTAACCCGACTAGTACCCACTATGCTACCCGGCCCCTTAACCGAACCCAATCCTATTCTGCGGCCTGTTTCATCCGCAGCCCACGGCCCACAAGTGCAATTATGTACGGTCATTGGATATCAATAAGAAGTTATGTACTTCGGCCCAGTGTGTGCGTGTGTAAGCCCAATTACTATCATGAGTTAATTATCCCATAACTAATAACCAAACCCCTACATATTAGTCAACAAGAATTACTCAGAACATGTTACCCATCTATATGATTCCAGCGAATTCATGCACATACACCCCTTTTTCCGATTAATTGATCAAACGTATTACCCATCTATTTGTAATATGAATTTCAACACCCGGTTCATTCATATTACGTATGGTTTCATGTTGAACCAAGTTATTATCGTCGACATCACAAAAGTTATTAATTAACTATATTACAAGACATTCCCTTCGGTTTACATGGCAGTATCACAACCAACAATTATTACATGCTTCATATTGATCATGCTTATGCAAGTAAGCAAGTAAGCACATAAACTAATATAACCATAAGAACACAGCCAAGATAGCAGAAATTCATAACAACAAACATACATGAATCTATAAAAGTAAACCTACAAGTCAAGACATGGTACCTAGAGGCGGAGTGAGAGTGCGATTGAGTCCTGGACCGACTTGTGGAGGGACTCCTGGCCTGGTTTGGCGTCGGCAGAGAAGAGAAGAGAGGGAGCAGGTATCGCAAGTTAGGGTTTGTGCGATGGATATTGGATAATGGTGTCATGCAAGTTTACGTAACATATAAAGAGGAAACTTAGGTGGGGCGGTTTTGGGATTATAGTGGGCCAAGGATACTTGAGGGGTTTGGGCTCATTAGTCAATCTAAACAAACAACCATGAAAGAATTGGGCCGGTTCCCTTTCTTCAACAAACCGTACACAAACAACAATTGGGCCGGTCCCCTTCTCTGAACAGCCGATATGATGCTGGGCCGGTGGGTTTGTTTTGGCGAACATGATATATGGGCCTAACCAGTTAAAGAGTATACGAGGCTTGCTCAGGCTTGCTAAAGCCCATAAGGTCCGATTGTCACATACACAGGTTAAACTCAAGTGGGTCGGGTATGTGAGGTCCAACAAATGATTTCGAGTGCACGCTGAATAAATGAATTTGTAGGATCGCGAATTACGGGTTGTCACATCATCCCCAACTTGAAGGAAATTTCGTCCCGAAATTGGCAAGCGTCAATTGCGAGAGAAACGAGGTGAGAAATCAGGATTGTTGCGGGTTCTGCTCAGTTGTGGCATCATCTCCCACTTGAAGAGGAATCTCGCCCCGAAATTTAGCAAACAGTCACTGAGGAAGCTAGTTTTGTTAAGCGTTTTCGCGGGGTGTCACATCATCCCCAACTTGAAAGAATTTTCGTCCCGAAAATTGATCTAAAACAATGGTTGGAAGTAAGTTCCGACGAACTCGATCTATAGATACTTTACAACGCCTGGGGGCTAATCTTGTGATCAGTGGAAATCATGGTATGGTGGTTAGCGTGTTGTTATATCAGTTACCGATCAAAGAAACAGGGGATTAATGAGGTTCGTACAAAGAATCGAGCGAAACAGGGGTCCATTAAACATCCAAAGGATTTGGCCAGCAAATTTGTTGTCAAGAAGTAATTTCCAGTAGTGGTGCATGGCGGCATGACACAACGGGGAGGTTCGTTACATTGCGGTCGCGCGAGTGTATCATTTGTCCAAAACAGAGTTTGGTGGGTAAAGGTTAGTGTTGCAAAACGACAAACGCGTGTAACTGTGACTGCTTCACTTCTAGCGGCGATGACAAGTGAAAGTGATAAGGTTCGTTTACAGGGATGCGTGGGTATAGTTCTCCTAATCTCGTGTTCGTTCGGAAGTTCCATCTAGCGATGCCATGACATGGTTAGCTCTATTGAAACAAAGGTGCACTGGAGGCCCTTGTGATCGGTCTAATTGGTGCCTTCGGTACCGTCCAAGTAACGCCTCCCACTTAAATCCAATGACCACGGTTTCCACCGGAGGTTGTAGGTCGTGCAGTTCCTCTCCGTAACATCATCAGGGTATATTGCTGGATCATCGGTACCCTCGGATAGAAGCGATGCTCCGCGTGTTGTAGGGTTGGGTTTCAAAAGCTGCAAAGACGTTCTCCGATTTTATTTCTCAGGAATTCACAGCTCCCCGCTATGCTAAGGAGGTTGAAGTTGCGAAACCTTCGAAAATCCTATGATGAAGTTGTGATAGTATCTAGCAAATCCAAGGGATTGCTGTATCCCAGGGGGAAATCAGGAATGGCATAAGGTCCATTCTAGAATTCCACCTAACGATGTGGAAGTAAACCAGGTAACTCTTTAGAAGACACGTCAGAAATTCTATGAATACTGGAAGATACCCCATCTTCCTTTCTTAGTGTGGCGAATCGGTAACAAGAGCTAGTATAGCAAAGTAGCCCTTCCGTAGACACTTCCGGGCTTTCACGACTGTGACAATGCCAACAACGGCGCCACTACGATGGTCTTAAACTGATAAGGATTTCCCCACTGGGGAGAGGGAACGCACGATTTCCTTTTTGCAGAGAATTTTCCGCTTGATACCTAGATAGCCAAGTCCATGTCAACGACCATGTCAAAACTTACAAGAGTATTGCATCAACCAATAGACACCGGATGGTACAAAGGCCAGCGAGAGGTTTACCATAATTAAGGTAACTGTCGTAGAGTCAAAGATGTGACTCTTGTGGTGCAAGGGTAAAGAGAGGTAAGGTGACGACTCAGTACAAGAAATATCCCTTAACGATAAAATAAGAAATCCATTCAAATTAAACCATATAAGTCACTACATCGAATATTCGCAAAAGTTTTAATCACCATGATTGTTTATACGAAAATAATTGAAAGGAAAATAACTAGATAAACGATTGAAAGACGAGTCAGTCGTCCACGTCACCATCCCCGAGGTCACTACCATCATCATCGTCTCCGTCATTATCCGAGACCTCCTCTGGCTCTTCTTCCTCCTCTTCCGGCTCTTCCTCCTCTTCTTCGGGCTCTTCATCAGACCCTTCCGCCTCTGGTTCGGGAGGTGCCGGGACTGGGGCTGGCTCGGGTTCAGGTGCGAAGCGGGCTTCCTCCAACTGATGGACTCTCCAATCCATCATACCTATCATTTCGGCATGCGAGTTAAGCCTTTCATGATCCACTCGAGCGTCTCTCAGTATCAGACCTTGTACCTCACGCCCTTTTAGGGCCTCTGCCTTCAAGTCAGTAGTCCTCCTAATAAGTTCCTGTATCTGCTTCTCTTGAGCTTCCAATCGCCCTCCTTGGGTATCAACCTTTCTTAGTAATTTCTGATTTTGCTCCATTAAGACTTGGTTTTGTTCTATTAGAATCTGGTTATAATCTCGGAGGGCCTTACTCACAGCCGACTCGGCCTGAGCGCTGAGGGAGTTAACTGGTAGTGCATGCGTAGGTCGGGAGGACGACTCCCCACCCTGTGCGAGTCTCTTCCTATAAGCAGCACGCGTCTCCATCTGACGCGGGGGTGAGTGAGTATCAGCGGGTGCCTTCCCTGGCGCCCGGGATTGGTCGGAAGATGCGGACGATGTAGACATGCCTGTCGAGTTGATGACGTAACGCAAGTTAAACGAAAGAATGCACACTCACAACGTTCCAAAAGAGGGTATTAACGCAGAAAAAAAAATGACAGAAAGGGTAAGCACACAAGGTTTCAATCAAAAGTTGCTACGTCCGTTTCCTCGTCCACTCATGTTTCTATATATGGAAATGAACTAATTCAGGGGTCGAAAACGAGGAAAGTGTTCAGGTTTATCACGTTGAGAACGATTAACTACCATGTTCATACACAAACAGGGAAGAACCCCTCTTACACTCGTTAAGCCTCATTGGGATTTGCATGCACCACGCGTTATTATTATGTGTGCACCCATGATAATAAGGCGGTTTGCATGCTCCTCTCGATGCTTCTTAACTTATGTTTGAAGTTTCTCCCACCCCAATCTACACAAAACAAGCACTACCAACAAAATTAGGATTTACCAGATGTACGTGTTACGTTACACTATCAATATGTTATGATGCCTACCATGTCGTATCGTGCATGCTATAAATATAGTTTCTTTTACTAGGCATATAAAGCATAAGCTAACGAGGAACGAACCTTGCAGTCTGAAGCTGAGTGTCATGGTCATCGTTTGGATCAATTCGGTTATAGTCTGGTTTTATGAAAACGTTTTTAAAACCGAGTTCTCTATAACCAGTGGCTCTGATACCAAACTGTCACACCCCCAAATAACCACCTAGGGCATGTCCCTATTGGAGGTGCAACGATCCAACAAAGAGCCACCAATCATATCAAACACAAGTTATAATGTAATAAAATACCCAATTGAAAGAAATGTATCGTTTGAAGTTTAAACCAAAACCAAAGTATTGAGCGGAAGCATAAATGTATAAGTATGTAAATGTATCAAAACCAAATTAAAATAACTGTTTATTATGGCCACAACCACTCCAGCAGCATCAGACAGCAAGCTCCCAAGTTCCTTCAATAATTACCTACAAGCATGTAAACAAGTGTGTCAGACTACGCTGGTGAGTTCAAGGTTTTGTTAACAAGTTATGTTACCATATGTATGTTAATGCGATTTAACGCTGCGATACAATGTTGCTCATGTTAGATACCCTAGGGATTGTGCCCATATGTATCCGGGGAGTGGGTACCCCTTAACGACCGTTTGCTATGTTGCCTTCGTTAGATACCCTAGGGAGAGTGCCCATATGTATCCGAGGAGTGTGCCTCTAACAACCATAGCCATACCCAGATAATTAGTTCACGCCCGTCCTTACGGCCCGGTGTGAGGTTTCCCACCTAATAGCGCTATCAACTAATCACCCCCATTGCCCTCCAGGCAATAACCAAAACCGATTAAGTTATTTACCCAATGTTTCCCTTCCAAATGTTTACCAGTTGTCCCAAACCACCGGGACGCATGCTTGAGAAAAGTGCAGTGAACTCACCTTTGGTTTGCTCGGTCAGATTAAGTGCTTGTTTAACAGTTGATTAACCAAACCCTATCGTGGTTACGAAGACAGTCAGTTTACATGCACGTAAATCCCACATTCAACATTCACATTGCACAAGTAGAGTTCACATAAATCACAAGTCATTATGCTGTCGTAGTAAGAGATCATGTAACACAATAATCCATAACAATATATAACAAGTATTCGGATCTCCTGTGACGTTCACATTACACGTTCATGTTCCACAATACGCTTAACAGTTATTTTGTTATTCACATAATAGTGTGACTCAGTTATTATTATTAGACCCATTGAGAGTATGCAACAGGGCCTGATCCGCCAGCCTATTCAATCAAATATGCAGTGTACGGCCCAATGTGACTAACCCAGTTTGTGACCCACTGCCCTTGTGCGGCCCAAACTTCAAAGGTGCAACCCACTGTTTTAACTAGTTACCGTGTGGCCCATTCCACAACGGTCTCCATGTGACCCAATTATTATCCGTCCGTATTGCCCGGCCCAAGTGTGGCTGTGTAACTGAGGTCGACTCGGCCATCACTATTTTCAGCCCAACTCAACACTTAACACTTAACACACTTTTACTTCTTAGGCATGATGTTTTTAAAAGAAGATCAAGCCTCGGCCCAACTCAGTTACACGGCCCATTCTCCAACGATCCATGTTATTCATCCGATCAGTTAACATGTAACCCGACTAGTACCCACTATGCTACCCGGCCCCTTAACCGAACCCAATCCTATTCTGCGGCCTGTTTCATCCGCAGCCCACGGCCCACAAGTGCAATTATGTACGGTCATTGGATATCAATAAGAAGTTATGTACTTCGGCCCAGTGTGTGCGTGTGTAAGCCCAATTACTATCATGAGTTAATTATCCCATAACTAATAACCAAACCCCTACATATTAGTCAACAAGAATTACTCAGAACATGTTACCCATCTATATGATTCCAGCGAATTCATGCACATACACCCCTTTTTCCGATTAATTGATCAAACGTATTACCCATCTATTTGTAATATGAATTTCAACACCCGGTTCATTCATATTACGTATGGTTTCATGTTGAACCAAGTTATTATCGTCGACATCACAAAAGTTATTAATTAACTATATTACAAGACATTCCCTTCGGTTTACATGGCAGTATCACAACCAACAATTATTACATGCTTCATATTGATCATGCTTATGCAAGTAAGCAAGTAAGCACATAAACTAATATAACCATAAGAACACAGCCAAGATAGCAGAAATTCATAACAACAAACATACATGAATCTATAAAAGTAAACCTACAAGTCAAGACATGGTACCTAGAGGCGGAGTGAGAGTGCGATTGAGTCCTGGACCGACTTGTGGAGGGACTCCTGGCCTGGTTTGGCGTCGGCAGAGAAGAGAAGAGAGGGAGCAGGTATCGCAAGTTAGGGTTTGTGCGATGGATATTGGATAATGGTGTCATGCAAGTTTACGTAACATATAAAGAGGAAACTTAGGTGGGGCGGTTTTGGGATTATAGTGGGCCAAGGATACTTGAGGGGTTTGGGCTCATTAGTCAATCTAAACAAACAACCATGAAAGAATTGGGCCGGTTCCCTTTCTTCAACAAACCGTACACAAACAATAATTGGGCCGGTCCCCTTCTCTGAACAGCCGATATGATGCTGGGCCGGTGGGTTTGTTTTGGCGAACATGATATATGGGCCTAACCAGTTAAAGAGTATACGAGGCTTGCTCAGGCTTGCTAAAGCCCATAAGGTCCGATTGTCACATACACAGGTTAAACTCAAGTGGGTCGGGTATGTGAGGTCCAACAAATGATTTCGAGTGCACGCTGAATAAATGAATTTGTAGGATCGCGAATTACGGGTTGTCACAAGTATACAAGTTTGATACATAGTATAATACAAGTTTGAAAGTTTGCTCATATCCAATGTGAATAACATGATAACGGGAGGGGCGTTTCTCAACCTATAGCGCTACCATTGTTAGGGGAGGCTTGCAAAGTTAATGAACACATAGTCATGAGAGTTTACAATAGCATAACATGTCTAACATGAATCAAATGTATCACATAGAGTTGGATTGAGTGTGCATAAAATTGTTTAACGTGTTTGTGTTGTTTGATATAGAATACATATTGCACCCAAAAGTGTAAAATGAAAATGGGTCATGTATACTCACAGTGGTTGCGTTACGATTTCTTGTAAGAACGTACGAGTAAGGATTGAGTAAATCCAAGAGAACAAACGGACGATTTATCCTAGAATGTTAAAATGATACATAATGATCTTGTTAAAATTTGTAGGTTAAATAAATAATCCTAACATTTAGTTTATAAATAAAAAATGTATTTCATTCAAAAATATGAGATCTGATAGTTTATAATTTAACTAAAAAAAATGCAATTTGTTATCAACTATGAATTTTAATTCGAATAAATAATTTGTGTGACAAAGTCAAAGAAACTGTTGCTCGGGATGTTATAAATTAATACTATGGAGTAATAGGCTGTTTAATAAAATATTATTTTGTTTTACTGATTCAATTATATCATTATTGAGTTTTTTCTAAAAATAAATTAAAAAAAATGAAAACAGTGGTGGCCGAGTTGTTTTTCCATGTCAACATCCAACCACTGAGATTTTCTTCATATTTGTGAAGTATTTGTTTGTGAAAACTTGAACAGACAGTTAATGCCTTCGTCATCTTCATTCAACCAAACTTTAAACCCATATTCAATTTTCCCATGTAACATCAAATATGAATTATAAGTTTATGACAAAAATGTAAAATTTTATTAGTCGAATAGAGATGAAGAAAATATATATACCGAAACGAGTCGAGTTAGAGTCCGTTGTGAATTCCGGTCGGCTTCTCCGATGAACTCCGGGTTCCAGCAACGTGCGGTTGAGCTCCGATGGTTAAGTAGATCCAGGGGCGTCTTCTTCGATGGTGTGTAATGGTTTCGACATGGTGTCATCGAACAGTGAGGGTGGAAGGGAGAGGTTGGTTGTGAGAAAAGGATGGTGCAGCTTGTTACGAGTTGAGGGTTCGGTTTATAGTGTTCGAAGGTCTCGTAAACTTGGTAATGATCTCCTAAAACGCGTTTTCGAACTCGTGATTTTAGTATGATTGAAGTTTCCGAAAAAGAAAAGGATTGAGGAGTTGTAGTCTAGGTTCTTGATTGGGTTTAAAAAAAACGCGGATACGTATCAATCAATCCTCGATAAATTAGGAAATGCGAAAAAGGGAAATCAAGGTTGCTAGTTCTTCGCTGTAAATGGTTGGGTATTTTGGCGGCAAAAGATGGCTGTTATGATACAGCATGCATGACATTCCATTTCTTTTATTCTTTTTAAATCCTAAATTAGTTTACACTTTCAATTAATCCAAAAACAGCCCTTATAAATTTGTAAATGTCTAAGTTTCATTCTTACATAATATAAGAAGGAATTTAAGTTTCAAATTACCACTTAAGGTCCCTCCATTTTTAAGGTGCCAACGAATTAGACAAATTAACTAGGTTAGTTTATGATACTTTAAAGATACTAACTATAAAATTAAACTAACTAGGTTAGTTTAGGTTTAGTTAAAAATAATCAAATAAATAAATGAATAATTATAACGATAATTAATTAGATTAATAAAACGATTTATTTATCTCTCAAAAATATTTCAAGTTTTAAGGGTTAGGATCCGAGCTTCAAAACGGGTCGGATTTTTTTGGAATCCATTTTGACGGATGTTACATTAAATGGGTCCTTACATATGTAACGAAACACTGCTCTCCTTTAGAGGATAATAGGATAAATGAGATTATTTCCTTACGCTTCATTAATTGGAAGCCTTATGTAAGTTCAAGTCTATACTCGTTTAGATATTACTCACATTGCAACACACTAGATATGTCTAGATTAATGTGAAGCATCTAATTGAGTATTACAATATCTTTAAAAGAAACGAGAGGCTACAATTTGAAGAAGAAGTGAGAATTAAAACCGGTTGATAACTTTATCTTTGTGATATTCAAAGATGACAAAAATGTAATTTTGGGTATATCTTTATGTCAGCAGACAAAACCTATCTCATGGAGGAGCCATAATGCACTGATATTAACAACCTAAGTTATAACGACATAATATAGTCACTAAATGTTGTTGGAAATATATCAGTGGACTCATAAGTTTATTAACTCCATATAATTAATGTTTTGAAGAATTAGTGTGATAAAGTCAACTACCATGACTCCTTGAACAGTAACAGTTCAAGAGGTGCTGCATTAAATTTTGATACACAATTAATTATTCGTTTATGAACGAATTGAGGAAACTAAGTTTTGTATCGAATACATTCATGATATGCTTAAGGATCCTATAACTGAAGGGCTATTGCCCATAAGTCTTATTAGGAGAGCTCATAGACGGGTATTAATTAATGGCCGTGCGCAATTGCATATCGTACTATGAATGACTAAGTATTAGTTAATTTTTTCCTCATCAGTTTGATTTTGTATGTCTCTAAGAATATGTCAAGCCGGCATAATGGCATATAGACAAATAAAGTTACAAATCAAACAAAGGGCTTATGCGTATTTTGATCATAACGATTAGGTTTTAAATTAAGGCTATAGTATGATTAATGGGGGTCCTGAGTCGCATAATGATTCAACGGCTGTATTTCTCTGCTATAGTACTTCTTTAAGGCTAAAATGAGTGTTAACTCCTGATCAGGCTTATCTAACACTCATAGTAAATGATTACTCGGCTAAGTGGGAAAATGTAAGATTAAATATATTTATTTTATATTTAATCTAGTAGCCATTATAATCATTTACATTATATGGATCAAAATATATAACAATCCTATTAAATAATTAGTTGGTAATTGTTGATGGGCCTAATTACCCTTATTAACTAATTAGGGTTTCCTCCTGGGTGCATATATAAGGAGAATAATGTGGAGGTTAAAGGGTTAGACAATTTCACAAACCCTAATAGCACATAACATCAATCTCGCCTCCCTCTCCATAATCGATTCCCTTGTCGGTTTCTTATCATCACCATCATTAGATTGCACCCTAAGGAGGAACCAGACCAAGATGACAATCATGTCAAACACTGTTGCTGTGTCTCCATCTGGATTCTCTGCTGGCCTGTGCTGATGCAATCAGGTATGTTTTCATGTTTTCCTTTATGTCTAAACAGAACTGATCAACATACCCTGCATAAGGATTGATGCATTAGTAATAGTAAACATCAATTCAGCCGAAGTACCAAAACTCAACCTTCCAAAGTAAAGAAGTGAAGGAAAAATTACCATAATCTATTGAAAAGTTGGCTTCCCACTTTGACAATAAGCTTTTTGCTTGCATCTGTTGATTCAACCAAAGTTGGCTTCATATGGCAACGGAGTTCATTACACTCGGGTGGCTGCTAGTGTGTTGATTTGTAAGCGCTGAGGCTATACGATTAATCATAATAAGAAACATGTTCTTTTTTAGTTTGTGACCAGCCAGATATAATATTACCGTGACAGATCCCTCACATTCTACTGTCGGATTATGTACCTTTCAATATCTTGTTTTAACAAAGTAGTAGTAAGAGTTTTATATCATTTAAGTTGAACTCACTAAGGTTTGTTTAACGAAGTAGCATGAGTTGCTACTTTAAATGATGGTGCTTGCTGGATTTTTTTTAAAAGGTTTGTGGATGCTGTTACATTGATTAGATATTGGTAGGAAAGTGGGTGACATTTTCTTTATTACAAAAAATATAACAGTAAACAAACAAACACATACAAACCTTAGTAACTGCGTTACACAAGTTGACGCCTTCTCGCGCGTTGTGGTGGGATGTTGATTATCGCACAACATACAAAATATATCTCTTCTACATTTCGACATAAAAAAATATTCAATCTCCTGGCAATAAAGAAAAGTAAAGTAAATTTCTTTTCTAAGTAAAGAGGTTTGAATAAACGGGTCATATAGCCATTAAAAATAGTCTTTAAACGCACCTGGTTGTTCAAGGAAACTAATTTGACAATATGAATCCCTGATTTGAATGGTCTCTTTATAGTTGTTATGAGGACCAGCAGCACACTCATGTTACTGAGTGCAACTGTCACTAATATGCAAACCACTTTTATCATCCATTGACATTTGATGATGACTTTTAGTTATGTTTAGTGTTTATCATTGCTGAATTTGGGTGCTGTTTTGTATCTAATACACTCTAAGGGTAGTTTGCTTGACAAAATAAGTCGATGACAGTAGTCCGAAAAGGGGTCTATTTAGAAAAAGTGAAACAGCCGCAACCCAAAAGAAGGTTCGCTTTGCTTTAAAAAAAGCTGCAAAAACAGGAGACTACATTTAAGATCAATCGATATATACTACATTTAAGATCGATCAATCTTCAGCGTCTTCTTCAAGATTACATTACCCTCTGTGACTCCAAAGTTGAAAAACATTACTCATTCATTAAAAAATTCCCCAAACTTTCTTCCTAATGAACAGTCGAAGTTGAAAATAGTAACCTAAATCGTCAAAGCATACCTGTTGGAGACGTAATCGCCTAATGAAAGCCTTCGACTTGGTTGTGGTTGTGTCGAGGGCGGCAAGTTTGAGAGCGGAGTAGTGTTGAGCGCTGTTGCTTGATGCCCTTCTGAGACGCGAAAGTTTAAAAACAAACAGTCGATTTGTTAAACAATTTCCCAACTATCTTTGCAACCAACAATGAAAGTTGAAAAGAATAACCTAAATTGCGTAAATCGTACCTGGTGGAGCCCTAATTGCCTGACGAAAGCCTTGAATTTGCTGGTGGTTGTGTCGCCGGCGTGGATGGCGTTATCTCGTAGAAGAGTGCTGGTGAGGGACGGATGCATTAGGTGACGCTGACTGTAGCGGTGGTAGCAGTTCGAAGCATTAGGTGGTATGGGAGGGTGGATGAGAAGGTAGAAAGTGGAAGGATGAAGTGTTGTGGTAGGGTGGATGACAAGTGTTCCAGAGGTGGGAAGATGACGGGCAGATGGCAGTCATGATAAACCTGGTAACTTGAACTGTTCTTAAGGCCTTTCATCATTTGTATATATACTAGGTTTTTACCCGTCCGCGCGTTGCGGCAGAAAACCCTATGTACAAAAAGCAATAAATAAACATTACCCGATAGTGTTTGGTCTTGAACGGAACCTGCAGAAGATGTAATGTGTCTTTAGGATCAAGTCGTAGGAGATGCAAAATCAACATTGAGTAAATGAATATCTATAAAACTTATATTTTGAATCCCTTTACTCTCCTTTTTGGTTATATATCTGAATTAATAATAAAAATACACGCATAAAAGCAAGAGCTAAAGATACAAACAATTGACCGGCCTAAAGCTTGGCTATATTAGTCCCTGTGATTGAACTTTTGCACCTTCCTACACAAGCAATTTTAGAGCTGTGAATTCCATCTGTTCAATAAGTTGAACCCGTACACACCTACGTCTAGGGCCGTGAACGACAACGCACCTGGTGAACCCAAAAAAGACAAAGCCCAATATATGCCAAACGGTTGGGATTCCAAGAATGACATCGTGCAACCACTACACTTTCTAAATATGTAGTAATAGTAATACTATGAAGGTTCAAAGATGGTTTCTGATTAGAGTAGATGATTTTGGTAAGGTTGGAAGCAGGTGCAGTCAATTGGGTTGGTTTAAAATGTTTTGAAGTGTTCTATAGATAATCAATGCACCAACTTTTCTTAAGAAACTTAATTACTTCAAAATAATCAAGTTTTACCGTTATTAAAGACACACTATCAGCGACTTTCAACATGTCAAGCCCATAAGGCCCATTAAAAGGTTTCTTTGCACTATTTTTAAAACATCATCCGTTTGACCCGTTAGAGATGAAAGATAATCCGAATGAATGAGGTTGCAAATAACATACAAATCAAGCTGCATTTACTTTCTTCATAGATTAATAAGTAATAAAAAATTCTAAACAAAACATAAATACTCATAGCGCAAAAAAAAAGCAAAGTCAGATTGTTTACATTCTTGTTAGTAAAGAACCATTTCTAATAGTAGAGATATTGGTGTACCTATGTTAATAGCTCCAAGCATTGGAGTGAGCCTGCAGCTACAGCTAAGAACAAAGAAGTAATGCCATCATCAGTTTCAATGAGGTATTACCATTGGAGATATGCCCTTGCCTTGCAACTTTAATAAGAGCGATCTCACCTATTAAAAAAATATGTATTATTGTATCAAAATTCACAAACAAAAAACCATCATCTTTATACTTCACACAAGCTCCTCGTGTATTTGCATCCTTACTATTTGGCTATTTGCCGCCCTTTGTAACAGTCCTTTGCCAACATCCAAGTGTGAAACTACACCTATCAATTTCGCCATAACCGTACAATTAGATTGACACATCGAGCAATAATGACAATTTTCACAATTTAATGGAATGATTGATTTTGATTAATATGAAAATTAAAAACCAAATCGTTGTCGAGGTTCAGAATTGCAAAATCGTTGTGGTTGCAAATAATACTATTTGATACCATTTGGTATGTAACCTGTTGGGTTAAGGTTCACGAACAACTAATCTAACCAAATAGCAAATATGCAAGAGAGAAAGGGCTTACTGGAAAGTTGCCAGAACTTGATCGGAACCCTAGGCACTTGATTGCCGTCAGTGTGGTGACGCCGCCGTGCGAGCTGTAACGCGGTTGGACCCAATCACCGCCCCTTGGATGCACAAACCACCACCACCTGTGGCTTCCTTGCCTTCAGACTATGAAATGGAACTGGCCTACGCGTCAGAATGACGGTCGTTGGCGCCATGAAACCACCGTGACCAGCCCCCTTGCTTTGCACTGTCTCTCTCTCTCACTACTGGAAGAAGACGTGTCACGTAGTGGGGAAACCAAGATAAAGAGAATGACCGGCAAATGGAGCTATGAGAAACTTGGAAACCGGTACTGTTTCTAAGACCCAACGTCAATTGTTATATTGTATAATAATAATAATTCATGCAACGACAAATTCAAAGCCAGACTTTCAATTTTGCTTTCTTTTCGCATGCACCCTACACGCTTATTTTTGCGACCACTAAAATTAATTGTACTTTTAATTTTAAAATTGGATAATTGCATAAAAGAAGTGAACTATATATAGAAGGTATTAATGGTACATGCACCCTCTTACACCTTTTGTAGTGACTGATGCACCGTTTTTAAATAGTTTGGACCTACCGTTATCAATTCGTTGCACGCACCGTTTCTTTCACAATTAATTTAAACTTTTTTGTTAAGTGGCTGTGTTGTTGGTAATGTATTTGGTTAAACTTAAACGAACGAATATAAACGCCTTTCGTGTTTGTTTGCTCGTTAGGGTGAGCTTAAACTTGTTTGAGGGGCCTCAAGTGGATTCTGAAATTGAGGTCCTTTTTCGTATAAAGAGATCTTCTTTTTGCTTAGGATTATAAGGCTAGTGGGTATGGGGGTCGGCTGAGGCCCGGCGCCGGTCCCCCACACCACCCCCCTCAGGTCCGGCCCGGCAAGTTCGGCTTCCCACAGCCGGTGTAGCCGTGCCCAGGGGCGGACCTACTCTTTGGTCAGGGTGGGCGGCCGCACCCCTTGAAAAAAAAAATTAGTGTATATTTTAGGCAAAAAAACCCGACCGCACCCCTTGAAAATATGGTTAAACACCTCATCCGCACCCCCAGCAAATAATTTCTGGGTCCGCCACTGGCCGTGCCTCCTCCTCTCTCCTAACACACACACATCTATACATACATACATATATATATATATAAAGGGGTTCATCCCCCACCCCCTAGGTCCATCCCCTCCAAGCCAAGCCTACGTGGCGCTGACGTGGCGGCCCATCCTCTTTGATTTTTATATAAACACACAGTCGTACGTATTAGAGTTTGAATGACATTTTGTGAAAATAAAGGCCTCCAAATATATTGATTCTTTGCCCTCGTTGTCAAATTGAAAATTAAACGAAATTAAACCTTAAATCGGCTATTCACATTCAATTTATGTAAACAAAGAGGACTGACTTTAAAGGGAAAAAAACTTTTAGTGATTTTAACAGAATACTTTGAAAACTTAGCTGTGTTGTGTGAACTTTTCCATGAAACAAAAAGGGAAAATGTCAGAGAATAGTAACTAAGTTTTAAAAGTGTTTTAATTAGGTCACTCGTATTGTTTTTGTCTCAATTAGATAACTTAACATTCAAATCGAGTCATGTCTTTTTTCCATGTGTCAAGAAAAAAATAAAGCATAAGATGTTGGGGTCGGATTATTTTAATATATGAAATTATATTTATTAAAAGTAAAAACACTTTAATTATATTAAAAATAAAAAAAACAAGTTAAAATCCACGTTATCACTTGACATTAGCATCAAATAAAAAAGAAAAAAGAAACAAAAATCAACATCACCACGTTACCCATAAAATGGAAAAAAGAAACCCTTAATTTTAATGAAAAATGAATGTTGGGTGACCTGGTTGAAACTTTTTTGAAACTTGAGTAACCTAATTGGAACACATTTAAAACTTGATTACTATTCTACAAAGTTACTTAAAAATACCATGTTAGAGAATATACTTCATATATACCCTTACAAATTTAAAAATTTTCATATGTGCCCAGCCCAACCAAAACAAAAAAAAATATTATATTTACCCTTGCAAACTAGTTAAAACTAGAATTACGACCCGCCGTAATGCGGCGGGGATAAAAAGTTTTGCTTAAAAGTAAAAAAAACAAATAGTTTTAGGTTAAAAGTAATTTATGAAATACTTTTGGGTGAAAAGTAAAAAAAATTATTTTTTTTTAAAACCCTCAAAAGTCTAGGTTTTAACAACCATATGCATAACCTTTTTTTGTTTAAAAAAACCCCAAAGCCAAGATTACCACACATAAGTAAAAAAAAAAATCAAAGTGGTTAAATTGCAAAAGATGGAAACTTTTGAATTAGAAGTGAAAAATCAAATTAATCAAAGTGGTTAAATCGTATAAGATAGAAACTTTTGAATTAGAAATGAAAAATCAAATTAATCAAAAGTGGTAAATTACCAAAGATTAAAACTTTAAACTTGAATTGTCAAATACTAAAACTTTAGGGTTAAAAGGAAACAAAGATTAAACTTTAAGCTTAAATTGTTAAAGATAAAAACTTTAGGGTTAAAAAGGAAAATTCTAGTTTTTTTTTTTTTTTTTTTTTTTGAAAAACTCCCTAAGCACATGTTACAACACATGTATGCATATTCAACTTGCTTATTTATATGTTAATAATATCAAATATGCCTAATTTATTAAAGCAATCTAATAAATAATCATTTTACCTTATTGTTTAACTTCTGGTTTTCGTATACACTCATCTTTTAACATCATATATTTATATAGCACATTTTTAGCCACAATTACAGGTACCTGGGAGCATACCGATGGAATGAACGAAATGCGAACAGTTAACATAATATGGTCATAGATCTTAGGTTGTAACTTGATCATGAGCGAATTTGTTGATGTTGCACCCATCAAGTATGGAAAGTGCCAAACATTGGGAACTACCCGGGGAGGAGTTAGGAACAGGAACAAGGAGAAGCGAGAACCACTTAAATGGAGGAATCGATTGTATTTCGTCCTTTGTTCCCCATAGCAACTGAGGATCAAAAAGCACCAAATTTGATGACTTATTAAGGGAAAGACGAAGTAAGAGCATGCTATTGAAGACGTTGCAAGATATGTCGGGGAGTTGCTATCGCTTTAGCTGTGATAACTATAACTTAAGCTATCTTGGGCTTATGACTGCTTTAACTGTTTTTGGGTTCAATTAAAGTTCGTCTCACATTAATTTGTGACAACTTTTTGAGTTCTATGATTGTTTATAATTAATTTGCCTTTTTATTTATTTTTTATTTTTACCCATGGTCAATAGAACAATATAGTACATATAAAATATTTAACCTAAATAAATTATATAAGAAATGAGTAAATATAATATTTGAAGTTAAATGTCATATATGAAATTTCAAAGTTTTAGAAAAATAAGGGTAAAATTATAATTTATTAAATTGTTGTTAACGAACTGGGTGTATATTTTAACTACTTTGATAAGGTAAATATAAAATTTATAATTTTGCATGGGTCTATGATATTTTGTAAGTTTGTAGGGGTATATAGAAAACAGGGGCGGACCCAAGTTATGGGGTGGGTGGGCGGCCGCACCCCTTGAAAAAAAAAAATTTTGTGGTATTTTTCGTGAAAAATCCAGACCGCACCCCTTGGAAAATTTCGTCCGCACCCCTTGAAAAATTCCGACCGCACCCCTTGGATATTTTCGTCCGCACCCCTTAGAAATAAATGTTAGGAATTCATGTAAAAAAAATTGTGAACACGGATTGAAACCCGATCAAATTATGTAAACAAGATAGCCTACTAACCCCTTTAATAAAACTTAAATTCAATCCATCATGCCCAATAACTCAATACCCATTCAAGCCCAACCCAACTACTAGTTTTGCTAAACAAACCAGTCCACATAATTTAAAAAAAAAAACCCAAATCGTTGCCACTTGCCAGCGACTCCCGCCCTCCCTCTGCCTCACTTCAGCGCCGAGCGACAACATAATTCCGGTCGGCGACTGCAAAATTTCGGCTGTAAACTGGTTAATTTAGCCCCCCCCCCCCTGACAGGTACATGTTTTTTACTAGGGCTTATAATAATTACTAGGGCTTGAAATTCAAAATTTTGGTTGGCAAACATGTTTGTTGATTATATGATTGTTGGTTGGCAAATAATAATTACTATGGCTTGAAATTTAAAATTTTAAATTGAAAATTAAGGAACATGGGCTATGGTTGAACAGTTAGAAGAGGCGTTATTTCGCCGGATTATTCTAATTAAAGACCAAAGTGTGTTATAGATAAGTTTTTTTGTTCTTTTATTGAATGATTAAGAGAAATAAAAGTAGGGATGGCTTTAACTTTGATGTTTTTTTGTTTGTTAATGTGGTAGGAAGTTAGGAACTAGGGTTTGATTGTTTGAGAATTGAAATGGACCCGACCCGATCTGATTCGACCCGCTATGAAACTTTGTTTGTTTGTTTTTACTTGTTTTACATGACCCGACCCGCTATGAACCGATTTTTTTATATAGCTAGGGGTTTAAAATCTTTAAAAAATTTCCGCACCCCTAGGAAAAAAATCCTGGGTTCGCCACTGATAGGAAATTGCCTTTTTTTTATTCGACATTTTAACTAACTTTTTTTAATTCGACATTTTAACTAATACGCGTATTTTGTTGTTTATGTTTTCATTTTTCATTATCATGCCAATAGTTAATGTTTATCTGATCTCAATAGTTCTTTATTTCAATCAAAACCTTGATTTGTTACTTAAATATATGTATGTTTTTTGTGATTTGTGAGAAAAATAGTAAAAGTGTGATTGGATGTAAGTAGGAAGGAAACAATAATGTCGAGTTGACAACTGGTCTGACATGCTGCCCACATCATCTTAACATGATCCCAACTCCAGCTTGCCATTCCCTACATTACTTTTAAGTTTTAACTTAATCTTCTTTGTTTTTGAGCTTTTTTTTTTCTAACGGTATTAGGAGTGGAGCGGTAAACTGGTCGGCAAACGGTTTTGCCGATCGGCAAGCACTACCGCCAATAGTTTACTGTTGCCGACAAACTAATGAATCAGGGGTTCAATGCCGATGCGGGGAACGAGGTTCAACGGCTATAATGCCGTTGGTTTATTTAAAAAAAAATCATTTTTACCTTATATAAAGAGTTAAATGCCCGGATAGTCCCTGTGGTTTGCCATTTTTTCACCTTTAGTCCCTAACTTTATAAAATTACCTCTATAGTCCTCAACTTTTTAATTTTCGTTCCCGGATAGTCCCTGGCGCAGATAGAGGTTAGCTTTTTTAGTTAAGTGGATGTGAAATTACTAAAATGCCCTTGTTATTAAAAAATAACTTAAAAGAAAAAAAATATATTTAAATCAAGTGGGGTCACCTTTATCCCACCCCTACCCCTCTCCCCTTTCTCTCTTCCAGAATCATTCAAATTCACCCTTTACTTGACAAAACAACAGAGGCGGTGGGTAGCAAGGAAAAAGTCAGAGATGGTTGTCCAAACTTAAAAAGATCACCTTCTTGACCGAACAGTTAAGTTCGTTTGAAGAAGAGAACAAGCTTCTCAAGGAATTCCTTCACCAAAAAACAATCGAATTATCGAAAAATCAAACGTTTGACATGTGTAGCGATGAAAAAGTCAGCATGGCTGGAACGTGGGTACCGTCATACAATACTGTCGGAGCTTCTGATATCGGTTTAACGGATGACTACGTCTGAACTTCGTGCGATTTTGGACGAATTTCTTCAAATTTGTAATAAGTTGGTAAATTGGAAGGTGGGTGTGGAGGATTTTGTCAAAGAGTGATGGTGAGCGTGATGGTGGTTCGATGTTGGAGTATGCAGGTGGTTGTAGTGGTCGTTGGCGGAGTCACATATGGTGGTTATCGGAGGTCGGTTAATGTAGTGAATGTTGATGCAGTAGGGGGATGGTGTTCGGTAGGAGGTTCATGACAATGGTGAAGTAGAGTGTGTGTAAGTGTGTGTTTTTGTGGAGAAGATGGTGAAGTAGAGTGTGTGTAAGTGTGTGTTTTTGTGAAGAAGATGGGATGAAGGAGTTGCAGGTGGGTGAAGAGAGAAGAAAGTGAGGGGAGTTAATTACTGTTTTCGTCCCTGTGGTTTGTCAAAAATCACTATTTCAGTCCATTAGTTTAAAAATTACGATTTCAGTCCCTGTGGTTTCACTTTCGTAGCCATTTCAGTCCACCTCGTAACCATTTCAGTCCCTGTACTTACAGAATAAATGGATTGAAATGGTTACGAAAGTGAAACCACATGGACTGAAATGATTACGAAAGTGAAACCACGGGGACTGAAATCGCAATTTTTAAACTAATGGACTGAAATAGTGATTTTTGACAAACCACAGTGTCACACCCCGATTTCCACGTGTCTCACCGGTGGGCCCGGTGGGGGATTACCGTGACGATGTTGGCAACAATATAGTCAAACCACACAATTATATAATGCACAGCGGAAGCATAAGATAAATATATGTATTTCAACCTCTGGTTATAATATCAATGTATTACAGAAGTTGAATATCCACAGTGGATCGTAAATAATCATAAAGTATTGTTCCATTAGATACTGCAATCAAGCTTGCGAGGCTTATCCCGACGCTAGGGAGCTAATACCAGCCAATTTACGTTTAGGTACCTGCACTTAATCTTTTTGGGGAAAATACGTCAGTTTACACTGGTAAATACATTCAACCGACTCCTTTGAAAAGAGTTGGGAAAATTGATTTGAATGCACAAGGCACAAAGTATTTTGACACGTTGATTAAGATGCCCAAAGGCAAAATTAATCTTTTATACTTGGGACAATTTTGTTAATAAAAATCTTGTATCCGATTTACATGGTTGTCCAACATTTAGGGCCGGTGATTATACAATACAAGCCGGACAAGATTAATCGACACACCACAAATATAATCTCACAAGAAGAATACTCTCACGAGTGAGTATACGTTATACATATGCAACAGGAGGTGTTTTGCCTACACCTTGTGCTTACGTCGTGGCCATTCACTTTTTAAAATGAGCCAAGGATATCCAGGACACGGTCATTAACCCCCAACGTTATTTGTTATCAATCAATACAGATTAAAACGGGATTATGCAATTTAATCATCTCCGATTAAAAGGTTTCTACACCCGACCAAGCGGTATATTTAAAATACCGTATCCCAAGCCCGTATAAGGGAAAATAAGTTAAAAGTATTTACCTTTGCAATGTATATTCCTTAATCAATTAAATCACCGATATCTTTTACTGGGGCTCCTTATTCTGGAACGAAGGTTTTCAAAATAACCTATTAGAATCCTAACGGGTCTTTATATTAGCCGTAGCCTAGACCGGTTGGTTTCAAAAGATAGATACGGTTTAATCGCGCGGAAAGGCGAAAACCGTGAATGGAATGTGATTCTGACCCAACAAGTCTGGAGACTTGTTTTATATGGGTTTAATATTCACATTCTGGATTTTGGGGTCGAAATGATATGGTTTGACCCGTATCGGCTAATTTATGTAAACTAGTTACATAAGCCGAACCGTGCACGCAATAGGCGTAACGGGTAACCGTGAGAGTCCTACGCTTGCTTCCTAAGTCAATATACCTTAAAGAGGTTGCGGTATCATTAGGACACCTTCCGTGATGCCCGTAACGAGTTTAAGTTAACATTATGCCCCGTAGGGGTTTTTCGGTCATTTTAAAGACTTTTAAAGAGCTTTTCGAGTTCTACAGGAAATCTGAGTTTCCCGAACAGTTTATAAAGTCTAAAATACTTTATTTATTATTTAAAATTAGTAGCAACTGGAATCGGGTCAAAAGACCTTGTAGAACTCATTTTATGGCCAAAAAGGGCGTATTCGGTATTTACCGACCCATAGCCATAACCGTAGGTTATGAGCAGGCTAAAAATAATTAAAAATCTTTAAAATTCCCAAAATATTATTTTACAACAGTGGGTAAAAGTTTTGGTGATAAAATCTTGGCTTAGATAGGTGTTATGCTAATTGCGTCGTTTATTACAAAAGTTTATTTTAATTGCGCTATTTAGCATAACTCTTATTCTAGACCTCGGATTGACATGAGACTTTAAGGACATGCTTATAATTTAGTGAGCAAGGTTATGGTCCGTTCACGTGTCCGAAATACTCGTTTTATTTTAAAAAGGGCGTTACGGTCAACTTTTAGGCGATTAACGGAAATGCGTAAAAGACTCGGACAAACGATGAACCGGTCACAGAGGGTTATACCATCACGTGACCTGGTCCTAAGAGAGTCCTAAGGCATATCTATACTTCACTAAAACGGGTCAGAACTGAAGTCAATGCAAAAGTCAAACTTTTGCGACATTCGGCTCCGAACCGGGTTAATATAGCAAATGGTCGATTCAAACGAGCGCAAACAAGTTTATATACTTAATATCGTGTTTTATGATCATCAAAACAGGTTCCATAGTATATACATTACAGATTATGCAAGATTCGCCAAAACGACATTCTGTTGACTTTTTGGGTGCACGTTTGACTCGACATTTGACATAGTTAGAGTGGTGATCAGTGGGAACCCTTTTAGAGGTTTATTACCCACATAATTACCAACAAATAACCATTCTTGATTCGACAATTCACTGAATCATTTGTGAGTTATCGCTAAGTCGACCGTTAGTTACGACGGATCGACTTTTAAGCTAAAACTAAGTTAAAGCTCAAATGGGAAAGGAGTGGAACACTTACTGAGGTCCTATGCACCAAGTGTGACCACTTGAGAGGAAGTTGGAGCTCCAGAAATGACCAAATGATGCAGATGATGGGGTGTGAACTTATGGTTGCAACTTAGGCTTTATATAGTGGTTTCAAGCACCACAATTGATTGACAACAAAGTCTAGCACACACCACAACTGATCAACACTTGTCCTTAGTGTTAGGGGTCGTTTAGGGGTCATTTGGAGGTGTTTAAATGCAGATCATGGCTCTTGGAAGGCTGAACAGCCAAGTTAAGCATGTTTCTGCATCTGGGCGCCTGACGCGACCCGCATGGGGGAACCAGGCACTTTGTACGCGGGTCGCCTGAAGTTTACTAACCAGGCGCGTTTAAGAGGAGGCTCGCGGCCCGCCTCAACTTACCTTGAAACCTTACGCGGGTCGCGTTAGGTTATGTTTTCAGGATTTTTAAATCCTTTGTAATCATGATCAGAATCTTGCCAAATCTTTCGCAATGATTACCGAATCTTTGTAATTAATAACCTGACCTTTCGGAACCGAAGGGGTAACTTTGCGAATTGGCCCTCGGTTATTTACGATTAAGGGCCTCGCGTTATTTATGTGAATTATTAAGTCCTCTGGTTATTTTCAATATTATCTGAAAGGTCTTAACTTTTATTATTGACGCTTTTAACCCCTCGTACACGGATTTGATCATAACTTTCTCGTTTTAAAACGGAACTTCGCGAGATTTATATATCATATTCTAGTGAGTGTATTTTATTGTTACGAAGCCTCGGGTTCGTTAAATGGTCACTCAGAGGTATAATTAAACATGTTGGCATAGTTAACCCCTGTAGCTTGTAATTTCTCACTTTCTTCTGTGTTCCGCTTCCGTACGATCCGTGATTTATTCGTTTGAAGGTACGAGCATCGTTTAGGGGTACTATACAGTATATTTATCTTTGTTTGACATTTATAACCCTCGAATTTATATACTTTCAAGGTTTGTCAACATTAGTCCTTTATTTAATATTAATGCCACGTGTAAACAAATGACACGTGTTAACACATCATTGGACACAAAATTTCGAGGTGTTACATCCTCACCCCCTTAAAATAAATCTCGACCCGAGATTTACTCAAATAAATAGGGGTACTTTTCTTTTATTGTAGCTTCGACTTCCCACGTGAATTCGGGACCTCTACGGGCGTCTCATTTGACTTTTACTATCGGTACATGCTACCTTCGAAGCTTCTTCACCCGTCGATCTTCAATCGACAAAGGTTTTTCCAACAAAACAAAATTTTTTTTTTTTTTAAGCTCTCATCTATATGCACATCTGTGTGTGAGATCACCAATGATTCTTCAGCGAAGCACTTCTTTAGATTGCAGATGTGGACACATTGTGAATTCCATTGAGCTCTTCTGGTAAGTTTAGCTTATAGGCAACTGATCCGACACGTTTGATAACCTTGAAAGGTCCTATGTATCTCGGGCTCAGTTTGCCCTTCTTACCGAAGCGCGTCACCCCCCTTCCAGGGTGATACTTTTAGTAGCACCTTTTCACCTACCTCGAAGTGAAAAGCTTTACGCTTTTGGGTCTGCGTAATTCTTCTGCCTATTTCGGGAACTTTGAGATGGTCACGAATCTGAACAATCTTGTTCATTGTTTCGAACACTATCTCTGGTCCGGATAATTGGACATTTCCGACTTCCGCCCAACAGACGGGCGCTCTACACTTTCTACCGTATAATGCCTCGACAGGCGCAGCCTTAATGCTGGTATGGTAGCTATTGTCGTAGGAGAATTCGATTAGTGGTAGGTTCTTATCCCAACTACCACCCAAATCGATAGCACATGTACGTAGCATGTCTTCTAACGTTTGAATAGTACGCTTTCCCTGACCGTCTGCCTGAGGATGGTAAGCCGTACTAAAATTCAAACATGAGCCCAAAGATTTGCTGGAAGCTCTTCCAGAAATGTGACGTGTATCTAGTATCCCTATCAGAGATAATAGACACAGATATGCCGTGTAAGGCTACAATCTTATCAACATATAATTGGGCTATGGTGCCGGAGTTGTAAGTCTCCTTTATGGGTAAGGAATGAGCTGATTTAGTCAGCCTATCGACTATAACCCATATTGTGTCGTTTCCTTTCCTGGTTTTGGGTAACTTGGCAATAAAATCCGTAGTTACCATCTCAGCTATGACTTGCGCATAAGTCGAGCATTTGGTAACATGAGTGGCTACAGACTTTATTAAGCCTATCCACCAGTAATTTGCCTTTAGATTCGGGCATCTTATGGCAGTTCTTAATTGTTGCTTAATTAGGGTTGCGGTCATTAATATATAGATAATATGAACCGTCTTTCTTATAAAACTTTCAGAATACTGAGTCAGGCTATATGAGACTATATCTTAAAACTTATTTAATCAAGGGTTTCGATTGTTTTATAAGCAATGTGGAGCTTTTCACAATACTCCAGTCCATAGAGGGATGTTAATATTTATTAACTCTACCTGCCTTCCAGGAGGTAAGCAGGGAAACTTATGAGGATGTAGTCAAGATACGAGGAGGTTATAAAGATTTCCATATCTCAGACTCCAGTTCACCCATCATTGCTCGTGTCAATTAAGTGACATATTTATGTTATGAGTCCTCATATTCCGTTACTAGGGAATATTTATTTAGATAACTATATTATGGATATCTTCCTTGAATACTACTAGTCGACTCTAGTACAATATAACCATTGGGATATCTCAGGGGTTCCATGTATTAAACCTCCATACTGATCAGGCATGGAAGTAATCTATGGAACACACTAGAATACGCCAATCCTCATATGGCACTTTTATCAAACATAGTTTGGCATTCGCAGGCGATAGAAGAGAGAAAAATGAAGGAAGAAAATAAAAATAACATATGTTGTTGTACTCTATGCGAAGAAAGAGGACTCTTAGATTTTTCGGAAGGATTCCTTGTCGATACTAGAAGAATAGGTTACTAAGGTTTTCTCGATGGTTTATACCTTGTGGCTAATATAAAAGTTCTCTAAGATTACTGTTTATAAAGAATTTACTGGTATCCGATCCAAAATAAACTCTTAGTATTTAAATTACTGATAAAATGCCAAGGAATATACCTGTTGCCATTATTTATGGACTAGCTCAGGCATTTTTGTCACACCCCGATTTCCACGTGTCTCACCGGTGGGCCCGGTGGGGGATTACCGTGACGATGTTGGCAACAATATAGTCAAACCACACAATTATATAATGCACAGCGGAAGCATAAGATAAATATATAAAATTCAACCTCTGATTGTAATATCAAAATGTATTACAGGGGTTGGATATATCCACAGTGGATCATAAATAATGGTAAAGTAATGTTACATCAGATACTGCAATCAAGCTTGCGAGGCTTATCCCGACGCTAGGGAGCTAATACCAGCCAATTACGTTTAGGTACCTGCACTTAATCTTTTTGGGGAAAATACGTCAGTTTACACTGGTAAATACATTCAACTGACACATTTGAAAATGTTTATTAAAATTGATTTGAATGCACAAGGCACAAACTCTTTTATAACTTGGGAAAATTCATAATGATCTTGTGAACGTTTTACATGTTCTTTTATGCGTTCAGTAGCCCGGGTCGTGCCGGGTTTAAGATTTATAGACACACCACGTTTGCGTAAAACCGTAGTACAGAAACCAACGGCTACGTCTTTTAGTTTTAATGTCGGCACTTTATACCGGGTGTACGCCTACACCGGGATGTCGATGGTCGTGGCCATTTCGTAAAATGATGCCAAGGATATCCGGGACAACGGTCATTAAACCCCCCAAAGGCTTATAAGCAACAAAACTGTTTAAATGAGTCAATCATATTTAATCAATTAACCACCTAAGCGATGGAATTATATAATGCTCAATCAAGCGGTATTAATATACCGTAACCCAAGCCCATATAGGGGAAATAAGTCAAAGTATTTACCTTTGCAAGTATTAATCCTTAATTTAGATCAAGTCACCGATAGCTTTTACTGGGGCTCCTAATCTGGAACGAAGGTTTTAATTAACCTCTTAGAATCCTAACGGTCCTTATAGTAGCCGTAGCTTAAACCGGTTGATTCCGATATATAGATATGGTTAATTCGCACGAAAAGGCGAAAACCGAGAATGGAGTATGATTTGGACCCAACAAGTTTAGTGACTTGTTTTATATGGGTTTATAGTTCATACTCTGGATTTTGGGGTTCAAATAATATAATTTGACCCATATCGGCTATTGCACGAAAACTAGTTCCATGAGCCGTACCGTGTGCGCAAATAGGCGAAACGGTTAACCATAAGTGTCCTACGCTTATTTCCTAAGTCAATATGCCTTAAAAGTATTTTGGTATCAGTAGGATACCTTCCGTAATGCCCGTAACGAGTTTAAGTTAATATTATGCCCCGTAAGGGCTTTTCGGTCATTTTAAAGACTTTAAAAGGGATTTTCGAGTTCTACAGGAAATCTGAGTTTCCCGAACAGCTTATAAAGCTTAAAATACTTTATTTATTATTTAAAACCAGTAGCAACTGGAATCGGGTCAAAAGACCTTGTAGAACTCTCGTTTTGGTCAAAAAGGGCATATTCGGTATTTACCGAACCGTAGCCATAACCGCAGGTTATGAGCAAGGTAAAAATTATTAAAAATCCTTAAAATTCCCAAAATATTATTTTACCACAGTGGGTAAAAGTTTTGGTGACGAAAACTTGGGTTAGATGGGCGTTATGCTAATTGCGCCGTTAATTACAAAACTTTCTTAAAAGTGCGCCTTTTAGCATAACTCTCATTCTAGGCCTCGGATTGACGTGAATTTCTAAGGACATGCTTATAATTTAATAAGCAAGGTTTTGGTCCGTTCACGTGTCCGAAATACTCGTTTTAATTTTAAAAGGGCCGTTACGGTCAACTTTTAGGCGAATGACGGAAATATGTAAAAGACTCGGATAACTCATGAACCGACCACAGAGGCTTATACCAACATGTGACCTGGTCCTAAGAGAGTCCTAAGGTATATTTATACCTCACTAAAATGGGTCAGAACTGAAGTCAAAGCAAAAGTCAAACTTTTGCGACATTCGGCTCCGAACCGGTTCTATATAGTAAATGATCGATTCAAACGAGCGCAAACATGTTTATGTACTTATTATCATGTTTTATGATTATCAAAACAGGTTTCATAACATATACATTACAGATTATGCTTAAATCGCTAAAATAGCTTTCTGTTGACTTTTTAACCGCACGTTTGACTCGATAATTGACATAGTTAGAGTGGTGATCAGGGGGAACCATTTTAGAGGTTTAATACCCACATAAATACCAACTCATAACCATTTTTGATTCGTCATAAGACTGAACCATTTGCAAGATATTGCAATGACAACCGTTAGTTACGACGGTTGCGTTTATGAGCTATAACTATGGAAATGTGAAACCAAAATGGTTATGAACGACTTACAGAAGTTGCTTCTTGATTATAGAGCAGAAGAGAATGCTTGGGAGCACTTAGAATGATCAGAGAGGTGTTGTTTGATTTGTGTGAATGTTATGTGCCAAACTTGGCTATTTATAGCCAATGTCAAGTATGTATGATCATTACAACACCTACAACAGGTCAGGGGTGATGGGTAGATGTCCCCTAAGTGTTATGGGTCGAGCATAGGGTGCCCATGCCCATTTGTTGGTTGTTTGATCATTCAAAAGCTCCAAAAGCCAAGTAGTTAGTACAATTCTGCATCTGGGCGTCGTACGCGACCCGCATGGACATTCCATGCAACTTTTACGCGGGTCGCCTGGGATCAAAAGATCAGACGCGTAGTTGAGGAAGCTCGCGGCCCGCCTCAGCTTATGTTTAAACCTTACGCGGGTCGCCTAAGGTTAAGATTTCAGGATTTTTTAAATCTTTTTGTAATGATTACTGAATCTGGCCATTAATAACGAAATCTTTCGTAATGATTCACTTGACCTTTCGGTTTTGAAGGGGTAACTTTGCGGTTTGGCCCTCGGTTATTTACCGATAGGGGCCTCGTGTTAATTACCCGCATTATTAAGTCCCCGGTTTATTTATTAATTATATTGGAAAGCCTTAACTTTCACTGTTGACGCTTTTAACCCTTCTTCTACGAATTCGATCGTAACTTTCTCGTTTCATATCGAAACTTCGCGAAATTTATATATCATATTCTAGTGAGCGTATTTTATTGTTACGAAGCCTCGGGTTCGTTAAATGGTCACTCAGAGGTATAATTAAACATGTTGGCATAGTTAACCCCTGTAGCTTGTAATTTCTCACTTTCTTCTGCGTTCCGCTTCCGTACGATCCGTGATTTATTCGTTTGAAGGTACGAGCATCGTTTAGGGTACTATACAGTATATTTATCTTTGTTTGACATTTATAACCCTCGAATTTATATACTTTCAAGGTTTGTGTAACACCTCGAATTTTTGTGTCCAATGATGTGTTAACACGTGTCATTTGTTTACACGTGGCATCTATAATAAATAAAGGACTAATTTTGACAAACCTTGAAAGTATGTAAATTCGAGGGTTATAAATGTCAACAAGGGTAAATATACTGTATAGTATTCCTAAAATAATGCTTAAACCTTCAAACGAATAAATTATAGATCGTACAAAAACAAAACGCGGAAGAAAGTGAGAGATTACAAACTACAGGGGTTAACTGTGTCAACATGTTTAATAATACCTCTGAGTGACCCTTTAACGTTCCAAAGACTTTGTAACGGTATTATACCCTCACTAAAATAATATATATGAATTTCGCGAAGTTTCGATATGAAACGAGAAAGTTACGATCGAATTCGTAAAAGAAGGGTTAAAAGCGTCAACAGTGAAAGTTAAGGCTTTCCAATATAATTAATAAATAAACCGGGGACTTAATAATGCGGGTAATTAACACGAGGCCCCTATCGGTAAATAACCGAGGGCCAAACCGCAAAGTTACCCCTTCAAAACCGAAAGGTCAGGTGAATCATTACGAAAGATTTCGTTATTAATGGCCAGATTCAGTAATCATTACAAAAAGATTTAAAAATCCTGAAATCTTAACCTTAGGCGGCCCGCGTGAAGGTTAAGGATTAGTTGAGGCGGGCCGCGAGCCTCCTTTGTTTCGCGTCTGTTATTTGATCTTTAGGCGACCCGCATTTAAATGCATGGGAACTCCCATGCGGGCCGCGTAAAGTGCCCAGATGCAGAATGGTTGTAACTACTTGGCTTTTGGAGCTTTTGAACGATCAAACAACCAATTAATTGAGCATGGGTGCCCCCTACACGACCCATACCACTTAGGGACACCTGCCCATGATCCATGATCAATTGTAGCTTGTTGTGTAATGATCTTGAAGGCTCTTAAGCACTATAAATAAGCTACATTGGCTCATATCATTCACAACATCAAAACACACAACTACTGATCATTCTAAGTGCTCCCAAGCATTCTCTTCTGCTCCATATTCAAGTTCTAACTTCTGTAAGTTACCTTGATCATCCATTGTTCAGTTTATGCTTAGTTTTTAGCTAAAAACCAAACCGTCGTAACTACGGTTTGACTTTACAATAAATCAGTAATGGTTCAGTCGTATGACGAATCAAAAATGGTTATGAGTTGGTATTTATGTGGGTAATAAACCTCTAAAATGGTTCCCCCTGATCACCACTCTAACTATGTCAATTATCGAGTCAAACGTGCGGTTAAAAAGTCAACAGAAAGCTATTTTAGCAATTTATGCATAATCTGTAATGTATATGTTATGGAACCTGTTTTGACAATCATAAAACATGATAATAAGTATATAAACATGTTTGCGCTCGTTTGAATCGATCATTTACTATATAGAGCCGGTTCGGAGCCGAATGTCGCAAAGTTTGACTTTTGCTTTGACTTCAGTTCTGACCCGTTTTAGTGAGGTATAAATATACCTTAGGACTCTCTTAGGACCATGTCACATGTTGGTATAAGCCTCTGTGGTCGGTTCATGAGTTATCCGAGTCTTTTACATATTTCCGTCATTCGCCTAAAAGTTGACCGTAACGGCCTTTTAAAATTAAAACGAGTATTCCGGACACGTGAAAGGACCAAAACCTTGCTTATTAAATTATAAGCATGTCCCTAAAGTTTCACGTCAATCCGAGGTCTAGAATGAGAGTTATGCTAAAAGGCGCGCTTTTAAGAAAGTTTTGTAATTAACGGCGCAATTAGCATAACGCCCATCTAACCCAAGTTTTCGTCACCAAAACTTTTACCCACTGTGGTAAAATAATATTGTGGGAATTATAAAGATTTTTAATAATTTTTACCTTGCTCATAACCTGCGGTTATGGCTACGGTTCGGTAAATACCGAATATGCCCTTTTTGGCCAAAACGAGAGTTCTACAAGGTCTTTTGACCCGATTCCAATTGCCACTGGTTTTAAATAATAAATAAAGTATTTTAAGCTTTATAAGCTGTTCGGGAAACTCGGATTTCCTGTAGAACTCGAAAATCCCTTTTAAAGTCTTTAAAATGACCGAAAAGCCCCTACGGGGCATAATATTAACTTAAAACTCGTTACGGGCATTACGGAAGGTATCCTACTGATACCAAAATACTTTTAAGGCATATTGACTTAGGAAATAAGCGTACGACTCTCATAGTTAACCGTTTCGCCTATTTGCGCACACGGTACGGCTCATGGAACTAGTTTTCGTGCAATAGCCGATATGGGTCAAATTATATTATTTGAACCCCAAAATCCAGAGTATGAACTATAAACCCATATAAAACGAGTCGCTGAACTTGTTGGGGCCAAATCATACTCCATTCTCGGTTTTCGCCTTTTCGTGCGAATTAACCATATCTATATATCGGAATCAACCGGTTTAAGCTACGGCTAATACAAGGACCGTTAGGATTCTAAGAGGTTAATTAAAACCTTCGTTCCAGATTAGGAGCCCCAGTAAAAGCTATCGGTGACTTGATCTAAATTAAGGATTTATACTTGCAAAGGTAAATACTTTAACTTATTTCCCCTATATGGGCTTGGGTTACGGTATATTAATACCGCTTGATTGAGCATTATATAATTCTATCGCTTAGGTGGTTAATTGATTAAATATGATTGGCTCATTTAAACAGTTTTGTTGCTTATAAGCCTTTGGGGGGTTTAATGACCGTTGTCCCGGATATCCTCGGCATCATTTTACGAAATGGCCACGACCATCGACATCCCGGTGTAGGCGTACACCCGGTATAAAGTGTCGACATTAAAACTAAAAGACGTAGCCGTTGGTTTTTATACTACGGTTTTACGCAAACGTGGTGTGTCTATAAATCTTTAACCCGGCACGACCCGGGCTACTGAACGCATAAAAGAACATGTAAAACGTTCACAAGATCATTATGAATTTTCCCAAGTTATAAAAGAGTTTGTGCCTTGTGCATTCAAATCAATTTTAAATAAACATTTTCAAATGTGTCAGTTGAATGTATTTACCAGTGTAAACTGACGTATTTTCCCCAAAAAGATTAAGTGCAGGTACCTAAACGTAATTGGCTGGTATTAGCTCCCTAGCGTCGGGATAAGCCTCGCAAGCTTGATTGCAGTATCTAATGGAACAATACTTTACTTTTATTTACGATCCACTGTGGATATTCAACTTCTGTAATACATTTTGATATTACGATCAGAGGTTGAAATTTATATATTTATCTTATGCTTCCGCTGTGCATTATATAATTGTGTGGTTTGACTATATTGTTGCCAACATCGTCACGGTAATCCCCCACCGGGCCCACCGGTGAGACACGTGGAAATCGGGGTGTGACAGGTTGGTATCAGAGCCAACATTGAGTGAATTAAACACATTAGGCATTGTGTTTAATCTCAGTGACACAATTGCACATACTTGAGTCTAGACAAGAACTTAGGACAAATTCGGATTTTACTCCTTTTTGTCTTTATTTTCGATTTGATTTTTAATAAGTTTTGGAGCAGGAAAATGCCACCCATTATATTCCGAGGAAGAGGAAGGGGACGAAGAGGCCGAGGAGAAATCGTGACACATCACGATCAAGAAGCTGGACCATCTGGTACAAGACATCCTTCGATGACAAGGAGCGAAGAGCCACAACGACGAAGAGATCTTTACGAACCAGCGAGGCATTCCACTTCGCACAGCTCGACGCCATCCTACCGGCACTCCTTTGGACCAGATTCAGAAAATAATCCCAACAACCCACAACCTTCCTCCATACCTCTACAACGTTCGGTTTCGCACCGAAACTACGACGACCCTAGTCCATACTACGTAGCTCAGTTTAATCTGGCTGACTATATACAAGAACCTTCAGGTTTTGTTCCACTAGGGCCGCAAGACCATTTTTCTGAAGATCCCATGGAGGAAGATGAGGATCCAACTGAACCAGCTCGTGGTACGCCCACGCATCCGATAGAAGTATCTGATGGATCTTCATATCATGGTCCGCAGTATCAAGGCCCAGACAGCTTTATGGCCTTGTTTGACCGACATGAGTGGTACAACACACCATCTCATCAGACATCGCAACCGAGACATCCACAGGATCCCTCTGAGGATTCACGCTTTGAGGCAGTTACGCCACCACCTCCGCCACCGGCACAACCAGTTATACCTGATCCGCCGAGGCGTAGGAGGACAAATGCTCGTATGTCTACACGAGGAGGAGGGGGTATCCACTTCAGCACTCCTCGACATTCCAGTAGTAGCCACTATCCGCCGCTACAAGAAGAAGGACCTTCAAGTCCTATACAAGAAGCGAACTCCGCACCTACTGCACAAAATTCGCCACCATTTGGGTATGACCAACCCATACCAGCTTACACAGGTCCAACGGCTTACAACCCGTTTGAACCGTCACAAGCGCAATACAACTACGGCTATGAGCGCGACCCATATGTGGTGTCGGCTAGATATAATGCGCGCTACCCTGACGGAGCACATGGAAACATGGGACCACCGGACTACTCAGCTCATGGGTATCCAATACCTCCCAGACCTCCAGTTCCGCATCAAGCGCCACAACCACGATTTTCTCCTCCTGAACAGGAAGAAATACTCCATCGACTAGATCGTGTGGAGAGAGAGTTCGAGGAAGAAAAGAAAAGCCACCGAGGATTTCTCAAGGGCTTGGCGAACCTACTAAAGGGCAAAAAGAAGAAACGTGACCACTAGCCCTTAATAGATGTACTAATGTAATTTCTACTTTGAAATAAGTCCCTGTGTGGACAACTTATCATATTTCAGTCCCTATGTGGACTTATCTTTCGTCCTTGCACGAACACCTATCTTGTATTAGTCCCTGCGTGGACTTGTCACTTATTTTAAAACCTCTCTGGAGGTATGTACTATTTGAAAGACCCGTTTAGGGCAATATGTAATTGTATTTGAGATTTTGGAATGTATGTTATGAGTTTTGTTTTAATATATATAAAAATAAATCAAAACCATTCCTTTTATATTGATCTGCCTAAATAAAGAATCTTAAAAGGTGAAACCTAGCTTGGGGTCTTTTAAGATCTAGTCAAGATGGTACGACCTAACTGAAAAGATTCTGATTCCCTGTTAACCTCTGTACGCATGTTAACATTCATGGCAGATGTGATTCGTTATAATCACGCACGTCATTCCTATACAATAATCCTTTAAGGATTTCAAAACCCAACTAAATGATTTATAAATCGCGGGTTAAATCACCAATGAAGGTGATCAGTATTATAAAGACATCCATTAGTGATGCAATGCCTACGGGCCAGTATTATTAAAACATCCATTAGTGATGCAGTGCCTACGGGCCAGAATTATTAAAACATCCATTAGTGATGCAGTGCCTACGGGCCAGAATTATTAAAACATCCATTAGTGATGCAGTGCCTACGGGCCAGAATTATTAAAACATCCATGAGTGATGTAGTGCCTACGGGCCAATATTATTAAAACATCCATTAGTGATGTAGTGCCTACGGGCCAGTATTATGAAAACATCCGTTTGAGATGTAGTGCCTACGGGCCAACCATACTAAAACATCCATTAGAGGTGTAGTGCCTATGGGCCGTAAAAATTGTCTTATAAAGACAAAAGGCAATGGTAGTCTATGACTCTCTGTCAGAAAGAGATAAAAGAACTACGGTTCAATTCTCTATGCCTTTGATTCTCTGGAATCTCGGCTAATATTATAAAACATCATCATGATTAGGCTTTATGCCGCCAATACTATTTATATAGTTGAAGTAGGATATATTCAGATCCTAATATGTAATGAACTAATAAGTTAACCGAATATGGTCTCTATACCATGGTTGACAAATTGTCATAAAAGACAATCATATAATAATCTCCTAAATTAAAATTTTGTTATCTTCTGTAACAGATTCAAGTTACAATGGCGGATCCCAATGGAGAGAACAGCCACACAAACGAAGATGACTATGACAATGCGTCAGTACATTTGACAGGCGCACAGCTAAAGGCTCTGATCAACAATGCTGTCCAGGCAGCTATTGATCGTCAACATACTGAGTCTCAAGGCAGAACTGTGTCAAAACCACCCTCTAAACCAAAGACACACTCCAAACCACCCTCTGAACCCAAGAAAGATGACGACAAGCATTCGTCTACTGAGCACAGCGTTCATCGCGATAGAGAATATACTGATGCGTCAAGTGCTAAGGGTTGCACCTACAAATACTTTGTATCATGTAAGCCCCGTGAATTTACAGGGGAGAAAGGTGCGGTTGACTGTATCACCTGGCTAGACGAGATGGACACGATAGTGGACATCAGCGGGTGCGCTGAGAGGGACGTGGTTAAGTTTGTGTCCCAGTCATTCAAGGGCGAGGCCCTGGCGTGGTGGAGAGCTCTGGTGCAGGCTTCAGGTAAGTCTGCCTTGTACAAAATGTCATGGGGGGAGTTTATTACCCTCATAAAAGAAAACTACTGCCCTCAGCACGAGGTTGAGAAGATTGAGGCTGATTTTGTCTCACTAGTGATGACAAACCTGGATTGTCAGGCATATCTGACAAGTTTTAACACTATGTCACGCCTGGTGCCATATCTTGTGACACCAGAACCTCGAAGGATTGCCCGATTCATTGGGGGCTTAGAGCCGGCGATCAAGGCCAGCGTAAAGGCTTCTAGGCCAACGACCTTCAGGTCAGTTACTGACCTCTCCTTGTCTCTTACACTTGATGCTGTCCGTCTGAGGGCACAAAGGAGCAAGGAGGCTGAAAAGCGAAAGCGTGAGGATGATACCTCACGAAAGTCTGGGAAAAAGCACCGTGGAAACGGTGAGGGCAAGAGAGGGTCGGAGGCAAAGAAGGAGGGGCAAGCTGATGGAAGACCTCACTGCAAGGTCTGCAAGAAACCTCACTCCGGGAAGTGTAGGTTTGCGTCTAGTTCACAGTCGCAACAAAGGACTCCACCCTGTGGGCTATGCAAGTCCAAGGATCACAAGACAGTGGAGTGCAAAAAGATAAAGGATGCAACCTGCTTTAATTGTAATGAAAAGGGGCACATAAAGAGTAATTGCCCGAAGTATGCCAAGAAGGCGGAAGAGACTAAGAAATCAAATGCGAGAATTTTTCGCTTGGATGCAAAGGAAGCGGTCAAGGACGACAATGTGCTTACAGGTACTTTTCTCGTAAATAATATATTTGCAAGAGTACTGTTTGATTCTGGTGCTGACAAGTCCTTTGTAGACCAGAAATTTTGCCAACTACTAAATATGCCAATCAAAACCCTTGACGTGAAATACGAAGTAGAGTTAGCAGACGGCACGATAGAAACCGTCTCTACCGTTCTAGAAGGATGTGAAATATCCATTAGGAACCATTCTTTTCCTTTATCTCTACTTCCTTTCAAACTTGCGGGTTTTGACATCGTGCTAGGCATGGACTAGTTATCCCATAACCAGGCCTAAATCATTTATGGCAAGAGACAAATAGTCTTAAAGACTCCGAGTGGTGAATCTCTTACCATTCGAGGGGATACGCACTACGGATTGCCAGAAGACGTATCTATGCTGAAAGCTTCAAGGTGTTTGAACAGAGGCTGTGTAATTTACATGGCTCAGGTGATAATTGAAGAACCAAAGCCGAAGATCAAGGATCTTCCAGTCATTTCTGAATACCCCGAGGTTTTTCCTGAAGAACTACCTGGTTTGCCACCAGATAGACAAGTGGAGTTCAGAATTGACATCATTCCTGGAGCAGCTCCGATAGCAAGAGCACCTTACAGATTAGCTCCGACGGAAATGAAGGAACTGAGGACCCAGTTGGATGAACTGCTGGCGAAAGGTTTTATCAAACCTAGTTCATCCCCCTGGGGAGCTCCTGTCCTATTTGTAAAGAAGAAGGACGGATCAATGCGGTTGTGCATCGACTATAGAGAACTGAATAAAGTTACCATAAAGAATAGATATCCTTTACCAAGGATCGATGACCTATTCGATCAGCTGCAAGGAGCAAGCTACTTCTCCAAGATCGACTTAAGGTCGGGTTATCATCAACTAAGGGTCAGGGATGAAGATGTACACAAGACTGCATTTAGGACTCGCTATGGTCATTACGAGTTCCTAGTGATGCCTTTTGGGCTCACAAATGCACCGGCTGCGTTCATGGACCTCATGAATCGCGTGTGCAAGCCGTATTTAGATAAATTCGTCATAGTCTTCATAGGCGATATCCTGATCTATTCTAAAAGCCAAGATGACCACGAGAAGCATCTCCGTTGCATTCTCGAATTACTACAGCGTGAGAAACTCTACGCCAAATTCTCGAAGTGTGAATTCTGGCTAAGAGAGGTTCAATTTTTAGGACACGTTGTGAGCGAGCGTGGTATCCAAGTGGATCCCGCTAAGGTAGAGGCGGTCATGAACTGGCAAGAGCCAAAGACGCCTACCGAAATCCGTAGCTTCCTGGGTTTAGCAGGATACTACCGAAGATTTATTGAAAATTTTTCAAGGATTGCTGCGCCTCTGATTTCCTTGACCAAGAAGAAAGAAAAGTACATTTGGGGCCCGAAGCAGCAAGAGTCCTTTGAAATACTGAAGCAGAAGCTAAGCAACGCACCTGTGTTGACATTACCGGAAGGTACAGATGAATTCGTAGTTTACTGCGATGCATCACATACAGGCATGGGGTGTGTGCTTATGCAGAAGGGCAAGGTGATTGCCTATGCTTCAAGGCAATTAAAGGTGCATGAAAAGAATTACACCACCCATGATTTGGAGTTGGGTGCCGTTGTATTTGCACTGAAGTTATGGAGGCACTACCTTTATGGTATTAAATTTGTGATTTATTCTGATCACAAAAGCCTCCAGCACCTGTTCAACCAGAAGGAGTTGAACATGAGACAACGCCGTTGGATGGAAACCCTGAATGATTATGACTGCGAAATCAGGTACCATCCCGGCAAGGCGAATGTAGTCGCCGATGCATTGAGCAGGAAAGAAAGGGTAAAACCCATTCGAATCAATGCCAAGAGCATTGAAGTTAAAAATAATTTGATTGAAAGGATTTTGGCTGCACAGCGAGAGGCTGTGTTGGAAGCTAATTATCCTAATGAAAAGCTGGGAGTAACTGCGGAGCAGTTGACTCTTAGCAAGGATGGAATTCTTAGGCTGAATGGACGTATATGGGTTCCGATTTATGGGGGACTACGAGATGTTGTTCTCCAGGAAGCCCGTAGTTCCAAATACTCAGTCCATCCTGGTGCTGATAAAATGTACCAAGATTTAAAGGCTAATTATTGGTGGATAGGCTTGAAAAAGTCTGTAGCCGCCCATGTAGCAAAGTGCTTGACTTGTGCTCAAGTCAAAGCCGAGCACCAAAAGCCGTCTGGCTTGCTACAACAGCCTGAACTTCCCGAGTGGAAGTGGGAATGCGTAACTATGGACTTCATAACCAAGTTACCCAAAACCAGGAAAGGAAACGATACAATATGGGTCATAGTTGATAGGCTGACTAAATCAGCTCATTTTCTACCCATCAAGGAGACGTATAGCTCCGATATGTTAGCCCAACTATATGTTGATAAGATTGTAGCCTTACACGGCATACCTGTGTCTATTATCTCCGACAGGGATACTAGATACACATCTCATTTCTGGAAAAGTTTCCAGCAATCCTTGGGCACGCGTTTGAACTTTAGTACGGCTTACCATCCACAGACGGACGGTCAAAGTGAGCGTACTATCCAAACGCTAGAAGACATGCTTCGTGCATGTGCGATCGATTTAGGTGGTAACTGGGATAAAAACCTACCCCTGATCGAATTCTCCTACAATAATAGCTACCACACCAGCATAAAGGTTGCGCCTTTTGAGGCATTATATGGTAGGAAATGCAGATCGCCTGTTTGTTGGGCGGAAGTAGGAGAGGTCCAACTATCGGGACCAGAGATTGTTTTCCAGACGACGGACAAGATTGTCCAGATCCGGGAACGTCTCAAGGCTGCCCGCGATAGGCAGAAGAGCTACGCTGATCCAAAGCGTAAGGATTTTCACTTCGAGGTAGGTGAAAAGGTATTACTTAAGGTGTCACCCTGGAAGGGGGTGATGCGTTTCGGCAAGAAGGGCAAGCTGAGTCCGAGATACATAGGGCCTTTTGAGGTCATTGAACGAGTCAGATCAGTTGCCTATAAACTGAACTTGCCTGAAGAGCTCAATGGAATTCACAATGTGTTCCACATCTGCAATCTCAAAAAGTGCTTCGCCGACGAGTCGTTGGTGATTCCACACACAGATGTGCATATAGATGAGAGCTTAAAGTTTATAGAAAAACCTTTGTCGATTGAAGATCGACAGGTGAAGAAGCTTCGCAGAAAGCACGTACCGATTGTAAAGGTCAAATGGGATGCTCATAGAGGTCCTGAATATACGTGGGAAGTCGAAGCTACAATGAAAGAAAAATACCCCTATTTATTTGAGTAAATCTCGGGTCGAGATTTATTTTAAGGGGGTGAGGATGTAACACCTCGAATTTTTGTGTCCAATGATGTGTTAACACGTGTCATTTGTTTACACGTGGCATCTATAATAAATAAAGGACTAATTTTGACAAACCTTGAAAGTATGTAAATTCGAGGGTTATAAATGTCAACAAGGGTAAATATACTGTATAGTATTCCTAAAATAATGCTTAAACCTTCAAACGAATAAATTATAGATCGTACAAAAACAAAACGCGGAAGAAAGTGAGAGATTACAAACTACAGGGGTTAACTGTGTCAACATGTTTAATAATACCTCTGAGTGACCCTTTAACGTTCCAAAGACCTTGTAACGGTATTATACCCTCACTAAAATAATATATATGAATTTCGCGAAGTTTCGATATGAAACGAGAAAGTTACGATCGAATTCGTAAAAGAAGGGTTAAAAGCGTCAACAGTGAAAGTTAAGGCTTTCCAATATAATCAATAAATAAACCGGGGACTTAATAATGCGGGTAATTAACACGAGGCCCCTATCGGTAAATAACCGAGGGCCAAACCGCAAAGTTACCCCTTCAAAACCGAAAGGTCAGGTGAATCATTACGAAAGATTTCGTTATTAATGGCCAGATTCAGTAATCATTACAAAAAGATTTAAAAATCCTGAAATCTTAACCTTAGGCGGCCCGCGTGAAGGTTAAGGATTAGTTGAGGCGGGCCGCGAGCCTCCTTTGTTTCGCGTCTGTTATTTGATCTTTAGGCGACCCGCATTTAAATGCATGGGAACTCCCATGCGGGCCGCGTAAAGTGCCCAGATGCAGAATGGTTGTAACTACTTGGCTTTTGGAGCTTTTGAACGATCAAACAACCAATTAATTGAGCATGGGTGCCCCCTACACGACCCATACCACTTAGGGACACCTGCCCATGATCCATGATCAATTGTAGCTTGTTGTGTAATGATCTTGAAGGCTCTTAAGCACTATAAATAAGCTACATTGGCTCATATCATTCACAACATCAAAACACACAACTACTGATCATTCTAAGTGCTCCCAAGCATTCTCTTCTGCTCCATATTCAAGTTCTAACTTCTGTAAGTTACCTTGATCATCCATTGTTCAGTTTATGCTTAGTTTTTAGCTAAAAACCAAACCGTCGTAACTACGGTTTGACTTTACAATAAATCAGTAATGGTTCAGTCGTATGACGAATCAAAAATGGTTATGAGTTGGTATTTATGTGGGTAATAAACCTCTAAAATGGTTCCCCCTGATCACCACTCTAACTATGTCAATTATCGAGTCAAACGTGCGGTTAAAAAGTCAACAGAAAGCTATTTTAGCAATTTATGCATAATCTGTAATGTATATGTTATGGAACCTGTTTTGACAATCATAAAACATGATAATAAGTATATAAACATGTTTGCGCTCGTTTGAATCGATCATTTACTATATAGAGCCGGTTCGGAGCCGAATGTCGCAAAGTTTGACTTTTGCTTTGACTTCAGTTCTGACCCGTTTTAGTGAGGTACAAATATACCTTAGGACTCTCTTAGGACCATGTCACATGTTGGTATAAGCCTCTGTGGTCGGTTCATGAGTTATCCGAGTCTTTTACATATTTCCGTCATTCGCCTAAAAGTTGACCGTAACAGCATTTTAAAATTAAAACGAGTATTTCGGACACGTGAACGGACCAAAACCTTGCTTATTAAATTATAAGCATGTCCCTAAAGTTTCACGTCAATCCGAGGTCTAGAATGAGAGCTATGCTAAAAGGCGCGCTTTTAAGAAAGTTTTGTAATTAACGGCGCAATTAGCATAACGCCCATCTAACCCAAGTTTTCGTCACCAAAACTTTTACCCACTGTGGTAAAATAATATTGTGGGAATTATAAAGATTTTTAATAATTTTTACCTTGCTCATAACCTGCGGTTATGGCTACGGTTCGGTAAATACCGAATATGCCCTTTTTGGCCAAAACGAGAGTTCTACAAGGTCTTTTGACCCGATTCCAATTGCCACTGGTTTTAAATAATAAATAAAGTATTTTAAGCTTTATAAGCTGTTCGGGAAACTCGGATTTCCTGTAGAACTCGAAAATCCCTTTTAAAGTCTTTAAAATGACCGAAAAGCCCCTACGGGGCATAATATTAACTTAAAACTCGTTACGGGCATTACGGAAGGTATCCTACTGATACCAAAATACTTTTAAGGCATATTGACTTAGGAAATAAGCGTACGACTCTCATAGTTAACCGTTTCGCCTATTTGCGCACACGGTACGGCTCATGGAACTAGTTTTCGTGCAATAGCCGATATAGGTCAAATTATATTATTTGAACCCCAAAATCCAGAGTATGAACTATAAACCCATATAAAACGAGTCGCTGAACTTGTTGGGGCCAAATCATACTCCATTCTCGGTTTTCGCCTTTTCGTGCGAATTAACCATATCTATATATCGGAATCAACCGGTTTAAGCTACGGCTAATACAAGGACCGTTAGGATTCTAAGAGGTTAATTAAAACCTTCGTTCCAGATTAGGAGCCCCAGTAAAAGCTATCGGTGACTTGATCTAAATTAAGGATTTATACTTGCAAAGGTAAATACTTTAACTTATTTCCCCTATATGGGCTTGGGTTACGGTATATTAATACCGCTTGATTGAGCATTATATAATTCCATCGCTTAGGTGGTTAATTGATTAAATATGATTGGCTCATTTAAACAGTTTTGTTGCTTATAAGCCTTTGGGGGGTTTAATGACCGTTGTCCCGGATATCCTCGGCATCATTTTACGAAATGGCCACGACCATCGACATCCCGGTGTAGGCGTACACCCGGTATAAAGTGTCGACATTAAAACTAAAAGACGTAGCCGTTGGTTTTTATACTACGGTTTTACGCAAACGTGGTGTGTCTATAAATCTTTAACCCGGCACGACCCGGGCTACTGAACGCATAAAAGAACATGTAAAACGTTCACAAGATCATTATGAATTTTCCCAAGTTATAAAAGAGTTTGTGCCTTGTGCATTCAAATCAATTTTAAATAAACATTTTCAAATGTGTCAGTTGAATGTATTTACCAGTGTAAACTGACGTATTTTCCCCAAAAAGATTAAGTGCAGGTACCTAAACGTAATTGGCTGGTATTAGCTCCCTAGCGTCGGGATAAGCCTCGCAAGCTTGATTGCAGTATCTAATGGAACAATACTTTACTTTTATTTACGATCCACTGTGGATATTCAACTTCTGTAATACATTTTGATATTACGATCAGAGGTTGAAATTTATATATTTATCTTATGCTTCCGCTGTGCATTATATAATTGTGTGGTTTGACTATATTGTTGCCAACATCGTCACGGTAATCCCCCACCGGGCCCACCGGTGAGACACGTGGAAATCGGGGTGTGACAGTTTGTCAACATTAGTCCTTTATTTAATATTAATGCCACGTGTAAACAAATGACACGTGTTAACACATCATTGGACACAAAATTTCGAGGTGTTACACACAGGGACGAAAACAGTAATTAACTCAAGTGAGGGGAAGGTGAGGTGTGGGGGGGGGGGGGGGGTGGGTAGGGGTGTAGTTTTTTTTTTTATAAAAGAGTGGGTCCTACAAATAATAAATCTATTAAGTTATTTTATTTTATAGTAAGGATATTTTTGTCATTTCACACCCTTTTAACTGAGAAAACTAATTGATGTTAGGCACAGGGACTATCCGGGAACGAAAATTGAAAAGTGGGGGACTATAGAGGTAATTTTAGAGAGTTAGAGACTAAAGGTGAAAAAAGGGCAAACCACAGGGACTATCCAGGCATTTAACTCTTATATAAATTAACTTTTTCAAATCCATTTTCACCAAACATCAATCTCATCCAATTTTACTACATTCCACTCTCTTTTTTTTTAAATCTTTTCAAAAAAATGGAAGGCTCAAACAAGGGTGAAGGCAAGAAAAAAATGGTAGGGTCCGGTTCGAAGTCGAGGGCTCAAGATAAACGTGGTTCGGGTGGTTCTAGTGTCCCGTTTCATCCGCACCTTGGGTTTGCGAATCAAACCCAACCTCCATTTTATTTTAACCAACCCATGCATCAACCTTTCGGTTATAATACCCAACCCATCCAAAATTGGATGCAACACGGTCCGACGATGACTCGACTCGGTTATTATGATTACTCCTTAGAAGCCCAAAATGCTTTTGGCCCGTTTGCTTTTCAAACCCCAAGCTCACTATCACCGAGACCTTTTCAAACCCCAATGTCACAATCACCGAGAGACGTACAAGATGACTCCAATGAGGAGTTCGTGCCGGAAACCCAAGAACAAGAGTTAGATGAGGATGAAGATGTTGTGGTTGAAGAAAATCCCGTGAACGAAAATGTAGCCGAACCGGAAAGAAAAGGAAAAGCGAAACGGGAAACTTGGACGCCTAGACAAGAAGAGGCGTTGGCAAAGGCTTTTGTTCATTGCACTTTGAATAAAAAGAAAGGCAATCAACAAAAGGCGGATGAGTTTTGGAAGAAAGTTCTAAAGCACTACAATGAAACGGCCGGAGTAAGTAACCGAACCCACCACCAAGTTCGCTCAAAATGGATGACGATGCAAACAAATATTAACACATTCAACGGTCTATTTCATTAAGCGGTAATTTTTTATATGGTTTTTTTAACGAAATATTTGGATTAAGTTGTTGATAATTTATTATTTTAGGATCGTTTATGCCCTAACGGGGATGACGATGCTTATGTAATGAAGCAAGCGCTAAAGGATTACAAAAGCAAAGAAAAAATTGATTTTGCTCATATTGCGGCTTGGGAGATTGTTAGAACAAATCAAAAGTGGTCGTCGGTACCTTTGTTGAATGAAGAAAGCTCCGGCTCGGGTCTAAAATGTAATGCTTTATTTTTATTTATAAAAAGTTGATGTTTTTTCCATTTTATCTTAAATTTAAAAAAAACAGAAAATAAAAAAAAAAGTTTGCCACTCAGCAAGTGTTTAAACAATTGCCAACAATTTTCAGCAAAGTTTAAACACTTTTGACTGATTGACATGGCGCACTTTGATTGGTCGGTTTTTTGGTTTGCCACTCCAAAGTGTTTAACCACTCCTAACACCCTAAGGGTGAACGGGCTGCATGCGGCAAAGAGGGCAGTGAACCCATTCATTGTGCGGGGAACACCGCTGCCACTTCTCTTTGTCGCGCGAAGTGCATGGAAATCGGTGAAGAGTCCCCGCATGTAAAAGTGTACCGTTGCAAATCTTGACCGTTTGAATTTTATGATTAACGGCTATATAGCCGTTTATATTTAGAAAAAAGGTTTTTTATATATTTAAAAACTATATAAACCCAACCCATTTTAAACAAATTCACACCAACTCAATTCCTTATTTCTCCAAAATTAAATTTCTACCTCTATTTTATTTATAATGGTGGAAGAAATACCATTGTTTTTCCCACCCGATAGCAATGACGACGAGTTAGCTTCAACCGACAGTAGCATACATTTTTTCCAAAATCTCATTGAGGAAGCCAAACTACAAGACACGGACACATGTAGTAAGAAACGTTTTGTTCGTCGTGATCGTGAGAGTGGCCACGAAACCCTTATGGCGGATTATTTTCTCGAGGACCCGAAATACAACGAAAATATTTTTCGACATAGGTTCTGTATTTCAAAACGTTTGTTTCTAAAAATTGTGAGCGACGTGGAAGCGAATAACTCGTGGTTTGAAGAGCGTATATGCGAGAATAAAGAAGGGTTTTACACCATTGCAAAAAGTTACATCGGCTATTAAACAAGTTGCAGTCGGTAACCCTCCAGACGAGAACGACGAGTATTTACATATGGCCGAAAGGACTTCCCACGAGTGTCTAGAATATTTCTGCGAAACGATATGTAAAATATACGCTCCCGAGTTCTTACCTATGCCAACAAGCCACGACATGACGCGTTTGTACCAAACTCATGAGAATAAACATCACCTTCTTGCTATAGTGAGTAGCCTTGATTGCACCCATTTCATCTTTTATCATTGCCCCGGTCCCGAAACTTTTCTTTTATTCTTAGGGAGGCCCTAGTTTCTACTCCCTCCGTCCCATAAAAAGTGTCATATTTTGAATTTTCAAAGTCTTTATTTATAAACTTTGACTTTAATTATATATTTTTTGTGTTATATAAAACTTGATGAAAATTAACCCTATAAAAACACTTGTAAAACACACTCAAATCATATAACTTTCATCAAGTATTATCTAACACTAACAAAATTATTTAAGGTCAAAGTTTATAAATAAAGACTTTGAAAATTCAAAACAAGACACTTTTAATGGGACGGAGGTAGTGTCATAATATTTTCTAAACATGATAATTAACAAAAGCAATATAAACATATAAATTACATTCTTAAGATAACTAAAATATACTAGTCTAAAAATCATTGTTTTGGACTACATACGATATCCATCTTGATCACAAAACCGTATTAAAAAACACTATTCCATATGTATGTTTTTTGTTTTCTTCTTGATCCTCAATATAAAGCAACACATGAAGTGAAGTGAAGTAAATAACCCACTTCAATGGTTCAGTCTATTTACCACCAACACACGTAACAGACATATAGTCTGGTCCTGGTCATGAACCAGAAGATGGTTGTCGCAGTTGGCTCATCCTTGTACATGTTTATGAACCACTTTAATGGTCTAGTCTATTTACCACCAACACACACTCTTCAATTTCCCCACCTGTTCTCTCTTGAATTACTCGTTTCTTCATTAATAAATGACTTAAATGCTTAAAATAAAAAAATAAAACCACCAACTGGATTATAAAATTAATATTAATTAATGACCCAAGAACTTCCAAGTCTATACTCATTTATTTGTCCATGAGCCATTTTAAAACTTCATAAACACACAGATGCACACATACACTATCAAGGCTGGTCCTGAGAATTCGTGTATCATGTTCGAGCTTGAAAAAACGTGTCCTTAAACCTTAACGAAATTGGGTATTAGGCTCACTAAAGGTCTAAACCTAATGCCAATGGGCTAATAACAAATCTAAACCATAAGAATAGTTTTGTAAGTGAGTCTATGTTGGTATTTGTATGTGTATACCCTATTAAAAAACAGATTTTAAACATATATATATCGGGGTTTTTTTCATAAAATAACGTGTCTCTCGAAATATCGGACCCTGGACGGTGGTCCCCCCCCCCTCCCCGGCCCACCCCCAGGGCCGCCCATGTGCAGTATAGACACATAGTATACAGATTTGCTAAACGTACCCCCCTCCTAGGTGCGTTAAGTATATAAATATACCCCCTAAACGTACACACACAATGTTTCTAAGGGGTACGTGTTACACATAGTTTCTAGGGTGCTAAACGGCTCGTGTTCTCGGGTTGATAGGTTCAACCCGACCCGAACCCGAAAATCATATCATACATATGAACCGGAATACGACCCGAATACTCGCCGCTTGACCCGAACACGACCCGTTCAACCCTAATTTTTTTTATAAATTATTGTATTAAAATTAAAATTTACTAAAAAACACAAATGTATATAATACAATTACATTTGAGTTATAAAATCTTATGTCATTTTCTCTTTTTAAACGGGTTTACTAAAAAACACTTCAATAGTACATATTGTAGAAAAATATAATATAATATAAATATGTTAAACGGGCCGACCCGAACCCGACCCATTCAGCTAAACGTAGACCTGGCAAACGGGTCGGGTCGGGTCGGGTTGGGTCATGGGTCAAAACGGGTTAGGGTCAGAACGGGTTCGGGTCAAAACGGGTCAATTAAAAAAAGGGTTGTTTTGGTTCGGGTCGGAACGGGTTCGGGTCATAACGGGTTCGGGTCGAAACGGGTCCGGGTCAGAACGGGTTTCGGGTCGGGTCGGGTCAGAATTTTTTATGAACTTGCAGTAACCGTCTATATACTCCACTGACAACACTTTTATGAACTTGCAGTAACCTTTGTTTCTGTGAACTAGTGAGTTTGGTCCTTAATTTTGCGTCCTTATTAGGTCCACTGCAAGCTGAAAAACAGATTCTGATTTGGATTTATATAGTTAAGTTTGCTGATAAAAAAATAGTCAAATCACTTCCACAAAGTTGTGTGTCAAGCACAGTGGGAAATTATATTAGTTTAGATGCTTTATTTCAGTATGATTTCGGGTCGAAATGGTTTGGTTCGAAACGGTACTGGTCGAAACGGTACAGGTTGAAACGGTTCGATTCGAAACGGTACTGGTCGAAACGGTTCGCGTCGAAACGGTACGCGTCGAAACGGTTTGCGTCGAAACGTTACGCGTCGAAACGGTTCGCGTCGACACGGTTCGATTCGAAACAGTACTGGTCGAAACGGTACGGGTAGAAATGGTACGGGTCGAAACGGTCGCGTCGAAACGGTACGTGTCGAAACGGTTCGCGTCGGAATAATACGGGTTGAAACGGTACGAAACTCGTCCCTAACCGAAACTCGTCTCGTGCGGAAACACGTGTCGGCCCAAAACCCGTTGCGATCTGAAACCCGTCTCGTGCAGAAACCCGTGTCGGCCTGAAACCCGTCCCGAACCGACCCCGTTCCGATCCAAAACCTGCGTCGTGCTGAAACCCGTCTCGGCTCGAAACTCAATTTGAACTGAACCCGTTCCGATCCAAAACCCATTTCGTGCCGTAACCCGTCTCGTGCGGATACTTGTGCCGGCTCGAAACCCATTCCGACCCAAAACCTGCCCCATTTCTTTAAGACACTAACCCACATCGACCCATTTCTTTAATGTTGTCGACCCGCTTTGACCCGAAAATAACAAGATAAAATTTCAAGTGACCCATTGTAACCCATTTAGTTAAAATATCTTACCCAAACCAACCCATATAACGCAACCCAAACTGACCCATTTGAAAGGCTTTGGGTCAAGATTGCCTCCTCTAGCTAAACGGGTTTACGGGTTGAACCTAAAACTGACCCGAACCTGTTTAGACTAAACCTAAACCTGCGAATTTCGTGTTAGGTTCGTATCGTATATCAGGTCGTGTCAGAAATTCGCACCGGGTTTACGTTTAGCCTCACCTCGCCACTCTTGTCTCCAACTCAACAACCAGTTTCCATGGTGGTTCTTTCTCGATCCTTGAGGATAAAAAGATGTTAAAATCCAAACCCCATTTGACTATCAAATCTAGTTAGGAGAAAAACTTCATCAAGGGCCCCTTTTTCATCTTTCTCTTTCTTCCCAATCATTCATTTACTCATTACCCACAAAAACAACAACTAGATTTGACTGAACCCATTTCTTATTTCATTTCAAGATGAAGCTCAATAACACTATCATCCACTTCTTTCTACTTCTTTCTTGGTTTCAATGCACATTAAACAGTGATATACAAGCACTTCTAGCTTTAAAATCATCCATTGATCCATCAAACTCTCTTCAATGGTACCAAACAGATTACTGCAAATGGGAAGGTGTTAAACAATGCTTAAACGGCAGAGTCTCAAAACTTGTTCTTGAAAACATGAACTTAACCGGCACATTGAATTCAACTACTCTTATTCAACTCGACCAGATTCGTGTTTTGAGCCTCAAACAAAACTCAATCTCCGGTCAAATCCCACAACTTTCCGGCTTACAAAACCTCAAATCACTCTATCTTTCGTACAACAACTTTTCCGGCGAGTTTCCGGCGTCCCTCACCACCCTTCACCGCCTCAAAACCATCGTGCTTTCCGGTAACCATCTTTCCGGCGTTATTCCAGATTCTATTCTCAAAGTAAAAAGATTGTATGTTCTTTATTTGGATGATAATAGATTCACCGGAAAAGTCCCACCGTTGAACCAGACCGGTCTCCGGTACTTGAATTTGTCAAATAATCAACTTTCCGGCAAAATTCCGGCGACCCCTGTGTTGGTTAGATTCAACTCGACGTCATTTTCCGGTAATTCAGACTTATGCGGCAATGCGTTTAATATTCCGTGTGGTTTCGCTCCGTCTCCGGCCACCGCCGCTCCATATCGGAGATCTCACCGTCACCGGAGAATTAGGAATACAGTTATAATAGCAGGTTGTGCTGGTGGGGTTTTGTTATTATGTATTTTAATTGCATTGTTGTTATCAATAATGTGTTGTAAAAAGAGTCAACAAAAGTCAACGGAATTTAGTGTGAAAGGAGAAAAAGTGGCGTCAGTGGGTGACGGTGGTGGCGGCGTCGGTGATGGTGGGGAAGGTGGGTTTACGTCAGAAGGTGATGACAGCGGTGTGGTGGGGAAACTGGTGTTTTTCGACAGCGGAGAAGGGGTGGAAACGGGTTACAGTTTGGAGGATTTGTTAAAAGCGTCGGCGGAGACTTTGGGAAGAGGCACTCTTGGAAGTACGTATAAAGCTATAATGGAATCCGGGTTTATTGTGTCGGTGAAACGGTTGAAAGATGCAAGGTATCCAAGTGTAGAGGAGTTTCGAAGACACGTTGATGTTATCGGACGGTTGAGACATCCGAATGTAGTGCCTTTACGGGCTTATTTTCAAGCTAAGGAGGAACGCTTGCTCGTATATGATTACTTCTCCAATGGTAGTCTTTTCTCGCTCATCCACGGTATGTTACGGTTATTATTTTTGTTTTATTTAAGTATTTTTTTTTTCAGCTGTAATGTTTTTTTAATTAATTTTCTTAATAAATAATTAGCTCATGTCATAGAATGAGGAATTATATAACTACAAACATTAAGCTTTGTCAAAGAAAATTATATAAATTAAAAGTAAAACTATATAATATTCAATTTAGAATTGGTAAGAATTCTGAAAACTTGAAACTTTGGTAGGAAAGAAGATTTGGGGCGATCGTCTTATTTTGGACAACCGACAGCATTTTCTTTTTTTATTCCTTTCACTTGCATCATTTAAATCGTTTTTTTTTTTTTTTTTTTTTCTATTTTTGATGTATTTTCTTCTCTTACCAAATCCAAACATTACACGTAGGGGTATTTTAAACTTTATATCCGCATGTTTCGTTATCCATTATTTTCAGCTTGTCTAGTTTTTTATTTTTGTATATAAAAAAAATATTATATTAAGTTATTTTATCATATTTTTATAAATTTATATGTAATAGTTATCTAAGCACTTAACTATAGTCAAACTTAATATGTGACATTTAGGCTAGAGCTCGTTTTTAAGTGAGCTCTATGACTATGTTGTGGGTGTGGAAGAGAACTAGAGAAGTAGAGTAGTCACATCGGCCGGTGGGGCCGCGACACACCGCGACGGCAAAGGTGTAGAGGGGGTAAAGGCGCGGAGCAGGTTGCAGGCGTTGTGGATGGTTTTCTATTTGTATGTTTTTTTTTTGTTATTATAGACGTGAAATGTAAAACCATTCACACACATTTCACTTCTTCACAACACATTTCGTCTTTCCATAACACATCTCACATTTCGTCTTTCCATAACACATCTTAGGTGTGAAACATTGAAATGTGAAACCACCACACATCTCACATTTCGTCTTTCCATAGCACATTGTCTTAAGTATGAAATGTGAAATCATCCACCGTCCACGTGACGTATACGTAGCGCTCTTTTTTGCTCGGTTCAAGTAACCAATATTAAATAACTCACAAATGACTCGGCTTGTATCATGTATAATAAAACCGAATATATATATTTTATGCAAATTCTTTGAATATGAAAATGAAGGAAAGAAAACGTAAGACTATTCAAAAAAGTTATTTTTTTGTAAGTTAGTATAAAATCAAATTGACATTTATCATCACTTTATGAGTTTTGTACACATTCACGGTATGTTTACTTTTGATCACGTTAAATTATATTTTATTGAAGTATTTTCTTTTTCTATCATAATGTTTTTTTAGTATTATTCGGCACGTTAAATTTTATTTTATTGAAGTTTTTTTTCTTTTTCTACCATAATGTTTTTTTGTATTATATTTCTCTTATTAATAATTAAGTAGCTCATGTCATGGAATGAGAAAATATATAAGTAAAATATAAATTTAAGCTTTGTCAAATCATTAAATGAGAAAATACATAAGAAAAATATAAATATAAGCTTTGTCAAATAAAACTAATTTATTTAATTTTAAAATCATAACATGCAATTTATAATTTGTAAGAATTCCTTAACTTTGAAATTTTGGCAAGAAAAAAGACTTGGGACGATCCTCTTATATTAGACAACCGACAACATTTCTTCTTATATTCATTCTTGCATCACTTAATTCGTTTTTTTTTTCGGTATATTTTCTTTTCTTTCCACAATCCGTACATTGCCAATGATCTCTAGATCAAGTGGTGGAGGGCTTGCATTTCTCTTGAGAGATGCAGGTTCGACTCTCACTTGGTGCAGAGTGAGGCATTGGTGGGCAATGATAGGAGACTCAGAGAAACCTGGGTTGGATCCTTGAGCCAAACGGGTTTTACCGGTAATTTCACCGTCGTGCCTACGGGCGGGTGGGTTACCGGGTTTTCCCCGGAATTGGTGGTGGACTCGGGTTACTCTCGGAGTACTCTGTTTGTCCAGTGGGTGCCCCGAGAGTACTCGGGATTGAGTTTGTTGGCCGTTCAAAAAAAAATATATATTGATTAAAAAAAGGATGATTATTTGAAGATTATTTATTTTATTTATTACTACTACTATTTTAACCGTATAAAACCATAAACACGTATACTTGATACCTACGAACTTGATGTTAATGTGTATTCGATTTGTATGTGACATGTTTTATAACTGGATATAGAATAAAAATAACCAAAATTTGTTTCACAATGGCTCATTGTTGTCTCCATTACCTACTTGTCTTGATCTATAAACCCACGAGTCTATGACATACATCTTAAAACACACATTTGTTTCACATGTTTTAAGCTGGAGGGTGTGGGATGGAACCCCTAGGGGCTTTATCAAGACACGTCAGCAACACGTAGTATCCACGTCAGCTAAGGGGCTTTATAACGCATTCCCTTAACTTGCAGGGTGTGGGATAAAACCCCCTATTAAACAAAATTAAAAAAAAAAGATTTGTTTGGAATAAATCATGTGGGCCCCACCTGAACATCTCCTTCTTGGTGTTACCATGGTGGCGGACAACTCCATGGCGCCCCGGTTTAACAGCCACGGTATGGGTGATGGCGCCGGTGGGTCGCTATCAGTAATGAGGTGGCTGGGTGGCGCCCCCCACACCCTTTAGTATATCACTTTTATTTCTATAACAATTCATCCTAATTTTTTACACATTACTTGTTAAATTTTTTTAAGTGATAACTATAAGTGTTAATAACCAAAATTTGTCTCACTAGTTAAAATGTTTTTTTTTTTTTTTTTTTTTTTACAGTTTAAATACTTTATTTTGGATGAGCCAAATTCAATACTATATATTTTGTCTTATTAAGGAAAAACTAAATGAAATACCTTGGCTATAATTTAATTTAACTAGCTATATAGTTATTAACTAATAATACGTAAGGTACATTTTAATATTAAAATCAATAAAGAAATTGTGAATTAGAGTTGAGGCTTATATATTTCAGAATAGTTATTTATTTATTTATTTTTTTTTTTGGGGGGGGGGGGGGGGGGGGCGTTGTAAAATTCAGAATAGTTATTACTTAGAAGGTGGCCACTAATTCTACTCTAAATCTGCACATTCGACTCTCAACCTTTGAAGGACGGAAAACACCTTTTTTACACATCTTTGTACTGCTAGGCTATAATCCCTTAGCTAAATAACTATTACTTAAAACGAAGCTAATTTCGGTTTATATGCAATGTATTTGCAGGATCAAGACCATCAAGTGGTGGGAAGCCTCTGCATTGGACATCATGCCTAAAGATCGCGGAGGACCTGGCTACCGGACTTTTATACATCCACCAAAACCCCGGCCTCACCCACGGAAACCTAAAATCTTCCAACGTTCTCTTAGGCTCCGATTTCGAATCCTGCCTCACCGATTACTGTTTAACGCCATTCACAAACCCTGATTTCCCCGAAGAACCAAGCGCTACTTCCCTCTTCTACCGCGCCCCAGAATGTCGTGACCCACGAAAACCAGTCACCCAACAAGCAGACGTCTACAGCTTCGGCGTCCTTCTCTTGGAGCTTCTCACCGGTAAAACACCGTTCCAGGACCTTGTTTTGGAACATGGGTCGGATATACCCAAATGGGTCAAGGCTGTAAGAGAAGAAGAAACAGAATCGGGTGATGAGCCAACGTCCTCTGGGAATGAGGCGTCTGAGGAGAAACTCACGGCTCTTTTGAATATCACCATGGTGTGTGTTTCGCTTGTCCCAGAAAATCGACCGGTAATGAAGGAGGTGTTGAGGATGATCAAGGAAACTAGAGCAGAAGCAGCACATGTGTCTTCTAATAGCAGTAGAGCAGAAGCAGCACATGTGTCTTCTAATAGCAGTAGAGCAGAAGCAGCACATATGTCTTCTAATAGCAGTGATCATTCTCCAGGAAGATGGTCAGATACTGTTCAGAGCTTGCCCAGAGATGAAGATTTGAGCATATGATTTAGGATTTTATTTAATGAGATTTGGTTGGTCTATTTGTGTAGAAGGGATTTATTTGTTTTTTCAATTCTTTATTGGGATTGTTTGCTACTGTAATTGTGTGATAATCTTTATCAACTACAGAATGATTTAAGAGATGATGAATTGATAAGTTTTATTGATGTGAAGAAACAAAGTATTATTAGAACATCACCATACAATCTATATGAAATAATTGTGCTCATTAAAAGCTCAAATCAACAAATCTGAGTTTAAATCTAAATTAGATCGAATCCATATCTGGGTTATATACTAAACATAATTACACAATGCCCACTCTAGCCATATTTACATAATATCATTGTGTCTAATATTTCCTCACAAACTAAGGCCGAGTAACGACCTGTAGCTTGGATTGTGATAAATGTGAATCTATGAGTGGTAGAGGTTTTGTAACGATGTCCGCAATCTGATCGATCTTCTGTAGATATGAATCGAACCTTTAATATTGTAAACATAATTACACAATGCCCCCTCTAGCTATATTTACATAATATTACCTCTAACTCACCATAATTACATTGTGTCTAATAGGGTGGATAAATATTATTAATTTATCATTATGATACAAATAACTAAAGAATATGCTATGTTACATGTATATATACACAACACACACACACACAAATTACACATGTACACAAATCAAATAAGTATATAGATGAACAGTAATAAACGAGTAGAGCTCGAGCACAAGCTTTCTTAACATAACACGAGCCTAGGCTCTCGGCTTGGTTACTTTACATTGACTGCTCGAGAAAGATGATACTTCACTGTTTCAATATTCAAGTATGTTTGACTTGTTATAAGTAAAATGAAACCTATATTACCAAGTCTTTCAAGATGTTACAAGAAAGGAGGGCAAGCAAGTAGCAAACCAGGCCAATCAATCATCTTAGCTGTCACACCCCAACCGATGGCGGAATCATCGGGGCGCGGCACTGAGCGAAACAGATTGTTCAGAAGTTTCCACAACAACTATCATACAATTCAGTTATATAACACGTCCCATACCGTGTCCCAAATAATAACAAGTTATCATAGAAATCAGCTAAACAATATGGGAACTGTTCCGACAACTCAAATTCTTAATTATTACAGACCGAATTAAATATTGTTTTAAGACTTCTAGACGGCTAACTGTGAATCTTACTGACTACAGGTGCCAGTACAAGATCTACAGATAATTATGGCCCTGGAGCAGGTATGTGGACACTGTCCTAAGGCCACAGGCTCCTAGAAGCTTATTATTGCCTCGCTTCCCTAGCACGCTAGTAGCTTAAATACCTGTCACATACGTTAAAATAAGAGTCAATACATATAATGTAAAGGTGAGTACACAAGTTTGATATAGCATATAAAGTTCGAAAGTTTACGCATAACCAAGCACGTACACAAGGGCAAACGATGCATGTAAATTATCAACATGGGACCATCGATACCAACGACTTCGAGTTGACTGTCCGAGACAGTTCGCAATACATGATTACCACTGTAACCCATGCAAGTAATTGTCCTTAGCAACCCCCGTGTGAACGGGTGCTGAGTCCAAACTATAGTACTACGTTGCTAAAGCAGGTAGATAGCACTCCACGTGTAAACATAATAAACAGCAATCATTTAGTCAAGTAATACATGCAAGTAGGTTAGCGTTCAAATAGTTTGTGTCGTTTGTGAATTTGATAGATTACGTATGTAACACCCAAAAGTGCTGAAAGCAAAAAGGGATCGAGTATACTCACAGCGGTTGATCGTGGATTGAGAGGAGCACTGAGAATAGGTTAGCCTGAATAGTTCGATAACACAACGATGAGTAACGCGGAAAAAGTAAACAATGTACTTGGATCGAGTAGGCCATTCGATCGGACGGCAGTTCGATCGAGTGGGCTGTTCGATTGGTTTGAAAGTCCGTTCGAACATCCATTCGATCGGCCGGCTGGCTCGATCGGCTGGTTCCTTCAAGTGGATTGTTTCTTTCTTTGATGTGAAGGATGTGTTTGTGTATGATGGTTTGTACTACCTTTCAAGTTGGCCGATCGAACGGGCTGTTCGATCGGTTAGCCCAACCGATCGGCTAGCACTTCATTGTTTTCAAATATGTCACTCGATCGGTTGGCATGCTCGATCGGGTGACATTCCAATGTTTCGAAAAGTCTAAGTGTTTTGAAGTGTAGTATCTCATGATTCGAGTAGTAATGATTACAATCGAGTGGCTCGATCGATCGAACAGAACCTCGTCAATACTACACTTTGTGAGTTGGTGGGTCTAAGTGCTAGTCGATCGGTTAGCCTAGTCGATCGGCTGGCGTAGTCGTTCGGTTGGGCTGTTCGATCGAACAGCCTAGCCGTTCGGCCAGCTTCTCGATTCGGTTAACCTATCACTTAACACTTGGTTATTCCCGTTAATTGTTGATGTTTTAGAGATATTTTGACTACGAGTTGAACCACAAAGCTGAAGTCCCTACTTAGTCTACTGACTCGAGCAGGAATCACCCAAGCTCGGCCAGAGGCGGTTTGGAACTTAAGTTTAACGTTTAACCCGAAATCGGTATATCTCTCGGTAGAACCCGAATCTTGAACCATGTGTTTGTTTAGATTGATTTATAAATCGGTTCAAGTCTCGTTTTCACCTTTTTGAGTGTAAAAGAGTTGAAAGGTAGATGAAAACCCATCTTCCAATCCTTTTCCACCGTGAAATGTTAAGATCTTTGGAAGATTTTAGGTTATTTATGTGGAAATCGGTTAGATCTAAGTTATTCATGGTGGAATGATGCCAAAACTTAGTGTTCTTGAAGAACACATGATGACATCACCCAAGAACACCTAGATCTTGGTGATTTCATGGATGAAATCCAAGTTTTGAAAGATGGAAAGATGTAGAATCGATTAATGAACAAAAACGTACAAGGATTAGAGCGAAATACTTACCGGTTTGAGAGAAATCTGAGATTTAGTGAGAAGAAGAGGCTGGTCGGTCAGAGCTTTTCCAAAAGTGGAAAGTTTGACAAGGACAGCCCTATTTATAGGCTTCCAAAAGAGGAAAGGGTCAGCTGATCGAACAGCATCCCTGATCGAGCGGCTGTCCGATCGAACAGCCTGTTCGATCGGCTAGCCTGTTCGATCAGGTTGCCCTGTTCGATCGGCTTGCCTGGTTTTGAGTGTTTCGCGACGATTTTTGATATTCCGACTTCGATGTACGATGATTTGAGAATGATGGAATTCCTAATCAAATTACTTTTAGTCTCAACTACTATATCTAACATACGAGCATCCTTACAACCATTTCGGGTTCGATTTCCATTGAGTTTGATTCACCTTCGATCCTTGATTGATTTTGATTGATTCACCACACACTTTAACATAAGGTAAACATGCACAAGTAACACGTAAGGCACACACACACGTATAAAAGCATTAAAATTATCCACACTTGAGTTTGATGATTGATTTGACTAGCTTGATTATTGATTGACTAGCTTTATTGCATTGTTACTTCCTATCATTCACAGTCGGTCGTTGATTCACAGCTCGATTATCGGCCGATTAGTTTGATTATACAACACTTACTCCAAATAATATGAAAATCAAAATGAAACTAAAATGAAATTAATCTTTATTTATCTTTAATTCCAATAACAGTCAACTCTTGACTTTGACTTTGACTTTTGGGAAAACACGGGGTGTTACAGTCTCCCCTCCTTTAGGGAATTTCGTCCCGAAATTAGGCCGAGAACCGTACATCGCCGTGTGATTTTACCAATTTGATGCTTCAGATCTACCTGAACAACTGCGGGTACTTGGCCTTCATGTCACTTTCGAGTTCCCAAGTGAACTCCGCGCCTCGTTTGCCTTCCCATCGTACTTTTACAATAGGAATGCGAGAGCGTCTGAGTTGCTTGGTCTGTCGGTCCATGATTTCGACAGGCTTTTCCACGAAGTGTAGCGTCTCATTGACCTGAAGATCGTCGAGTGGTATTATTGCGTCGTGGTCGGCTACGCATTTTCGAAGGTTTGAAATATGGAAAGTCGGGTGGACATTGCTGAGTTCCTCCGGTAATTCGAGTTTGTAGGCAACTTTACCGATCCTTTCCAGAATCTTAAAAGGTCCAACAAATCGAGGCGCAAGTTTCCCTCTTTTGCCGAATCGGACTACTCCCTTCCAAGGCGATACCTTTAGGAGCACGTAGTCGCCAACTGCAAATTCGCGGGGCTTGCGTCGTTTATCGGCGTACATCTTTTGTCTGTCCCGGGCCTTCACCAAATTTTCCCTTATCTGGTGGATCTTGTCAGTCGTTTCTTGCAGAATCTCGGGCCCAGTCAATTGTGAATGACCGACCTCGTGCCATACAATAGGCGAGCGACATCTCCTACCATACAAGGCTTCGAAAGGTGCCATTTCGATGCTGGAGTGATAGCTATTATTATACGAAAATTCGACCAACGGTAGGTGTTTGCTCCAACTACCACCAAAATCGATAACACACGCACGGAGCATGTCTTCAATAGTACGAATCGTTCTTTCAGTCTGCCCGTCGGTTTGCGGGTGGAATGCGGTACTCAAATTCAGCGTCGTACCAAGAGCTGCTTGAAAAGTTTCCCACAATCTCGATGTAAACCGAGCATCGCGATCAGAAATGATGTCTCGAGGCGTACCATGATTCTTAATGATCTCGTCGGTGTAGATTTGGGCTAACTTGGCCACCTTATAGTCTTCTCGTATTGGCAGAAAGTGGGCTGATTTGGTTAGACGGTCGACTATAACCCAAATACTGTCGTGACCTGATGGCGTGGTCGGAAGCTTAGTTATGAATTCCATAGCTATGCTTTCCCACTTCCATACGGGTATCGGCGGTTGTTCGAGTAAGCCTGAAGGTCTTTGGTGTTCAGCCTTGACTCTTGCACAAGTTAAACAGCTACCAACATATAGAGCAATATCCCTTTTCATCCCAGGCCACCAGTACTTGTAGCGAAGGTCCTGGTACATTTTGTCCGCACCGGGATGAATGGAATATCGGGATTTGTGGGCTTCGTTCATGATGATCTTTCGCAAATCTGTCCTCCTCGGAACCCAGATTCGGTCCAGATAATAGAATATCCCGTTGGCTTTGCTCACGAGCTGAGTTCCATCGTGATAGATTCGTTCTTTCTTCAACGTACGCTCGTTAAAGCAAGCGTGTTGTGCTTCGCGGATGAGAGCTTCGAGGTTATACTGAGCCTGGATGTTTCGAACACCTATCACGTAATTCTTTCTGCTGAGGGCGTCTGCAACTACATTCGCCTTGCCTGGGTGATAACGGATCTCACAGTCGTAATCGTTGAGAAGTTCTACCCATCGGCGTTGACGCATATTGAGTTCTCTCTGGTTAAAGATATGTTGTAGGCTCTTGTGATCGGTGAAGATCGTACACCTTGTACCATACAGGTAGTGTCGCCAAATCTTTAAGGCAAAGACAACTGCGCCTAGCTCAAGGTCATGGGTTGTATAGTTCTTCTCGTGGATTTTGAGCTGTCGAGATGCGTAAGCTATAACCTTGTCTCGTTGCATGAGAACACAGCCAAGTCCAAGGTTTGAAGCATCACAATAGACAACGAAGTCATCGCTTCCGTCCGGCAGTGTAAGAACTGGTGCATGGCACAGCATGTGTTTGAGGGTTTGGAAAGCAGTCTCCTGCGCGGTTCCCCACACAAAAGGCTTGTCTTTATGAGTAAGGGAGGTAAGCGGTACAGCAATCTTTGAGAATCCTTCGATGAATCGCCGGTAGTAACCGGCTAATCCGAGAAAAGAGCGAACTTCTGACGGATTCTTTGGCGTAACCCATCCCTTGACTGCCTCAATCTTTGCAGGATCAACGTGTATACCCCGACTATTCACAATATGACCCAGAAATTGAACCTCCTCCAACCAGAACTCACACTTGGAGAATTTGGCGTAGAGTTGGTTTCCCTGAAGCAACTCGAGAACCAATCGCAAATGCTGCGCATGTTCGGCCCTCGATCTGGAATAGATCAGGACATCGTCGATAAATACAATGACGAAACGGTCTAAGAACGGTTTACACACGCGATTCATCAGATCCATAAAGACCGCGGGTGCGTTGGTCAAACCAAAAGGCATGACAACAAATTCGTAGTGGCCGTATCGGGTTCGAAAAGCGGTTTTGGGTATGTCTTCCTCTTGAATCCGCAACTGATGGTAGCCTGAACGTAGATCAATCTTGGAGAAACACTGAGCACCTTGTAGTTGGTCAAACAGATCATCGATTCTTGGTAAGGGGTATCGGTTCTTGATGGTCAGCTTGTTCAATTCCCGGTAATCGATGCACATTCGGAACGACCCGTCCTTCTTTTTGACGAAAAGGACTGGTGCGCCCCATGGAGAAGTGCTCGGGCGAATGAAGCCTTTTTCAAGTAACTCTTGGAGTTGGTTTGAGAGTTCTCGCATCTCAGATGGAGCGAGTCGATACGGAGTTTTGGCCACTGGGTTGGCTCCTGGAATAAGGTCGATTCGAAAGTCGATATCACGACTTGGAGGTAATCCAGGAAGATCATCAGGGAACACCTGAGGAAATTCTCGGACAACGGGAACATCCTTGACTTCAACTTTCCTTTTCTTGTCCGTCTCTGCTACAACAATGTTGGCCAAGAAGGCTCGATATTCCTTGCGGAGATATTTGCGAGCTTGAAGACATGACATGAGCTTGAGATCTTTTGCAGTAGTTTCACCATAAACACATAGAATATCACCACTAGCTAGCACAAAACGAATCATCTTATCGGAACACACAACTTCAGCATGGTTTTCACGAAGAAAGTCCATGCCTACTATAACATCGAAACTTCCGAGCTGCATTGGAATGAGATTAATCGGGAATATATGATTGTTGAGCTCGAGAGTACAATCACGGAGCACAGAATTGACAGCAATGGTTCTTCCGGTAGCGACTTCTACTTCGAAGGGTGACGAAAGATAAGAGCGCTTACGTCTAAGAAGCTTCTCAAATTCAAATGACACAAAGCAGTTATCGGCTCCAGTATCAAACAAACATGATGCATATATACCATTCACAGGGAACGTACCATTGACCACGTTGTTATCAGCTTGAGCCTGGCGTGCGTTGATGTTGAAAGTTCTGGCGTGAGCGGCTTGTTGTTGAGGCTGTTGTTGTTGTTGTTGTTGGGGTTGTTGAGCTTCTTGTTTCACCACTCTGTTCGGGCACCGGTTTGCGAAGTGGTTAGGGTCACCACATGCAAAGCAGGTCCGAACATTGTTTGCCGGGGCCTGTGCGGCTTGAGGAGCTTGAGGAGCAGGTAGCAGGGCTTGGTTAACAGCGGCTTGAGCTTGCGTTTGACGCGGACCATAGCGGCAATTCGCAGTGAAATGCCCGTAAACGTTGCAGTGGGCACAGTAACGGCAGGCCACACCCACCGGGTGATGATAAGAACATGTAGCACAGAGTGGGTGGGGGCCGGTGTACGCACGCTTAGCCGGCGGCGCATTGATCACTGGCGCAGTGCGCTGTGGTTGCTGTTGTTGTGGCGGTACTGACTGAAGAGGAGCAGCATTGGTTGCGGCGGCGCAACTCTTGTTTTTCTTTCTTCTTCTCGAGGACTTGGAGGCTTGAGCAGCAGGGTTGTCGGTTGATGCGGTAGTAACTTGATGCAACGACTTGGATGGCTTATCCCAGACACCAGCCTTAACTCGCTTGTCGTTAATCTCGGCAGCGAGTAGGTAGGTTTCCTCGATTGATGCGGGTTTGGCGGCAAACACAAAATCTGCAACACAATCCGGAAGAGCACAGATGTATTTCTTGATGGTCATCTCGGGAGTCTTGACCTGGTCTGGACAGATAATGCTCAGTTGTTTGAAACGGGCGGTGAGACCAGCGTTGTCGCCCTCCTTCTGCTTGATGGTCCAGAACTCATCCTCCAACTTTTGGCGTTCGTGGGGAGGACAGAACTCGTCCAGCATGATAGCCTTCAGTTCCTCCCACGTCAGCTCGTAGGCAGCGTCGTTCCCGCGCTTATTCCTTTCGGCTGTCCACCAGTCCAATGCCCGCGACTGGAAGACACCGGTAGCATTGAGAGTTCGAAGATGATCCGGGCATCCGCTTTGACGAAGGGTAACTTCCACTGAGTCAAACCAGTGAAATAAGCCTGTAGGGCCCTCTTCACCGGTGAACTCCTTCGGTCCACACGCCTTAAATTGCTTGAAACTGAACGGAGCTTTGCTGGATTCAGTGAGGGTTCGGGATTCTTCCGACGACTTGCTGGTGTTTTCGTACACCTCACTGACAGCTTTCGCTACAGACCTTGAGATGAGCTTGGCGAGACGTCGGTCTCTCTTTTCCTGACGGGAAAGGTTTTGGCGAGTTCTTGATGATGACGACATGGTCTGCAATAGACATCGCCATAGGGCTCAACACAACGAATTCGAATCTCGCACGTCTTAGTTTACTAAAGCTTAGAATCACGTCGCATCTCACGTCACGTAACACATGTAAACACATAAGCACATAATCATAGAGGCACATAAGCACAGAAGCAATTAGAGCACATAAGCAATTAAGCAAATAGAGCACTTAATTTCCTAAACACGTACGCACTTTTATCACAGAGGCTGTCAGAAAACAGAAACCTATAACCACAAGTCGAGTGTCGTTCGTTTTGCATATCGGATAGCATCACATTGTATAGTCTAACTTAGTAGTATAGCGTAGCATAGCACACTGGTTTCGTTTAGATCACATCAACAGAGGTTTGAATCGAGATAGGATAGCAACAAAAGTCACGCAGATTGATAACAAATGGAGTAACCAACAAATCTTAAAACACGTAAACAGGTAAATCATATAAAATCAACAAAGCAGCACTCAAAATCGGAAAATGGATTGTCTGCGGCTACTAGACTTCGACTAACCATGGCAATTTAACTATTCACAGTTGACTTGTCGTCACTTTCGACTCTAGGGGACATGTTTCTGCCTCGATTCTTGGGCATTATGCATGCGCATTCTAGGCCATACTCGTGAGTTCAGGTCGTTGGAGTCCGTCAATTGCCTTGGCGAGATAAATAAAGTTGGAATAACTGCCAAGGTTAGGGTTTCACCCCTAGCTCAGCAATTTCTTCCTTGTTTTAAGAAAATTTAGAGGAAAATTTTCATCAAATTACGGGTCTCAGCCCTGATTTGGTATAATTCTCCCCGTTTGTTGATAGAATTTTGCACAAAGTAATTGGCAAAAATTTGTAATTTAGGCAGGAATTCGCGGGTTTCACTCCTAATCCCGTCCAAACTACAAAATTTGGCTCGGAGTTTGGATGTAATGATAGAATAGAAGGAAACAACATAAAATAAGCACATAAACTTGGTCTCTTGGTTCCTAACTATAGTCTAGGTCTCTAAGACAGCGATCCGGACTAGATCGTGTCTAACCTAATTCCCTATAGTTATGGCTCTGATACCAATCTGTCACACCCCAACCGATTGCGGAATCATCGGGGCGCGGCACTGAGCGAAACAGATTGTTCAGAAGTTTCCACAACAACTATCATACAATTCAGTTATATAACACGTCCCATACCGTGTCCCAAATAATAACAAGTTATCATAGAAATCAGCTAAACAATATGGGAACTGTTCCGACAACTCAAATTCTTAATTATTACAGACCGAATTAAATATTGTTTTAAGACTTCTAGACGGCTAACTGTGAATCTTACTGACTACAGGTGCCAGTACAAGATCTACAGATAATTATGGCCCTGGAGCAGGTATGTGGACACTGTCCTAAGGCCACAGGCTCCTAGAAGCTTATTATTGCCTCGCTTCCCTAGCACGCTAGTAGCTTAAATACCTGTCACATACGTTAAAATAAGAGTCAATACATATAATGTAAAGGTGAGTACACAAGTTTGATATAGCATATAAAGTTCGAAAGTTTACGCATAACCAAGCACGTACACAAGGGCAAACGATGCATGTAAATTATCAACATGGGACCATCGATACCAACGACTTCGAGTTGACTGTCCGAGACAGTTCGCAATACATGATTACCACTGTAACCCATGCAAGTAATTGTCCTTAGCAACCCCCGTGTGAACGGGTGCTGAGTCCAAACTATAGTACTACGTTGCTAAAGCAGGTAGATAGCACTCCACGTGTAAACATAATAAACAGCAATCATTTAGTCAAGTAATACATGCAAGTAGGTTAGCGTTCAAATAGTTTGTGTCGTTTGTGAATTTGATAGATTACGTATGTAACACCCAAAAGTGCTGAAAGCAAAAAGGGATCGAGTATACTCACAGCGGTTGATCGTGGATTGAGAGGAGCACTGAGAATAGGTTAGCCTGAATAGTTCGATAACACAACGATGAGTAACGCGGAAAAAGTAAACAATGTACTTGGATCGAGTAGGCCATTCGATCGGACGGCAGTTCGATCGAGTGGGCTGTTCGATTGGTTTGAAAGTCCGTTCGAACATCCATTCGATCGGCCGGCTGGCTCGATCGGCTGGTTCCTTCAAGTGGATTGTTTCTTTCTTTGATGTGAAGGATGTGTTTGTGTATGATGGTTTGTACTACCTTTCAAGTTGGCCGATCGAACGGGCTGTTCGATCGGTTAGCCCAACCGATCGGCTAGCACTTCATTGTTTTCAAATATGTCACTCGATCGGTTGGCATGCTCGATCGGGTGACATTCCAATGTTTCGAAAAGTCTAAGTGTTTTGAAGTGTAGTATCTCATGATTCGAGTAGTAATGATTACAATCGAGTGGCTCGATCGATCGAACAGAACCTCGTCAATACTACACTTTGTGAGTTGGTGGGTCTAAGTGCTAGTCGATCGGTTAGCCTAGTCGATCGGTTGGCGTAGTCGTTCGGTTGGGCTGTTCGATCGAACAGCCTAGCCGTTCGGCCAGCTTCTCGATTCGGTTAACCTATCACTTAACACTTGGTTATTCCCGTTAATTGTTGATGTTTTAGAGATATTTTGACTACGAGTTGAACCACAAAGCTGAAGTCCCTACTTAGTCTACTGACTCGAGCAGGAATCACCCAAGCTCGGCCAGAGGCGGTTTGGAACTTAAGTTTAACGTTTAACCCGAAATCGGTATATCTCTCGGTAGAACCCGAATCTTGAACCATGTGTTTGTTTAGATTGATTTATAAATCGGTTCAAGTCTCGTTTTCACCTTTTTGAGTGTAAAAGAGTTGAAAGGTAGATGAAAACCCATCTTCCAATCCTTTTCCACCGTGAAATGTTAAGATCTTTGGAAGATTTTAGGTTATTTATGTGGAAATCGGTTAGATCTAAGTTATTCATGGTGGAATGATGCCAAAACTTAGTGTTCTTGAAGAACACATGATGACATCACCCAAGAACACCTAGATCTTGGTGATTTCATGGATGAAATCCAAGTTTTGAAAGATGGAAAGATGTAGAATCGATTAATGAACAAAAACGTACAAGGATTAGAGCGAAATACTTACCGGTTTGAGAGAAATCTGAGATTTAGTGAGAAGAAGAGGCTGGTCGGTCAGAGCTTTTCCAAAAGTGGAAAGTTTGACAAGGACAGCCCTATTTATAGGCTTCCAAAAGAGGAAAGGGTCAGCTGATCGAACAGCATCCCTGATCGAGCGGCTGTCCGATCGAACAGCCTGTTCGATCGGCTAGCCTGTTCGATCAGGTTGCCCTGTTCGATCGGCTTGCCTGGTTTTGAGTGTTTCGCGACGATTTTTGATATTCCGACTTCGATGTACGATGATTTGAGAATGATGGAATTCCTAATCAAATTACTTTTAGTCTCAACTACTATATCTAACATACGAGCATCCTTACAACCATTTCGGGTTCGATTTCCATTGAGTTTGATTCACCTTCGATCCTTGATTGATTTTGATTGATTCACCACACACTTTAACATAAGGTAAACATGCACAAGTAACACGTAAGGCACACACACACGTATAAAAGCATTAAAATTATCCACACTTGAGTTTGATGATTGATTTGACTAGCTTGATTATTGATTGACTAGCTTTATTGCATTGTTACTTCCTATCATTCACAGTCGGTCGTTGATTCACAGCTCGATTATCGGCCGATTAGTTTGATTATACAACACTTACTCCAAATAATATGAAAATCAAAATGAAACTAAAATGAAATTAATCTTTATTTATCTTTAATTCCAATAACAGTCAACTCTTGACTTTGACTTTGACTTTTGGGAAAACACGGGGTGTTACATTAGCTTTCCAAAAATGGCATCATTCTACAAGTTTTTGCATAGTTGACTTGGACACGAACGGTCAACCAATACAGGTATATAGAATAAGCCCAAAAGGGTCAATCGGTATAATATTTACACAAGGTTCAATCCTATACTTACAACCAAACACTCCCCAACTCAATATTCTGGCTCTTGTTTAAGATGCATTCCGCTTGATGAACCAAAAGTCATGGTCTGTCATCGTCAAGAAGCAACAACCATTAGATCATAAATTTAAACAATAGATTATTGAATAAAAGATGTCAAAGTCAACTGTCAGACGATTGACTTGCGGTAGTATTAGTTACCTGGCTTGTAGTGGGCAGAATGGTATTAACAAGATCTGTGTTTAGCGATACAGGCAGTGGCGGTCCTGGAATGTACCTCATGCTGCAAAAAAAATGAGCCAAAATAAACAGCTGATATGTATAGGAATTGAACAAAAGTTCATGTTTGACTTTTGAACTTGTCTTTTGACTTTAAGTACAAGTTTGATGAAGGTTCAACGTACTCATTTAAGATCGCACTTAAATTGTTCTTCGCGTGATTAAACAGGTTGACATTGTCCTGCAGCTGTTGTTAGATGTTACAAAACAAAATATTAGCTTCCAAGAATATGTTTAATCAAACATAACGAGCTTAAAAAGTTATAACACTGACTTTTAGTGCAGAAATATTAGCCGAGATCCGACTAAGGACTTGACTGTTTTGTTCCAAAAGACGCCTCGTGGAGATGCTTAATGCTGCATAAATCAATCAAAAAAATCAGCGTGTTTACAGAATCCAAAATCTTCAATTAGGTATGTTGGGACGGGTGTTTAGAAACTGAATATGTGGAATTTATTAATCAAAAAATGGAGCCACGAGAAACTAACCGTTCAATGGAATACCACCGCCCTGGATCCGATTATTCATGGTTACGGAAAACGGAGCCACCACATTCATGGATGAATTCGATGATATAGTTGGCTTTGATGATAATTCCACCAGCTTATCCTGTTGTAACGGGACAATCACAATGCTGTTCATTCATTAAAAATATGATAATTACAAATATCAACTACATGATAAACTTCTTGAAGTGCAAGTGTGTTCATATAGACATATAGCATGTAAAAATGCATCAACTTTGCACTGTTCGTTTCTTTAAAGAAAGAGTAAAGTACACGGATGGTCCCTGTGGTTTACCAAAATTTTGGATTTGGTCCATAGCTTTCCAAAAGTACACGGATGGTCCCTGTGGTTTTCACTTTGTAACACATTTAGTCCCCAACCAACAAATCTAAAGGTTTTAGCAGCCAGCAGGTCCAAGCTAGGGATTAAATGCGTTACAAAGTGCAAACCATAGGGACCATCCATGTACTTTTGGGAAAAGTTGGGGATTAAATGTGTTACAAAGTGCAAACCACAAGGACCATTTGTGTACTTTTGGAAAGCTAGGGACCCCAAATCCAAAACTCTGGTAAACCACAGGAACCATCCGTGTACTTTATTCTTAACAAATCAATGATGACATAAGATGGAAATACCCTCATTCTTAAAGGCTAGTTACGAAAGTTGTGAAACAAATTCAAAACATATTGTTAAACTTGTAAGCTAGTTATCCAATTTCGTTTGGTAAAGTAAAAGACGAAAGTACCCTTTTGAACGAACATACAAGGGGTTAGTGTATAGGCATACCTTTTTATCTTTCAACTTCCTCCCCAACTTGAGCTCATCGTGTTTCCGTCTTTTACTCTGCCATATATCTCATTTTGGTAAGCATGTAAATGAGGAAGTTATATAATTGGTATAATTGGTATAATTCAACTTTTCATTTTTCAAAATATCTAAATTTCCACTCACGTTGTAGCGAGTATATTCATAAATAAATGTTCAGCCATTGAATGCAACACTTGACTGTGCAAATAGCTTAATGAAAGTGTTAAAACAATGAAACATTGGATATATCTAAAATGCCACTTATTAGACTAAATTACGATTTTGGCCCTTGTGGTTATATCACTTTTACCCTTTTAGCCCAAAAAGAAATCTTTAAACAACTGAGCCCCGAACATCTTTTTTTCTAACTCTTTTGGCCCCTAACACTAACCCCGTCCATTTACTTTTAGGGGCCAAAAGCGTTAGAAAAAAAGACGTTGGGCGCTCAGATGTTAAAAGATTCCTTTTGGGGCTAAAAGGGTAAAAGTGATATAACCACAGGGGCCAAAATCGTAATTTACTCCACTTATTAAATGTAAGAACCTACAGAACTAAAATCACTACTATAAATATCTTTTAATGATTACTAATATGCCAAAGAAGTCAATTATATATTGCGTTCATTTTGGGACATCCCCTCGAAGAAATTATCACTTATTTTGATATGGATATTAATACTGAAAAACTTGTAAAATAAAAGCGCAAGAAATATGAGTAACGAGCTTACCATCATCCACCTGCACCTCAGAGCAACATCACGAACAGTTTTATCACGCAATGTAGCAGCAATTTTGATATACTTCATGATGTTGGGTTCATCTGCATATCTACATATATTCAGTAAAAAAAAAATTAGCAATTGAGATTGTTGGATGTGTTTGAAGTTGTAACAATTTGATAATCAGTTATTTCAGTGTTTGGCAGATTCTGATTAACTACGAAATTGATACAAAAAACGAACATCAAAGACAATTTAGCGAAAATAAAAGGAGCCATGTCTTCTGAGACGGAAGTAAACATATCTCGAATTAGGTTAAAAGAAAGGCTAATTAGGTGAGTTAACGATAAATTCGATAATACATTATGTTACAGCTTGGTATGAACCTGAATAATATGATAATCAGTTTCAAGACACAAAGATCCAAACATTAAGAGTCACCTAAACGAGACCTAAAAACAATATATCACAACCGACGATCCGACACAAATCTATGGCTCTTGAAGGGGTATCATATTTCAGTTTTATCCGAAAATTTTGGGAATATACAAAAAATAAAAAGCATGTATGTCCTCTGCCTCTATGACCTCACACCAGATTCACAAATAGTAGATATTGAACCATTGGGTGTCAGCCCAATGGCCACCAGCCCGCATTCTAACCCGGAGGTGGCGGGTTCGAGTCTTGCTCGTTCCCAATGCCCCTACGGTAGCGGATTTACCCCCAGACTCAGGCTTGCTGGGTGGCGGTCTGCGAGGTGGGATCACCTCGGCGGTTGGGAGGACCGTGGAATACCCCTCCCCCCCCCCCCCCCCCCCAATAGTAGATATTGCAGTATCAGCACAATAACATATATAAACAGTATAACCACAAGAACAATACATACAGAATAAGCACACTAGACAAACATAATATAAACTTGGAACAAGATACCTACATGGACATTCCCTCTTCCAACTTAAGCTGTTCTTCAACCGACCACTCGACAGCCAAACCCGCATCATGCTTCAACCCAGGAACCAACTCCGAACCACCCGAAGCACACGAATTCCCAATTCGACCATAACCAGTCGGACCACTACTCACCATACCAGAATACACCACACCTGCTGGATCATTCATCTCACTTGCGGCATCAACCACACCCGAACGAAACGATATCGCGTGTCGTTTCGGCCCAAAGCTCAAAGCTTGATCATGGTGAAACTGAAAACCCGAATCCATAATCTGTATGACTGACACTTTATTATTAAACTTGAATCATAATGTGCAAAATCAAATCATATATATAGAGAGATAAAAAGGGGGTGGCGTTGAGTCTCCAAATTAAAAGAATCTAGTAACTATTATTACCCCCAAAAGTTAAAAACAAACCCTAGATTCTTCAAACCAAAATTAAAATCCACCAATCTTGAATAATAAACTTATAAACCCCCAACTGAATAAAATCGTATGTATAATCGAGAAACAAGTGGTAAAAACACAAACCCACCTGCACAAAACCTTCATATCACAAATCTTGAAATAATACTAATAACCCATCATCATATTCTCGTACAAAGATACTGAAAATGACGAGTAAAGTAACCTTGTACACAAAGGGTATAACATTTGAGAGAAATAATAAAAGGGCTTTCGAAATGTCTCAACTTTTTGAGATGTGGGGGTTTAATTGGTTGTTTATTCAATCAGCACGCATTCTGCAACTAATTTGGGTGCTTTGAGCACAGAGAAGATGCACTTTTGGGGAAAAATAATAGTGAGGTGTGGCCAATGGGAAAACAGAGGTGGAAAGTTTGAATAAGGTTTTTCTGTTTAAAGCTTTTTTTTTGTTGCGCTCATCTTGGAGTTGATAAAGAATGCGAATCCCGATGAATGTTTGATGCTACACTTGTCATGATATTATTACCCAAGTGCTAGGATGATGATTGGGAGTACTCTAGATTTCTATTTTTATCAACAAGAAGGCTTAGGGTGGAGGGTATAGTCAATCACTCTAGGGTGTTTGAGTGAAATTCTACCCAATAATATTATGCTATGTCAACTTCCCATTGCACTCCTCATTTTGCACTCAATCAGGGGGTATAGTCAATCACCCTAGGGTGTTTGAGTAGGTTAAAAAATAAAAAAAATTGTGATTGGTTAAAAGGGGTTGAGACCCACCATTTTCTCAATCACTCTCTCTCCCCCATTTTCGGTAAACACTCACCGAATTCCCCTCCCTCTCTCCAACTCACCGAACATCCACATTCACTCGGTATAGTCACCGATCGATGACTTAGACTACCCGCACAACTCCCCGCTTATTATACCCTCCACCCTAAGGGTGTTTGAGTTGGGTGTTTGAGTGAAGTCACCGATCGGTGACCACCCCCACTTGATTAAGTTGGGTGTTTGAGTTGGAGAGAGGATGTGGAATTCGGTGTGTAGTCACCGATTTGTTTGAGAGGAGAGGAGGGACCAATCATTTTTTTTGTTTGTTTTTTTTTTTTTAATTGAGGGGTGTTTGACTATACCTAGTGATTGAATGTAGAATGGGAAGTAGAATAGGAAGTTGACATGACATAATATTATTGGCTAGGATTTCACTCAAACACCCTAAGGTGTTTGACTATACCCTCCACCCTTAGTGGTAGTATTGATTTGCACTAAATATGTTTAAGGTTCCGTTGGCTATTTTGAAAAAAAAAAAAAAAAAAAAAAAAAAAAAAAAAAAAAAAAAACCCTTAATATGTTTAAGGACACCATCTTCACATCATTCGGGTTGACAGGATGAAAAGTACGTGCAATGACTTTATTAGTGTTCGGATTAGTCATTTATGTGTCAATCAAACACACATACGAGTTGTATGATTTGTGAACATTATCTCGTACAAGCGCTCGTATGACCTGTATAGCCGTTTTTCGGATGAGATACAACTTGTGTGCCCATTTTTTGTATGTCATATGGTAAGGTCATATGAGTCGTATGGCAAGTTAATGGTGTGTTGATACGTGTCAGAGGGGTTTCGTTAGACAAGCCCTTCCTTTTTATTATATTGGTTATTGTTTAGTTATTTTAGTTTGAGGTAATTGTTTTTACAAAAGAATAAATGAAAGTGTTAATTTTTCTAGATACAACTCAGGTGACCTTTCTGTATGTCATATGGTTTGTATGAAGTTGTATGGCATGTCAATGTCGTATAGATATGTGTTAGTGCTCTTTCTTTACTCAAGCCTTTCTTTCATTATATTGTTTAGTTATATTGTTTTGAGCTAATTGTTTATACAAAAGAATAAATGAAAGTGTTAACTTTTATGGGTAAAATATATCTTTATCAAAGCAAACTAACGCTTATGGAAACTCAATACAACACATGTTGACAATCACAACATAAATGAAATGCCGCTTGTATAGTAACTTTTCACTCGTGTTCACATGTGATTAGAAATTGTACGTTTTTCTAAGAAAACTCAATACAACACGACTTGGTTTCGCGTAGGATCAATTTATTTCGTTTATGGGTTTGTTATTTAATATATGATGTTTATAAAACGACTATATAACACTAAAATATAACTTTATGACTCATTTAAACATATAATGAGTACAAAGAGATGTCGGCATGATATATTTGTTGTTTTCTATTGATGGCGTTAATCCTAACATATCAGAGGCGTGGTATAGCAAAGTGGGGTTGCGTATTCTTATCAACTTGTAAATGTGTGAGAGCATTAATGGTCATGAAGTTAGAAATTACGATCAATTTAATGCTCATATCCGTCATGCAACTGATTGTAGACAACCCCTCGTATGTTATGAAACCTATGGAAATGTGCTTTATGAGTAAAAGTCACCTAAGTGTGTTTCATGCTCGAATTGGGTGGGCAAACCTTAAATATAATTTTTTTCTTCTATAATTCCTTAAGTTTCAATGTGTACCGATGTCTATTGATTTGCTATACATTTATTCGGGTCATATCGAACTCAAACAAATTATAAAATTTTAAATGAGCATTAATTCTCAATCATGTGTACTCACTAAGTACACTAGCAATTATTTCTTACATTTACACATTAGTCTATCGATCTAATAGTCGAACTTAACTTCGATTAAAAAACACAAAACCAAATATTTTCCAAATGCAATGGGAATGAGACACTCATGTAGAATAAAGCTAGAATTATGCAATTAATCTTATATTCTCACCACTAAACTTATCATTGAATCCTAATATTGTTTACCTAATACAAGAAGAAAGCTTGCATTTCAAAAAGTTACTACCATCTTAAAGAATGATGTATTTGCTGTGTATTTGAAAAAAAAAAAAAAAAAAAAAAAGGTCTTCAATCCAATACCTAATAACACACCATAAACACATACAATCAAATAGCACAACATATTTTCACTCATAATCCGAGATACATATTTTTTCTCAATCCCTACATCCTTCATAAACGTAATTACGTTTTCGCATAATCACCAGTTCACCACTTTTTACATTTATATTTTATAATAACTTTTTTATACTAAAATCTTTTTATTGCATATGATTTAAGTTAAATAAAATGTATATTTATTTACAAATACGTTTTAAATATTTATATGTTTTAAATTACAAAAAGTAAACATTAATATTACATTAATATTTTAAATTTAAAATTTAAAAGTAACATAATTATATATTTTCTGCACAAATTAAATTATTAAAAATATAAATATACTTGGTCTTTAAAAGATGATATATATTGCACTAAATCATTTTGAAGTGCTCTGTATGAATCACTATCATGAATCTTTTCGGATGAAGTTGAAATTATGTTGGCATCCATGTTGGTAAGTTGGTGTTTTTTATCTCGTTAGTCGACATGCCATAGCGCCATCGTCTACAACCGACATTATAAAATATAATGATGCAAACGTTATATCACTTGTTACCTTCAACCTTATTTTTATTTTTTTTATTTTTTTGGGTTGGAACTCATACAATTCCTCATCGAGTTTGGAGGACAGCGAAAGCTTTCTCGACATTCTTTCTTGCATACTCATGGGCTCATGGCATGTTTAAGTTCAATCATCTTTCAGGTTTTGTGATTATGTAAAACCTTATAATTAATGTATATCCATGTAACGTTTTTGTGATCTTATGCATAATATACAATCAATCCCACTTTATAGTTGTTATTGATAAAATTTGTTAAACTGATGTATTATGACAGAATTATGGATGCAATTGCAAGAGAGCAAGCGATGAAGGAAGCCCTAAGTAACTACACGCTTGGAAAATCACTTGGGATAGGTGACTTATATGAGTTCAAAGAGACTCCTTTGATGTATTTCTTGTTATAGAATACGTTTATGGTGGAGAGCGTTTCCTTTCTGATTACGTATCTCCTAAAACCAAACCGTACACCGTTGGTAGAACAATATTTGTTGTCTAACCTATTTTTAGCTGATCTGTAATTTGTTCACACTACAAAAAAAATGTATTCGCCACTATCCTGGACATTAGGGGTGTTCAATATTGGATATCCGAGAATTCAGATATCCAAAAATTTCGAATAGTTTATTTCACTGTCTCAATCTGTATCTCAAATTCCATATATCCAAAAATTGGATATATCTAAAATTTCAAATTCGGATTCGGATAGTGAAACAGATATCCGAAATCTAAGAAACTATTTATGTTTTAAGATTTTTTTTAAATATTTAATAATTAAAAAAATATTATTTCAGATACCCTATTTACATAAAATATATGAGACTTTTTAAATTTTTTATTAGAAACATCAGAATTTTTAGAGTTAAATGCTATTTTAGTCCCTGTGGTTTGGATCACTTTTTTAGTTTAGTCCAAGGGTTTCATTTTTTGACAGTGGGTCCAAAAAGGTTTCACTGTTGCCATTTTAGTCCACTGAATTAATTTCATCTGTTATTTATGTTAACTAGAAGGCAATTCGGTTATTTTATATGGCAGAATTGCCCTTTTAGTTTACAAAATTACATATAAAATGACCAAATTGTTCTTCTAGTTAACATAAAAATTGGATAAAGTTAACCCAGTGGGCTAAAATGGCAATGAAAACATTTTTGGACCCACATGCGAAAAATGAAACATTTGGACTAAACTGACAAAAAATGAAACATTTGGACTAAACATTTGGGCATAGGCCCTGAGAAGAAAAGACGCGCGACGACTAGTAACGTTGCGCCAAAAAAGAGTGATGCTGAGAAGACTCAATCTTCTAAAGCTAAGAATGTTGGGGAGAAGAAAGGTATGCACCATTCTTCTGACAAGTGTGATTATGTGGTGGTTTCTGATACTTTGGAGGGTCTTGCGTATATTGACTTTTCATTCAACTATGTAGTTTTTCCCCGCTCACCACGTACATGCAATGCTTCTTAGGCCGGAAGATGTGGAGGCGTTACCGCGGTCACCTCACCTCCCATAGCGCCTGGAGGGCGCCACCACCCACACCGCCGTCTTCAAAGAAGGGCGCCATTGAAGGGGGCTTCACCATGGTAACGAGGAAGAAACATGTGTTTCAGTGGGGCCCACCTGATTTCATTCAATCAATTTTTTTTTAAATTTTGTTTAATATGATGTTTTATCCCACACTCTGCAAGTTAAGGGCAGACGTGATAAAGCCCCCTGGCTGATGTGTCCTGATAAAGCCCCCTGGCGGACGTGTCCTGATAAAGCCCCTATGGGCTCCATCCCACACCCCATAGCCTTAATTGATCATCACCACGGTGACCTGATCAACTAGTCGAGGGCCCGACTCCCATTCTTGGCAACCTCGTAACCAACCGCCACCATAACCGAACCCGTTAGGGTTTGATGACATGGATCCTTACCGTCAGTCGCCCCCATCCGACCATCACAGTTGTTGGCGGTTGACGGAACTGCCGTAGACTACCACTATTAAGTGGCGACCACACAATCGTGAACCCTAGCCAACCTAACCTACGGTCCAACTCGAATCGACACGAAATCGAATAAGACTCGAATTAACACACACTTTCGTACTTTGAACTGAAAATAGATCACCACCAAACGTCTCGATTGCGCTCGAGTCGTTTAAACCCCCAATTTCGCAAACAATATCATAAAAACTTGGGATTAAACCACCACACAGATTCATATAACGAGTGAACAAAAGTTCGAATCACGCGAAATGTACCTTAATTTATCGGAAATTACAAGACGTCATGAGCTCTTCTTATCTTCCTCTTGTTTTTTTTTACCACAAGCTAAGATATCAAAAAGTTAATGAAGAAACACTAGATAAATGGTCGGAACCAAAGTATCTAGGGGGTTTGAATCCGCATAAAAGGGTTAGTTCTCTCTCGATTGATTCAGTTGCTACCGAGCTTCTTCTCCGGTGATTCTGCAAAACAGAGCACCGTTAGCCTCGTCAAGGGGAGAAGGGGGTTCTCTCCTTGACCCGAGTCCGGTGTGAGAATAAGTATTGGTTATGGAGAAGATAAAGTATTTGAGAAGTGAATGTGATCTGAGTTTATACCTGAATAGTTCTCGTATTTATAACCGGGAGTTTGGGAGGGAAAACCTGTTATTGAAAAGATAACGGAAGATGCTAACGCCGTAGCGGTTACGTTTCCTTCCGTCAAGTTCTTCTAAATCCACGTTAAGTTGCCTTGATCCGATGTGAATGCACACGGATCGTGACTTGATCTATGGCTGGGGAATTGCCACGTGGAAAGTGATCAAGTGGAGATCATTCTCCAATTACATGCTATCGTTGTGATTTTAGAATGTTTGTGGTAATGACACGTGTCCAGACGGTTATAACCGTCTGGGTGGTGCACGATCATATTCTTCTAGAAGATTACTGCTGTAATCTAGTGTGACACCTTACTGTGTGTACACAGCTGAATAAATCCCAAGTCTGGGTAAAATGCTATCCAAGTTTGGACATTTGGAAGGAATAATTAGCAAAGGGTTTTAACCCTTTGCTAAATGGAAGGCGGCGCAAGGATTTTATGCTTTCCTTTGGGCGCGCGACTATCGCTTGTTGATTTCTTCCTCCCTTCTGTAAGACCAATGCGTGGTCGCGCAAGGTCAAAAGGCTGCAAGGCTAGTTGGTGGTATGGTCTCAGATCCTTTTTATGAGGTTTTTGGGACCTTTCAAGTCCCCCCAGTCTAGTGTTGTACTTATGCAAATAAGTGGAGCACTGGACTTATGAGAGGGATAGATTTTTGGGCGCGAAAAATGAGGAATCTTCCATGAGAAGATTTAATTTTGTTTTGGAGGTTTTGGAAATCTTTTGACTTTAGGGGATGGTACAGTTAGGTTTGTATGACAGGCTGACACTGTCAGGTATATGCTACTATCCGTGTTTTTCACGCGCGTGTGTACTTTTCTGCTGTTTTGGGGAACTGTGATACCCGGAAAAGTCGCTGTGACAGTTACCGATGCTATTTATTGCGATAAGTATATAACGTTTGGGTAACCTCTTTGTGCCATCATTGTTTTGTTGAAAACTTTTCTCCTTCTTTTCTTTTATTGAAAATACACTATTCCCTTTCTTATGTCAACCGGAGAACATCAAGAAGGTCTTACTGAAGAGATGTCGACTGAACTTCCACCGTTGAAGTGGTCGAGAGCGTCCTTTGACGGTTTAGTTCAAAATTTCAAGTTTCCAGAAAGCTGGGGTGCTCTGTACCCTGAAGAGGGGCAGACAGCGGCGGATGCCCCGGCCGGGTATATTACCCTTTTTTGGGATTTTTTCTGTGATGGCAACTTTCGTTTGCCTGTAACAAAGTTCTTTCTTGAAATTATTGAGTTTTACAATATTCATCTTTCTCAACTGCATCCTATTGGCATGGTCAGGGTTCGACATTTTGAGTGAATCGTTCTTGTGCTTTATAGGTGAGTTGTCAAATTTGGGCATAGGCCCTGAGAAGAAAAGACGCGCGACGACTAGTAACGTTGCGCCAAAAAAGAGTGATGCTGAGAAGACTCAATCTTCTAAAGCTAAGAATGTTGGGGAGAAGAAAGGTATGCACCATTCTTCTGACAAGTGTGATTATGTGGTGGTTTCTGATACTTTGAAGGGTCTTGCGTATATTGACTTTTCATTCAACTATGTAGTTTTTCCCCGCTCACCACGTACATGCAATGCTTCTTAGGCCGGAAGATGTGGAGGCGTTACCGCGGTCACCTCACCTCCCATAGCGCCTGGAGGGCGCCACCACCCACACCGCCGTCTTCAAAGAAGGGCGCCATTGAAGGGGGCTTCACCATGGTAACGAGGAAGAAACATGTGTTTCAGTGGGGCCCACCTGATTTCATTCAATCAATTTTTTTTTTTTAAATTTTGTTTAATATGATGTTTTATCCCACACTCTGCAAGTTAAGGGCAGACGTGATAAAGCCCCCTGGCTGATGTGTCCTGATAAAGCCCCCTGGCGGACGTGTCCTGATAAAGCCCCTATGGGCTCCATCCCACACCCCATAGCCTTAATTGATCATCACCACGGTGACCTGATCAACTAGTCGAGGGCCCGACTCCCATTCTTGGCAACCTCGTAACCAACCGCCACCATAACCGAACCCGTTAGGGTTTGATGACATGGATCCTTACCGTCAGTCGCCCCCATCCGACCATCACAGTTGTTGGCGGTTGACGGAACTGCCGTAGACTACCACTATTAAGTGGCGACCACACAATCGTGAACCCTAGCCAACCTAACCTACGGTCCAACTCGAATCGACACGAAATCGAATAAGACTCGAATTAACACACACTTTCGTACTTTGAACTGAAAATAGATCACCACCAAACGTCTCGATTGCGCTCGAGTCGTTTAAACCCCCAATTTCGCAAACAATATCATAGAAACTTGGGATTAAACCACCACACAGATTCATATAACGAGTGAACAAAAGTTCGAATCACGCGAAATGTACCTTAATTTATCGGAAATTACAAGACGTCATGAGCTCTTCTTATCTTCCTCTTGTTTTTTTTTACCACAAGCTAAGATATCAAAAAGTTAATGAAGAAACACTAGATAAATGGTCGGAACCAAAGTATCTAGGGGGTTTGAATCCGCATAAAAGGGTTAGTTCTCTCTCGATTGATTCAGTTGCTACCGAGCTTCTTCTCCGGTGATTCTGCAAAACAGAGCACCGTTAGCCTCGTCAAGGGGAGAAGGGGGTTCTCTCCTTGACCCGAGTCCGGTGTGAGAATAAGTATTGGTTATGGAGAAGATAAAGTATTTGAGAAGTGAATGTGATCTGAGTTTATACCTGAATAGTTCTCGTATTTATAACCGGGAGTTTGGGAGGGAAAACCTGTTATTGAAAAGATAACGGAAGATGCTAACGCCGTAGCGGTTACGTTTCCTTCCGTCAAGTTCTTCTAAATCCACGTTAAGTTGCCTTGATCCGATGTGAATGCACACGGATCGTGACTTGATCTATGGCTGGGGAATTGCCACGTGGAAAGTGATCAAGTGGAGATCATTCTCCAATTACATGCTATCGTTGTGATTTTAGAATGTTTGTGGTAATGACACGTGTCCAGACGGTTATAACCGTCTGGGTGGTGCACGATCATATTCTTCTAGAAGATTACTGCTGTAATCTAGTGTGACACCTTACTGTGTGTACACAGCTGAATAAATCCCAAGTCTGGGTAAAATGCTATCCAAGTTTGGACATTTGGAAGGAATAATTAGCAAAGGGTTTTAACCCTTTGCTAAATGGAAGGCGGCGCAAGGATTTTATGCTTTCCTTTGGGCGCGCGACTATCGCTTGTTGATTTCTTCCTCCCTTCTGTAAGACCAATGCGCGGTCGCGCAAGGTCAAAAGGCTAAAAGGCTAGTTGGTGGTATGGTCTCAGATCCTTTTTATGAGGTTTTTGGGACCTTTCAAGTCCCCCCAGTCTAGTGTTGTACTTATGCAAATAAGTGGAGCACTGGACTTATGAGAGGGAGAGATTTTTGGGCGCGAAAAATGAGGAATCTTCTATGAGAAGATTTAATTTTGTTTTGGAGGTTTTGGAAATCTTTTGACTTTAGGGGATGGTACAGTTAGGTTTGTATGACAGGCTGACACTGTCAGGTATATGCTACTATCCGTGTTTTTCACGCGCGTGTGTACTTTTCTGCTGTTTTGGGGAACTGTGATACCCGGAAAAGTCGCTGTGACAGTTACCGATGCTATTTATTGCGATAAGTATATAACGTTTGGGTAACCTTTTTGTGCCATCATTGTTTTGTTGAAAACTTTTCTCCTTCTTTTCTTTTATTGAAAATCCACTATTCCCTTTCTTATGTCAACTGGAGAACATCAAGAAGGTCTTACTGAAGAGATGTCGACTGAACTTCCACCGTTGAAGTGGTCGAGAGCGTCCTTTGACGGTTTAGTTCAAAATTTCAAGTTTCCAGAAAGTTGGGGTGCTCTGTACCCTGAAGAGGGGCAGACAGCGGCGGATGCCCCGGCCGGGTATATTACCCTTTTTTGGGATTTTTTCTGTGATGGCAACTTTCGTTGGCCTGTAACAAAGTTTGTAACACCCCCAAAATCCCACCTGCGGAAATCCCGCGAGGCGTGTTACGCATCAGAGTTCGAGCCACCAATCACATTGAACTAATGGTAAATACTTAAATAAAACATAATATCAAATCCCAAAGTGTTGTGTAGCGGAAGCATGTAAATATCGTTTAGCAAATGTTTCATAATAATGCTTAAAACCAATGTATCAATTGTAAGTTAATCCAAGAGCCTCGATCCATGACCACTCCAGCACTCCCATATAGCAAGTCCATGTTCCAAACGTTAATGACCTACAAGCATGCAAACAAGTGTGTCAGACTACGCTGGTGAGTTCAAGGTTTTGTTAACATGTTTTGTTACCAGATGTATGTTAATGCGATTCAATGTTGTGATACGATGTCGTTCACGTTAGATACCCTAGGGAGTGTGCCCATATGTATCCGGGGAGTGTGTACCCCTTAACGACCGATGCTATGTTGTCTTCGCTAGATACCCTAGGGAGTGTGCCCATATGTATCCGAGGAGTGTGCCTCTAACAACCATAGCGATACCCAGATAATTAGTTCACGCCCGTCCTTACGGCCCGGTGTGAGGTTTCCCACCTAATAGCGCTATCAACTAATTACCCCCATTGCCCTCCAGGCAATCCGATGATAGATTCCATGTTTAATAACCAAAACCGATTAAGTTGTTTACCCAAGGTTTCCCTTCCAAATGTTTACCAGTTGTCCCAAACCACCGGGACGCATGCTTGAGAAAATGCAATGAACTCACCTGGGATTGCTCGGTATGATACACGAAAAGGTTCAATTAAGCTACAATGTGATCAACCACGTCCTAGCATGTTTATCATACAAGTCAGGTTTGTATTCAAGTATTGCATGTATGTTCTACACGTATCGTAACAAGTTGTGTACAAGCATTGATCATCATGTTCACGTATAAGCATAACAGTTCAACAGTAACTTCACATAAACAACGTCCAAATATGCGGCCCAATCAGATGGGCTCGTGACAGTGTGCAAGTCCAATAGCAGAGTGTACGTATATATGGTCTCGAGTCGAGACCAGAGATCTCGAGTCGAGACTAGGTGGTCTCGGGTTGTACTGGTTTCTCAGTCTCGAGTCGCAACAAGGTGTTCTCGGGTTGTCATGTGCTTGTCGAGACTACATGGTCTCGAGTCGCAACCGGACCCGCAACCATGGTCTCGAGTTGTGCTGTTTTGTGCCGCTTATGTGGTCTCGAGTCGGGACAGTGAGTTCTCGACTCGCAATCCATGTTGTAACTGATTTCCTTAATTGCAGTTTATGATTCCCGTAATAGTTGCAAACAGATTTGGCAGTTTCAAATCAATTCAATTAACAGTTTTGCTATCATCCAAACGAATCAAACAAGCATTCTTAACATCAAATCTTATGAACCCTAACATGATCAAAACATGAACATCGATTCATCACAAAACATATAATCGAATTAAACCCTATAATCTAACCATACTACCCGAGTTCAACAATATCACAGCCGATTAATTCTAACACTCGGAACAATGACATATCATCCGATTAACATAGACATATAGCCGATTTAACAAGCATTCGGTTTAAAATCCACTTAACAAGAATCCGAACAACATATTGCAAGACATCCGATTATCATGTAAACATCCCTACCCATGAATTCTAACACATAATCATATACAATCAAATCATCGTTTACGAATAATCAAACACTAACCGGTTATGAAAAGAGGATAATCCGAACAAGGATAAGGAGATCTTCGATGGTGGAGGGTGTTCGGTTGCCTTGGTCCCGAGTCGAGAGAGAGAGTGTGTTCTAGGGTTTGTGAACTTGTGTATGTTTGGTAAAAATGTGAGATGTTTACAACATCTCTTGTGTTATGCGATTAGGGAGATGGGCCGAACCCTCCCTTGGGCTGCCCCATGGTCTCGAGTCGGAGGTGTGTGGCCCGAATGGGCTTGTGTAATTCGAGTGGATCACGCAAGCATATAAACAACAATCACAATTTCACACAAGGCACGTATAACATGCTATTCAAATAAGGTTCACAAAATCACGTAACGTTACAGAAAGTAGGTTCAAATTACGAGTTGTCACAGTATCCACAACTAAAAAGAAATTTCGTCCCGAAATTTGGTACGCACTCACTGAGAAAGCTAGATAAGTTAAAGCTAGGTAAGTTATATCGTTTGCTGGTTTTCCTGGGGTGTCACATCCTCCCCAACTTGAATGGGAATTTCGTCCCGAAATTCACTAGTTGCATCAACACTAGGTTTGCTAGGTTTTGACTGGTCTTCGGGGAACAAATGTGGATACTTAAGTTTCATCTGGTCCTCGCGTTCCCACGTGAACTCTGGACCACGTCTTGAGTTCCAACGAACTCTCACAATCGGTATACGGCTGTGTTTACGAACTTTAACTTCCCGATCCATAATCTCAATTGGTTCTTCGACAAACTGCAATTTGTCATCTATCTTTAGCTCTTGAAATGGTACTACTAGTGTTTCATCAACCAAACACTTCTTTAGCTGCGATACGTGAAATACATCATGGACATTACCCAACTCAGCCGGTAATTCCAACCTGTAGGCCACCTTTCCAATCCGTTCTACAATTTTGAATGGTCCTACATAACGAGGGTTTAGTTTGCCGCGTTTCCCAAAACGCACCACACCCTTCCAGGGTGAAACCTTTAACATAACGCGGTCATTAACTTCAAATTCCAGCGGTTTACTACGCTTGTCAGCGTAGCTTTTCTGGCGATCGCGAGCTGCGGCCATACGGTTTCGGACCTGCACAATGCTTTCTGATGCCTCAAGCACAAACTCAGGGCCTGTGATCTGACTATCACCCACCTCAAGCCAGCAGAGAGGTGAACGACATTTCCGTCCGTACAATGCTTCGAACGGAGCTGCCTTAATACTTGTATGGTAGCTGTTGTTGTAGGAGAATTCTATCAACGGTAAGTGCTTCTCCCATCCTTTCCCAAAGTTGATTACACATGCCCGTAGCATGTCTTCAAGTGTTTAGATGGTGCGCTCGCTTTGACCATCCGTCTGCGGGTGATAAGCGGTACTCATGTCGAGTTGGGAACCGAACGATTTATGCATTGACTGCCATAACTCTGAAGTGAAACGCGGATCTCGGTCTGAAATGATAGAAGTTAGCACCCCATGCCTAGAAACCACCTCCTTAAGATACACTGCTGCCAGCTGAGAGAATTTGTCTGTTTCCTTGATTGCTAGGAAGTGTGCTGATTTCGCGAGGCGATCAACAATCACCCAAATGGTGTCATTCCCAGCCTGAGTTCTTGGTAGTCCTGTCACAAAATCCATGGCGATCTGTTCCCACTTCCATGTGGGTATCTCTGGTTGCTGCAGTAGACCTGAGGGCTTTTGATGTTCTGCTTTGACTTTAGCACAAGTCAAACATTTGCTGATGTAGGTTGCTATATGAGCCTTCATGCTGGGCCACCAGTAGGTAGTTTTCAAGTCGTGGTACATCTTATCTGATCCAGGATGTACAGAGTAGCGTGATTTATGTGCCTCTTCCATTACAAGTTCTCGTAAGTTGCCAAAGAATGGGACCCAAATGCGTCCAGTTACGTAGTAAGCACCGTCTCCCTTTCGTTCTAGTCGTTGCCTCGAGCCACGTAAAGCTTCAGCTCGAACGTTCTCTGGTTTCAACGCTTCTAACTGAGAGTCTCGTATCTGGGAAGGAAGGTTGGACTGGATCGTGAGTTGCAATGCTCGCACACGCCTAGGTGCATTATCCTTTCTACTGAGGGCGTCAGCTACAACGTTCGCCTTGCCCGGATGATACTTGATGGCACATTCATAATCGTTCAATAATTCCACCCATCGTCGTTGTCGCATATTCAATCCTTTCTGGTCGAAGATGTGCTGGAGACTCCTATGGTCGGTGTAGATGGTGCATTTGGTACCGTACAGATAGGGCCTCCAAATCTTCAACGCAAACACCACCGCTCCTAATTCCAAATCGTGAGTCGTATAGTTCTTCTCGTGCACCTTTAGCTGACGAGAAGCATAAGCTATCACCTTCTCGCGTTGCATCAACACGCAACCGAGACCCTGAATCGAAGCGTCACAATAAACCACAAAATCTTCGGTACCCTCTGGTAACGACAAGATCGGTGCACTGCAAAGTTTCTGTTTTAATAACTGGAAGGCCTCTTCCTGCTTCGTTCCCCAAGAGTACACCGTGTTCTTCTGTGTCAGCGAGGTGAGGGGTTGCGCGATTTTCGAGAAATCTTTAATGAACCTTCGATAATACCCTGCGAGACCAAGAAATTGTCGCACCTCAGACGGAGTCTTTGGTGCCGCCCAATTCTTAACTGCATCCACCTTCGCAGGATCCACATGTATCCCTTTCTCGTTAACAACGTGCCCAAGGAAATGCACTTCTCGAATCCAAAAGTCGTACTTAGAAAATTTCGCATACAGCTGTTCCCTTCTCAAAAGTTCCAAGATGAGACGTAGGTGACGCTCGTGATCCTCCCTGTTCTTGGAATAGACTAGGATGTCGTCAATAAACACTATAAGAAACTCGTCGAGGTATGGCTTACATACGTGGTTCATGAGATCCATGAAAACCGCTGGCGCAGTAGTCAATCCAAACGGCATAACCAAAAACTCGTAGTGTCCATAGCGCGTTCGAAAAGCCGTTTTGGGAATATCCTCTTCCCTAACCCTTACCTGGTGATAACCCGATCTCAAGTCGATCTTCGAATAGAAACTTGACCCTTGCAGCTGGTCAAACAAGTCGTCGATGCGTGGTAACGGATAGCGGTTCTTAATGGTCACCTTGTTGAGCTCTCGATAGTCGATACACATACGGAATGACCCGTCTTTCTTCTTTACGAACAGCACTGGGGCTCCCCAAGGCGAAGAACTGGGGCGAATGAAACCCCTATCCAACAACTCCTGTAGTTGATTGGACAGTTCCTGTAACTCTCCAGGTGCTAACCGGTAAGGAGCTCGAGCAATTGGGGCCGCTCCCGGCGCAAGATCAATTTGGAATTCTACTTGACGATGAGGAGGTAACCCTGGTAACTCCTCTGGGAACACATCAGCGAATTCTCGCACCACTGGTAGATCCTCGATCTTACTTTCTTCAGACTGAGCGTTGGTAACTAATGCTAACATTGCAGGATACCCCTTTTGCAGATATTGCTGTGCACGCATGGCCGTGATGATACCAACCATCGTCCCACTACGATGTCCTTGAACTAATAATGTCTCCCCCTCAGGGAGAGGGATACGCACGATCTTTTCTTTACACAAAATTTCTGCTTGGTGCTTAGACAACCAATCCATGCCTACCACTATGTCAAAACTACCGAGCGTAACGGGAAGGAGGTCAATATCAAACACCTGACCCACGAGATCTAGTTTGCACCCGAAAAGGACATTCGAGGCTTCTATCGTTTTACCATCTGCTAGTTCTACTACTTGTTTAACTTCTAAAGGTGTTGGGGTTATCCCTAATCGTTGACTAAACTCTAGGGACACATAACTCCAATCGGCACTCGAATCGAATAATACAGAAGCAATACGATTGTTAACAGGAAACGTACCAGTTACAACGTTGCCGTCATTCCTGGCATCCCCTGCTCCAAGCTGGAATACTCTGCCTCGAGCACCATTTCCCCCATTGTTGCCGTTGTTGTTGTTGTTGTTTCCAGCGTTGTTATATTCGGGCGGTTGTTGTCGTTGGCGTTCTGGTTTAACTGAGGGCAATCCCGCTTAAAGTGGCCCTCGTCACCACACTGATAGCACCCCTTCCTGAAACCCTGGTTCTGCTGGGGTGGTTGTCCCTGTTGTCTCTGATTCTGCTGGTTTTGTTGCTGCTGGTGTTTGGGCTGTGGGGCCCTACAATCCCTGGCCTCATGGCCCGCCTTACCACACCTGTTACATATCCGACTACACGACCCGAAATGATGATAGCCACACTTGTTACATCGTGGCTTCTTCCCTGCATACGAACCCTGGCTGTGGCCACTTCCCTGGCCTTGATTGACAGAAGACGACTGGCTGATGCTGCGGTTGTTGTTGTTGTCTGGCCTTTTTTGAGTCTGACCAGCACTGGGTGCTTTGTCGTAGTCGCTCCACTTCCGTTTGTTATCATTAGCAGATGCAGTAGCAGTGGGTGCCGCAGCAGCAGTGGCTGAAATGCGCGGGGGTAACGAATTGCTCTCGACCTCTTGGTCCACAATCTTATGAGTCAGGCGAACAATCTGTGTCAAATCATTGAGATGGGCCGCAGTGACCAAACTCTTCACACGCGGAGGCAACCCTTTGATGAATAACTCAATCCTCCGAGACAAAGGCCGGGACAAGTTCGGGCACATGTCGGCCAGTTCATACGATCGCTTCACATATGCTTCGACTTCAGATCCAACCATCTTCAAGTCGTAGTACTCGTTTTCCAACTTCTGGACTTCATCCCGAGGACAGTACTCCTCCCTGATCAGTTCTTTAAAGTCTTCCCAAGTTGTGGCATTCGCTGCCTCGATGCCCAACAACTGAACTTGGGCGTTCCACCATGTTAGGGCACCATCTGCCAAGGTACCCGCAGCATATTTCACCCTGTCCTCAGCGGGACAGTTACAGATAGCAAACACAGACTCTGCTTTCTCGAACCATCTCAGAAGTCCCACAGCACCTTCAGTCCCGGTGAAGGTCTGTGGCTTACAGTCCATAAACATTTTGAACGTACACGCGGGCTGGTTAGGTTGAGGGTGCGCTTGCTGACCTAAATGACGGAAGGAAACACATTATAGGAGTGAAAAGACGTGTACGTGGTATAAGAGTAAATAGTACTTGGTACATTCCGTACCAGCTTGGTAGGCTGCTAAGGCCTCAGCCACACGGGTATTGATTAAGTCAGTCAACTCAGCCTGAGTCATGTTGATGTTGCCACGTCCGTGTCCTCGTCCACTCATGATTCTATATGTGGAGATGAACTGATTTAGAAATTCGAAATGAGATGGAAATCAAGTATCATACTGATATCTATGTACTACCAAGTTTACACATAGTAAGGCAGAACCCTTCTCACGCTCGATAAGCCTCACTGGGACTTGCATGCACCCCACGTTATTATTAAGTGTGCACCCATAATAATAAGGCAATTTGCATGCTTGTCTCAGTGCCTCTTAGCTTGCGCTCAAAGTTTCCCCCGTTCAAACAACACAACAGATGGTATCACATGTCTATGGTTTACATGAGTCGAAGAGTAGTGTCACATTATCAAGTCACTATAGTGTTAAATGATTCAGTTCATATGCGTTGTGAGTGTGTGACTGCTAAGCAAGTAATGTATAAAGTGAGAGAGAGACGAACCTTGCAATCTGGAGCTGAGTGTCATGATCGATCTTCGAAGTTGTTTGGTTATAGTCTGGTTTTACAAAACGTTTTAAAACCTAGTTCACTATAACCAGTGGCTCTGATACCAAACCGTAACACCCCCAAAATCCCACCTGCGGAAATCCCGCGAGGCATGTTACGCATCAGAGTTCGAGCCACCAATCACATTGAACCAATGGTAAATACTTAAATAAAACATAATATCAAATCCCAAAGTGTTGTGTAGCGGAAGCATGTAAATATCGTTTAGCAAATGTTTCATAATAATGCTTAAAACCAATGTATCAAATGTAAGTTAATCCAAGAGCCTCGATCCATGACCACTCCAGCACTCCCAGATAGCAAGTCCATGTTCCAAACGTTAATGACCTACAAGCATGCAAACAAGTGTGTCAGACTACACTGGTGAGTTCAAGGTTTTGTTAACATGTTTTGTTACCAGATGTATGTTAATGCGATTCAATGTTGTGATACGATGTCGTTCACGTTAGATACCCTAGGGAGTGTGCCCATATGTATCCGGGGAGTGTGTACCCCTTAACGACCGATGCTATGTTGTCTTCGCTAGATACCCTAGGGAGTGTGCCCATATGTATCCGAGGAGTGTGCCTCTAACAACCATAGCGATACCCAGATAATTAGTTCACGCCCGTCCTTACGGCCCGGTGTGAGGTTTCCCACCTAATAGCGCTATCAACTAATTACCCCCACTGCCCTCCAGGCAATCCGATGATAGATTCCATGTTTAATAACCAAAACCGATTAAGTTGTTTACCCAAGGTTTCCCTTCCAAATGTTTACCAGTTGTCCCAAACCACCGGGACGCATGCTTGAGAAAATGCAATGAACTCACCTGGGATTGCTCGGTATGATACACGAAAAGGTTCAATTAATCTACAATGTGATCAACCACGTCCTAGCATGTTTATCATACAAGTCAGGTTTGTATTCAAGTATTGCATGTATGTTCTACACGTATCGTAACAAGTTGTGTATAAGCATTGATCATCATGTTCACGTATAAGCATAACAGTTCAACAGTAGCTTCACATAAACAACGTCCAAATATGCGGCCCAATCAGATGGGCTCGTGACAATGTGCAAGTCCAATAGCAGAGTGTACGTATATATGGTCTCGAGTCGAGACCAGAGATCTCGAGTCGAGACTAGGTGGTCTCGGGTTGTACTGGTTTCTCAGTCTCGAGTCGCAACAAGGAGTTCTCGGGTTGTCATGTGCTTGTCGAGACTACATGGTCTCGAGTCGCAACCGGACCCGCAACCATGGTCTCGAGTTGTGCTGTTTTGTGCCGCTTATGTGGTCTCGAGTCGGGACAGTGAGTTCTCGACTCGCAATCCATGTTGTAACTGATTTCCTTAATTGCAGTTTATGATTCCCGTAATAGTTGCAAACAGATTTGGCAGTTTCAAATCAATTCAATTAACAGTTTTGCTATCATCCAAACGAATCAAACAAGCATTCTTAACATCAAATCTTATGAACCCTAACATGATCAAAACATGAACATCGATTCATCACAAAACATATAATCGAATTAAACCCTATAATCTAACCATACTACCCGAGTTCAACAATATCACAGCCGATTAATTCTAACACTCGGAACAATGACATATCATCCGATTAACATAGACATATAGCCGATTTAACAAGCATTCGGTTTAAAATCCACTTAACAAGAATCCGAACAACATATTGCAAGACATCCGATTATCATGTAAACATCCCTACCCATGAATTCTAACACATAATCATATACAATCAAATCATCGTTTACGAATAATCAAACACTAACCGGTTATGAAAAGAGGATAATCCGAACAAGGATAAGGAGATCTTCGATGGTGGAGGGTGTTCGGTTGCCTTGGTCCCGAGTCGAGAGAGAGAGAGTGTGTTCTAGGGTTTGTGAACTTGTGTATGTTTGGTAAAAATGTGAGATGTTTACAACATCTCTTGTGTTATGCGATTAGGGAGATGGGCCGAACCCTCCCTTGGGCTGCCCCATGGTCTTGAGTCGGAGGTGTGTGGCCCGAATGGGCTTGTGTAATTCGAGTGGATCACGCAAGCATATAAACAACAATCACAATTTCACACAAGGCACGTATAACATGCTATTCAAATAAGGTTCACATAATCACGTAACGTTACAGAAAGTAGGTTCAAATTACGAGTTGTCACAGTATCCCCAACTAAAAAGAAATTTCGTCCCGAAATTTGGTACGCACTCACTGAGAAAGCTAGATAAGTTAAAGCTAGGTAAGTTATATCGTTTGCTGGTTTTCCTGGGGTGTCACAAAGTTCTTTCTTGAAATTCTTGAGTTTTACAATATTCATCTTTCTCAACTGCATCCTATTGGCATGGTCAGGGTTCGACATTTTGAGTGAATCGTTCTTGTGCTTTATAGGTGAGTTGTCAAATTTGGGCATAGGCCCTGAGAAGAAAAGACGCGCGACAACTAGTAACGTTGCGCCAAAAAAGAGTGATGCTGAGAAGACTCAATCTTCTAAAGCTAAGAATGTTGGGGAGAAGAAAGGTATGCGCCATTCTTCTGACAAGTGTGATTATGTGGTGGTTTCTGATACTTTGGAGGGTCTTGCGTATATTGACATTTCATTCAACTATGTAGTTTTTCCCCGCTCACCACGTACATGCAATGCTTCTTAGGCCGGAAGATGTGGAGGCGTTACCGCGGTCACCTCACCTCCCATAGCGCCTGGAGGGCGCCACCACCCACACCGCCGTCTTCAAAGAAGGGCGCCATTGAAGGGGGCTTCACCATGGTAACGAGGAAGAAACATGTGTTTCAGTGGGGCCCACCTGATTTCATTCAATCAATTTTTTTTAAATTTTGTTTAATATGATGTTTTATCCCACACTCTGCAAGTTAAGGGCAGACGTGATAAAGCCCCCTGGCTGATGTGTCCTGATAAAGCCCCCTGGCGGACGTGTCCTGATAAAGCCCCTATGGGCTCCATCCCACACCCCATAGCCTTAATTGATCATCACCACGGTGACCTGATCAACTAGTCGAGGGCCCGACTCCCATTCTTGGCAACCTCGTAACCAACCGCCACCATAACCGAACCCGTTAGGGTTTGATGACATGGATCCTTACCGTCAGTCGCCCCCATCCGACCATCACAGTTGTTGGCGGTTGACGGAACTGCCGTAGACTACCACTATTAAGTGGCGACCACACAATCGTGAACCCTAGCCAACCTAACCTACGGTCCAACTCGAATCGACACGAAATCGAATAAGACTCGAATTAACACACACTTTCGTACTTTGAACTGAAAATAGATCACCACCAAACGTCTCGATTGCGCTCGAGTCGTTTAAACCCCCAATTTCGCAAACAATATCATAAAAACTTGGGATTAAACCACCACACAGATTCATATAACGAGTGAACAAAAGTTCGAATCACGCGAAATGTACCTTAATTTATCGGAAATTACAAGACGTCATGAGCTCTTCTTATCTTCCTCTTGTTTTTTTTACCACAAGCTAAGATATCAAAAAGTTAATGAAGAAACACTAGATAAATGGTCGGAACCAAAGTATCTAGGGGGTTTGAATCCGCATAAAAGGGTTAGTTCTCTCTCGATTGATTCAGTTGCTACCGAGCTTCTTCTCCGGTGATTCTGCAAAACAGAGCACCGTTAGCCTCGTCAAGGGGAGAAGGGGGTTCTTTCCTTGACCCGAGTCCGGTGTGAGAATAAGTATTGGTTATGGAGAAGATAAAGTATTTGAGAAGTGAATGTGATCTGAGTTTATACCTGAATAGTTCTCGTATTTATAACCGGGAGTTTGGGAGGGAAAACCTGTTATTGAAAAGATAACGGAAGATGCTAACGCCGTAGCGGTTACTTTTCCTTCCGTCAAGTTCTTCTAAATCCACGTTAAGTTGCCTTGATCCGATGTGAATGCACACGGATCGTGACTTGATCTATGGCTGGGGAATTGCCACGTGGAAAGTGATCAAGTGGAGATCATTCTCCAATTACATGCTATCGTTGTGATTTTAGAATGTTTGTGGTAATGACACGTGTCCAGACGGTTATAACCGTCTGGGTGGTGCACGATCATATTCTTCTAGAAGATTACTGCTGTAATCTAGTGTGACACCTTACTGTGTGTACACAGCTGAATAAATCCCAAGTCTGGGTAAAATGCTATCCAAGTTTGGACATTTAGAAGGAATAATTAGCAAAGGGTTTTAACCCTTTGCTAAATGGAAGGCGGCGCAAGGATTTTATGCTTTCCTTTGGGCGCGCGACTATCGCTTGTTGATTTCTTCCTCCCTTCTGTAAGACCAATGCGCAGTCGCGCAACGTCAAAAGGCTGAAAGGCTAGTTGGTGGTATGGTCTCAGATCCTTTTTATGAGGTTTTTGGGACCTTTCAAGTCCCCCCAGTCTAGTGTAGTACTTATGCAAATAAGTGGAGCACTGGACTTATGAGAGGGAGAGATTTTTGGGCGCGAAAAATGAGGAATCTTCTATGAGAAGATTTAATTTTGTTTTGGAGGTTTTGGAAATCTTTTGACTTTAGGGGATGGTACAGTTAGGTTTGTATGACAGGCTGACACTGTCAGGTATATGCTACTATCCGTGTTTTTCACGCGCGTGTGTACTTTTCTTCTGTTTTGGGGAACTGTGATACCCGAAAAAGTCGCTGTGACAGTTACCGATGCTATTTATTGCGATAAGTATATAACGTTTGGGTAACCTCTTTGTGCCATCATTGTTTTGTTGAAAACTTTTCTCCTTCTTTTCTTTTATTGAAAATCCACTATTCCCTTTCTTATGTCAACCGGAGAACATCAAGAAGGTCTTACTGAAGAGATGTCGACTGAACTTCCACCGTTGAAGTGGTCGAGAGCGTCCTTTGACGGTTTAGTTCAAAATTTCAAGTTTCCAGAAAGCTGGGGTGCTCTGTACCCTGAAGAGGGGCAGACAGCGGCGGATGCCCCGGCCGGGTATATTACCCTTTTTTGGGATTTTTCCTGTGATGGCAACTTTCGTTTGCCTGTAACAAAGTTCTTTCTTGAAATTCTTGAGTTTTACAATATTCATCTTTCTCAACTGCATCCTATTGGCATGGTCAGGGTTCGACATTTTGAGTGAATCGTTCTTGTGCTTTATAGGTGAGTTGTCAAATTTGGGCATAGGCCCTGAGAAGAAAAGACGCGCGACGACTAGTAACGTTGCGCCAAAAAAGAGTGATGCTGAGAAGACTCAATCTTCTAAAGCTAAGAATGTTGGGGAGAAGAAAGGTATGCGTCATTCTTCTGACAAGTGTGATTATGTGGTGGTTTCTGATACTTTGGAGGGTCTTGCGTATATTGACTTTTCATTCAACTATGTAGTTTTTCCCCGCTCACCACGTACATGCAATGCTTCTTAGGCCGGAAGATGTGGAGGCGTTACCGCGGTCACCTCACCTCCCATAGCGCCTGGAGGGCGCCACCACCCACACCGCCGTCTTCAAAGAAGGGCGCCATTGAAGGGGGCTTCACCATGGTAACGAGGAAGAAACATGTGTTTCAGTGGGGGCCACCTGATTTCATTCAATCAATTTTTTTTTTAAATTTTGTTTAATATGATGTTTTATCCCACACTCTGCAAGTTAAGGGCAGACGTGATAAAGCCCCCTGGCTGATGTGTCCTGATAAAGCCCCCTGGCGGACGTGTCCTGATAAAGCCCCTATGGGCTCCATCCCACACCCCATAGCCTTAATTGATCATCACCACGGTGACCTGATCAACTAGTCGAGGGACCGACTCCCATTTTTGGCAACCTCGTAACCAACCGCCACCATAACCGAACCCGTTAGGGTTTGATGACATGGATCCTTACCGTCAGTCGCCCCCATCCGACCATCACAGTTGTTGGCGGTTGACGGAACTGCCGTAGACTACCACTATTAAGTGGCGACCACACAATCGTGAACCCTAGCCAACCTAACCTACGGTCCAACTCGAATCGACACGAAATCGAATAAGACTCGAATTAACACACACTTTCGTACTTTGAACTGAAAATAGATCACCACCAAACGTCTCGATTGCGCTCGAGTCGTTTAAACCCCCAATTTCGCAAACAATATCATAAAAACTTGGGATTAAACCACCACACAGATTCATATAACGAGTGAACAAAAGTTCGAATCACTATGTACCTTAATTTATCGGAAATTACAAGACGTCATGAGCTCTTCTTATCTTCCTCTTTTTTTTTTTTACCACAAGCTAAGATATCAAAAAGTTAATGAAGAAACACTAGATAAATGGTCGGAACCAAAGTATCTAGGGGGTTTGAATCCGCATAAAAGGGTTAGTTCTCTCTCGATTGATTCAGTTGCTACCGAGCTTCTTCTCCGGTGATTCTGCAAAACAGAGCACCGTTAGCCTCGTCAAGGGGAGAAGGGGGTTCTCTCCTTGACCCTTTTTATGAGGTTTTTGGGACCTTACCCCTTCAAGTCCCCCCAGTCTAGTGTTGTACTTATGCAAATAAGTGGAGCACTGGACTTATGAGAGGGAGAGATTTTTGGGCGCGAAAAATGAGGAATCTTCTACGAGAAGATTTAATTTTGTTTTGGAGGTTTTGGAAATCTTTTGACTTTAGGGGATGGTACAGTTAGGTTTGTATGACAGGCTGACACTGTCAGGTATATGCTACTATCCGTGTTTTTCACGCGCGTGTGTACTTTTCTGCTGTTTTGGGGAACTGTGATACCCGGAAAAGTCGTTGTGACAGTTACCGATGCTATTTATTGCGATAAGTATATAACGTTTGGGTAACCTCTTTGTGCCATCATTGTTTTGTTGAAAACTTTTCTCCTTCTTTTCTTTTATTGAAAATCCACTATTCCCTTTCTTATGTCAACCGGAGAACATCAAGAAGGTCTTACTGAAGAGATGTCGACTGAACTTCCACCGTTGAAGTGGTCGAGAGCGTCATTTGACGGTTTAGTTCAAAATTTCAAGTTTCCAGAAAGCTGGGGTGCTCTGTACCCTGAAGAGGGGCAGACAGCGGCGGATGCCCCGGCCGGGTATATTACCCTTTTTTTGGGATTTTTTCTGTGATGGCAACTTTCGTTTGCCTGTAACAAAGTTCTTTCTTGAAATTCTTGAGTTTTACAATATTCATCTTTCTCAACTGCATCATATTGGCATGGTCAGGGTTCGACATTTTGAGTGAATCGTTCTTGCGCTTTATAGGTGAGTTGTCAAATTTGGGCATAGGCCCTGAGAATAAAAGACGCGCGACGACTAGTAACGTTGCGCCAAAAAAGAGTGATGCTGAGAAGACTCAATCTTCTAAAGCTAAGAATGTTGGGGAGAAGAAAGGTATGCGCCATTCTTCTGACAAGTGTGATTATGTGGTGGTTTCTGATACTTTGGAGGGTCTTGCGCCTGCAGTTACTATTAGGCGACCGAAACCAGAACCAAAGGACCCTGCTGACATTCCCCCATCTAACCCAGATGATCCAATTGATTTCGAATCTAGTCCTGAGCATTTGGTGCAAAGGGGAAAAAAGAAACAAACTGATACTGACGCGGAGGGTCAACCTCCTAAAAAAGTTCAGAGGAAGAAAATTACCCGAAGAGGGAATCTTGATGCTTTGGTTACAGAATCTGTTCCTGGTAAGTAGCAGCTTCCCTTGTTTTCTTTATGTGGGGTAGATTCTTATGGATTTTTATTTTTACAGAAATTCCCGTTGCTCCAATTCCCACGAACTTGCAATCCGTGGTGAATGAAGAACTTCCTCCTACCCCTCCACACGCTTCTGTTGCTGATCAGTTGAACCCTACAGACGGTGCAGACGATGGTGTGGGGAAAACTGTTGAAGTTGAGAAGCCTGCTGATGTTGACTTAGGTGTGGTTAATGATACTGATAATCCTCCGTCCCCTGAGGTGACTGCTCAAGACCTGGGGGGTGGGACAACTGAGAAAACTCCTACTCCTTCTTCTTCAGACACTATGCCGGAGCATGCTGAGAGGACGACGGATGAAGAGAAAGATTCGTCTGCTGGTGTTAGTAAACAATCTCCCATCCGCCCAGAGGAAACTTTGGGAGATTATTACTACCGGAGCTATTCGGAGAAAGACGCTGCTGACCTTCACGCCCCCGTTTGGAATTTGAAGAAGGGGGATACTTTCGCGGACTGGCATGTGTGCCAAGATTGGTTGTAGGGGATACTTCCACCTGGGGAGGTCAAGTTTCAGGAAGACCGGTCTTGTGAGCAGGCCTATCAGTCTTATGTTGCTGAGACTGCTTCTCATGTCTCTACCACCCACCGTATTGTTCGTGAGTGGTATAATATGCATAAAGAGCAGAAATCTTTTATGGCGGCTCAGAAGAAATTTTCCAACGATGAGAGACGTCTGGCTCAATTGATGGCTAAATTAAAAGATGATCAAGCCAAGTTTGAGGCTGAGCGCAAGACTGAGGAATGGTCTGTTGCTGGTTGGAAAAGAAAGGCCGAAGCTGAAGCTGCTCTCCTTTCTGAAGAACGTAAAAATTGGAGGAAAATTTGCGAAAAAGATAATGCTGAGAAAGCCAACCTTCGCACTATTATTAGTAACCTCAAGGCTGAGGTTGAAAAGCTGAAGAATCAGGATGCGGAGGTAGAAAGATTAAAAAAGGAGAAAGCTGATGCAGAGGCTGCGCTGGCGGAGGCGCGTTCTCATAGGGAACGAAGTGAGCAACGGGAGGTACAAGCTTTAACCACTCTTGCCATTAGAGATAAAGAACTAGAGGAACTTACTGCTTTGGTTTCTGGCCAGGAACAACTGAAGAAAGACCTGGAGCTTGCGCGTTCCGAATATACTGAATCCTCCCGCCGTTTGACTGAAGTTAAAAGCGAGCTTGAGCCTTTAAAGAATGATATGGCCTGGTTGAAAGATCGCGGGATTGCTTGTGTAAGTTCCTTTCCCTTTTTTTTTTTTGTGAAATCATATATGCGCCTGCTCTTGCTCTTTTTTACCAATTTCGCTTGGTTTCATAGGTTGCTAAATCTGTATTAAACTCTAAAGAACTGGATAAACTGTTGATAAATTGGTGGTTGCTGCACGGCGGGATGGATACGCGCAAGGTTATGCGGAATGTTCCCATCATGTGAATGACGCGCTGAAGGTTAGCTGGGATGGTAGCAAGGCTGCTACTTTTGGCGTGAATACTGCTGCTGCGCTTGCTTCCATGAAGACAGAGTTTAATAATTTGCAACTTCCAGTTATGGAGTTGATAAATGTGGCGCTGCAATCGGATGATCACGTGGCGCAACTTAAAGAAATCTTTCCGGATGAGGGTGAAGATTTAGTGTAGGATGTAATTGTTTTGAACAATTTGTTTTTTGTGGGATGTAAATCCTTGTTTTGTTATTGCGCTGTTGTGCAAAGGTTCAGGACAATGTTGGTCGTTTGTGACGTGATCACTGACCTCGCATGAAGCTTGTTTTACTACCATAATGTTTTTGCGCTTACTAGAAAGAAATTGCATGCACTTTGTAAACAAAAATAATAGAAACTTTGTAATTTTATTCATGGATAAAGCTCAGAGGCGTTACAAAGTTTTTAATAATTAGATGGAACTTAACTTACTCCCTGACAGTTCCGCCGCATTCGATGTTTTTCCTGCGGGAAACCCTATAGAGTCCTTTAAGTTTTTGCCCGTTTGCTGGAGCTCTCTTCTCCTTGGGTAATCTGCTTAATCTCCTTGCGCATATTCTGGAGTAGATGCGTAAACTCCCCATTTTTGAGGGCTTTCTCTATTTCTGTGCGCAGGGATATGCAGTTGTTTGTGGTGTGTCCACTGTCCTTATGATATTCGCAGTATTGTGCCAGGTCTTGACCACGTTTACTCTTCATCGGAATCGGTGGTTTGAACTGGTAGTCCTCAGTACTTAGAACCTCTGCCGGGGTCTTTATTAGAGGAGTCCACTGCCTCTCCCTATTTTCGTGCTTGTTTTCTCTTTGTGCGGAGAGCTTGTTAATTGTTGTGCGTGCATCGTCAGAGGAACGATTTCCTGGTGACTCGCGCCAGGATTTTTTGAACCTTCTGTCACCGGTCGCACTTAGGTCTGTGGGCCTGTTGTGTGGTGGTGGTGGCCTGTTTGTAGTAAGGTTTTTCTCAGTCTGCGCATAAACCTTAGCCGCCGCCATTATCTTTTCCCAACTCTTGGGAAGGCCCTCTGTTCCGGATAATACTTTGACCATGTCGTCACCTCTAACCGCGTACTTAAACTGAGCACGAATTAATTGTTCGTGAACACCACCGATCTCCAACACTTCCTTATTGTATCTGGTGATAAAATCCTCCAGATTCTCGTCATCTCGACGCCAGATGTTCATGACATCGGATGTATCCCACATGGAACGTCTTTGCTGGCTGAAATGTGTTAAAAACTTTTGGCGCAGGTCTTTCCATGACTCGATTTGCCCCTTCGGTAGGTTATCAAACCAGATTCGCGCCGGGCCAATTAGTGTTTGGACAAACAAATGACACCATAGCGGAAGAGTCCAACCGCCAACCAACCCTGCACTGGTGAAGACTCTCAGATGATCATCGGGGTCAGTTAACCCATTGAATTTCCCAACGTTGGATGGCAATTTCGCCCTCTCCAATGGAGCCAGAGCTATCTCCAGTGTAAACTTCGAGTTTTCCGCTGCTTCTGCAGGTCGGTAAACTAAGTCATAATTATGCTCTGCCTCAGGGTTATAAACCGCTCGAGGTCTGGATTTGTTAGAGTTTGGCTGTAGTATGCTGAACACGCTAGTATTTGCACTCAAACGATATGTTTGATCTGACTCATCGGTGTGAGTGTCCCATTGGGAACCCAACCTATCGTGAACCGATTGTCTTCGACGAGGATGTGGTTCATCATAGTGTTGTCTCTGGTAGCTACCTGTACCATCATAAGTTGATTCTTCTCGCTGGGAAGCATGAGCTCTAGATCCCGGCCTTCGTGATTGGGTCACGGGAGTAGTTTGGGCACACAACTGTGTGTATACTGCATTTAATGCCCCTTGTGACCGGACATACCATGATATCGGAGTTTCTCCTGTTGGTAAGATTTACTGAGCGGGATTTGCTGGTAATATTCCTGGAGTAACAGGATCATTTGCCCGATTGGACTGAACCTCATTATCGTCTGAGGTTTCTTCTACAATCCCTTCTACTGGTAAATTGTTTCCGATATTTGGTCGAGGACCAGGTTGTCGGTGAGAAGATGAATTTTCTGCCATGTTCAAAAACAGAAAAATGGAATGAACTGAATCGAAACGAGGTAGAAACTAGAAAAACTGAGAAAATGGTGGGCGCCAATGAAGAAACACTAGATAAATGGTCGGAACCAAAGTATCTAGGGGGTTTGAATCCGCATAAAAGGGTTAGTTGTCTCTCGATTGATTCAGTTGCTACCGAGCTTCTTCTCCGGTAATTCTGCAAAACAGAGCACCGTTAGCCTCGTCAAGGGGAGAAGGGGGTTCTCTCCTTGACCCGAGTCCGGTGTGAGAATAAGTATTGGTTATGGAGAAGATAAAGTATTTGAGAAGTGAATGTGATCTGAGTTTATACCTGAATAGTTCTCGTATTTATAACCGGGAGTTTGGGAGGGAAAACCTGTTATTGAAAAGATAACGGAAGATGCTAACGCCGTAGCGGTTACGTTTCCTTCCGTCAAGTTCTTCTAAATCCACGTTAAGTTGCCTTGATCCGATGTGAATGCACACGGATCGTGACTTGATCTATGGCTGGGGAATTGCCACGTGGAAAGTGATCAAGTGGAGATCATTCTCCAGTTACATGCTATCGTTGTGATTTCAGAATGTTTGTGGTAATGACACGTGTCCAGACGGTTATAACCGTCTGGGTGGTGCACGATCATATTCTTCTAGAAGATTACTGCTGTAATCTAGTGTGACACCTTACTGTGTGTACACAGCTGAATAAATCCCAAGTCTGGGTAAAATGCTATCCAAGTTTGGACATTTGGAAGGAATAATTAGCAAAGGGTTTTAACCCTTTGCTAAATGGAAGGCGGCGCAAGGATTTTATGCTTTCCTTTGGGCGCGCGACTATCGCTTGTTAATTTCTTCCTCCCTTCTGTAAGACCAATGCGCGGTCGCGCAAGGTCAAAAGGCTGAAAGGCTAGTTGGTGGTATGGTCTCAAATCCTTTTTATGAGGTTTTTGGGACCTTACCCCTTCAAGTCCCCCCAGTCTAGTGTTGTACTTATGCAAATAAGTGGAGCACTGGACTTATGAGAGGGAGAGATTTTTGGGCGCGAAAAATGAGGAATCTTCTATGAGAAGATTTAATTTTGTTTTGGAGGTTTTGGAAATCTTTTGACTTTAGGGGATGGTACAGTTAGGTCTGTATGACAGGCTGACACTGTCAGGTATATAGATCAAGGAAGTACAAGATTTGAGATGAAAACTCCATGTTGACATCACCCTAGAACACTCCAAATCCGTTGATTTCACGGTTAAAAGTCGAGATTTGAAAGGTAGGAAGATGAAAGAATGCATATAGATCAAGGAAGTACAAGATTTGAGTTGAAAACTTACAAGAATCGCGAGAAATCAAGAGATTAAGGGGCTAGAACGTCTTGGTCAAGTAGCAGCAGCAACAACAAGTGTTTGAGGGTGAATGAGGGGTATTTACAGGCAAGGAAGGAGGGAAAAGGAGGAAAGGCGGGCCGGATCGGCTGGCCCGTTCGGTCGGTCGGCCCAACCGATCGGCTGGCCTGTCCGATCGGGCGGCCCAGCCGATCGGCTGGTCCGTTCGATCGGGTGGCCCTGCCGGTTGGCTGTCCTGTCCGATCGGCTGGCCCGTTCGATCGGGCGGCCCTTGTCCTCGTTTTTGGTGCGATTTCGACTGTTTGGGCCATATTTTCATATATTTATATAATTATTTAATTATTTATTATAATTAATCACAAAAGGGTCGTATATACGTATCTATATAACCAATATTCGGTGCGATGATCGAGTTACGCGTGCCTTCGAGTGCGTTCTTCGATGTGATGTGCCACAATGATTATCGGGGTACTACTTGCTCATATTTCCATCATCGTCCTGACGGCTGGAGACATGGTACTCACCCGATAGCCTTCGTTAGCGTTGCTTGTTTACGTTTTGACACCTCACGGTTATCAAGGAGGGTAGATTAAGCCCTCACTCAACATCATCGTGAGTGTTATAATTTATGAAAATAGGTTTGTAATAGCGATAGAATATGCGTAATTATTCGATTATACTTCGATTTAGCGACATATCTGATATAGTTACATTATGATCTGAATCTCTGGTGCTAGGCGTAACGAGTGTATTGAGTAGTAACAACGCACGAAAGTGCGGGTTGTTACAGAAGGTAAATTAGTCTTTTAAACACTAATTACACTTTAATCACCTCATTCTAGTTACATTTTAATCCCCTTATTATCCACCCTTTAAATAAGCAATATCTTTAAGCTTAGGGTAGTTCTACCCTAGGCTTTGGGTGGTTTTCAAAATAAAAATGAGAATTTTACTTTTCAACCCAATTCTTTCTATTTGTTGCAAATTTAACTTACAAAATTGATTTTGTTCACCTTAAAGCCATAACTTTTCTTCTTTTACAATTTAACCTCACATTTTTTTTCTACTTTTCATCTTTCGCAAATTTTTTATTTACGTTTCGTACTAAATTTTACGATTAGCCACGGAGCAACGTGCTTGCGTGGTTCCACGTTTTTACGTTTTTTCATAATTTTGCGAGTTAACACGACACAACGTCCATGTGTAGTTCATGGTTTTTACGTCTTTTGTTTTTCATCTTACAGGTTCGTCACAACGCGTGGGTCATTGATCAACTTAGTTATTAAAACACTATAAAGAAACAACATATTTATGCATATATGTGTTGTAATATTGGCTTTGGGGGGTTTTCAAAGAAAAAATGGTTATGTATATGGTTGTTGTAACCTTGGCTTTTGGGGGTTTTAAAAAAATGATTTTTTTTTTTTACTTTTAACCCAAAACTTCATATCTTTTGCAATCTATCCTCACAACTTTTTTTACTTTCAAGTTTGGTCCTTTATAGTTTTCATTTTCCATAAAATTTTTCACTTTATGCTTCGTTCTAAATTTTATGACTTAACACATCGCAACGTGCGCCTTTGGTTTAACGTTTTTACGTTTCGTTCTAAATTTTACGAGTTAACACGACTCGGCGTGCGTGTGTGGGTAAACGTTTTTACATCGTCTATTTTTTCCCCGTTTGACAAGTTCAACATAACGTGCGGGTCCTAAATCGACTTAGTTATAACTAAAGAATCCCCGCCGCATTGCGGCGGGTTGTAATTCTAGTTATTATTAACTTGTAAATAAGCAACTTAGTTGTGTTTAACGTTGTTGTACCTTTAGCTTTGGGAGGTTTAAAAAAAAAGGAATTTTTCTTTTTAACCCTAAAGTTTTAATCTTTGAGAATTTAAGTTTAAAGTTTTAATCTTTGTTTCCTTTTTAACCCCAAAGTTTTACTCTTTGACAATTTAAGTTTAAAGTTTTAATCTTTGGTAATTTAACCCCTTTGATTAATTTGATTTTCCACTTCCAATTCAAAAGTTTCCATCTTATACAATTTAACCCCTTTGATTAATTTGATTTTCACTTATAATTCAGAAGTTTCCATCTTTTACTATTTAACCACTTTGAGTTTTTTTACTTATGTGTTGTAATCTTGGCTTTTGGGGTTATTCAAAGAAAAAAATGGTTATGCATATGGTTGTTGTAACCTTGGCTTTGGGGGTTTTAAAAAAATGGTTTTTTACTTTTCACTCAAAAGTATTTCATAAATTACTTTTAACCTAAAACTTTTTTTTTTAATTTTAACCCAAAACTTGTTATCTTTTGCAATCTATCCTCACAACTTTTTTTTTACTTTCAACTTTGGTCCTTTATAGTTTTCATTTTCCGCAAATTTTTCGCTTTATGCTTCGTTCTAAATTTTGTGACTTAACACATCGCAACGTGCGTCTTTGGTTTAACGTTTTTACGTTTCTTTCTAAATTTTGCTAGTTAACACGACGCAACGTGCGTGTGTGGGTGAACGTTTTTACATCGTCTATTTTTCCCGTTTGACAGATTCAACATAACGTGCGCGTCCTAAATCGACTTAGTTATAACTAAACAATCTCCGCCGCATCGCGACGGGTCGTAATTCTAGTTCTAGTTACACTTTAATCTCCCCCTTTAGAAGCGGACAATAACTGAATCGTTAACCAAAAACAGATGAAACCGAACTGAAATCAACCAAAACTGAATTAGCCGAAAACAGATTAGCCTCACGACGGTAGTACAATCACACCAGTAATGTGACATCTAACATTCTTATTGCAACAAACAAGTACAAAACCAGGCCCAATTCTTAAAGGGCCGTGCAAAGCATCTCCATAGTACAAAAGAAACTAGGGCTGCTAATTTTTCCCCAATTGCTTCTTGTTCACCACACAATCAACTCTGTGTTCAATTGCTGAACTACGCTGGCGATCGACACCTGCCAAAATCTTTCACTCAGGTACCTTCAAATTCCATACATATATATGTCACCGTAAATTGACTTTGAGAGCATCAAATTTGCTGCTTTAAAGTCGAACCTTATGCTGATTTTATTTTAATCTAATTCTATTGCCGATAAACCCTAATTTTCTTACTGAATTGTAGTGAATTGATTGTTTGTTTGTTTGTTGTGAAAATTGAGTTTACAGTTGTTGTGAAAGTAATCAAGGATCATGTATTCTTCGAGAGGGAATAATGCTTATGGACAACAGCAACAGTCAAAGCCACAACCCTATTCTGGTCAACCTTCTTATGGTCAAAACGTAAGCTTGATTTTTTTAACTTATGTCATGTTGTAATTACAAGAAAGAAAAGAAAATACTAAAGATTGCTAATTTATGTAAGTAGTATTTTTCAAGAATTGTTTTGAAACCAGCTAAATATGTTAAAGAATCACTTAAAGTAGTAATTTTTATTTAGTTTTTTATGGTTGATTTCATTTATCAATAGGATACAACTTTGTGTTTGTTTTATTAGTTTGTCGGTTTAGTTTGTATTCGAAACGTTTTGTTTATTTCAAGTGTGAAATTAAAGCTTGAATGAAAGTTATTGTTTTTTTTGCTTAAAAAAGAAAAAAGTTGTTCCCTTTTCTGACCTTTTGATCGTTGTTTGGGGGGAGAAGCCGGGACCTGACGGTTCAAGGCATTCAGCCTTGTTAGGCAGCCATCCATCGGCTGGAGCTCATTACGGTGGTCAGTATACTTCGGTGTATGGTTCAACAGCACACAATAGTGCTCTACAGGTCAGTGAACTGTATGATCAGTAAAATGAGCTTTAATCTTTCACTAGTACGCATGATAAATATGATCATAAATCTATTTTTAATATCCCTAATTGGCATCGGATATCTTTTCATTGGGTATGGGTGTTTAGTGTATTTAAACTTTGATGCCACCTATGCAGGGTCCAGCTACTAGTACCAAAGGAGTTGGCTCATCTGTTCTAGAAGGTCGAAGTGGCTATGGGTCCACCATGCAAGACTCACCTAAATACGCGTCTGACTATCCTGCTACTAGTAAGTTTGGCCAAAAAGGTGAAAGCATGTTTTCTGATGATAGGCTTCCATACGCTGAACGAGCAAGTGCATATTCTGCGCGAGATTTGCAAACTGATCCAACTGTTCGGTTTGCTGATTCAATTGCTTATGGTCAACACAAGGTTTTTTGGTTTATTAATACTCGGTTACAGTTTTTAATATGTTTTTTAAATTCCACATCAGATTTTCCCTATTTAACCCCGCATATGACGTGTTTGGACAGGCCGATATTTATGATCGTCTGGACGCGGCTACAGCACTACGCCAAGACTTGCTACAATCTACTTCTGTAGATGGGAGTTCTAGGTATACTTATTTAGTTTTCTATTTTATACTTTAATAGTGTGCATTTAGTTTTTTATGCGTTCATAAGTTGTGATTGCTAATGAACGAGATACAATAGAGGCACTAAATAGTAAATACCGATGTCCACAACTTAACAAGAGGATCTCTTGAAGTAACGATTGATAAGTTAATGATATCTTGTAACACTAAGTAGCAAAACGATTTCTGGCAGACAAGCTGATTATCTAGCCGCAAGATCAGCTCCAGTTCGCTCGGGTCAAGAACTTTTGTCGTACGGTGGGAGATATGATACCGATCTTCATGCTTTATCATTGGTAAGCGGTCCACAACATGCACCGTCGATTCTCGGAGCTGCTCCAAGGAGAGAAGTTGAAGATCTTATGTATGCTCATGGTTCCGCTAATCCTGGTTATGGAGTTAGCCTGCCACCTGGCAGGGCATATGTTTCAGGGAAGAGTTTACATGGCACGTCCCTGGAATCAGATTATCCAGGTGGCATTCTGGCACGTGCGGGTTATTCGAGGCTTGATGACCGTAAAGATGATGTGGCATATGCTCGGGAACTCGAACGAAGAGAGGAAGATCGTCGTAGGGAGATACTACGAGAACGAGAAAGAGAAAGAGAACGTGAACGTGAAAGAGAACGGGACCGCTCGCGTGAACGACAACGGGAGCGAGAACGAGAACGTGAACGGGAGCGGGAACGAGAGCGTAGGAAGGAACGTGAAAGACGGGAGAGGGAAAGAGAACGGGAAAGTAGGCGGGCCCGGACCCCACTAAGAATCTCAAGGGACAGAGGTCGTTCCACATCAACAAAGCCCGGGAAGTCTTCAAGACGGGAATCACCTAGGTGGAGTTTGTTGCTTAATAGTTTTGTATGTATAGCTGCTAATGTATATTGCAGCCTTTTTAACTAACTTAATGTTCTGTCATACTGAAGGCGTCATTCACCTGGTAAAGAAAAACGAAGAGAATATGTCTGCAAGGTAAAACACCAAGATTACTACCCGTTGACCATTATCTTCACTTCCGTGTTCTTTTTGCCTCTAACCTATGGTGCAATTCCCGAGGTTGTTGATCGTCCATCCGTCTTGAGTGTGGAATTAGTTTGGGTTCATTCTCTTATAAAAGATACAGACTTTGGCTTTTAATTACGCCATATATTGAGTTCTTTGAACATGCAATGGCTTTACGTATATAGTTATATCAGTTGTTTGTTCATTACATTTGCATGGATGCTTCGTTGTCACACAGTTACAACAATTTAAAGTATTATATTTTGCAGGTTTATTCATCCAGATTGGTGGACCCCGAGAGGGATTATCTGTCCTTGGATAAACGTTATCCTAGGCTATATGTTTCACCAGAATGTTCCAAGGTACATGTTTTCCACTAATCATTATCTCCTCTATTCTTCATCACGCCATTAAATCGAGTATGTGTTTCAGGTTGTTGTTAATTGGTCAAGGGCGGACCTGAATATTCCTTTCAATACCCCTGTTAGGTATGACTGCTCGGATTTGTTCACTTGAGTTGTTTTCTTTTGTTCATTAGCTCATTTAATATACTCATCAGTTAATAACACAGTTAATAACACGGCACTTTATTTAAAGCAACAGACATCAAGTTATCAACATCAATACAGTGTTTTGATCATAGTTATCGATAGCGAAGATAGTGTTCGCTGTTGCCCGCTTCATAGCGTATCACCCATATCTCGCAATCTGTTATCTAGCGACTCAATAGCGTGATTATGGTGGGATCCCAACGACGATGTGGTGCCGCAATTTCTGCCGGAAACCAGTAAGAAGAAGAGCGGATGTGTTTCTTGCGTTTTGGCCTTTTTAGGGTTAACTAATTTTATGGATTTTAACATTAAACCCCTCTATCTTCCACTCCTTTACGTTTAGTCCCTAAAACTTGTAAAAAATAAAAAGTGTAATTAGTTTGTGTTTTTTAACATTTAACTACCTCTATTTTCAATAGTTTACATTTTGTTCTTAAACTTGTAAATTTATATCTAAAAACTATAAATAGCTATTTTTTATTTCTAAAAGTTTTAGCTACCTTATTGCTAAACATGAAATAACGGGTGCTATTTCGTCGCTGTCGCTACGTAGCATATAGATACCTTGTCGCTATTCACTATTGATAACTATGGTTTAATGATTGACAACCAACCTCTTGATTCTTTTCTGCTTTAGATTAGGAGAAGATTAATATTTAACATGCTTGTTAACAATTTGATGCTGTTGAACAGTTTTGAACATGATTTTGTGCAAGTGGAAACCCCAAGTGAGCATGAATCAGTATCCACGAAAACATTAACTAATGACCATGTAAAACTGGAAAGCGGAACTACTCGATGGAACGCCAAGGTAGACAGTTTGAACTTTAAGCACATTTTATAGTGTACAATATCGTTTATTTGGTCTCTTTTGCTTGTTTAATTTAGTTACTGCTGATGAGCGGACTTAGCAATAACGCCTTGGAGGAATTGTCATCTGATAGAAAATACGAGGATCGTATCCCACATCTTTGTAATATGCTTAGGTTTGCTTTTCTTAAAGACGGGAATTTATCGATGGCAATTGGTGGTTCGTGGGACCCTATTGATGGCAATGATCCTTTAGTAGATAAATCTTCTTTAGTTCAAACCGTTTTGAGGTTGGTTCTTTTGTGATATTTTTTTTTTGAGTAAAATGCCAATTTCGTCTCTGAGGTTTGGCCACTTTTGCAGCTTTTCTCCAAAGGTTTGTTTTTCCGCATCTGGATCCAAAAGGTTTGAAATCTTGCCATTTTCATCCGGCTCGTTAACTCCATTCATTTTTCTTCGTTAAGTTAGGGGTATGTTAGGGGTATTTTCTGTCTTTTTTGTTAACTTTAAGGGCAATTCAATCTTTTCACTTTATGTACAAGCATAATGTACATGTATTCAAAATACCCTGACCAAATAAAAAAGACGAAAGTACCCCTGACTTAACGGAGAAAAATGGATGGAGTTAACGAGCCAGAAAAAAATGGCAAGATTTCAAACCTTTTGAATCCAGAAGCGGAAAAAGAAACCATTGGACGAAAGTTGCTAAACTGGCCAAACCTCATGGACGAAACTGGTATTTTACTCCCTTTTTGATATCTTTTGATATCATGTTATTAAATAATAATTTTTAGGTACGCCAAAGAGCTCACAGGCCTTGACTTAAAGAACTGCCGAAAGTGGAATCCATTTCTTGAGGTAATTTAAAGTTGTGTGTGTGTGTATACATATATATATATAGAGGCCAGTTAACGTACAATACGGCTTAACGTACATCACGTACGACAGATAATTACGCACGTTCATTTGAAAATCACGCACGTTATAAACTAAAAAACCCAAATCACGCATGTTGGAAAACATTAATCACGCATGATGAAAACATTAATCACGCACATTATACACATAATCACGCACGTTATCGTATGTCATGTACGTTAAGCCGTATTGTATTTTACACTTTTCCTATATATATATATATAGGGGACGGTTCATTGGGCAACACTAAAAAAGTAGGGAACCGGGGAACCATACATTTAACATGTTAAAAATTCAACATAACATGTTAATAATCAGTTTTTTTTTTTTTTTTGAAAAAGTATTTTTTAGCATTTTACATTTAAGTTTTAAGATATATTTAACATGTTAAATACATTGTTCCCCGGTTCCCCACTTTTTTAGTGTTCCCCATTGAACCTCACACTATTTATATATTATGATTAAACTGTTTTCTTTTGACACTTGCAGATTCACTACGACAGAATTGGGAAGGATGGACTTTTTAGCCATAAGGAAATTACCGTACTCTATATTCCTGATTTATCTGATTGTTTACCCTCAATCAATGCATGGAGAGATCAGTGGCTCGCCCACAAGAAAGCAGTTGCAGAGCGAGAACGCCTGCACGCCCTGAAAAAAGAGGTATACCGTATACAAGAAAGATAAAATTAAAATTTGTCAAATAAATGTTAACATGAAACAAGATTAAAATTTGTCAAATAAATATTATGAAACAAGATTAATCATAAAGTCTTTCTGCTACAATTTTTTCGTTTGATAGTTTTATTTCTACTGTAGAAATCGCGTGAAAAGAAAAAAGATGCGGATAAGGAGCCTGAGAAGAAAAAGGATGCGGATAAGGTCGAAAAAACAGAAAAAAAGAAAGAGGCCGGATCAGCGTCAAAAGTTAACGGAAAAGGAAAAGTTGGTACTAAAGTGAAAGCAAAGGAAGCTGGAAAAGAGGGGGACAAAACTGTTACCGAGAAGAAAGACGTGGACAAAACCGTTACCGAGAAGAAAGATGGCGACAAAACCGTTATCGAGAAGAAAGACGGGGACAAAACGGATACTGAGAACAAAGATGGGGATAAAATCGTTACCGAGAAGAAAACCGTTACCGATAAGAAAGATGATGTGCAGACACCTGGTAGTGGAAAAAAGAAGATTATTAGGAAAGTTATTAAAAAGAAGGTTGTTTCCGAAAAGAATGAAAACGCACCCAAACAAACTGATGATACAAACACAGAGATTATTGGTGAAGATGCTGAGTCATCTGGTACTCCTGTGACTGTGAAAGCCGTTACTAAAAAGAAAGTTATTAAAAAGACTCCGGTGGTGAAAACCGTCAAGAAAGAAGACGAAGCTAAAGAACCCGAGCGTTCTGAGGATAAGACAAAAAGTGAAGACGTGGTTGGTGAAAGTGAAAAACCTGTTGTTAAAAAGAAAATGGTTAAAAAGGTTATTAAGAAAAAGGTAGCTAAAGTGGTCAAGGAAAATGAAGCAGGGTCAACTATCGGGGAGAAAGGTGCAAGTGAGGTCAAATTGGAGAACAATGAGTCGGTCTCTGAGGCGGCCCCACAGAGTGTCGGTGGCACAAATGAAACTGGAAATAAAAGTGAAAAAGTTCAAGTGAAGGAAGAGAAGAAAGCTAAAGTGGAGGGTGTTTCTGACAAAAATGAGAAGTTGAAGGATGGAAAAGAGAAAAAAGACAAAGATGTTAAAACTGAAACTAAGGGTAAGGAGGTTAAAGATAAGAAAAAGGTCGACGAGCCACCTAGACATCCAGGGTTGATCCTCCAGACAAAAGGGAACAAGAATTCAAAAGTATTTTTTCTTGTCCTGTATGCATATCACAAAATGTTTATTTAATTGATCTAGTCGTGTGATGTTTACGTTGTTTAACCGTCACATTTTCTGCAACAGCTGCGTTCATTGTCACTTTCTCTGGACTCGCTCTTGGATTATACTGATAAAGATATTGAAGAATCAACTTTTGAGGTATGTGAACTTTTAAACGCTTTTAACATCCATTTATTCTGTGTATTTCTTAACCGGGTTCATTCGTTGGCAGCTATCTGTATTTGCTGAAACGTTTTATGAAATGCTTCAATTTCAAATGGGTTCTCGGATATTAACATTTCTCCAGGTTGGTATTTGTTAAAATTACGATGTTTGTTGTAAAACTTCGTATTTGACCAATCTTTCCTTATCTTAGAAATTGAGGATCAAGTTTGTGGCTAAAATGAACAAAAAGAAGAGACAAAGGGACGAAGTTTCCGATAAGAAGGAAAAAGAGAAGGTGTCATCTGCTAAAAAGTCATCCCTGAAACGCCAAAAAACTGATGATGTCACTGTCGAAAGCAAGCCAGTTAAAACTGAAACGTTGCATGAAAGTGGCCCAGTGGATGAAAAAACCAATAAGGATGACAACATGGTTGTTGATGATAATGTGGAGAACGTTAAAGTAGAAGATGAACCAGTAAAAGATGAAGGCTCTGAAGAAGAACCCGAAGAAGAAGAAGAGGAAGAAGAAGAACCGGAAGAAGATCCGGAAGAGGACCCGGAAGAAGATCCGGAAGAGGATCCGGAAGAAGATGAAAACATGGCTGATGCAGGAAACGAGGCAAGTGTTGTCTGTTCTAACTAAAAAAGGAACCAAAATCATATTTTTTAGAGTAAAATGCCATTTTCGTCCCTGAGGTTTGACCAGTTTTGCGGCTTTCGTCCAAAGGTTTGTTTTTTCGCATCTGGATCCAAAAGGTTTGAACTCTTCCCATTTTCATCCAGCTCGTTAACTCCATCCATTTTTCTCTGTTAAGTCAGGGGTATTTTTGTCTTTTTTTGGTAACTTAAAGGGCAGTTTGGTCTTTTTATATACTTGTACATTATGCTTAATGCTTAGTGAAACAGACCGAATTGCCCTTTAAGTTAAAAAGGACAGAAATACCCCTGACTTAACGGAGAAAAATAGGTGGAGTTAACTAGCCAGATGAAAACGGCAAGATTTCAAATTTTTTGGAACCAGATGTGGAAAAACAAATATTTGGACAAAAGTCGCAAAACTGGCCAAACACGAAAGTGGCATTTTACTCTTTTATCTATTATATGGTTTTGTTTGGTTATACGAGATGGTTCATTGTTGCAAGTTAAAGTACTTACGTATGGTGATATGTCGATTATTTTATTTTTTACAGGAGAAAGCTGAGGTGGATAAAGTTGACATGGATGTGAAGTCTGAAAAGGTGGATGAAAAAGTCAAAGGCGAGCAAGAGGAGAATGTTAAAACCACTGTGAAATCAGAGAAAAACGAAAACCAAAAGGCGGACACAAAGAAGAAAGAAACTACGGTTACCATTGACAAGAAACTTCTGCAGGTATGTCGTTTGAACTATTTACTTTATTTCATTTGTTAAGTTATATATGTATACATTTATAATTTTGATGTGCGCTTGCTTGTTTGTTAACAGGCTTTTAGGTTTTTTGACCGAAATCGATTGGGCTACATCAGGGTAACTTGAGTTAATAATTAATATTCACCATCTTCTCATGTGAAAAAAGCAGTGTCTTAATACCATTTAATTTATACGTATTTGCAGGTTGAAGATTTACGACTCATCCTGCATGCATTGGGAAACTGCATGTCTCACAGAGATGTCAAGGTAATAATTAGTCAACCCTATGAAAAATCCACTGGTTTTGACCGAATCTGTAAGGTGTTTACGAGTAGATTCATCAGTCTCTTTCCTTCATTTGTTATCCTTATCTATTCAGGAACTTGTACAAAGTGCATTGCTGGAGAGCAACACTGGGAGGGATGATCGTATTCTCTACAGTAAGCTGGTGAAGATGACTGATATCTGAACTGTAAGACACTGGCATTTTAGTAAATTCTTCTTCATTCTTGAATGGTATATTTCTGATTAGAGTAACTTGTGGTAATATCATATAGGGTTGAGTTCATTTCAGAACTCTAAATAACTACAGAACTTTCAGAACTCCTAATAAACAATCATTTTATGCATAAGTTTTTGTATTTAGGATCTTTTTATCATCTATTATATGTATTTCTTTGATTACATACATGTTAAAAGTAGTTTACATATGTTTAATTGCCAAAATTATATATATGTGTCATAACTAATTACATATATGTAAAAAAACTAGTTTACATATGTGTAATTATAAAATTACATATAAAAAATGATAAAATTACTCTTAACATGTATGTAATCGTAAAAATACACATAATAAATAATAAAATTATCCTAAACATAAAAATATATAAATAAAAAGATTGTTTATTAGGAGTTCTGCAAGTTCTGTAAATATTTATGGTTCTGAAATTTATGGTTCTGAAATGATCCTGGCCCATATCATATATACCCAACAAAGATTATTATACCAAATGTACCCATATTCTTTCCTTAAAACAATAGGTAACGAGGAGTCGGAGTTTAAGGAGAAATAAAAGGGTAAAGTTGTCATATTATAAAATGTAAATTCTAATATTTTTAACAGATGTATTTAAATTTCTGAGTAGAGTACCAAAATTTTGGATTTGGTCCTTAGCTTTCTAAAAGTACACGAATGGTCCCTGGGGTTTGCACTTTGTAACGCATTTTTTAGCATGTCCAAGTTAGGGACTAAAGGTGTTACAAAGTGAAAACCGCTGGGACCATCCATGTAATTTTGGAAAAAGCTGAGGTCCAAATGTGTTACAAAGTGCAAACCACAGGGACCATCTGTGTACTTTTGGAAAGCTAGGGACCAAATCCAAAATTTTGGTAAACCACAGGGACCTTCTGTGTACTTCTAATCATGCCAGAACCATTCTTGATTGCTCCTTTTGTAATTATCCAACGTATCCTGTCCTTTCCTGTGAAATCGGTAAAATGGATGTCTTTAATAGTTAACCACAGCGGCTTGTGTCTTTCTTGCAGTTAACTGGCAGATCGTATTCAGTCATCATTACAACCATATGAATAGTTTGGATAGATGGCTCAAGTTTGAAGTTTAACCAAACGTCTACTTTTCGTTTGAATAATTATAGATTGTGTGATCAAAGACATGTTGGTTGACTTCTTGCAATATGGTCATAAAGTAGGGTTATTTTTCGTAAGACCTGGTTGGTATTTGCTTTATTGTGTTAGAGAAAATGTACTATCTCGGGTGTAACTTAGACAAATAATTATATTGCTGATATTTTTACGAGTGGTTGCCAACTTAAGAGAAAGTCTCTGTTTATGTTTCAAGCTATACTAAAGCTGTCCTCGCTTTTAGTTTTCTGGGATATTATTCTCTTATGATAACTTTATTGACTATTTTGGTTTCTTTATCATGCTTCACAGATACTTAAAACTTTTTCTTTGTTATGTACTATTTTGGATTCTTAGTTACGCTTTACACATACTTTTAGTTTATCTTGTTAGGGCTACTTATCATACCCAATAAGAAATTGACATGAAGAAATTGACATGTTATCTATCCCATCGCACAAGTCAAGGGTTATTTTAGTCTTTGTCCGGTGATTTTGAAGACATTTTTGTTTAGGACGTGTTTGTTTTTTCTGAAAAGATCTTTTTGTCCTTTTATGTCTGCGTCGCATATAGCCGGTTTGACCGCCACCCATCACCCCGACGTCATCCTTCACAACCAGCAGCCCCTCCACCACTCTCCTCCATCAACCGCCACCCCTCACCCCGACGTCCTCCATCACAGACGCACCCCTCCGCCGTCGTCCTCCATCACAGTGGACCTCCGCCACAACCCTGATTCACATGTTCGATTTCTGAATTTTTTTATTACTTCCACATCTTCATTAGATTGTGTTTGTTTACCTATCATCATTGTTATAAAACACTTATTAGAAATTTTGATTGTTTGATAATATGTTATTCATTTGTAGCAATTTTTGGATTCTTTGATTTAGATGTTCGTTGTTATAAAATGCATATTAGAATTTTTGATTGTTTGGTTTAGATGTTATTCATTAATCGCAATTGCATCTTTCCCGCTACATAATTTTATAAGGAAAGGGTTTGAGCGATGAGTTGTTTGCAGAATACGATCAACCCAGTGTGTCGTTATATAATAGGCAAGTTCACGTTGATGCTGATGAAGACGAGGTTGAAGCAAATGCTACTGCATCGGATCGGGAATATATGACTCATTTACGAGATGAGATTGCTGAGCAGTTAATAGCTTCATTGGATTCCCAATCCGTCTCCACCCCTTCAACCCTTGCATCACCTTCTTGAATTACCAACCAGGAACAATGGGTGGTGTTACCTTCTCAGCAATCACCCTCTCAGACAATTCTTCCGTACCCTTAGAAGGGGAGGAATGAATAGGTGAGTCTCCATATGCAACGGGGGGAGGAGACATCAGTGGTGGAATGGAAGAAATATCGCGGGGGGGGGGGGGGGGAGTGATCTTGACACCCCGAGAAACAGGCTGTGTAGGTTTCAGAGCTGCAAGAAAAACAGGAACTTAGGTTCACTAAAGAAAAAAAAAAGTTAAATAGGCAGAAGCAACTATTCCAAAGATATACCTTTTGGTTGTGAAGACGCCTCGTATATTTGCTCAAGGAGATTACCAGGTTTTTTTGGCGAACACTCCAAGGTCCACCTCGCTGTCAGAGGGTGCGGCAACATGACCCATCACTTTCAGTTTTTTTCTCAGAAAGCTCCAAAGTCGCCTTCTCATCCAACTCTCGCTTCTTATCAGCCAAAACCTTACGTTTATTCTCCATCATCTGCGTCAAGGTGGCCTGATCATCTTCATCAGCGGCAGGTCGTTTGGTCCCTGCGTCTAAGCCGGACAACGAGTCACACACTACAACATAATCTAAGAATTTCGCCTTAGAAGAATGCTTACGAGTCTGCGCGCTGGCTGGGTATTTATCAGATTTTTTCATCTCAGGCTTCTTTCTAGACTTCTTCTGCTCAGGCTCCAAGGAAGTAGCAACAGGAACAACAACGTGGGTGTGGGGGGGGGAGATGCATCACCACCTTCTGGGTCTTGAACAGGTCGCTGACGAGGACCTGTACGCGATGAACGATGAATCAGTCCATGCGAAGACCCGGTAGACTTCTCACTCGAAAGGAGAATAGTTCCCTCCCGAGTAGGAGATTAACCAAGTTCAGACTTAACCACAAAAGCAACACCTAGAATGACGGCACCATAAGCCGCTATACTCTCAGATGAGGGATGCAAAAAGTTATCCCTAATCTGTTCAACCCATGTTGGCTCCCCGACAGGCAGCAACATCCCCGTCATCAGACATTCATCAAACTATTACCTGCTAAAACACAAAAGCAGATAAGAAGAGAAAAAAAAGAAGAAAAGAAAAGAAGTAACAAGTAGAACAACAAGTAAAGAGTACCTTTGTTCTTGTAAGCATAGACTGGTGCAGCCCTCGGGTCTCTAGGCACCCACATCAAACTCATCCCTGCAGCAACAAGGGCTTTCTCCTCCAGTTAAAAAATCGGAGTAGGCATCTTGGTGAGGGTTTTGTACCACTCTCTATCAATGTACGAACCAACAAGCACAACCTTCGGTACCCCCCTCACTCTCAGCACGATAATGCATGTCAATCAGGATCACTCCACGGCGAATATAGAAAAACTTGTTTTTCCAATTATGGAAACTTTTTGGTGGGTTCCGACTACACGGAAGAACGCCTGCAGTTCTAGAATTAAAAGAGTAGAAGCCATCGGTATAAGTAACATAATAGAAGACGTTAAACATTTCCACCGTCAGAACTATCTTCTGGGCACGGCAGATAAACTCAAAATGCGTTACCCGAGGAAGCCCCAAAGCATTCACTTGAGAAATATGTATGTCGTACTTTGTAAGGATATCACCAAGAAATTTGGACATCGGTAACCGGAAGTTTCCTTCCCTGAAAAAGGCAGCGTATAACATCATATAACCCGAAAGGGGCGTTCAGTGCGGTGCTGCCGGCGGTAGGGTACGGGGCTCCCCAGTCGGAAGGAAACTTGAATCTTTGCACCAAGTTATGAAATTCCTCCTCTTTCCAGTTAATCACCGCTCGGTTGGGCCCAGGAGGATCCTTGGGTTTCGTTTGCCTCTTCTTTGAAGTTCCAAGCTTCGAGGATGTAGACATATTGGCAAGAACAGTAAGAATATGTGAAGGAAAAGAGGAAAATTTTGAAGAGAGGAGAAATGTTTTGAGATTTGAAAGATGATTGGAGAGGAAAAAGTGGGAAACCTGTTGGGATCGCCGGGTATTTGTACCCATCGCATTTAATGCGATAGAAAGTGAACCTTTAGAAGGCATATGTCACACCCCAACCGATGGTGGAATCATCGGGGCGCGACACTGAGCTAAACAGATTGTCCAGAAGTTTCCATAACAATTATCATTACTATTCAATTTAAAGTGACATGTCCCATACCATGTCTCAAACAGTAAACAAATTATTACAGACAAAATCTAGACAAATAATTCTGTTCCGACAACTCAGATTTAAATATAGCAATTGTTTATCTGCTTCTAGAGACCCTTGATTCAATTACTACAGACAACTATTTGTTGGACTCTAGAGCTTTATTCTAGCCCCGCTTTCCTAGCAGATAAGCATCCTAATTACCTGTCACATACGTTAAAATAAAAGTCAATACACATAGTGTAAAGGCGAGTATACAAGTTTGATAATAACATATAGAGTTCAAAATAGTTTACGCATAACCAGCACATACACAGCGGAAAACGAAGCATGTTAATTATCGACACGGATCTATCGATACCAATGACTGCGGGTTGACTGCCCGAGGCAGTTCGTAATACGTGATCACCACTGTAATCCATGCAAATAATTGTCCTTAACAACCCCCGCATGAGCGGGTGCTGAGTCCAAACTATTGTACTATCGTCGTTAAGGCAGGTAAACAACATTCCATGTGTAAACATAACAAACAAGCATTCATTAAGTCACGTAATACATGCGGTAACGGTTAGCGTTTTGAAATATTGCGTAGTGTGTTCGATGTGATTTCGTATATATAACGTATGTAACACCCAAAAGTGCATAAAGCAAAAAGGGATCGAGTATACTCACAGCGGTTGATGGATTGAAGGGAGCGCTTGAGAGTAAGGTTAGCCTAAACAGTTCGATAGTATAACGATAAGCAATACATAAAACGGAAACAAGTGTCGATAGATCGGACAACTGGTCGATCGGACGGCTGACCGTTCGGTTGGCAGTCCGTTCGGACAGTTGTCCGGTCGGATGGGAGTCCGATCGGATGGCTGTTCAAGTGGATTGTTTCTTCCTTTGAGTAAGATGTGTTTGCGTATGATGGTTGACTTTTGAAGTTTTCGTTGTAGTATTTGAAAACCTTGAAGTATCTTTGCCTTTCAGGTCGTTCGATCGGTCGGCAACCCGATCGGTTGGTACTTCAGTGAAGAACATGTCCTCAGCAAGAGGTCACTCGATCGGACAGTAGTTCGATCGGGTGGCATTTCCGTGCTTCGAACATGTCGAAAAATCGATTAAGTATTTAAAGTCAAGTATCTCATGATCCGAAGAGTAATCCAATCGGATGGCAGTCCGATCGGACAGCAGTTCGTTCAATACTCACTTCAACTAGGTTGATTAAGTGTGGGTCCCAAGTGCTAGCCGATCGGCTGGCCAGTCGTTCGGTTTGTCTGTCCGTTCGGCTGGCTGTCCGTTCGGACAACAGTCCGATCAGACAGCACCTTGTCCTGGTCGGCCTGTTCGTCTAACACTTGGTTGTTTTGATTTGTTGTTTTAGCGAGGTATATTGAGAACGAGTCAAACAACTGAACCTCGTCACTACTTGGTCCTCCTGTTCGGACAGGAATCACCCAAATCCGTCTAGCGAACGTTTCGGAACGGTGTTTCATGTTTAACCCAAAATCGGTGAACCTCGTGGATAGAATCTGGATCTTAGGCCACGCAACCACCGGAATGATTAGCAAGTTGGCACAAGCTCCGTTTCTACTGATTTTGAAGACATTGAGTGTAAAAGAGTTGAAAGAAGGACGGAATTCCATCTTTCAATCTCTTTCACCGTGAATATGTTTAGATCTGTGAAAGATCTTTGTTTGTTTATGTGGAAATCGGTTAGATCCAAGTTATTCTTGGTGGATTGAGGCCAAAACATGCAGTTCTTCAAGAACACCATGATGACATCATCCTACAACACTTGAATCTTGATGATTTCACAGTTAAAAGTTAAGATTTAAAAGATAGAAAGGTGTAGGAGTGCGTGTAGATCAAGAAAGTACAAGATATAAGACGAGATCTTACCGGAATCGCGAGAAATCTTAGAAAAGGTGGAGAGCACGAGCTGGTCGGTCAGAGGGTTTCCAAAAGTGGAAAGGATGACAATGACAAGGGTATTTATAAGCTTCCAAATGAGGAAAGTGTTGGCCGATCGGCCAGGCAGCTCGATCGGACAGCCTGTCCGATCGGACAGCAGTCCGATCGGCTGGCTGTTCGATCGGCTGGTAGCCTGATCGATCAGCTGCCTGATTCGAATGTTCAGTGCGATGATTTTTGATATTACGATTTCGATTGCGATTGATGCGAATGCGATAGAGTTTCCTATTTAAATTACTTTTAATCCCAACTACTCATATCGAGCACTATTCTTTCTCCACTAATTATCATGATTCGATTTCGGTTGAGTTCGATTGCGATTGAGTTTCGATTGCGATTCGATTGATTACCACATATAACATAAATAAACACGCACAAGTAACACATAAGGCACACACACACGTATAACAGTAACCCAAAATGCGTATATTCGAGTTTGCGAGCGCGATGATGATTAGATTAGTTCGATTTTCATTTAATTAACTTTATCGCATTGTTACTTCCTATTATTCACAGTCGTAAAGCGGTTCGTATTGAGAAATATACTTCGATTGTAATTAATTACTCCACATAATACAACTAACGTAAAAACATAAAATAGACTAACTACAGTCAAAGAAGTCAAAACAGGTATTGAGCAAGGAGAGACAGATTGCTATTAGCGATCTTTTCCTCCTTTGACTTCAATCTTGACTTTGACTTTGACTTTCGAAACACTGGGGTGTTACAGCAGACATGCACCCAATCAAGAGACGCTACGTCAGGAGAGAGAAACAGAGACGCCGCCTGTTTAGGGCGCGTGGCCGCCACACGTCTGACACGTACAAAAAACGTGTCTGACACCTGAAAAAGGCGATTGTTCCTTCTCCGACAAGACAACCACCTCAGATGGAGCATCAATCAAACGTCAACCGTCACATCCCACCAAACACAGAAGAAAACAAAAGAGAACTTTTCTTTGAAGAAATCTTAGAGAAAAACTTCCATCGTTTTGGCTCAATTTTGTGCGTCATTTCTCACGTGCCGTTGTGGCTCAAGTCCACACGCCATGCGCCGTGGCTCAAATCTGCATGCCACATGCCACGCGCAGTTTTGGCTCAGTTCTGTACGCCATTTTCACGCGCCGTTTTGGCTCAAATCTGCACGCCATACGCCATGCGCCGTTTTGGCTCAGTTTTGTACGCCATAGAATTGGCTCAAGTCTGCACGCCTTACGCCACGCACCGTTCAGCTCAGTTTTACACGCCACGCACCGTTCAGCTCAGTTTTATACGCCATCTTCACGCGCCTTTTTAGCTCAAATCATGCGCTAAACCCATGCGCTCATCTATTAAGAAAGAACAACCAAAACACCTTTGTTTTTCTGAGTCCAGAATCTCTTGCAGCTAATAAACTCAACTGGAAGCCACACTGGACTGGGGGAACTTGAAGAGGTATTGTCCCAAATCAGTGCACACATGGCACGGGGACCACACCACTTTTCCAACATGGCGTCCACATCACACGAGTGCATCCAGAACGGAATCTTTTGTACATCAGCTCCTGCTTCAACTTTGAAAGCTGGAACTTCTATTACCTTTCTCTTGATTACTGGAACTTCTTCATCATCACTACTGGCAGGTTGCACGGGGACCACACCACTTTTCCAACATGGCGTCCACATCACACGAGTGCATCCAGAAGCTTCTAGAACCTTCTAGAAGGAATCACATGTGACAAAGAGGATGCTCCTCCAGACAGAAAGGACGACACGTGGCACCTATAGATGGGCGCCAACCATGACTGCAAGATATTTGGAGGACAAGCCGACAGCCAGTACTAACGGAAGCCCAGCTGGAACGAGTGAGCGCGCGCCACGTCATCCACTAGATTGGCGACAGCAGAGGGGACAGAAAGGATGTTTCCCTTGGTCGGACAGCTGGCACCCACTGGCTAGTTGGCAGGTCTCCTCTTCATCCTTCACCTTTCAGCTATAAATAGAGGACTCCACCTCCAGGTTTAAGGATTCTGCTCTCTCACCCTTTACTCTTAACACACACTGTTCTCCTTAGAATAGTACTTATTCTAACGCCAGAGGGTGGTCATAAGGAGAACCCCCATATTTCCCTCCTTGTGGCGAGTCAACGGTGTTCTGTTTTGCAGGATATTCAGCTAACGCCGAGTGTAGGAAGAGATTGAACCTTTAATCCACGAGACAATCAACTGGGATAACCTAGTGTTAACCAGTGTTTCATCAATTACAAACCCTGGAAAAACCGCCAATTCGAACTAGAACAGTTCCAAAAAGAATTCAACAAGATCAATAAAGAACTCAGAAACGCCAGAGAAGATGCAACTTCACTGATCAAAGACACCGAAGACAACAAACTTTTGACTGCATTGAATGAAGTACAGGTTGATGAAGCCAGAAACGCATTGCATTTGAATCTGAATTTGGTTGGTAATATTGTTCATGATTCTGTTCCAGTTAGCAACGATGAGGTGCGCATTTTAGTTATGGTCCGTATTATGCTTATTTAGGGTATGTTTGGCATGGAGCTTTTAGGAGCTTCAAGCTTTAAGCTTTTAAGAAAAAGCTTATAATTAATAAAAAGTCTTGTTTGGTTGAAGAAGCTTTAAGCTTTTAGGTTAGGAGCTTGAAGCTTTTGGTTGAACGCTACTACTAGTAGCGTTTAGAAGGAGCTACAAGCTTTTAGGGAAAAATGACTATTTTAACCTCTCAAAATAAGAAACTTTTTAATGCACCAACTTTCTAAGTTTTTAGTTATGTCTATTTTGGTAATTTTATACATTTTATTAAAAGCTCCAGTTACTCTACCAAACACCAAATATATCTAAAAAGCTACAGCTACTAGCTACCAGCTACCAGCTTTCAGCCACCAGCTACCAGCCACCAGCTACTTTTGCCAAACATACCCTTAATGTTTTGTTGATTATTTTAGTAGTAACCGGATTGACTTGGTTACCAAAGTATATCATGATATATGTCAAACAAGTTAGGAGAGTCTGGAGTACACACTTGTTTGAGTTTATTATGATTTTAAGTATTCGGAAACCTCATTAGTGAGGTGGCGTCTGGGGACAAAAAAAAAATAAGGCAGTTATTGGACCAAATCCCAAAATTCGAAAACATTCCTTTTGGCCAGTCTCTCTGGTTCACGAAAACCACACGGATCACATAAACGTTCTTGAAGAATATTGATTATGAGTTTTTTCTGATTGGATAATTCGAATGAACCATCGAATTGTTTCAGTCTGACAGTGATTCATGACTCTCAGATTAATCCAGTTATATGTTCTATTTCCCAAACAATAATTAGGTTTTGCAAGTATATATAAACTGCTAGGGTTTTGATTGTTAATTAACTTAATTTAGGCAGATAATGAGATAATTTGAAAGGAGATGGGGTGCTTTTGAATCACGCTCTTGTAAATTTTGGTCTAGATTTTTCGCAGAAGAGTACACACTGTTGCAGACACCGTTCTTCGTGCAGAAAGATATCATGGCAAAATGTGCTAAGTTAGCTCAGTTTGATGAATGCTTGGTTGTCTAGAATTATAGATTATACTCTTCAGTCTTTATTATACATTTTTTATGTAAATGAACTACATATCCATTTATTTTGCTAGATATTTTTCAATGTAACAAGAAGGTGGACATTAACCAAAAGTCATGTATTAGATTACTAATTTAACCATAACATATGAAAAAAAGGTGAATGCACTCTACATAAACTGCGTGTTGATTTCTTCTACTCAAATCACCACATCATAAACCATTAACATCAAAGATCAACAAAAAAAGATAACCCAGTATCATAATCTAATCTATTCATCATCAGCCACCACTTCCGCTTCCGCCTCAGGAGACGCCTCGCCGTCACCTTCAGCATCTACATCGCTCGCCTCTTTTTCCTACAAACCAACAAGCCCGTTTCAAGTTAGTCATGTGATCATAACAAATCATGTATACAAAAAAACAGCACAAAATCATAACAAATCATGTATACTCACAGCCTTATCATCTTCATTGTCAGCACCATTTGGATTCTCCAATGCCTTTTGGTATTTCTCTTTAAGTTCAGCGGCCCTTTCAACATAAGATTTCTTTTCCTACATAATGCACCAACACAAAAAATTAAAATTTATTAAAAACAAAATTTCCAAATAAACAAAAACCAAATTTATATATGTATATATGTAACTCACTTCTTCAGTCATTGACTTCCATTTTTCACCACCCTCCTTTGCAACCTAAACACAATAAATAATTAAACACTACCAAAACAACAAAATCAATAAAATGTAACTTATTATTCAAATATTACCAATGCAACTTTCTTATTGTCTGGATTTGCTTCCTTAAAAGTTTTCCTAAAGTCCTCCCTGCAAAACAACAAATTCCCCCAATCAATGTCATGCAAACATATTAATTTAACCAATTCACTTAAAGCATTGGGTAAAATCATGACATACATGAACAAAAAGAATGCAGTTGGTGGCCTTTTAGGTTTACTTGGATCCCTTTCTTTCTTTGACTTCTTTGCAGATGGTTCTTTTGCTTTCACTGACTTCTTTCTGCACCAAAATCCATATAAACATAAATAAAAATAATAATAATAATAATAATAATAATAATAATAATAATAAATGTAATCAATAATAATCTTAACTCTAGAAACTAATTACCTCTCTACAGGTGTTTTAGCAACAGATTCTTTAGGTGTCTCCACACAAATTGTCTCTGTAACAACAAAATCCAATGTTGTTAAAAAAAAAAAATTAAAGTGTTCAATTTAATAACATAGTATTTTAATAAACACTGTTACATACCTAGATTCATTTTAATTTTGGCCTCAAAACCACAATCATGCATGCTAATTAACGCAACAGCAACACTCTTATTACATCCTTCACTGCAAAACAACAAAAAAGGACCATATAATTAACATGTACTTCAATTCAATAATCACAATTCACAAAATACAAATACAAATATCAAATGAAGATAACAATACCATCGAGTGAAAGCACTGCCGTTCTTCGCTCGTTTAAGCGTAACCGAAGCGGTCTCTGCTTCGACTCGCTTACGGGAGCGATTGGCGTTGACTGATTTTGAAGATGTTTGACCGGTTCCCGCCATTGATGAAAGCTTGAAGGAGATCTGTGATTGGGTTTAAGTGAGAAGAAGATTTGTTGATGTAAAATGTTGGTGGGGAAAAGGGTTTAAGAAGAGGGGAAATTTTATTAAAATTTTAGCGCCAAAAATGGCGCCGGTATTTGAAGGGGAAATTTGAGTTTTGAAATGAATGTGAATTTGTGAGGATTGCCAAGCTGGCAGAATACCCGCCGTTTAGATTTGATGTTGATTGGGTTTTGTGAAAGTTACATGATTGGTCCTTTAGTTAAGTTCGACTTGAAGATTTTAGTTTATGAGTTTTATTTCTTACAGTTTTAGCTTAAAATAATGGTTGTATTTTAGTAAGAGTCAATCCATCCTCCGTATTTATATCTATGTTAGTGTATTCTCTATAATTTTGTAGAAAGATTGTGAGTGGATTTTTTTTTTTTTTTTTTTTTGAGTGGCAAATTTCTTTTATTTCTGTTGTTTGTGGGACTTGAACCCAAGACTTCCCTCTTCTAAAGTATTTAAAGGTTTTGTCTTTGCCAATGGAACACCACCTCATTGATGATTGTGAGTGGAGTTGAGGCGTGAAAAATATGAGGTTGGAAATCTTTCTATGTGATACAACGTAAAACATACATATATTACAAAAGGAAAACAGTTATTTAGAATAGTATATGTTTAATTAAAAAAAAAAAAAATATCATGTAACAAAAAAGAAAAATAAAGTCATGACTTGTAAAAGGATTGACACATATTTTACATCCAACGAAAATCATTAAAATGAAACCGGTAATAGTACCGATGTTGTTTAAGCGGCAACGGTTTGGTAATACTTACTTTGAATACAGCTATGTTTTTAATAAGACTAATACCCTAATGTTCACAACAAAGAAAAAACATTTATTCAGTACTGATATTGAAAATATTAAAATCATTAATGAGTGAAAACATAAATCAACCATCGTACTATACTGATTATGGTGGTACATGACCAGAGTAAAGATCAGAGTAGTATAGTGATTTTGACTCTCAAGTGGACATGTCTCGTCATCTTTTCCCCTTAGTTTGGGGCAATGTTCTTTTACACTATGTGTAGTGGTCAAGCCCATAAATGGGTTATGCAATAAGTGGCAAAATGTGTAAGAGAGAGAGTTATATAACAACTTGAGTGTGTAGTGGAAATGGGGTTATATAACCCCTTCAATTATAGATATATATTTATATGTATATATATATATATGTGTGTGAGAGAGAGAGCAACCAAGACGGCCGCGTTATAATTATCGCGAGGTGAATTTTTTTTTTTTGCCCATAGCGCCTGGGGGAGGGGTTGTGGTGTACTCGGTGCTATGAGACTTTATATTGAGAGATGGCGCTATGTAGCGCTGCACTACAGGTGGCTTAGCATGTTTGTACCATAACTTATTCAAACGTGTAGATTCTTTTGTTATTTTTTTTAGCTTATACACTTTCTATAGATATTGAAAAGTAAACTTTCGATAACTCTTAATATATTGAAGAGTTAGTGAAGTGAAATAAGTAAATTAATGGGGAAAGACTTGATGTTCCTTGTGATCCAGGTTCGACTTCCACTCTCTCCATTGTTTTATGCGGCATCCAGGTGAAGGGCGAATACGGGTGGCGCCGGTTCGTCTTGGATGGGAGGCGAGGTTTTACCGGTTATTCAACCGTCGTGCCTTCGGGCGGGTGGAGGTCGAGTTTCCGCACATCTGGGAGAGCTAAGGGGCTGGCGGCGGTCGAGTAGTTGACCTTGGACACAGCGTCCGGTGTCACGGTGGTTAACACGCTGTTCCTTGCCGTTCAAAAAAAATAAAACAAGTCTATTGATATAATACACTCTCACCGAAACATGAAGAAGCAAGCAAATAAGTTCTTTGCTCTTCATTCATGCTGGTTTTCTCTCTTTACTTTTGTGTAAAGAAGGGAGCATTATCCTCCGTTACCGATGATACACCAAGGCCAAGGCCAAAAACACCAACGATTTCACCACCAAGGCCAAGGCCAAAAACACCAACGATTTCACCACGTCTCTCAACTCGTTTCTGCTCCTGTTGTTGATTGTTGAAACATAATTGGGCTATAGTATTCATTCATTGGGTTTAAGTATTGGCAATTGGGCTGATGTTCATGGGCCTGTTTCAATATGGGTTATATTTGTTATTAGAGATGGGCATAATCGGGTATTTTTCTAAACAAACCGAAACTTTTATAAAGTTTTGCATCTAAACAAACCGTAAGTTTTATAAAAATCCGTGCCAAATTACGAGTGAACATCATCTTTGTAAGAGACAGGCACAAGTTGAAGCACAACAATAGAAACATCATCCACATTATAACATAAAACAAGGTTACAATATACGCATCAATCTCAAATATACACAACCAAATCCTAATCAAGAAAACCTTTTGTATATCTAATCGACATGATAACAACACGAAACACAGTATTAGATCACAAATACAACCGACAACCACGGTTTGCAGTCATTTTAAGTACGCAGATATCACATTTCATCCTCAGCATTCACTTGTGTCAAAAAATATTGTGGGTATACCGCTTTCTCACGCAACCTATGTGATTAACAGTAAGTTAAAACTTCATTTGCCCTCATAAAGCAAGATTAATAACTCGTCATCGGTAATTGCCCCCATCTCCATAGCTCGTTCAAGCGCACCCTGTCCACCACCATCTTTAATTGATGCAACCGCCCCTCTGAAACAAGATGTGTCATTTTAACAAGAATCTTGGAAACAAATACGATTAACGCTATGATAACCGACTGCTAGATTTTGATATTACCTTCTGATCATATACTTTGCCAGTTTGTTATTTCCGGAGAAGATACAATGGTGAAGTGGGGTCCGGCCATGGTAATCTGACTTGTTTATATCAGCACCAAACTGTAGCAGTAACTCCAGCATCACCTGATAACCTAAGTTGCACGCTAAATGCAATAATGTACAGCCTTGAAGACAGCTATCGGGCTTGCTAGGATCCTTCATATTTTGACAGGATAATGGATCGGCGGGTTTAGAACCTTCGGAAGAATCATGTTCGTGAAACAAATCGGCACCATCCACCTCATCGTATGTAGTGTTGACGATGCTTCTATTTGATGTGGCAATTAGGCGGTATACCTCTCGTATATTGTTGCTTTTAACTGCTTCCCAGATTCTGGTGGCGTGAGTACTAGTGGCAGTTTCTTGTTGAGGGATTAAGCGTTTCTCTATGTACTAGATTAAATTAAACAAAAAATGATTAACATTTTTGTGTTTCAATTAAGGGATTTAGGATAGCAGGTTTTGATACACAGAGTAGTGTAGGGATGGCAAAAAACCCCGAGCCCGACGGGTATACCCGAAACATATGGGACGGGTATACCCAAAGCCTGACGGATATGGGCCGGGTTTGGGATTAATTTTAAGAATTTCGCGGGAACCACGTACCCGTTTACCCGAACTATATACTCGAATTTTTTTTAGATATTTTTTATTTTCGCTTAACCTATTGAATTATATTAGTTAATTCATGATGTGAAAAAAAAATCTTTTCGAATATGTATATTTGATAATACTATTAATATTTTGTGTGTTGTGAAGTATATAAATAAAACTATATAAAATTTATAGTGTTAATATTTCTTTATGATAAAACTTCTATGTATGTAAAGTATATTTAATTTACGATAATTTTATAAATTTAAAAATTATACAATAATTACAATAGTAAAACAGCTATGTATCTGGAAATCTCGGTCTATATCTTTTAAAAAATTAACGGGTATACCCGATACCCGCAGGTATGCCCGGATGGAATTGGGCCGGGTATGGGACACAATTTACAACCGGGTATGGGGCACAATTTTACAAATACCCGGCCCGAACCCGACCCATTGCCATCCAGTGAGATGGTAAAATAAACATATATACCTTTGCAATGATGTACTTCTCCCTCTGTTGAAACGCATCTCTAGGGCTAGGTTTGTTAACTCCGATAGTATGTGATCCATCCTCGCTACATAATTTATTCCATACAATCGACGTTAATGAGATAATTAAAACATGTAATTGTTTTATTGATATCAAATATGGATAAAAGCATCCCACTTTGAATAATAAAAGCGAAGGGCGTCACTTATTAATTTGAAATACTGTGCATTTGTTTTGACATTCAGCTTATACCCACCTATTACTTTGAAGTAGATTTTCCCATACGGAATTGCAGTATGTATTGCCCAAATTCTTGAACAATTCAATTACAGAAGGTTCCCAAACCTTCACATCAAGACTGATTGATCTAACCTGCAGCAGTTAAAACAGAATCACATTACTATGGGTCCACAGGTTCGGGGTTGAAAGTTGAAACGAGTGGTTTGAATTAAAAGTACAATGCCATTTTCGTCCCTGAGGTTTGGTCAGTATTACGACTTTCGTCCAAAGGTTTGTTTTTATGAATCTGGATACAAAAGGTTTGAAATCTTGCCATTTTCATCCGGCTCGTTAACTCCTTCCATTTTTCTCTGTCAAGTCAAGGGTATGTTCGTCTTTTTTGTATACTTAAAGAGCAAATCAGACTTTTTCACTTTATGTACAAGTACTTTGCATAATGTACAAGTATTCAAAATACCCTTAACGGAGAAAAAAGACGAAAATACCCCTGACTTAACGGAGAAAAAAGACGAAAATACCCCTGTCTTAAGGAGAAAAATGAACGGAGTTAACGAGCCGGATGAAATGGCAAGATTTCTAACCTTTTGGATCCAGATGCAGAAAAACAACCTTTGGATGAAAGTCGCAAAACTGACCAAACCTCAGGGACGGAAATGGCATTTTACTCTTTGAATTATAGGAAAAAAAAAAAAAAAACCAAACCAGTCAGATTCGGCTGAGCCGTGAACACTTGTATTTATTGCCCATTTATTAAAAATACATATAGTTAATGCGCTAATTCTGATTACAAAAACAAATACTATTACAACAATAATACAGGTTCGAGGTTCCATTCATTTGGTTGGTTCCCCTTTTGGGTAAAGTCTTGGATTTGACCCGTTTGAGATAAGGCCAACCCAAATCGACCCATAGAAAATGGGTCGAAATAGCAGTGTGGTAAAGAAGGGTACCTTTGATAAGTGAACCCCTAGATTGCGGTGGACCCCGGAGCATTCGATGCACACTAATACACCCAAATTAAGAGATGCCCAATCAGGTTCAGACATACTGCATTCCGCACATAGATCGTTTCCAGGAATCTCTCGAATAATACTAGAAACACAATCTGCCGGATTAATATCCGTGCAATCAAGTATAGATCCATTGTTATCAACTTGTGAAATATTATAATCTTCACCAACTGATTCGAGGGTACTTCCGAAATTACTTCTATTGAAATGTGTCTGCAGATTTACAATAGTATTAGAAGATAAATTGTGTAGCGCCTTTAGCTAAAAAGTAAACAAGCCAAACGGGTTGAAACTTGAAAGTCGCCCAAAGCATATTATATCTTCATATTAAAAATTAGATAATTATTCTAAAAAATATTTTCTGTAACCATCTTTAGCACAAAAATGTTTAAAATTCTACTTAAAAAGTGGGAAGTCTTTGTGAGCCAACCCGACCCCATTTAGCACTAAAATGTTTAAAATTCTACTTAAAAAGTGGAAAGTCTTTGTGAGCCAAGCCGACCCAAATTGTTTCAAACAGGCAAACAGCACAAACTAACCTTTGACCAGAGCTTGTTTGTGCAATTACCCACCCACCCGTTTTGCTATCTCTAGTGATCACATAATTAAGAGTAAAATGCCATTTTCGCCCCTGAGGATTGGCCAGTTTTGCGACTTTCGTCCAAAGGTTTATTTTTTTGCATCCGGGTCCAAAAGGTTTGAAATCTTGCCATGTTAACTCTATCCATTTTTCAGCGTTAAGTCGGGGGGTATTTTCATCTTTTTACGTACTTGTTTTTGTTTAGTAAGGGTATTTTGAATACTTGTACTTATGCTAAATGCTTGTACATAAAGTGAAAAAGACCGAATTGCCCTTTAAGTTATCAAAAAACTGAAAAAGACAGAAATACCCCTGACTTAACGGAAAAAAATGGATGGAGTTAACGAGCTGGATGAAAATGGCAAACACATTTCAAACCTTTTGGATCCAGATGCGGAAAAACAAACCTTTGGACGAAAGTCGCAAAACTGGCCAAACCTCAGGGACGAAAATGGCAATTTACTCTACAAAAAACTTCACAGGTTTTTACCTGCTTCAGTTGGGAGTTTAAGAGAGAGGCAATCACTCCTGTGATTTTGTTCATCCAGTCAATCCGATCACCTTCATTTTCAGCCTGCACAAACCATATACACAATAAGATTAATATTAAAGTATCAAACTTCTGCATAATTCAAGACTGTAAAATATTTCAAGAACAGCTTTTGCACCTAGGGCTGTGCAACGGTTCAGAACCGAACCGAACCAGAACCAGAACCGTTAAATGCTGAATACAAGAACCGGAACCGAACCATATTTTAACGGTCCCGGTTCGGAATCGGGCTAAACAGTTCTCACCGGAACCGGTTGTCAATTAAATCCTAAAATTAACAATTAAATAAAAAACAATCAAAACAATAAAAGCATTTGAAACAAAAAAAACAAAAAAAAAAAAAACTACTCAAATAAAAGAAATGTCAAACTGAAAAAATTACATAAAAACATTCCTTTTCAGTTCATGATATTCATTAACCCTAAACCACATATTACATTTCTATATATCTAAACATGAAGGGCTTTGCAACGGATTAAGTGATTAACAAATTAGTTAACCATCACAAAAAAGTCATTCAAATATAATGTGAAAACTATTTCTATGTTCTTTAATCCTAAAAACATTTAGTAAAAAACTTTTAGTTAACCAACACAAAAACTTCATTCAAACATCCTGTAAAAAGCACAATTAATTAATAGGGCTTTTAAATATAGTATTTAAAGTTTTAACCCAAACCGGTACTAGTGGTTCTTTAAACAGAACCGTTGGTTATAACCGGAACCGAACCGAACCGGGAACCGTTTTCACCCAAATTTAAGAACCGGAACCAAAACCTAAATACAACAATACGGTTCGGATCTGGTGGTTCCGATTCGATTCCTCGGTTCTGGCGGTTCAGAACCGTAGATTGTTGGAGTTTTGGAAAACCTCACCTGCAATGTGTACGTTTTCATGGGCGAAATAATCCTGAAACACAAACGCAGATCTGAATCTTCGGCATCAGCTTTAATCGTTGAGGTACGAAGATCAACAGTATGACATTCCAAGTTTTCATCATCATGTGATGCTGCTCTGTTATGCCTTGATCTAAACCTCCCAAACATGCGACTATGTTGTTCAGTTGATGCAAGTGAATTTGTTGATTGTGTACCCTGAATCAATATTAAACAGGATAGAGAATATTGAAAAAAAAAAAAAAAAAAACGCACTGTTGTCGTAAGAAGAATGAAATATCTTTTAACATACCACAGGCTTGTTAGGCGAGACCCTGTGATAATACAAGTTCCCGCGGCTATCAAGTACAAAAAACCGTCTTTTCCAGTCTGCTCTTAAACTAGAAGATCGTTTTAGAAGATAACCTTGCTTTATGGTTTGTACCTGGAACAAATATAAAATTATAAACACATTAGACGGTATTTGGATTTGCATTCTGATTATGTGATTTTGAACTAATCAGATAATCAAGACAACCAGGTAATCAGATATAATAACAGTACAACTGTACAAGAAATCTTGGTTTAAAAAAGCGTGAGGCGCTCCGAAGCGTTTTGGTTCCAAAAGCTTTAAGCGAAGCTTCAAGCGCGAAGCGAGAGCTTCACGTTTTTGCACGCACTATTCGTTTTTAATGTTGTTTTCTAAAAACATTTAAACCTATGCTGAATCGTCGTTTTTTGCACCTGATTGGGCTGAAGCGTCGCCTCAAACCAAGGTCGCTTCGCGCTTTAAGCTCGCCTCAAAACGCTTCACGTGTTATGACGCTTCAGACCAAAAAAAAGCGCTATTCCAAACGCTCCATCGCTTCACGCTTTAAGCGCGCTTAAAGCTCGCTTTTTTAAACCAAGCAAGAAATATTTACTTACTGTTCCTTTTGTAGTGGACTGCATTATTGCATCTATACTTTTATTGGAACTCATTCCAACACCATTACCACTAACATGTCCCAAACTATTAGGCACTGCTTCTTTCATTTCTTCTTCTGTTCTAAATTCTTGAATTCTCTTCGCAAGTCTATCTTGTTCGATACTTGCCTGTTCTTTAGATTGTTGGGCATATGTCAAAACCTAATATCAACACCAAAACAATTAGTTGAAAACTCAATAAAAATAAATTAAACACAACTGTAACACTTTATTATAATTTATAAGAATATGCTGAAAGAATAACCTGATGAATGAAAGGCTCCATCTGACTCAACAATTCATAGCCCTACAAAGTCAAAACAGTACGGTTAGTATAGCATCGGCACATCTTATACAAGATTGAAAAAATCCCAAATCTACAGAAAAAAAAAAACACACCAGTTTAAAATATCTCAAATGAGCATCCATTATTGCACTAAGAGATTCCAAAAATGTGTATTTCTTTTTTGCTTCTATATTCATGAGAGAATTTACCTGCATTCCTTGAAAAACACCAAGGAGAAAATCTTAAACCGTAGACTATAAATAATATTTGGCAATATATATATAGACACACATATATATATAGAAGGGATCGCGTATTAATTAGACATACTAGATTGAATCTGCTCCTTTCAAAAGCAGATTTTGCGTTTTGTTGTTCCTACAAAAAAGAGTACATATAAGCTGCAATACATAAATTTTATACGGAGAAATGCGCAACATGAGATACTAGTTACCATACCTCCTCTAATTCAGCAACAACTTCGTCCCGTGTACTCTTTTTCAAAGATGCAACCTTTTCACGAGCCTGAAGTCATAAAAAAAAGTCAATATTATGTATAATTTGTACAGGTACTATAACATAAGTACATAACTGATAAGCTCAATGAGAAATTTCCTTTTTTGTTCAGTAATAAAATGCGGGGAAATCACCTATCTATACAAAATTTTACCTAAATTAAAGATCAACCAGGAACAATATAATAAAAATTTTAAGCGGATATACCTGATCATACGCATGTGAAGCTTTATCCAATCGCTTACGTGCTTCCTGAGCAAAACAAAATGGAATTAATAACTATTGTAAAATGGAGAACTAGAATTATGAACCTAAAAAGGATTATAATATGAACTATTATAAATAATGTGATAATAAAACTAGGTTTTCATGATTAAAAAAAAGAGTAAACTGCCAAAATGGTCCCTGAGATTTGGTCACTTTTGCCACATTAGTCCAAAACTCAAACCTTTTGAATCTGGGTCCCTATGGTTTCAATTTTGTTGCCATTTTCATCCAAAATCAAAATCTGGTCAGATTTTTCCGTTAATATCCAGTTTTTCTGTCTTTTTCCTCCCTTTTAATGAAGGGCAAAATGGTCTTTTAAGGTTTTATTATAACAAATTAAAAAAATCTGACCATTTTGCCCCTTCATTAAAAGGGAGGAAAAAGACAGAAAAACTGGATATTAACGGAAAAATCTGACCAGATTTTGCTTTTGGATGAAAATGGCAACAAAATTGAAACCACATGGACCCAGATTCAAAAGGTTTGAGTTTTGGACTAAAGTGGCAAAAGTGACCAAACCTCAGGGACCATTTTGGCAGTTTACTCAAAAAAAACTTCCATTTACTTAATGATCCTGGATACCAAAAATACCTTTTACCAGACATTCAATGAATATCAACAAAAAAATGCAGCAATGAATTAACGAATAGAAATTGGACTACTAATTATGGTAATAAGAAAGGATATTTGCCTTAAATAATTATAGCGCATAATAAAAAACATAATAAAACTAGTTAAGAAGATCACCTTTGTGTCTTGAAGATCCTCGGACAAAAACAGAGACAAACGGTCGACAAGCAAATGTTCAACCTACAAAGATAATATGATGTTGCTTCTTAAATTCATGTGTTTAAATTAGTCCTTAACCGTTTTCTATTATGAGCATGGTCACAGTCCTATTAATAGATCATTAGATCTAAAGCAATTCATTCACTTACTTGAGAACGAAGAAGCTCCTTAAACGTTTCAATCTCACGGAAAGCGGTAACAAACTTCGACATTATTGGACCTTCACAAATACAACCAAAATGGAGCAACTTCTCACATATATTTCTTAGCTCAAGCAGAAACATATAGTTTAGCAAAGCATAATTGTGCGTTTTCGAAAGTGATTATGTGATATATGGGATAATCAGAGTCAGATAAACAGTTGTAATAAAACGGGCTGTTAAAGATAGTGTTTGGATGTACTTTTGTTAATTAAAACTGAAACAATAAAATAACCAAAGTTTTAAATGTTTGACAACATCTGATTATATAAGATATTAACAGATAAAAGAGTAAACTGCCATTTTGGTCCCTGAGGTTTGGTCATTTTTGCCACTTTAGTCCAAAACTAAAACTTTTTGCATCTGGGTCCCTGTGGTTTCAGTTTTATTGCCATTTTGGTCCAAAAATAAAATCAGGTCATATTTATCTTATAAAATCCTGTAATTTTGTCCTTTTCCTCAGGGGCAAATCAGGTCATATTTGTCTTATAAAATCTGACATTTATTTATAAAAAAGAAATGACCATTTTGCCCCTGCGGAAAAGAACAAAATAGCAGGATTTTATAAGACAAATATGACCTGATTTCATTTTTGGACCAAAATGGCAATAAAACTGAAACCACAGGGACCAAGATGCAAAAGGTTTGAGTTTTGGACTAAAGTGGCAAAAGTGACCAAACCACAGGGATCAAAATGGCAGTTTACTCCAGATAAAATGATGATGATTTGTGAAACGGCAGTCCATCAAACTAGGTTTAAAGAAGATAAATTGCATTTTGTCGTTACAAAATCAGTTTTGTTGCATCTGGTATGAAACTGTAATATAACAACTATGTATTTGCTAAAAGTAGCTGCTTGAAGCAACATGTGTTACCATTAACTAACCTCCAATAGATACACTCACAGGGTCATCTTGGCCACCACCAAATGCCTCTAATACTTCTGCAAACATAAGATCCATACTGCATGCTTCTCCAAGACCATCCCTGTGGTGAATAACATAAACATTTACCCATGAATCTACATATTAATACAGTACATGACTACATTCAACCCTAGATTTGATTTGATGCATGTCCTTGGGTCTCAATCCCAAAGGGAAATTACATCGAAACAGAAGGCAAACGGGCAACAAGCTGTGCCACTAACCCTTTATGGATAGCAAAACAAAGTCTCTTACTCTCTTATAAGCTACACTCAAAGATCTTGGCTCATAACTTACATATATTTTTTGCTCCCTTTGTGTAGTTTCTGACAACGCGTTTTTAACTCGTCCGTTGTCTGTTCAAGATACCGCACCTGTCCAAAAACGACACTACTTAACACAACAGTCTATATAAACAGAGAATATCCAATTACATAAATTCATTCCATCACTAAAAAAGCACAATTCGTTAAACGTAATGACTTGTTTACCAAGCATTATATCGAACAAAGTATAACCTGAGAAACATTCAGTTCACACTTCTAGAAAACTCCACAAAACATCTCACATCACCATTACAAGTTACAACAAGAACAAATCTCAAACAATTATAACTTAAAAGTATTTACAACACTCAGAACCACTTCAGATCATTTCAGATTTGTAATCTTATTAAAATTTTCAACACTAACTAGCCTTCATATAAAGTTAAATCTAGGTTTTCCCCAAATCTCAACTATTAATAACCAAATTCAACTGAATAAATAAACAATTGCTAAAACCCTAACTGTGTGCAGGTAGAATACGATCGAAGCAACAAACCAGAAGTTGAAGTTGCATTATTATATAATAAGAAGAAGAAAAAGGAAAAGGAAAAACCTGCTTTTGGAACATGGGAGAATCATCGAGCTTGATGAAGGAAGTCATGGGGCTTCTGTCAGTTGCTGTGCGAAAAGGAAGAAGAAGCAGCAGGTTGGCTAAATCTGGAGAAATCGGGTCAGATCGCGGGAAGGTCATATTATTATTAGTTACTGATAATTTATTTATTTATTATTAAATTAATGTGATGATGATGACGGTGGTGGTGATAGTGATTGTGCAATCACAGGGGTTAAATTGTGTTAGGGTTTGTTTTTTGTTTTATTTTTCCTGAAATCAGTCAGATGAAGAGTATAGTGGAAATGAAGATTCTGTTTTGTTGTCCGTTTTTTATGTGTGATTTTGTTTCTGTGATTTATTAAATTGTGTGCATAAGTAAAATAGTTGTGGGTAAAAATCATTAAAATTTAAATGTGAGTTTCTTCGGTTAAAACGTAATGAATTGGTATATAAGTATTATGTCTAGTAGAGATGGATATAATCAGGTGGTTCCGCTGATGGCATGATGATACTCCAGTAGTCCGTCAATGATCCAAATTTACCGTTAAAAAAAAACTGTTCATAGTCTAATTTAGTTGGGTGACATGATTTGATGTTGGGTGACTTAACTAAATTTCATATTGAAATATCTCCAGTAGGATAGATCCAATTTGTTAAGAAGGATAGATCCAGTTTGCTTTGTGGGTCATGTTGTAAAATATTAGTCTACCACTTGTGTGTAAACAAAGCACTGTAAACAAATCATCCTAATTTTAAACCAAACGTTTAATACATAACCACTTTTAAATAGATAGTTGTGAGGACTGTATAATGTGCATACACTTCATGCTTTGTTGATTTAATGGGAGAAGAAGAGAGTGAAGTAGACGGTTTCATAATTTTCTTATGTATTATAAATACAAAAAGATTTGTAAATAAACATGATCATCCCAGATAATTCCGATGCCCTGTGCAACTAGAAAAAAATGGGCCCATAAAATATAAACTTATATATAAAAAAACTCAGTAAAACAACGATGATTGCCACCACATGATTGGAGGTTGTAAAGTGCGTGTAAGTTCTCCACTTTCATCACCATTGACTGCCATTGAGGGTCGAGTCTTGGGTTCGGTCCAACAAGCTAGGTTCTTGACGTAAAATGGATCAGATCAGAAGCATCAACGGTCGTTGTTGTGTTATAGGGTTACCAGGTACTTTTTCGCACGATAGCATTTCGCTTGAACGTTTCGTTTGGGACTTTTCGCTTAATACATCTTGTGTAGATTAGTTACCGCACGACTCTAAGTGAAACCCTACTTCTTGCAGTAATACATTATAGACTTTTTGCATAGGAAGTGTCCGAAATGTTTATGCTATGCGAAAAGTTATTACATGTGAAGAGTGAGGATTTTGCATGGAGGGTTGATCAATGTTGATGTGAGAAATCGACATGTTGACCAGCTATGTTATGTATGAAGCTGACCCACTTCACATGTGAACCTTGTACAATTTAACAGGACTGTCAAAGCATTTCTACAAGGGCCAAGGTTATCATAACAGTTATGCTTAGCGAGTTCTAGATCCCTTTTTAGTATACATTGGGAAGGTGTGCATACTCAAGCACATATTGTTGAACATGCTCATTCAAGTGGGTGCGGAGGACACGTCAACAACCAAATGCTTGCCAAGAAAATCATGAGGCAAGACCCCTTGTGAAAAGTAAGGGTGTCAAGAGATGTTAAAAATGTCAACTCTTTTGATTTGATGGAATCTACGAAGTCGCCTAGAATCCATTCATGAGATGAAAAGAGATCCCTTATAGTTTTAGAAAAGACTTTATAACCAAGTCAAAATATAAGTACGGCGACTTGTACCAGGTCAGAGACAAATATTTTGAATGTAAAGCACATATTTTTAAACATTGAATGGTTTTAAGAAAAGAAACGGTCTTGGCTTATAGCCCTAAAGTTGTCAGGATGTCTATCTATGATAAATGAAATGTTTTATACAACGCTATCTATTCTCCTTCGATCCACCATCTCATTCTATCATTCTCATCACCAAAACAACAATAAGATAACTTAATTCCTTCAATTGATATCTCGTCTGATCACTTGATCTTGTGATCTGCAATTGGTGTCGCGTCCTTGATCATATTCATTGATACAAGGAAAATCGTCATATGATTTCTATAACCACTATGCGTTATGACATAGATTTGGAATATGTATTTGTAGCCTTTTAAAATAAGACAACAAATTAGCCTTATGAATGAAATATGCATACAACAAAAAGTGTTGTTGAGCCAGAATTTGTTCAATTCAGGTTGAATCTTAATTGAAAACCACTTTTCATAACATGAATCAAATCAACTTTTCAAAAGTGGTGTCACCATTCATTGTCTAATGAACAGGAATCAAAATGTGATGTCAACTAGCAAAATGTCCCCATTATTAATTTTGTAAATGTTCTCTAGTTGATGCTTTTTCATGGTCCACATCATATGGCATCCAACAAATTGACACAAATCTCCATCACAGAAGGCTCAACACGAAAAAGGGAACGAAAAAAATGGAACCATGCACGAAGAACAGAGCAACCCGACACAAATCTCCATCACAGAAGGCTCAACACGGGCCGTGCCCAACCAACACGGCCCCGTGCTGAGCCCCCTGTAGAAAAACACCCAGTTCAGGTAACTGGACACGGGCCGTGTTCAGCGGACACGCCCCCGTGTCCAGGCTTCTGTTTCAATTCTCTAACTTTTGTTACTGGCACTTGACCACGGGGCCGTGCCCGGTCACCACGGGGCCGTGTCCAGGATGAAATGCAACATATAAATCACATCAATTAAGGCATAAAACTAACCCTTTTTAAGTACTAATGTTGGAAAAAGAGTGTTTTTGTCTTCCTTTTGTATTTTCAGGATGAAATGAGCTCAAAATCACAAAAGAAGCAAAAAGACAACTAATTCTAGCATAAATACAAGAAAAGGAACAAAAGTAGACTGCCCGGACCCTCAACGGCACCTCCCAAGGCAAAGAAGAGAAAACAGAAGACTGAACACGCCCCGTGTCCAGGAAGCAGCAGAAAAGACAAACCAGTAGAAGCTTCCATTGCCCACCACGGGGCCGTGTCCAGCGGGCACGGGGGCGTGGTGAAAGTACAGCAGGCGCATTAATTGTAATTGCGAATTACAATTAATGAAGAGAGAGAATGTCAGACGGGCACGGGGGCGTGTCCAGCGGACACGGGGCCGTGCCCAGCCTTCTGTTCAGCCTATAAATAGGGGTGCTTGGCTTCATTCCATTTCATCCCTTGGCACACCACCTCTCTCACACTTCATCCACCACCCACCACCACCATAACACCATCATCCACCACCATCGTCCATTGTCCATCATAGAGTGTGTGAGTCGTCTCGGGATCCAAGATTGATCGTAAGAGTTCTTGACAATCAAGGCCATGTTTGCCTAAGTCTCTTACATCACTTGGTGAAGACAAGTGTTTAGTATAATACTTTTTATTTTTAATCTTTTGCACTTTTTATTTGGTTTTGTATTAATGACTTTAATAACTAGTTACTTATGTTGAAGGTGATCTTTCCTTATCGTTTGTCCGTGGTGTCTTGGCGTTATTTTACTGTCTATATAAAATAAAAGATTTTCACCATTCATATCTCCACGGTCTATATGGAGGTATGTTGGCTACCTGGTCGGGGGTTAAGGGAACGGTTTGGTAAGGGTCTTGCCCTTGTTCAGCGTTTAGAGGTCCTGCTTGGGACCTGGGTCAAATTTAGTAGGATCTCCTTCAATGCCCATAGGTATTGGATGGCGGGGATCCAAACTCTTTGACCCCCTCATAAGTTAACTACTATTAATACTATAACCCGGCTATTTAGGACTGTATCCCTGCTGACTCAGACTACTTAGCCGAGGGTAACGTCACCGCGGAAAGCGGGGCCTACCACAATTTGCATTAATAACTTAATTCATTATCTTTCAATAATCCGACCCTTTAGGATTGTATCCTTGCTGACTCAAACTACTGGGTTGAGGGTAACGTCGCCTTCAAAAGAGGGGCCTACTACAATAACTAAGATAATCTCTTAAACAAGTGCAAAAGTGCGAAAATAATCAAAGGTTATACTAACACACGTGTCGGATCCAAGTGATTCATCTTGTCTATCTGTTTTTATTTTATTTTATTTTTCAGCATTTAGTTAGTTTTTATTTTTCTTAGTTTAAAACATTTTTCTCACTTTTTGATTTGGTTAGACGTTGAGGATAAACCGGTATTAAAAGCTCTTGTGTCCTTGGACGACCTCGGTATCTTACCAACACTATACTACGTCCACGATGGGTGCACTTGCCCACATGTGTGTTTAGTGTTAGTAAATATCGTTTTTTATAAATTTAAAACTTGGCTAAAAGTGTAAAAAGGGGCTTAAATATACATCAAAAATATAACACACTTCACGCACATCACATAACGCCCTACAAAGGGCTTTATGACTACACAAAGGGCTTTATGACTACACATGGTTTAATAAGTGTAAGCCTTCGTTGACATGATTTGATGTTGGGTGACTTAACTAAATTTCATATTTGAACTATCTCCGGTAGGATAGATCCAATTTGTTAAGAAGGATAGATCCAGTTTGCTTTGTGGGGTCATGTTGTAAATTATTAGTCTACCACTTGTGTGTAAACTTTACTATGGTTATGGTTGTAAAAATCTTGACTAGGCACCGATTAATCATAAATAATTCCAATTGATTTCGAGTAATTCTTGATTAATCACTAGTCCTCACCCACTGTCCGACTAGCGATGTAACACCTCGAATTTTTGTGTCCAATAATGTGTTAACACGTGTCATTTGTTTACACGTGGCATTGATATTAAATAAAGGACCGATTTTGACAAACCTTGAAAGTATATCAATTCGAGGGTTATAAATGTCAACAAGGGTAAATATACTGTATAGTAACCCTAAATAACGCTTGAACCTTCAAACGAATAAATCATAAATCGTACGGAAGCGAAACGCGAAGGAAAGTGAGAGATTACGAACTACAGGGGTTAACTGTGTCAACATGTTTAATATTACCTCTGAGTGACCCTTTAACGTTCCCAAAGCTTCGTAACAGTATTATACGCTCACTAGAATATACTGTATAAATTCCGCGAAGTTCCGTTTTAAAACGAAAGAGTTATACTCGAATTCGTATGAGAAGGGTTAAAAGCGTCGACAGTGAAAGTTAAGGCTTTCCAAAATAATTAATAAACTAACCGGGGACTTTATAATGCGGGTAAATAACACGAGGCCCCTATCGGTAAATAACCGAGGGCCAAACCGCAAAGTTACCCCTTTAAAACCGAAAGGTCAGGTAAATCATTACGAAAGATTTCGTTATTAATTACCAGGATTTCGTAATCATTTCAAAAGATTTTAAAAATCTGAAAAACAGGTCCCACGCGACCCGCATTGCATTTGTGGTTAAGTTGAGGCGGGCCGCGAGCCTCCTCTTTTACTCGCCTGGTATTTAAATCCCAGGCGGCCCGCATTAGAAACGCATGGAACTCCCATGCGGGCCGCATTAGACGCCCAGATGCAGAATAATTGTAACTACATGCCTTTTGGAGCCTTTGAACGACCAACAACCAATTAATGGAGCATGGGCGCCCCCTACTCGACCCATAGCCCTCAGGGACACCTACCCATCATCTCTGGACTGTTGTGAGTGTTTGTAATGATCATAGATGCTTGGCATTGGCTATAAATAGCCACATTATACACATAACCTTCACAACACCAAAAACACACATCTCTGGTCATTACAAGAGCTCTCAAGTCCTCTCCTCTGCTCTATAAGCAAGAACACACTTCTGTAAGTCGTTCACAACCATTTTGGTCATACATTTCCATAGTTTTAGCCTATAAACACAACCATCGTAACTAACGGTTGTCATTACAATAACTTGCAATTGGTTCAGTCTTATGACGAATCAAAAGTGGTTATGAGTTGGTAATTATGTGGGTAATAGACCTCTAAAAGGGTCCCCCCTGATCACCACTCTAACTATGTCAAATATCGGGTCAAACGTGCGGTTAAAAAGTCAACAGAAAGCTATTTTAGCGATTTATGCATAATCTGTAATGTATATGTTATGAAACCTGTTTTGACACTTATAAAACATGATATTAAGTTTATAAACTTGTTTGCGCTCGTTTGAATCGACCATTTGCTATATTGAACCGGTTCGGAGCCGAATGTCACAAAAGTTTGACTTTTGCTTTGACTTCAGTTCTGACCCGTTTTAGTGAGGTATAGATATACCTTAGGACTCTCTTAGGACCAGGTCACATGTCGGTATAAACCTCTGTGATCGGTTCATGAGTTATCCGAGTCTTTTGCGCATTTCCGTCATTCGCCTAAAAGTTGACCGTAACGGCCTTTATAAAATAAAACGAGTATTTCGGACACGTGAAAGGACCATAACCTTGCTTATTAAATTATAAGCATGTCCTTAAAGTTTCACGTCAATCCGAGGTCTAGAATGAGAGTTATGCTAAAAAGCGCAATTAAAGTAAACTTTAGTAATTAACGGCGCAATTAGCATGACGACCATCTAAACCAAGATTTCGTCACCAAAACTTTTACCCACTGTATTAAAATAATATTTTGGGAATTTTAAAGATTTTTAATAATTTTTACCTCGCTCATAACCTGCGGTTATGGCTACGGTTCGGTAAATACCGAATATGCCCTTTTCGGCCAAAACATGAGTTCTACAAGGTCTTTTGACCCGATTCCAGTTACTACTGATTTTAAATAATAAATAAAGTATTTTAAGCTTTATAAGCTGTTCGGGAAACTCAGATTTCCTGTAGAACTCGAAAAGCCATTTTTAAAGTCTTTAAAAGGACCAAAAAGCCCCTACGGGGCATAATAATAACTTAAACTCGTTACGGGCGTCACGGAAGGTATCCTACTGATACCACAACACATTTAAGGCATATTGACTTAGGAAACAAGCGTACGACTCTCATGGTTAACCGTTTCGCCTATTGCGCGCACGGTTCGGCTTATGAATCTAGTTTTCATAATTTAGCCGATACGGGTCAAATAATATCATTTGAACCCCAAAATCCAGAGTGTGAACCATTAACCCATATAAAACAAGTCTCTGAACTTGTTGGGACAGAATCACACTCCACTCTCGGTTTTCGCTTTTCGCGCGATTAAACCATATCTATATATATCGGAACCAACCGGTCTAGGCTACGGCCATTATAACGACTCGTTAGGATTCTAAAAGGTTAATTAAAACCTTCGTTCCAGATTAGGAGCCCCAGTAAAAGCTATCGGTGATTTAATCCAAATTAAGGAAATATACTTGCAAAGGTAAATACTTTAACTTATTTCCCCTATATGGGCTTGGGTTACGGTATATTAATACCGCTTGATTGAGCATTATATTCTTCCATCGCTTAGGTGGTTAATTAAATAATATGATCGGCTCATTTAAACAGTTTTGTTGCTTATAAGCCTTTGGGGGGTTTAATGACCGTTGTCCCGGATATCCTTGGCATCATTTTACGAAATGGCCACGACCATCGACATCCCGGTGTAGGCGTACACCCGGTATAAAGTGTCGACATTAAATTAAAAGACGTAGCCGTTGGTTTTTATACTACGGTTTTACGCAAACGTGGTGTGTCTATAAATCTTTAACCCGGCACGACCCGGGCTACTGAACGCATAAAAGAACATGTAAAACGTTCACAAGATTTTATTATAATTTTCCCAAGTTATAAAAGAGTTTGTGCCTTGTGCATTCAAATCAATTTTAATAAACATTTTCAAATGTGTCAGTTGAATGTATTTACCAGTGTAAACTGACGTATTTTCCCCAAAAAGATTAAGTGCAGGTACTGTACGAAATTGGCTGGTATTAGCTGCCTAAGCATCATGAATAGTCTCGCAAACTCGATGCCGTATCTGAATGAACAACATTTTATTATTTTGATCCGCTGTGGATATATTCAACTTCTGTAATACATTTGATATTACAACCAGAGGTTGAGTTTATATATTTATCTTATGCTTCCGCTGTGCATTATATAATTGTGTGGTTTGACTATATTGTTGCCAACGTCGTCACGGTAATCCCCCACCGGGCCCACCGGTGAGATACGTGGAAATCGGGGTGTGACAAGCGATTACCATTGTAAACAAAGCATCCTAATTTTAAACCACACGTTTAATACATAACCAATTTTAAATAGATAGTTGTGAGGACCGTATAATGTGCATATACTTGATGCTTTGTTGATTTAATGGGAGAAGAAGAGAGTGGAGTAGACGATTTCATAATTGTCTTATGTATTATAAATACAAAAACATGTGTAAATAAACAGGATCATCCCTGATAATTCAGATGCTCTGTGCAACTAAAAAAAATGGGCCCATAAAATATAAACTTGTATATAAAAAAATCAGTAACACAATGATGATTGCCACCACACGATTGGACGTTGTAAAGCGTGTGTAAGTTCTCCACTTTCATCACCATCAACTGCCATTGAGGGTCGAGTCTTGGGTTCGGTCCAACAAGGTTAAAGGTATGAACTTTATGTCAAATCTTCATCATGATGGTGTAGTACGTATGGGTTGATGATTTTCAAAGGTTTCATTTGAACCATAAAGCTAGGTTTTTGACGTAAAATGGATCAGATCAGAAGCATCAACGGTCGTTGTTGTGTTATAGGGTTACCAGGTGCTTTTCGCACGATAGCATTTCGCTTGAACGTTTCGTTTGGGACTTTTCGCTTAATACATTTTGCGTAGATTAGTTACCGCACAACCCCAAGTGAAACCCTACTTCGTGTGGTAATACAATATAGACTTTTTGCATAGGATGTGTGCGAAATGTTTATGCTATGCGGAAAGTTATTACATGCGAAGAGTAAGGATTTTGCATGGAGGGTTGATGCGAGAAATCGACATGATGCGAGAAATCGACATGTTGACCAGCTATGTTATGTATGAAGCTGACCCACTTCACATGTGAACCCTGTACAATTTAACAGGACTGTCAAAGCGTTTCTACAAAGGCCAAGGTTATCATAACACCAGTGCTTAGCAAGTGAGTTCTAGATCTCTTTTTAGTATATATTGGGAAGGTGTGCATACTCGAGCACACATTGTTGAACAAGCTCATTCAAGTGGGTGCGGAGGACACGTCAACAGCCAAATGCTTGCCAAGAAAATCATGAGGCAAGACCCCTATGAAAAGTAAGGGTGTCAAGAGATGTAAAAAATGTCAACTCCTTTGATTTGATGGAATTTAGGAAGTCGCCTAGAATCCATTCATGAGATGAAAAAAGATCCCTTATACAGTGGCGGACGCAGAAAATTTTTCATGGGGGTGCGGAATATTTTTAAAGATTTTATGCCCGTAGGTATATAAAAAAATTCGGTTCATATCGGGTCGGTTCGGGTCGGGTCAGGTCGTGTAAAACAAAAGAACATCAAGCTAAAATTTATATAATCATCAAAAACATGTCAAACGTCGTTACAAACAGGGGCGAAGTATTGTGGGTGCCCGAGGGTGCACCCGTCCACCCCAGTGTTTCGGTTAGAAGTGTATAAGTTCTGATTTTTCGTCCGAAAATTTTAAAATTATATAGGATCGCCCCCCCCCCCCGATTATTTTTCCTAAATTGTATATCCTAAATATTTACAAACTTTATATATTAATGATGGGTAGTTTGGTAAATATACACTTTGTTTTATTTGGAACTATTATTATTTGACCCGACTTGAATCGAATAGCCAACCCGACCCGAAACATAACGATAGGAAAAAAAATTTGGGTCCCATCACTTTACGCCCCCTCGAAACTTTTGGTCAAGCTCCGCCGCTGGTTACAAATGTATTTAAAATGTCGCCATACGGGTTTTCATTTTTTGAAATCTATCCAAAACTTCTAAAGCTACTTTTCTAAACAAGTCTTTCTCTTTATAACATATACAACTAATTTTCAACACTAAACACTTAAACAATAATCATCAAACTTTATAATTTTCAACTTTAAAATCAAGTCCTAGTTTTAATTGTTGATTTCTTCTAACTAACCATTTAAACACACTAAACTTTAACTAAGATAACAAAATCAGCTAACTAAAGTTTAAAAAACAACAAAACAACTAAAATTTTAACATTTTTTAACATTTGGATTTCTCCTAAAAATCCAAATAAAACAAGAAACAACAAAATAATCGAACCATACCCGGAAAGAGTGATGACGATGTTGTTTTCATGAGTTTGGTGGCCGGAATTGCGGTGGGTTGGGTTATTATATTTCTGTTCAAATTAGATTATCAGATTGGGTTGGGCTTGGATTTTGGTGTGTTTATTGGGTTAAAGGTTAAGAGAAAGTTAATTAGTTAAGTGGAAAGTTAATTAGGTTGTATTTAAAAAAAATCAGTGTTTACATAAAAAAAATTATAGATTCATAAGATTTTTTTCGTAAGGGGAGCGGTCGAAAATTTCTAAGGGGTGCGGACGAAAATTTGCAAGGGGTGCGGTCGGGATTTTACCAGGAATTTAACACTAAATTTTCTTTTTTCAAGGGGTGCGTCCGCCCACCTTAATGTATATATGGGTACGCCCCTGCCCTTATATTTTTAGAAAAAAAAAACTTTATAATCAAGTCTAAATATAATTGTACCCGATCAGAGACTAATATTTTGAATGTAAAGCACATTTTTTTAAACATTGAATGGTTTTAAGAAAAGAAACAGTCTTGTCTTACAGCCGTAAAGTTGTGAGGATGTCTATCTATGATAAATGAAGTATTTTATACAAACAACAAGGACCTATATCCACTTGTCTCCAATTTCACAATTTCGCTATTGGTTGTTTACCATTCTCCTTCGATCCACCATCTCATTTTGTCATTCTCATCACCAAAACAACAATAAGAGAACTCAATTCCATTAATTGATGTCTCATCTGATCACTTGATCCTGTGATTTGCAATTGGTGTCAAGTCCTTGATCATATTCATTGATACAAGGAAAATCGTCAAAGCTTAAACGAAGACAGTAGCATAAATATGTTAAACCGATTAATCTTGTTATTATACATAATTGAAACTTACATGCATGTACCAGCTTAAATTCTAAATAGCATTTACTCGACTGATGTGATCTTATATGTGTAAAGTTCAAGTATTTGTTTTGTAACAGGAATTTTTTTTACCCTTGATGATACATATGATTTCTATAACCACTATGCGTTATGACGTAGATTTGGAATATGTATTTGTTAGCCTTTTAAAAATAAGACAACAAGTTAGCCTTATGAATGAATTATGCATACAACAAAAAGTGTTGTTGAGCCAGAATTTGTTCAATTCAGGTTGAAACTTAACTGAAAACCACTTTTCATAACATGAATCAAATCAACTTGTCTAAAGTGGTGTCACCATTCATTGTCTAATGAACAGGAATCAAAATGTGATGCCAACTAGCAAAATGTCCCCATTATTAATTTTGTAAATGTTCTCTAGTTGCTGCTTTTTCATGGTCCACTTCATATGGCATCCAACACATTGACTGATCAAGAATGAATTTAAAATCATCTCATCATAGCAAATACGACTGTACAACGACACGCCCGAACTTCTCTTGCACGTCTTTGGGCGTTTCAATCTGTTGATACAGATAAAAACATAGATTTAAGGACATGATATTATCATATCATATATATGTTGAGGACACTAAAAGAAAAATATCATATTATATACATGTTAATATAGATTAATATTGAAATAATATACATTCGTAGTGTCCTACTTACCGCATTTAGACCCTTGAAAAGAGCTTTCACTGTGTTATGAGGATTTCGGGACCCAACAACCTAAAACATCAAAAGTTAGGACACAATCAGAGATACACCTAAAAGGGAAATGAGTTGTTCTTTACCTTAGACTTCACATTCTTAAAACCAGCTAGATTTAAGATAGTTTGGACAGTTCTGCCAGCCTTCATGCCACCCTGAGTCGGGTCGGGCCAAAGATACACCTAAAAGAGAAAGCAAACAAACTTAATTAAACCAAACTCATTTATCTATTCCGTTTCTCAAAGGTCACAACATAAACCTTGGTTTTCTTATAAGTAGTGGCGAAGCTTGAGATTTCCGACCGGGGGGTCGAAAACGTATATACCAAAAATTTCTATAAAACCAGGGGGTCAAAAAGTCTATACCCAAAAATTTCAATATGAAAACTACCTACTCTCCACTACTGAGCGAAAAGTTAAGGGGGTCGGCCGCCCCTTCCCGGCCCCACAAAACTACGCCCTTGCTTATAAGAAGTCTGAATCGCATGTACAATTGTATGATCTTCATGTCGTTCGACATAATGCAGATTTTGAAAGCATTTCTCATGAGCCTGTCGCAGTAAAAAAATAGTGAAGACGTAGGTTGTGCTGTTAATTATTATTTAAATATTAAAAATAAACATGAGAATAACAAATTACCTTCTGACACGCAGTAGGGACTGCTGGGCCTTTTGCCTTGGCGAAACCAATGACACCATGATAATTACCACAAGCAACCATTACCGTATATTTAACCAACTGCCCTCCCTGTAAAAACAACAATCACAATTGTGAAAAACTTCCTACGCGTAACAAATAAATTATAGAAACTAGTAATGGCTTACCTTTGTAACTTTACATGTTCGATTGACATCGATAAGTTTCACATCAAAACCCTGTCATTGAATAAAATGAACGTTAAATATAAGAAACATGGGAGAAATATGCACAAAGTCCCATGTTTCGGGCGGATTTAACAAATGTATAATTATTCGCTATATGGTAATTGATAAAGATGGTTAGTAATTGTAAATTTCATAAACTTAAAGAGAAGAGGTATCAGTATCGCATTTACATAAAAACATCTAATATGTGTTGTGTAGTATACTCAACTTGTTACTAAACTAGAAGATGACCCGCCGCGATGCGGCGGGGCATTCGTTTCCATTAACTTGTTGATAGCAAACCAAAAGGTTAGGTTGCAAAAAGTTTGAAGTTGTGGGTGTATGTGACATTATATACAGTAGATGCGTCGTGTTTGTAATGTAGTAATACGTTGTTCTTATGTGTTATACCCCTGGTGTAGTGCTTAGTTGGATGATGTCTAAATCTGTTGCATTGTTCATGTTGAACTTTTTGTTGTTGGTCTCTAATTTTGTAGCAATTTAATAGTCTGTTTTGTGACTTGAGAACTTTTGGTCAGCTTACAGAACCAATATTTACAAATATAAATGAATATGAATACTTAAGAAGCAACATAAAAAAAAAACAAAAGGAAGCGGGTTGAATGAGAATCGAACCCGTAAGCTTGTGGTCGTAAGCAACGTATGCTAGCACTTAGCCAACGAAAATGTAATTATTATGTAACAAATCTGGAAAAAAGATGAAGAAAAGAAACCAAGTTAGTGAGTGTCACGTGGCAACCCATTTTTGATATGACCCACCAACGTGGACCAATAAAAATCAAGTAGTGTTCATGTTGCTTTCCTTTAATATTAGTTATAAGGTTAATATCTTTGTGAAGGTATCTTAGATTGATAGCGTTGCGTGTTTTAGAGACAAAACATAACATGAATCAAGCTATTTGCTACTAAGTATATACCTGGGAATGAACGGTAGCAGCTTGCGTTTGAGAATTAGCAATGACAGCAAGAATCACCTAGGGGTGAGCAAATTTAGGTCCGGACCGAAAATAACCGAGAACCGAACCGAAATATACCCAACCCGACCCGAACCCAAGTACCTAGGTATTTAGATCGGTTCAAATTTTTCATATAAAATAGGGTCGGGTCGGTTCTCGGTTCTTTTCATGGTGAAACCCGATTTGGACCTATGGACTGGAACCGACCCTATATTTAGGGTAGTGAATCAGTTCTGTATTTTATGTTCGATCGGTTCTCGGGTCGGGTCGGGTAATGGTCGGGTAGGTCGGGGTTTTCCTTTTGCTCACCCCTATAATCACCTGTTGCATTTCTCTCTCTACTTTCTCTCTCTAGCCTCTAAGCTCCAAATCTCTAATGTGGCAAAAGTTCTAAACTTAACATCTAAGCTTCCTATTTATAGGCCAAGGGGCTTTAATGAGATTCCTCATTATTACAGAAATGTCACCTTGCCTTTTCCTAGATATCTCTAACTATTACAATATAAGCACGTAAATTCTTCTATTTCAGCTACGAATCGGATTGACGGAGGCGATAGACATAAATGCGCTAACAGACTCCCCCTTGGATATTGCTGTAGTTAATCCGTAGTCGAACTCGTAGCGACTTGTTTTTCTCTCTCTCTTGAGTCTTCTTGAAGGTTTAACACGTCTATAGTATAACAACCCTCGGTAAAACAGACATCCTCATAAATATTTCCGACACCCTAATATATTTTTAAATATCTCAATGTGTCTTTATATGCACCCCGTATGTGAAAACCGAGCCCCAAAATAGATTATACTATATAAAATAAATAAAAACAATAATTATTAAGTTGAGGCGGGCCGCGTAGGGCCTCACCTCAAGTTAAAGCGGGCCGCGCGAGTGTGTACCAGTATATCGCCAAAACCATAAGCCCAAGCGGGCCGCGTACATGTTCGGTTTAGTTGATGCGGGCCGCGCGCGTCCTAAATGGTGGCATGACCCGGAGCCGCCACGTGTCCAGCGCGTGTCGAACCTAGTGTGTGAGCCGGACAAGCTAGTCCGTTGACCGAGATTGACGCGGGCCGCGTAGGCCCTGCCCAAATGTCACGCGGGCCGCGTGGGAACCAGATTTCACAACTATAAATAGAAGGCAACGGGCCTTCAGTCTGCTCGTTCAATTTTCGATTCTCAATCACAATTTCTGTAGTAGTGTTATTATACCCGGGCATTATACCCCCTAAATTAGCGAGGTTCTGCTACGATGTAAGTATTATAACCCCTGGAGACGTATTAGATACGCTGCCCGATTGATCTAGGGTTCCGTAACGGCTGTCGTGGTTCTGCCCGACGTAGTCGTTGGAATGCCGTCTCGGGGAGGGTATTACTAATGTTAAAATGGGTTATGGTACTAACACACGTGCATTTGTGTAAATTATAGATATTCACCAGGAAACCCTAAAGAATCACCTAAGACAGCAATGTGAGTTGATTCATTTTTATAAACCTTTTTGTTACTGTTTTTACAAAACCTCACTTAATTAAATATATACAAGGCAGTTATTGAGTATTTGTAAAGATTACAATTATAGTGGGTATGTTGGGGTTTTGTATACAAAATTAGTTACTGGCGTGGTAACATCCCATAAGTTGAGTATGACCGTACCACTGATGTTAATTGTGATGTCTTGGATACAAATGTAATTGCGGATGTGCCCTCAATACTGCAAATTGGTTTTTACTTAAACTTGATTAAACTGGGAATCACTCACCAGTATTTCCCACTGACAAAATGTTTTTAAAACGCGTTTCAGGTAACAATATGTGAAAGCCAAATAGAAGCCAGCTGGACAGCACTGAAGGCTTGGAAAAGTGGCAATAAAGTTACCTAAGAATAAAATGGATGTTTTTATTAAATAAATAGGATTTATTCCTATGAAACGTGTGTATTGAAAACTTGGGTTTTTACCCATATGTTTAATGTTATAAAACATGGTGGTTTACTCTGATTAAAATATTTCCTAACTACGGTCCTGATGAAAATTTCCGCTGCCAAATGTGATAAATAAATGTGATACCACCGAAACTGGCTCACGGCCGCCCGTTCCCGGGAGATAGGGATCGGGGGTTGTGACAGAAGGTGGTATCAGAGCTATGCCACTGATTCAGCCACAGAAGTGTTCTGCTGACATCAAAATTCAAAAGTGTTAGGAAATAAACTATGGAAATACGTGTATAATTGTATTTCTTGCTATGTGTTATCTGACTATTTGTTAGTTTACAGTATGAGTGACCAAGGACCTTCTGACGCCTATCGTCAACTGTCTGGTTCGCCTAGGAGCGAAGGCACCTCCTCTTCTCAGCCTGCCCTCTCAGGGTATTCTGCTGACACAGAAGAAGGAATCTTTGTGTTTAAGGCTCAGTCTGAAGAGCCATTTCCTCAGAAAAAGAGGGGATGGTTCAGTAGGGGAGCGCACGAGCGTAGGAAAAGAATGAAAAAGTTGCAGGAACAGCGAGTGTTAGCCGCAGCAAAAAGAGAAACTGATGCTTATAATCAGGATATGCTCAATAGGGGTATCGCTAATATCCATATTTTAGCAACCACTGCTGCCGACCCAAACCTGGAACAAATGCTAGCACCACAACCACAAAATCCTGATCAACCCATGGAAATAGAAGACCAGATAGAAATGCCTGATTTCAACCCGGAGGAGATACCTAGGGTACCTGCACCTGATCCTCTAGACCCAAACAATTACGACCCCTGGTGGGACGATGTTAGGGACTACGTGCAACAAAACCCAATTCAGGAAAATGTGCCAATACCCAACTTAGGAGCTTACCCAGGGTTAGATCCTCAAGATCCCTACAACATTAGTGATGCATATGTTAGGGAAATTTTAGAAAATCCATACTCGTACCAAGCCCCTATGCCTCCGTATCAGGAACCCGTACCTCAGTTTCCAAACCCAGTCCTAGAACCTGCACCCCCAATGAGTGCAGAAAATGTCCAAGAACTTAGGACTTTTGGAGAGGAAATTTTAGAAAGCAGTGATAGAATGCGACAGGTGGGAGAACGCCTCGTATGGAAATACGATGAGCGTAATATGGATTTTTGGATGAATCCATATCAGTGAAAGTGATGGCAGAAACGGTAGTAGTAATAATAAAAATAATCAAATAATATATGTGTGTATGTGTTAGAAAAAAAAAAAAAAACTACGGATGCATACTATTAGTATTGTAGTTTTACATTTCAGTCGGTACTGTAATTTTTATTTCTGTACTGGTGTGTATTGATGCATACTATATAAAAAAAGTAAAAGTCGCAATGCTCGACGCTTTTGGTTAAAAAGTGCGTAACATGTGATTGGTTATATATAAATATTATTTGTGATATTAATATTTGGTAAATGTCTAAAATTCAGATGGCCGACGCGGGAAATCAAGAAAATCTGAATAACGATAACCAGAGTAACATTAACGTGGTTAATGAGAATTCGGACAATAATAACAACGGAAACCAAATGGATAATAGTGCCGTTCAGCATATTGTGGCACAAGGAATTATAGATGCAATGCCATTTATTATTCAAACAGTTCAGGAAGCGAATAATAAAAGTAAGCATAGCAGTAAGCGACCAACTGAACCCGAAAACAGCGTGAACCATGGACCCATACTTCAAGCGCCCGTCCCCAAAAGAAGAAGAACCATGCCACATGGTTGTTCTTACAAGGAATTCTGGTCCTGCAAACCAATAGAATTCTCGGGCAATGAAGGACCCATTGCAGCTTTACGCTGGATAGAGAAAACTGAGGCAGTTCTGAAAATAAGCAAGTGTGCGGAAGAAGATAAAATAATGTTTGCTTCAAATCTGTTTAAAAATGCAGCCTTAGAATGGTGGAACACTATCCTCCAATCCAGAGGAAGTGATAGGATTTATAATATGGAATGGGAAGAATTCAAGAACATGGTAGAAAGGAAATTCTGCCCTCCCAATGAAAAAGAACAGATAGCAAATAAGTTTCTGAATCTAAGAATGACCAGGGTAGATAGTAAGGGTTACACTACCACATTCTTTGAATATGCTAGGATAGTACCTACCCTTGCATCACCTGAACCAGTGTTAATCTCCCGTTACATTTGGGGATTAATTGGAGAAATTAGACATGTAGTCAAGGCAGCTAGACCCCAAACCATAGAGGAAGCTGTAGAACTAGCCAATACCTTGACAGATGAGTTAATTCGTACTAGAGAAGAAGACCAGAGGAGAAACCTAACCCAAAGGCTTACTCAAGAATTCCGTTCTGGGAATTCCAATCGTAGGAATGTAGGTTCTACCTCTGCACCCTACTGCCAAGCCTGCAGAAAGAAGCATTCTGGAAGATGCTCTACTTACTGTAATTTTTGCAAGGCCCCAGGACACAAGGAAGAGAATTGCAAGAAGAAATCCAGTAATGGAATGTGTTTCAATTGTGGGGAAAAAGGTCACATTAGGACAAACTGTCCGAAATTGGCTTCAGCTGCAACCAACAAAAATCCTAAAAATGCCAGAGCATTCGTGCTAACTACAGAGGAAGCCAGGATGATTCCAGACGTAATTGCTGGTACGTTTTTAGTTAATGATATTTTTGCTAAAGTATTATTTGACTCTGGTGCAAACCAAAGTTTTATTAATACTTCGTTTTGCAAACTCCTAAATCAATCATTAACTAAACTACCACAAGAATGTCTAGTGGAAACCGCAAATGGAGAAACTGTTCAGATTTCTGAAATCTTGCAGGGAGCAAGAATAGAAATTTTTAATCAAAAATTTATTGCAAACCTGTATCCAATGAATCTGGCTGGATTTGATGTTGTGTTAGGAATGGATTGGTTAATAGCCAATAAAGCCAGTATTTTATGTGATCAAAAGACAATTCAATTAAAAGCACCAAGAGGTGAAAAGATCTCAATTAAAGGAGATAAACCTTTTAGATCCACTAAATTCATCTCTGTGATGAAAACTGCAAGTTGTATAAGAAAAGGATCTATAGTGTATTTGATTTCAATAATCACTAACACTAAAGGAAAAGAAGTAAAAGACATCCCAGTAGTGTCCCAATTTTCAGATGTCTTTCCAGAAGAATTGCCAGGACCACCGCCAGACAGAGAAGTCGAATTCAGAATCCATCTGCTACCAGGAACAGCACCAATTGCCAAAGCACCTTACCGTTTAGCACCCGCTGAAATGCAAGAACTGAAGAAACAACTAGACGAGTTGTTGGAGAAGGGATTTATACAGCCAAGCTCATCGCCATGGGGAGCGCCGATTTTATTTGTTAAAAAGAAGGACGGATCAATGCGTATGTGCATTGACTACCGTGAATTGAACAAAGTCACGATTAAGAATCGGTACCCATTACCGAGGATCGATGATTTGTTTGATCAACTTCAAGGAGCTCGATTTTTCTCTAAAATCGATCTAAGATCAGGATATCATCAATTAAAGGTACAGGAAGAGGATATTCCTAAAACCGCATTCAGAACGAGGTATGGTCATTATGAATTTACTGTCATGCCATTTGGTTTAACCAATGCCCCAGCCGCATTTATGGACATGATGAACCGAATATGTAAGCCATATTTGGATAAATTCATAATTGTCTTCATAGATGATATTCTAATTTACTCTAAAAGTAAAGATGAGCATGCAAAGCACTTGCACTTACTTTTAAGTTTATTGAGAAAAGAGAAGCTTTATGCTAAATTTTCAAAGTGTGAATTTTGGTTAGAACAAGTACAATTCCTCGGACATTTAGTTAACCATGAAGGAATTCATGTAGATCCAACGAAAATCGAGGCAATTACCAAATGGAAAACCCCAGAATCACCAACTGAAGTTAGAAGTTTCTTAGGATTGGCCGGTTATTATAGAAGATTTATTCGAGATTTTTCTAGAATAGCCATTCCTTTAACTAAGTTAACCTGTAAATCTGTTAAGTTTGAATGGGGACCAAAACAAGAAGAAGCCTTTAGAATCCTTAAGCAAAGATTAACCCATACACCCATACTAGCATTACCAGAAGGAACTGAAGACTTTGTAGTCTTTTGTGACGCTTCTAAATTAGGTTATGGATGCGTATTGATGCAACGTCAAAAGGTTATAGCTTATGCATCTAGACAGCTTAAGAGTCATGAAGGAAATTATTCGACCCATGATTTGGAATTAGGAGCCATAATTTTTGCCCTTAAGATTTGGAGACATTATCTTTATGATAGTAAGTTTACCATATTCACAGATCATAAGAGTTTAAGATATGTCTTCGGGCAAAAAGAATTGAATATGAGACAGAGACGCTGGATGGAATTGCTTAGTGATTATGATTGTGATATCCAGTATCACGCAGGAAAAGCCAATGTGGTGGCTGATGCTTTAAGTCGAAAATATCACGAAAAGCCAAAAAGGGTACGTTCTCTTAAATTAAATCTACAAGTAGATTTAAACAATCAAATTAGAAAAGCACAGGAATCAGTAATCAAGGAGGATACTGAAAAATTAAAAGGAATGATTAAGGAATTAGAACAAGGAACAGATGGAATTTGGAGGTTCCATAAAAAGAGAATGTGGATACCTAAATTAGGAAATTCACGTCACCGTATATTAGAAGAAGCCCATAAATCTAAATACACGATGCATCCAGGAAGTGATAAAATGTACCAGGATTTAAGGAAAAATTTCTGGTGGATAGGAATGAAAAAGGATGTAGCAGCATATGTTTCTAAATGTTTAACTTGCTCACAAGTTAAAGCTGAACATCAGAAACCCTTAGGATTGTTACAACAATTAGAAATACCAGTTTGGAAATGGGAATTGATAACAATGGATTTTGTTACCAAATTGCCTAAAACGAGAAAAGGTAATGATACAATCTGGGTGATTGTAGATAGATTAACCAAGTCAGCTCATTTCTTACCAATGAAGGAAACCTTTAGTATGGAACAATTAGCCAAATTGTATGTAAATGAAATTGTTTCTTTACATGGCATTCCTTTATCAATTGTTTCCGATAGAGATAGCCGTTTTACTTCTCATTTTTGGTCAAGTTTCCAAAAAGCAATGGGAACCAGGTTAAATCTAAGCACAGCTTATCACCCTCAAACGGACGGACAAAGCGAAAGGACAATTCAGACAATGGAGGACATGCTTAGAGCTTGTGTAATTGATTTCGGAGGTAATTGGGACGAACACTTACCTTTGATAGAATTTTCTTATAATAACAGTTATCACACAAGTATCAATGCTGCACCATTCGAAGCACTTTATGGACGAAAGTGCAGAACCCCAGTCTGTTGGGCAGAAATTGGGGAAAAACAATTATCTGGACCTGAAGTAGTACAAGAAACAACTGACAAAATCATTCAAGTCAAGAAACGACTAAAAGCAGCACGTGATCGACAAAAGAGTTATGCCGATAACAGACGCAAACCATTAGAATTTCAAGTAGGAGATAAAGTATTATTGAAAGTCTCTCCCTGGAAAGGAGTGGTAAGATTCATCAAAAGAGGAAAGCTAAGTCCTAGGTATATTGGACCTTTTAAAATTCTTAAAAGAATAGGACCTGTATCCTATCAGCTACAACTGCCAGAGGAAATGGCAGGAATACATGATGTATTTCATGTATCTAATCTCAAAAAGTGTTTAGTTGATGAATCACTCGTAGTACCTCTCAAGGATATAGAGGTTAATGAGCAACTCAAGTTTGTGGAGAAGCCTCTACAAATTGAAGATAGGAAAGTTAAGAATCTCAAACATAAAAGACTAGTTCTGGTCAAAGTAAAATGGAATTCCAAAAGAGGACCCGAGTACACATGGGAACTTGAATCGGAAATGAAAAAGAAATATCCACACTTGTTCCAGTAGATCTCGAGGACGAGCTCTAAAACAAGGTGGGGAGGATATAACAACCCTCGGTAAAACAGACATCCTCATAAATATTTCCGACACCCTAATATATTTTTAAATATCTCAATGTGTCTTTATATGCACCCCGTATGTGAAAACCGAGCCCCAAAATAGATTATACTATATAAAATAAATAAAAACAATAATTATTAAGTTGAGGCGGGCCGCGTAGGGCCTCACCTCAAGTTAAAGCGGGCCGCGCGAGTGTGTACCAGTATATCGCCAAAACCATAAGCCCAAGCGGGCCGCGTACATGTTCGGTTTAGTTGATGCGGGCCGCGCGCGTCCTAAATGGTGGCATGACCCGGAGCCGCCACGTGTCCAGCGTGTGTCGAACCTAGTGTGTGAGCCGGACAAGCTAGTCCGTTGACCGAGATTGACGCGGGCCGCGTAGGCCCTGCCCAAATGTCACGCGGGCCGCGTGGGAACCAGATTTCACAACTATAAATAGAAGGCAACGGGCCTTCAGTCTGCTCGTTCAATTTTCGATTCTCAATCACAATTTCTGTAGTAGTGTTATTATACCCGGGCATTATACCCCCTAAATTAGCGAGGTTCTGCTACGATGTAAGTATTATAACCCCTGGAGACGTATTAGATACGCTGCCCGATTGATCTAGGGTTCCGTAACGGCTGTCGTGGTTCTGCCCGACGTAGTCGTTGGAATGCCGTCTCGGGGAGGGTATTACTAATGTTAAAATGGGTTATGGTACTAACACACGTGCATTTGTGTAAATTATAGATATTCACCAGGAAACCCTAAAGAATCACCTAAGACAGCAATGTGAGTTGATTCATTTTTATAAACCTTTTTGTTACTGTTTTTACAAAACCTCACTTAATTAAATATATACAAGGCAGTTATTGAGTATTTGTAAAGATTACAATTATAGTGGGTATGTTGGGGTTTTGTATACAAAATTAGTTACTGGCGTGGTAACATCCCATAAGTTGAGTATGACCGTACCACTGATGTTAATTGTGATGTCTTGGATACAAATGTAATTGCGGATGTGCCCTCAATACTGCAAATTGGTTTTTACTTAAACTTGATTAAACTGGGAATCACTCACCAGTATTTCCCACTGACAAAATGTTTTTAAAACGCGTTTCAGGTAACAATATGTGAAAGCCAAATAGAAGCCAGCTGGACAGCACTGAAGGCTTGGAAAAGTGGCAATAAAGTTACCTAAGAATAAAATGGATGTTTTTATTAAATAAATAGGATTTATTCCTATGAAACGTGTGTATTGAAAACTTGGGTTTTTACCCATATGTTTAATGTTATAAAACATGGTGGTTTACTCTGATTAAAATATTTCCTAACTACGGTCCTGATGAAAATTTCCGCTGCCAAATGTGATAAATAAATGTGATACCACCGAAACTGGCTCACGGCCGCCCGTTCCCGGGAGATAGGGATCGGGGGTTGTGACATATAGCAACATAGACTCCCTCTTTTTCGAACAGAATCCCGGTGGATCTGTCTTCAGCTTCAGCTCCCCTTTTTGGTAGACTCTTCATGCTCCCCCTTTCGTCAAGCTTCCGTGCTTTTGGGATCGACACCTGGCTTTCCGGATACAAGCTCTTCTGGAATAGTTACATGGCTCCTTGAATCCACGCTTCCTCTTGCGTTGAGCTCGTCTTCAGACTCCCCCTTAGACTCGGCTGTCGGGATCGTAGTCTGGAATGAAATCTGCAACACTCATACATTTATAAGTAACAATGTTTTGAAATTGTCCAGGAATCGTACTCCTGGCTCTATTAAACTTTCTAAATCAAGATCCTGGCTTTAAGATATAATAATATGAATATATCCAGGATTCACTTGATACTCTCCCCCTATCAATAAACTTCACAGATTTGGCAGTATTAAGCGAACAGGATTGGAAACTGGCTCTTTTACAGTATAAGAATCCAAATCCTTCACGGTAAATCATCATGTTTAGCACTTGGAATGTTGAAAACCAACTCTCCAACATCAGTTGTCGGAAATATTTTTGGATTTTCAGATATTTATGCAAAAAAAACACAATATTTTTGGATTTTCGTTTTTAACGAAAAATAGAAAAGAAATATTTACAAACAATATCATCAACACCATTGATCTTGATTAACCATTAAACCTTAAACAAATTCACTTCTGATTGTCAGTATTGTCGTCCACTTAAACTTCTACACAAGTTTCAGTTGATTCGAGATACGAATTAGTGTTTTAAGAACTAACTTACTCATGTGTTCCGCCTCAGAATATACTCCTGTATCAAAATTCCCTAGATTCAGTCTTACAGGTGAGTATACCAATTTGATATCTGTATTCGGGTTATTGCGAGACCTTCAGAGCTCAGGTACGAACTACCGTTCGATCAAAGAGATGAAGGTTCGACTTTCAGTGTGTTCCCTTTAGGGAATCTTTTCTTCAACTGCTATTGATTCATATCTTTCGATATTTTCTCAATTTTTTGCAGAGGGAGAGCTTTGAAAGCGCATTAAAGTATTATATGAGGTCTAGGCCATTGCTTCCACAATATCAGAAGACCAGGTGTAATACTCCAGATATCAAACAGTATAAAGACCTAGTATCTCAGAATCAGGCAATTTCTCAAACAAGATTTCGGGGGTTACCCATATATCCGAGAGATGTTCCCCACGAGATAAGCAAGTCTTAATATTTAGGTTTATATCTCGAAAACAATTTACTAATTATGTGAAGCCTACTGGCACATCATTAGTGAGACTTTGTTTAAAATCATTTTGACTTTTATAATTTGATTGTACTGAGATATATATGTATCAAAATGTGATTGGGCCTTTAATAGAATTTCACATGGACATTGACTTTAGTTAATTGATCATCACATGCACTTAACTCATGACAGCCGACAAAACTTATCACTTCATTGGACCAAAATATTATGCATTAATTGAACAGTGAATATGGTGATCTTTAATGTCCGACAATGTTGACTAAATGCTGATCGATCGGACAGGAGGTTGATCGATCGGACAGGATGTTGTTCGATCGGACAAAGTGATGTTCGATCGGTCAGCTGTTCGATCAATCTGACAGTCAACCAAAGTCAACAAATTTAATGAATGACAGTAATGTGTCAATGAATCGGCTTGCTGACAAATCGGTTGGCAAGTCAACAATAGTCAACAACTTTAAATGGAATGCAAAGTATGGTGCAGTGGATCGGATAGCTGATCGATCGAACAACTGTTCGATCAAGTAACACTAATGCTGTTCGATCGGATAACATGCATGAACAACCATGACGAACATTTAAGCTAAGTCGGCCAGAAAATCTCAGATTTCTCCCAAACGGCTTGGAATTTTAACCTGAAAATTTGTAGGCATATAGATAAGCTAATTTCGCACAACATATAAAAAACCAGCAAGTTTGAACCGTAAAATCTTGTGTAATTTAGCGATTTTCAGATAAAAATGTGAAAAAATGAAGAATGAAGAAATTAGACAAATCTGGATGAAATTTGGATCTGATTCTGATGAAATCCAGTACGAATCTCTGCGTTTGATCTTCGCAACCGAGCTCCTGCTCTGATACCCCTCATTAGGACCGGTTTTCGACTCCGAAACGATTGCGTATGACACGTTCGACGTGCGGAATCCGTGAACATGCGTGACCGAACACACGAGACGTAATATAATCGTGATTCTATTAATCAGATCTGAAATCGTACAAAGCACCACGAATCACCTTTTGCCTTTCTCTCTCTAGCCTCTAAGCTCCAAATCTCTAATGTGGCAAAAGTTCTAAACTTAACATCTAAGCTTCCTATTTATAGGCCAAGGGGCTTTAATGAGATTCCTCATTATTATAGAAATGCCACCTTGCCTTTTCCTAGATATCTCTAACTATTACAATATAAGCACGTAAATTCTTCTATTTCAGCTACGAATCGGATTGACGGATGCGATATACATAAATGCACTAACAACTTGAGAGCAGAGACTGTGGGCTTTGTTGAAGGTTTGAAGCCCGTTTGTAGATCCAGTTTATCGGAGGGGGCCGGTAAGCCCAAACAAGGTAAAGTGTAACTCACAAATTGCATTCTTATGGTTTGATGACATGATCAATCTGTGTAGTGTGTACCCTAACTTTTTTTTTTGTTACTTGTGATTTCAAAACATGAACACTTTGTATCCCTCGTGTATAGTTGAGCATCTGGTATTGGGTACTGATATTGTATTAGTCCCGTATTGGTATCGAATTTCTCATACCAAATTTATTTTTATCGGCACCTGCTGGCTTCCAACAAAAGTGCAGGTCGACAATAGGGGCTGGATTCGTGGTGGTGACTGGTGGTTTGCCGATTGCAGCTTCACAGTAGAACATAAACATCCAAAGGGGAAAAAGAGGGTTTCGGTGTTGAGAAATGAGACTTGAGAGCAGAGACTGTGTGGGCTTTGTTGAGGGTTTGAAGCCCGTTTGTAGATTCAGTTTATCGGAGGGGGCCGGTAAGCCCAAACAAGGTAAAGTGTAACTCACAATTTGCATTCTTATGGTTTGGTGACGTGATCAATCTGTGTAGTGTGTACCCTAACTTTTTTTTTGTTACTTGTGATTTCAAAACTTGAACACTTTGTATCCCTCATGTATGGTTGAACATCTGGTATTGGGTACTGAATTTCTCATACAAAATTTATTTTTATCGGTACCAGTACTTACTTTTTGGTATTTTCGGTATCGGTACCGGTTCGGTACGGTATCAGTATCGATAACATACCGAATTTTACCTTCAAATACCGATATCGTACCGGTTCTGTACCGATACCGTACTGTACCATATCGAATATTTCGATACCAGTACCTAGTTTTTACGATTTTCGGTACCGGGCCGGTATCGGTACCATGCTCATACCTACCCTGTTGTCATATCTCTGTTAAATTACCATGTGAAATTACATCTTTACCCCCAAGCCATCTAGAAGTTACATTTATCATCTCTCTCTTATATCCTTTACTTTTCTCTCTCTAGAAAACCACCACTATCGTGAACCTTCGCCACTACCGAACACCACCATCCTAACCTCCTTACAACCACCACTATTCCAATCACATCCACCGATGCAAAACCCCGCCACTTTATTAGTGTTATATATTCTGGTCTGAATTATATCATTCTATCTATCTTTATAGAAAACCACCACCATCATCATCTTCTCTGATTCCATTTCACTCTCACTCGTACGTATATTTATCCTATAATCTGAATTCTTCCTTTATGACGACATTTCACCACGTATCCACACATGAAAAAGCCCTACTTTAAATCCACAGCCCTCGTTCATTCATCGCTTAATTAATTATATGTATTTGACATTACTGTTTTTCGATTGTTGGTCTAGATGTGTTGACGTGCTTACTGTATTCCAAAGCTCGAGCTCAGCTTGAGCTATTTTGAGAACAACATCAAACGAGCTAAAAGCTCGGCTTGAACTCGTTTCAATATCGCTTAAACGAGCCAAAACTTGGCTCGAGTTCGGCTTGCCAGTGTTATCATCATTATTATTATATTATATAAAAAATAAATTTTTGTTTGTGCTCGTTTAGGCTCGCTGGTCTAAAAGAGCTTTGTATTTCAGGCTTGAGATCGGACTTGATAGTAAAACGAGCTCTATTTCAGGCTCGAGCTCGGACCCGTTAATGCTTAACTCGTTTGAGTTTTTAACCGAGCCAATAACGAGGAGCGTTTGGGCTTCTTCACACCCTACAAACTACGATCGTGTAGATAAAAAAAACCCGGACCGGATCCACAAGCCTACGATACACACCAAATAAAGCGAATGTGGGTTTAGGAAAAAAACAGTGGTAAAAACAAACAGAAAGCCCTAAATCAATCGACACGAGTGAGCAAAGATACACCACCGAAAACCCTCTCGTCCGTCGTCGTGCGTCGGTTCCGTCGCCGGCGTGCTCCGCCGTTAGCTTCATTGCAGCTATTCACCACTGTTATCTGTCACATCTTCATTTTAGGTCTACCGTCTGCTTCCGTGGGCTTTCGTCCACAACACAGGCTTGTTTACAATTTCACAAGTATAATTTTCTACACTATCGAGAATGCATCGAGTTTTAATTCATAATACAGCTTAAATTATTTGTTAAGGATCTTACGGAAAGTTTCTACTTCAAAAGTTTCTGATACTCTAATCATAATCATAGGAGAATGAGTATTTGTGATTGAATTGTAATTAGGTTTATTATTATCTGACTGTATGTTATATTCAACTGGACATATGAATGATTTAATTGTAGGTTAAATAGCTGCTATAGTTACTGGTGCTGGTAACTTCTATATGAAGATTCACTGATTCGTTACACATATGTTTCTGTTGAAAAATTTAAGTTGCACACTTGCTGTTGTAGATGAATTTAAGCTGCACATTTGCTATAATAGTTATTAATATCAAATGTTTTATGTTTTAAGGTTGAATGTTGTGATGGGTTGTATACATAGTTTATGAACTTTGTTCGATTAAAGTAATAAATTAGGATGACAATTGTGTTCTGTAACATTGGCATTTTAGTAGTTTGCTATCGCCAGGAGTCACCACTCACCATCCGATCGTAACAACATTGCTAATAATATACAATCCAAATGACGGTTTTAGAGAATACTACTGACTAGTGCATTGAGCCTGATTTCTTTCTTTTAGAAATTTCTAGAATCTAGATGATAGTAGGATGGAGTTGATTTACGTGGGATAGTAATATAGTATAGTGAATCTAAAATACTTGGATAAGGCCATCAGCCATCTTTGGTTCTGTTTTCACCATTTTGTAGAAATTTGCTGATGCCATAAATAATAGGCTGAACATTATGTTTAAGATGGAGACAATAACTATAGTTGTTTTTGATAATCAATATTTGATGAATTCTGATATTCTTTATTTTCCGGATATTATTATGCAGATAAGATAATGGAATCAACATCTCAAGGGCCAGGCTCTGATCCACCTGTTGAAGGGAAATCTTCTACATCTTTGACTCCAACTGTGGCACCTGCTTCAGTTGCTGGTACTCCCACTTTAAAGGATGAAGGCATTGTAGGCACTGAGTCAACGCATGACTCTGACTCAGCAAACCGTGTTAACTCACATGGTCATGTTGCTTCCACCCCTTCATTTTCGTACAATGTGCCTCCAAATGCTAGTATAAATTCTGAGAGCCCTCATCCATCTTCCAGCACTGTTAGTGGATCCCTTTGTAACCTATTGTTTTTCTGCTTGCTGGAAGCGTGATAAATTTTCCATTAAATATTACATGACCTCAATATTTTTCCAAATTAATGCAAACGTTATGTGTGTATTACAAACTAACGTTCTGATTATAACTGCAGGCTATGGTAAATTCACCAGGTTCTTCATCTCTTCCTAGACCTCCTGTTCCTGCTAGTTCTGGTCCTTCGTTTTCATACAACATTCCGCAAGCCGATATTGTTTCATTTCAGTCGACAATGGTAAGGATCGCTACGAAACTATTGTCAATTCACATTCCTGAAATAAACCTGTTAGTTATGTTTTCTGTTAACCGCTTTTTACATATTTGTGATGTCTTCTTGCTCTTCACTCCTTTTTAGGTGGCTGACTCAGCAAAGTCTGAAGCGCCAAAAAATGTCTCAACTTCTGCTACATCCTTGCAACCTCCTGTTTCTGGACACCCGACACACCCCGGTTCATTTATGCAAGGAATGAATACACAGGTCAGGCCACCACCTTCGTCTGTTGCTGTTCCAAGAGAAGTGGCATCAGATGCTGCTAATTTTTCTTATAATGGAAACCACCAGTTGCTGCAGAAGGATCAGTCTGTATGTACATCTTTTGAGTCTTATAATTGAAATTGTCTGCAGGCATGATTGGTTATACCTTTTTTGCACCTGATATTGGCATAATCATAGGCAATAGGCTGTATGGATTTTTTGTTGATTTAGTAATTAGCATGGAAGTTAAGAATTAGGGGTGCAAACGAGCCGAGCCAGAGCTCGATGAACTTTTGAGAGCTCGAGCTCGGCTCGGTTCGAGCTTTGTTTTCAAAGCTCGAGCTCAGCTCGTTGGTAGTTTCTCAAGCTCGAGCTCGAGATTGGCTCCTTTATTATATATTAATTAATATATTTAAATAAAAATAACATAAATAATAGACTCTTTTAGGCTCGCGAGCTCAATAAGTGAAGCTCGGGCTCAGACTTGTTTACCTATCAAGCTTATTTTTAGGTTTGGGCTCGGCTCGTAAACAAGTTTAAATAAGCTCGCCTCGGCTCGTTTACTAGACAACTTTAAATAAGCGGTAAATGTTATTAAATATTAATAAAAACTAATAATATTACACTAAGGCTCGACGAGCCTGACGAGCTTCACATGCCAGGCTCGATAAATAAACGAGCTTTATTTTGGGCTCAAGCTCAGCTCGGGCTTGATAAGGCTCGGCTCGTTTCAAGCTTTTCTCGAGCTGATCTTGAATAGCTTGTGAGCCGCTCGGCTTGTTTGCACCCCTAGTTAAGATCATAGTCAGTCCAGCAAATTAATTATGTAACAAAAGATTTGGACTGTGGTGACAAATAGTAGTTTAAGTATGTTGGATGTTGCTACAACTTCTGTACTGTTAAAAGAATTTAATGCTTATTGGTTAGTGTTTCATAATGATAAACATTACTATATGTTTTGGTTTTGTGATCATAACCATTACCATTACCAGTAGGAAGCAAATTGTACATTTTTTGAGAAGCTTCATCTGGAGACTAACATGTCATGCGATCTATATGTAACAGAATGTTACCGGGCCTACTGTGTCTCCTGCTACATCCGTTCCTCATCCTGTTTCACAGCATGCTTATTCGCCTTTAGGTGCCGCATCATCAAATCCGAACACTGCTTCACCACCATTTAGGATGCCACCTGGACCACCTTTTCAACCGCCTCCAGGTGTCCCAAGGACTCCTGTAACACCTCAGCAACCATTTTATGGCACCTATGCTTCCAATCCCCCCATGGTGGGCCCTCCTCAAGGAGTCTGGCTTCAATCTCCACCAATCGGAAGCTTGTCTAGACCGCAACTTTTACCATATCCACCTGCGTTTCCTGGCCCATTTCCTTTGTCAGCTCAACGCACGCCACTGCCATTGGTCCAACCATCCAATGCTCAGCCTCCTAGTACATCAATTGGAGTTTCGGGCAGCGTGGCTCAAGAATTACCTCCAGGGACTTGTATGTGTGAATAATAAATAATATTGTGAATTTGTGATTTTCAGATGATAATATTGTGCAATTTGTGATTCACGTTTATGTTTTGCAGACAATAACAAGCATCTAAATGCTGTTGGTGTAAAGGAAGAATCTGTTGCTGGTGATCTGTTGGATGCTTGGTCAGCACACAGGACTGAAACAGGAACCATATACTATTATAATGCTGTGACTGGACAGTCTACATACCAAAAACCTGTTGGTTTTAAGGGAGAGGTACATCTTTTTTGTTTTGATTGTTCTATGTGCATAATATGATAGATACTAAAACCTATGAAATGTCTACTGTATTTGAGTTTTAATTGATGTGGTTTTCTCTAATCTGGCGTTCAAATTCATGTAGTTTCCTTTTCTTTTAGGTAGCAAAATTTGAAACCAGCTTGATATATGTTAGCATCATTGTACTGATCTATTGTTTTATGTGTGCCTTTCCCGAATGAACTAATGGTTTCTTTTTTTCTTTTGTTTTCTACTTTTTTGTTGGCAGCCTGATAAAGTTTTTGCACAACCAACTCCGATTTCATGGTGAGTGATTTGCATGAATAGTTTGTTTACACTTTTTCCCTTTCTTCACTCTAAGTCGTGTTTGAGATCTATGCAGTTAATGCGGTAAAATATCGGATATCGGTCAAGGACCGATATTTGAAATATAGGTTATCTCGGTGAGATATCGGTGGGATATCGGTAATTTTAATATAATGCAGAATTTATATATATAGCAATTTAACACCAATAATTCAATGATATATCGGTTATATTGGTCAAACGTCGGTGATGTATCGGTTATATCGGTGATATATCGGTTATATCGGTCAATATCGCCGATAATACCGGTACCGGTATTTTGACCGATATTTGACACCGATATTTTACTAAGGGACCGATATGACCGATATATCACCAATATTAACTGCATAGTTTGAGATTCAAAGGAACAAGTATCAGTATGGTATTGTGAAATTACTCTTTTTTCAATAGAGAGAAATATAATGTACAACTTAGATCTTTTGGCTGTTCTTGAGTGAGGTTATATACTTCTATAAATGCTTTTAAGAAGATATACGGTGATCAACAGCCTCAGCCCTATATTAAAATTGAAGATAGAAATTTTACGATGAACTTTTTTTTATGGTATTACGTTACTGTAGCTTTCTGTTCTCTTAATTTATTTTGTATATTATTCAGGGAGAAGTGTGCTGGCACAGATTGGTCATTGGTCACCACAAATGACGGGAAAAGATACTACTACAATGCTAAAACCAAGGTAACACAAGCTTTTTGCTATAATGAAGTTTTATTACTTCAAGTTGACTTGCATTATTTTTATATGAGTAAATTGCCATTTCAGTCCCTGAGGTTTGGTCCAAATTGCCATTTTAGTCCATTTTCTTGCCATTTTGATCACATTCGCCTAACTCAGTCTAAAAATCTGGTTATAACCAGGGGTATTTTTGGCATAACTGTTGTGTAGTGATAACTAGGGGTAGTTTACAACATAATTTATAAACCTCATAATTATTTAATGCCAAAAATACCCCTGATTATAACCTGGTTTTTAGACTAAGTTAGGCAATGTGATCAAAATGGCAAGAAAAAGGAAAAGTCAAGGACCCAGAGGAGAAAAAAAAACTATTTGGACTAAAATGGCAATTTACACTTTTTATATTGACATGTAATCTCAGTTTCGATGTTTACAATTTTTTATTATTTCAGCTGAGCAGCTGGCAAATACCAGCAGATGTGGCCGAGTTAAGAAAGAAGCAGGAAAGTGATGCTTTAAAAGAACAATCAATATCAGTGCAAAACGTAACTACTTTAACTGAAAAAGGATCCGGCCCATTAAGCTTGAACGCCCCTGCTATTACCACAGGTGGCCGTGATGCCATATCTCCTGTCTCATCATCTGCACTTGATTTGATAAAAAAGAAACTGCAAGATTCTGCAGCTCCTGCTACCACTGAATCTGATCTGAACGGTTCTACACCAGTTGATCAAGCAGGGAAGGGCCCACATGGTGAGAACGGAAAAGACAAGGTCAAAGATGATAATGGTGATGGAAATGTTTCAAACAGCTCGTCCGATTCAGATGATGTGGACACTGGACCAACCAAAGAGGAGCGTGCTATCCAGTTTAAGGTATCTTTATGTTGTTGATAACTGTAAACCAATATTTTTTTTGATTTTTCTATTATGTTTTTTTATATTGAACTTTTTTACTTGTGGAATATCCAGGAGATGCTCAAGGAGCGTGGGGTGGCCCCGTTTTCAAAATGGGAGAAGGAGCTTCCTAAATTTGTGTTTGATCCGCGTTTTAAGGTTACTGATATGATATTTTACTGTTGTTTATATTTGCGTTATTTCCATTGCATTTTCAGCTGATTTTTCATGCCATATGCTGTTTGAAACACTGCAATACAAATTCGCAACATGCTGCTTAAATTTTCTGTCTACATCAGTTTGTCACCAAAGAAAACATTTAATGAATCAAACTATGATAATTGCGTTTTGGTTTTGGTTTTCCGCAGGGCCGGCCCATTAGTGTAATTGGGCTAGGCGACGGCCTAGGACCTCTGAAAAAACAGGGCCTCCAAAATTATAAAAAATCTATATTTATAAAAAAAGAATATTATATTTAAGGTTATTTTTGTTAACATTAATACAATTGTAGTCTAGTGGTAAGAATAAGGTTTGGTTTTTGTGGAGGCGTGGGTTCGAATTCCACCTCCTACCCATTTTCAAAATTATTAATCAGCTCACTCACTCTTTTAATAAAGGGTTATAAATGCATCTTTTTTTAATCACCTCTCTTAATTTAATAAGCTAAAATATGTTGTCCACACAATTTTTAACATGATATGTCCATGTAAAATTTTATTTAAAAAAAACGTTTCTAACTAATAACAATAGTATACTTAAAATAATTAACATGTTTTAATTCCTTGTAAATTGTTATTTGTTATGTTAAACTCTTTTAACCAACTTAATTTGATTTATGTATTAGATACCAACATTATTTGATTAGGAAAATCATCTAGTTTATATAATGGTTAAGTGTTTTATAAGTTTCTTCCTAATATATTTCATGTCAGATACAAACCGAAATTACGAGTCTAGAAAAATTGAATAGGGCCTCAAATTTTTAATTCGCTTTGGGCCTCCAAAATTCTAGGACCGGCCCTGGTTTTCCGTCTACTGAGTGTATAGGAACAATGTTCCTCTTGCAGGCAATACCAAGTTATAGTGCTCGAAGAGCCATATTTGATCATTTTGTCAGAACTCGTGCTGAAGAAGAACGCAAAGAAAAACGAGCCGCGCAGAAGGCTGCAATCGAAGGTTACAAACAGTTACTGGATGAGGCGAAGGAGGTTTGATTTAAGTCTGTCTCTAATTTAAATCTCAAAAGTTCCATTTATATAATCATAGCCTGTAATGTAATCAAATTATGAATAATATGAGTTATAATTTGTTGCCATTGCTGTATCTATCTTTTAGGATATCACCCACAACACTGATTATCAAACGTTTAAAAGAAAATGGGGCCACGATCCAAGGTTTGAGGCCTTGGACAGAAAAGAACGCGAAGCATTACTAAATGAAAGGTAGTTACTCTTTAATATTTATTTGCAATTTAGATACAACTCTTAGCGAAATGTGTTACACTTGGTATGTTTACAATGCAGAATCTCACATTTCAGTACATTCATGGGTTTTTTAAGGGGTGCTAAACGGGTCGTGTTCATGGGTTGGGGGGTTCAACCGGACCCGAACCCGAAAATTTTAGGCGAACTCGAACACGTCCTGAACCCTAAAATCGTGTCAACATATGAACCCGAACGTGACCCGAACATTCTCGGGTTGACCCGAACACGACCAATTCCACCCGATTTTATTTTTTAGTTTTTTCAGCAATTTAAAATAATAAAATTAAAATTTACTAAAAACACACAAATTTATATCATACAGTTACATTTAAACTATAAAATCTTATGTCAATTTCTCTTTTTAAGTGATAATTATGGCATAAAATACACACCCAATTTAATTTATGACATAAAATAAATTGTGAATTTTATATAATATAATATAAATGGGTCAACTCGCCCAACCTGACCGGGTTGACCTGAACCCGACCCGTTTAGCTAAACGGGTTCAACCTGAAATTGACCTGAACTCGTTTAGAACTTTAGACTAAATCCAAACCCGTGAATTTCGTGTTAGGTTTGTGTTGTATTTTGGGTCATGTTAGAAATTCACACCCCTAGTTTTTTTTATGTTGTTTATAATGTTCTGATATTTATTTTGTATCAGGGTTATTCCACTAAAGAGGTCTGTTGAAGAAGAGGCCCGTGCAAAACGGGCAGCTATTGTTTCTAGTTTCAAGTCAATGCTTAGGGAGAATAAGGATATTTCTTCAACTTCTCGTTGGTCCAAGGTTAGTAAATGTGTAGAAATCTGAATTGGACTTTGTTCTTTTTCGTTGATCATGCGTTAATTTGTTTTTAACGTTTGATCTTGAAGGTTAAGGATATGTTTAGAAATGATCCTCGATACAAATCTGTTAAGCATGAGGATAGGGAAGACATATTTAATGAATACATTTCTGAGCTAAAGGAGTCTGGCGTTGAAGCTGAAAGGGCAGCAAAGGCAAAACGTGATGAAGAGGTATAATAAGCTTTTTCTTAATTTCCTTTTTCTCGAATTCTCTTTTGGGCGTGGTTATTATGCTGCCTTCTAAATTTTCATGGAATTTATCGTAATTAATCACTAATTCATATAAACAAATTACTTTATGTTCTTTTATGTTTAGTCAATTATGTTCATTTGTATTCATTTATGTTTGTTCAGTTATGGTCATTTGTGTTGTTTATTGTTTGTTTGTCTATGTTCGTTTACGTTCATGAACTATTCGTTTAGGTTTTAAACGAACGAACATAAATGAACACGAACATGCTCATTTTTTTAATAAAAGAACATGGACAGAAATGTGTTTGGTTATACGTTCGTGTTCGTGTTCGGTTAAAGTTAAATGAACGAATACGAACATGCCTCTGAACATGCCTCTGTTCGTGTTCGCTTGGTTCATTTACAGGCCTAATAATATACATGCACATGTTGGTTAGTGAATGTATATACTAGCCCATAAGAAGGGCATTTCATAAATTACATATTTACTTTTTTGTGTTTCCAAAAGGTTATTAAAATCTCAAGTGTTACTAATTGTAGATGGTATAATATATTTATTCTCACATCTTTAAGGATTTAGGGTTTACTCTTTACACGAATCTCCTAATCATCGTGCTTTTTGTTGCTTTATCGAACCTTGTCTTAAACAAGTAGCTGGTATAATTGTTAGATATGTCTAAGGTTGTTATAAATGCTTATGTCATAAATAAATGCAGGAGAAATTGAAGGAAAGAGAGCGGGTATTGCGTAAGCGAAAAGAGCGAGAAGAACAAGAAGTGGAGAGAGTGCGTTCTAAAGCTCTCAGAAAGGAAGCTATCGAGTCATATCAAGCATTACTTGTAGAAACAATCAAAGATCCACAGGTCCTCTTTTATCAATTTTAAAATTAACTTCTTGAAAAGTTGAATATTTATATCCGATAGTTGGACTTATTTCAAACATATATAAAAGTCATACTCGATAATCAGATTCATTTGAAACATATACAAAGGTTACAACAAAAGTTGTGCATAACTTGAACCAATCTAGATAAAACGATGATAAAGTTCAACTATAACATAATTTGCAAATTGCAGTTCATATAAGAAACCTACATATCACATAAGACACAAAGCTCGATAAGAACTCGAACAAGCTTGTTTTATAGCGCTTGAGTTCGAACTTGATAATACTTTTTTTTTTCAGCCATGGCTAAGTAGTTAATGCGGTAAAATATCGGATATCGGTCAAGGACCGATATTTGAGATATCGGTTATTGCTTTGGGATATCGGTAATTTTAATATCATACTAAATTTATATATATAGCAATTTAACACTAACAATTGTAATAAGTAAGAACTGACTAAGACTTAAAACACTAACATTTAACAGTAACAACTAACAATTAAGACTTAAAACACTAATAGCAGCAATAAGAAGAAAAATGAACGGTAGAAATAAGAATGGTACTGGTATCGGGAAAATCGGTGATTTATCAATCAAATATCGGTCCTATATCGGTCAAATGTCGGACAATGTCGCTGATATTATCGGTACTGATATTCTGACCGATATTTTGTACCGCTATCTCGGCAAGGGACCGATAACCGATATATCACTGATATATTGGTTGATATATCGGGATATTAACTACATAGAGCCATAGTTACAAATGTACTGGTCTAATAAGAAGTAGAGTACAGTAGTTTTTTTAATCGTTCTACCGCTCATATATGTTGATGAAAAGGTGGATGCTATCAGTATATTTTGTATTTAAAATAATGTTAATAGAAGGTACCCGAAGTAACTAACCAAATTATAATTTCTACTTGTTAAATCATAAGTATAAAGTATAAAGCTATAATCAGTAATTCTTGATGTTTATCCTTTCGTATGTTCAGATTTCATGGATGGATGCAAAGCCTAAACTAGAGAAGGATCCTCAAGGGCGTGCAGCAAACCCTTATTTAGATCAATCAGATCTCGAAAAGCTTTTCCGTGAACACACTAAGTTATTGCATGATGTAAGTTGTTTAGACCCATGATGACTTTTTGTAAAGGCTCTTTAACCAAACCTGCGTATTAAAAACTACTTTTTTCGGCCTAAACTTGCTTTAACCAAACCTGCTATATTTTTTTTTTTCAATTATTTATTTATTTATTATTATTATTATTATTACTATTATTATTATTATTATTATTATTATTATTATTATTATTATTATTATTATTATTATTATTATTTAACTTTGTGTGTTGTCGTGTTTCAGAGGTGTGCAAATGAATACAAAGCTTTGTTAGCTGAAGTAATAACCACAGATGCAGCTACAAAAGAATATGAAGACGGTAAAACAGTTTTTACTTCATGGTCAACAGCCAGACACTTGCTCAAAGACGACACTCGGTACAACAAAATGCCAAGAAAAGACAGAGAACCTTTATGGCGGCGGCATGTCGAGGACCTGCAACGAAGGCGCAAGTCAACAGTTGACCAAGATATGGAAAAACATGGTGACGGTAAAACAGCTAGTTTAGTTGATTCTAGGAAACACCTTTCAGGGTATAAGAGAAGCCATGATCGCCGATAGCTTTATTTGGGGCTACATGTCCGTTGACATTTTATCAGCCTCTTAACTGCCTGCTCTGTGATCTCTTAAATATTCTTTGTTTTCCATGTATACTATGTTATGGCTATAGATATGATCGTATCGTCTAGTTAAGGTGCGGGTGTTATGGTTAAATTAGAATTTTTTTACTTCTGGTTTGCCGATGTTTTGTTCTTTTTTAACTCTAGGAATTGTTTTTATCTGCGATATTTTAAAAAGTAGAGAAGTACTTATCGGTAGAGCCAAAATCTTTTGCAAGATGTTATTAGCGACAGAAACTGGCTGCAAGGAAAATACCTGAAAAGAAATTTCCTGCAAACACTGTTTTTTTTGCACTTCTTGCCTACCCGTTTTCTATCTTTTTAAATATTTAGTAATATTGTTTTTTTCCAAGCTGTTAGTAAAAGCACTTTAAATTAATAATTTGTCATTTTTAAAGTGCAACTGTAGAAGATTATTTTAAATAATTTTACCTGTGAGTATAAATACACCATAAAATTGTAGACTCACACTGTATACGTTGAATTAATATTACAAAATTTCCTTATTAACACAAGGGTAGTTTGGGCATTTATAGGCACTTAACAGAAAAGCTTATCGTTTATTTTTTCAATTTCTGAGACCAAAGTTGCAATACATGCCACAAGGACCATTGGTATCCAAGCAATCACCTTGAGGCCTTTCACTACGTCACTAATGACTTGGTTGTTAGAGCAGACAACACTACATGTAACGTTTGGTGATAAATTAGTAGTACAATAAATAAATACGATTAGTTTTGGGCTTAATGGTATTGATTGAGAGGCAAACTTCATAGTTAAGTGTGTTTAAATAAGAGTAGTTTAAAGATAGGCGACCTCATCTCGGCAATAAAAAACAAATCTATGAGCTCCTTGTGGGTAAAACAGACAATATTAATGGTATGAAAAGCCCGATGTTACAGTGACAACCCACGTAGGCATCCACATAAGTATCATGTTACGATCATTGCCTACCAGAAATGTTATGTAGTCATCTTGTAATACTTCAACCAAATTGTGTGAATATATGTCACCACTATCAAAACATATTTTTATAATTAATAAAAAGAACATGCGAAACCAGTTGTGCACAAACCAAAAAGGCATGACTGAGTCGATTGACTAGTGAGCGGATAAACTATCGTTAGGAGCAATACCCATTGAGTGCACAACACCAACATTAAAGTTGGACACACAATTTGCTACTTATGTGCCACACGTCACGGCTTTTATGGAGTGTGGCCGGTATTACCATTCACCAAAAGAAACACACTTATATATCAAAAGTTTGATTCATACTCATCTACCAATTTCATGTGCTAAACATACGAAGAAACCCACGAGGGTTATCCAAATGCTTAACCGTGGGAGAGTTATCTGATCTTCACAAGCTCTGATTCAAAGATGATTCCTGCAAAACTAGCAACATTGTGAACTCGTTACAAGAAGAAGATGTTGGGGTTTATTCTCGTAACCATAATCCAGCGTGAGAACAAATATCATTCTTTCTAGAGAGAAAGAGAGTTTAGAGTGAGAGTAATGAGAGCAAATTGAATAGAATGCTTAAACCTTCGTAGAAGTGTGGTATTTATAGCCGAGCGGTTGGAGCAGGGCCGAACCTATAGTATAAGTAACTCAGGCTTGGGCCTAGGGCCACCAGAAAAAGGACCCCCACTTAAAAGAAAATTAATATGCTAAGTATTAATAATATTAGTGCAAAGTTATTGTTTTAGATTTGTTTGATTTTTATACAAGTAAACCACTCTCCGTTATAGTTGTGTAGATTATTGTTTGGTTTCAAATACGTATAAAGAAGTATCGTTTATAATAATCAAAGGAGAAAAAAGGTGTCACGTCCTAAATTACCACATGCAGAGTTTTACCGTGAGGCGTGTGACTGAGCAGGATCTAGCGACTAATAATGTTGAACCAATCATTTAAAACCGTAAAAACTCACTAATAACATGATTAGCGATAAAATTTAGTTGTCTAAACACAGTTTATGATGCAGCGGAAAAATAAAGTAAAACCCATCAAGAACTTAAAAACACAAGTTTAATAAATGTTCAAAACATAAAGGTTTAACGAACCACCCACTCCAGCCGATTGCAACGCCCGTCCATAGCTGTGCCTACTTACCTGCAAAGCATGCAAGTACGCGTCAACAATATAGTTGGCGAATTCACAAATCATAGTTTAGCAAAAGTAAAGTTCATAATGTTTTTGATTTATGTATGACTCGGATAGCTAACCCTCATCACATGACTAAACTGTGTACCGAATGCTGACGTTTCGTTTGTGCCCTCATTAACGTCTATCAACATTAATGCAAGAGTGAAGGTTAGACGTTTACGCCCGGCTTTCAGCACGGTGTGAGGTTTGTCAAGCCTAATAGCGCTATCAACTAATACCCCGCGTATGCCCATGACTTTATAGCCTAGTAACATCTTGGAGGTGGGATAAGGCTTTGAAACCAATAGGTCTTGGGTTCGATTTCCACAAGGGGTTTTCCCATATTTACTGAATTGGTGTATAGGCATTATGCCTAGTGGAGATGAGTATAATAAGATTGGTTCCGCTGGTAGCACGATGATACTCTATGAATTGGTGTATAGGCGTTATGCATAATGGAGATGGATATAATCAGGTGGTTTCGCTGGTTGCACGATAATACTCGAGTATCCAAATTTTCAACATATACAAAAAGAAGATGGGTGGTAATAGTGGTGGCCAATTATTAGCTGAATTGGGCGGCCAGGGTAATAGTGCCAGACACTCCCCTATTGGCCCAACAAATTTACACTTTTACTCCACTTTAAAATTAGGATTTTACCATCAGTTTAAAAATATATTTTTGCCCCCACATGAAAATAAATTTACGTTTTTGCTCTAAGCTAAATATTAAAATTTTTCTCTTAGTTCAAAATTACGATTTTGCCCCGTTTAAATTTACACTTTGGCAATTAGTTTTTTCCCTTAAAATTACGATCTTGCCATCAGTTCAAAGTTATGTTTTTACCCCCACTTAAAAATAAATTAACGCTTTTGCCCCCAGCTAAAAATTTCAATTTTGTCATCGGATCAAAATTAGGATTTTGCCCGTTTAAATTTACAGATTTGCCCTTAGGTTTTTTCTCACAACTACGTTACGATTTTGCCCTCAACTTAAAATTTACATTTTCTCCATCGTTTTTGTTTGTTTTCCTGGTTAAATTACAATTTTGCCCTCAATGTAAAATTACAGTCATGCCGTTAGCTGCCTGTCACTCCCCCATTGGTCCATTTAATTTACGATTTTATCCCTGAGATAAAATTATGATTTCGCCCTCAGTTAAAAATTACGTTTTTCCCATCGTTTTAGTTTTTTTTAGCAAAACTATAAAAGTTTTTTGTTTTCATTGGTTAACTCCATTTAATTTTTTCCAGTGTGAAGGAGCTGCCTAAACTCGCTCATTAATCCTGAAAAATTACAGTTTTACCCTGAGCCGAAAATTACGATGTTATTATTGTTTTAGTTTTTTTCCTAGTAGTAATTATTCGGCGAAGCAACTACTAGTTTGTCGTTAAAGTATAGCCCCTCACCTTCTTCCCCCACTTCTTCCCCTCTGCCGTCACTCCGCCGTAAACAGCTATCACCTCAATAACATATGTTACATAGCCTTTGTGGTTAACCCTTTGTTGACATAGAATTCAAAGGATGTCAAGAATCTATTGTTCGTTTCTTCACTACCTCTTTCACAGAAATTGAAAACAAATGCTATCTCCATGTGGGTTCCCCTAATCAGGTCAGTTTATCGCCGAAATTTGGTCAAATATGACCGCATTTCCCGATTCAGTTCAGTTTCATCACTTGCTCAGTTACCTTTCTCCGACGTATCAGACTCCGGTTCAGAAGAAAACTACCCACACCCCTTTAACAACAACAATATTGCCGCATTTGATCATGCCCACCAGGTGTTTGATAAAATGTCAGTTATTGAAACCTTAAACTACTTAAAAGAACAACCCAATACAGCATTGAATTTACTCACCCGATTGAAACTATGTGGTTTTACCCATGATGTTGCAACTTATATGGCTATTATAAGGTTTATGTGTTACTGGGGTATGATTAGTAGGTTAAAGTTTTTGTTTTTAGAGGTTATTGTGGATAAAGATGGGGCTTTTGGGTTTAACGTTTCGGATTTGTTTGAAGGGTTGTTGAAAGAGTTTAATGTTGGCGATCAACATTTGTTTGTTATAGCAGTTGATGCTTTGATTAAGGCTTTTCTTAACGTTAGACGGCTTGATCAAGCGTTTGAGGTTTTGGTAAAGATACAAGGTCGATTTGTTCTGTCTGTGCGGACGTGTAATCTTTTTTTGAACGAGTTGGTTGAAGAGGGTGAAGTAGATACCGCTATGGCGGTTTATGAACATTTAAAGACGAGCGGTTTTTGTCCAAACGTGTGCACGTATGGGATTGTGGTTAAAGGACTGTGTAGGAAAGGACGCGTGAATGAAGCTGCAGATGTCTTCAGAGAAATGGAAGAAACTGGAGTTGAGCCCGATGCGTTCACGTTCGGTTCGTATATTGACGGGCTTTGCTCAAATGGCAACACAGACTTGGCTTTTGTGTTGCTTAAAAGGTCGCGAGACGATGGTTCACCCGTCGATGTTTTCACATACGCTTCTGTCATTCGTGGTTTTGTAAGAGAGTTGAAGTTCGACTCTGCAGAGAACGTTTTTCTTTACATGAAACAGTCGGCAATCGTGCCTGATGCTTATTGTTACGGGGCGTTAATCCAAGGGTACTGTAAAAGAAACAATCTTCGAAAGGCCTTGGATCTTCACGATGACATGAATTCAAACGGTATCCAAACTAATTGTGTTATCTTGAGCTCAATTATGCAATGTTTGTGTCATTTGGGGATGTTGTCCGAAGCTGTGGACCGGTTTACAAAAGCAAAGGAATCCGGTGTTTTTCTCGATGAAATTTCGTACACGATTGCTATTGATGCTCTATGCAGACAACGGAAAATCGGTGAAGCAGTTTTGTTGCTAGACGAGATGAAATTAAAGAAAATGAACCCAGATGTTACGCACTACACAACTTTGATCAATGGATTTTGTCTTCTTAACGATCTTAAGAACGCTTTAAAAATCTTTAATGAGATGAATGAGAATGGCTTGAAACCCGATACGGTTATCTTCCATGCGCTTATTGGTGGGTTTTTAAAATGCGGGCGTTATAAGGAGATGATGATTCTTTTAGATAATATGGTGGTACGCGGTTTAAAGCCCACAAGTACTACGCATAACATCGTCATCGATGGCTTATGCAAAGGTGGAAAGATGAAGCAAGCAGCATCATTTTTTAATAAGCTTGAAACAAAAAGCTTGAATAATTATGTTGCTATGATAAATGGCTATTGCGACTTAGACAATGTAGACAATGCATATGAACTTTTTGTTACATTACCCGAGCAAGAAAAGACCGGGCTTCTGCTAGCAAAAAATGGCTGCTTTAAACTTCTTACTGGCCTGTTTGAAAAACGCAAAACCAATGAAGCAATTAAGCTGTTTAAAACAATATTGGGATCAGAAAATGGACTGTCTAAGATTATGTATAGTAAGTTAATAGCTGCGTGTTGTCGGGCTGGAGATATGATAACAGCCCGTGAGGTTTTCGTTACGATGATTGCAAGAGAAATACCACCTGATGTCATTTCCTACACGATTATGTTACATGGTTATTTTAAGATGAATTGCTTAACCAAAGCTTATGATATTTTTCGTTGTATGATACATGATGGTATACAACCTGATATTATAACTTATACGGTATTTTTGGACGGGGAGTCTAAAGTAAAACGAAAGGGATTTATCAGTAGCGAAAACGGGAGCGAAGAAAAGGGTTTGCAAAGATATTTGACTAAAATGCAAGAGTTGACTCCTGATCTTATTCACTACACGGTCTTAATTGACCATCATTGTAAGTCAAACAACTTACAGCATGCGAAGTTTCTTTTCAATGAAATGATTGAAAGAGGTTTAAAACCAGATACGATAGCATACACATCTCTTATACGTGGCCACTCACCTAAGGAATATGTAGAGGCTCAAGTACTTTATAACAATATGCTACGGGCGGGGGTCCCACAGGATTCACGATCCGTGCGAGCTCTAGAAAGGGTGAAGCTTACAATTCGTGGAAATCAATATGAGGGCTAAAGATTTTATGCCATAAATTATTCTTTTTGTACACAACCGACTAAATGTCTTAGTAGCATGAAACTATACATAAGTCACTTGTATGTGTCCATATTTAGCACGCGCCTGCATTGGTCTTAGTAGCATGAACGTACAACGCTAAAACCAAGGTAACACGAGCTTATATCAAGTTGACTTGCATTTTTATATTTTTTTACATTTCTTAATTACTAAGTGTATAGATACAATATTCCTCTTGCAGACAATACCAACTTATAGTGCTCGAAGAGCCATATTTGATACTTTGTTACAACACTTGCTGAAGAAAAAGAAAATGAGCAGCGCAGAAGGCTGCAATCAAAGGTCATCAACATTTGCCTATGCTATCATACAGCTTTTATGCATTGTTTTAGTTATGTCACTAGGTGCTTGGCCCGTGTTCCTTGTTTTCTTTCCCGTCGTTGGAATTTGCATCTGGTTACAGGTAATAATACTTGTTGATAATATTATTAGTATTCATTTATTCTGATTTCTGTTTTTACATGTATGTATTGAACTTGAAGCAATATTACATACCTTCGGCACGATTCGTTGGAGTATGCAAAGCGCCCTGTCATTCAGCACTTTTTCGAAACAATATCCGGATCAACGACTATTAGAAGCTTTGATCAAAAAGTCAAAAACACAAGTTCAAATTCTGATGTACATGTATGATTAATTAAGTTTTTTTTTTTATACTTACAAGTTCAATTTCTTTTAGTTTTGCTAATTATTGATGTTTGGAGCTTTGAATTCCAGTTGTCATTGATGATTATCTAGCTTTGATGGATGGTTTAGTTGAAGCAATTCGACGTAACGTCAAAAGGGTATATGCTTTTTTTACCAATTCCCAAATCTTATTTGATCAGGTGAGTCAATTCTTTGTTGATTATTGTATGATCATTACATTCATTTATTCAAAAGCATATGCAGGGCGGCTCAACCTTTTGGGGCCTCAAGCGGATTCTAAAATTGGGGCTCTTTTCGTAATTAAAAAGAGAATTTTTTTATGCTTAGGATCCAAACACTTGGTAATATGATGACACATACTTTCGTACACGATTTCTAAAAGGCACAGAATTACACAATTTTAACAGAAAATTTGAGAGGTTGAGAGATGAGGGAGTTGTGATCGTAGAGGAAGAATTGAACGTGAACCGAACGTTGTCAAGCCCTAATAAAACTTGGGCCCCTTAAATATGATGAAATCTTGTTTTCTGTATCATCTTATATTACCATTTGAACAATTATCTTTTGGCAGATTACAAATGAGGAAGTGCCTGAGAATCCACTTCTCATGGCATTGAGACAAAGAACATGTTAAAAATCTTGAACATTTGGTTCTAAAATGTGTTCCTGATGTCAATCTCGAGCCTCCATTGCACCTGGCGCGAGTGGCAAGAGCGATCCAACTGTTGAAAATTGTTTAATATGTTGTGAAGATAAACCATCGTTCATGATGGTCACACTGAAATGCTGTTCCCATTGCTTGAAGGCTTATGTTGATGAAAAGTTGGGCTATCTGAGGTTTCCCATTAGGTGGCTGAGCCCAAAATGCAAATATTACATTTCTGTCCCTGAACATAAGTCTTTTCTTCCTGTTGGCTCTTTTATGTCGTTACAGGAAGCTCTTTTGGAACCAAATGCGTGTGCGTGCGGCTGACAAGTTTTACTGTCCTTTTGCTGACTGTGCGGTTCTTCTTGATCCTAGACCTTCATTAACCATGGGGGTCCCACGTACTCCATCAAGTATGTCAACTCACTTTTGTTTTACAGTAGATGTAGAAAAATGTATGGGTCAAGTTGGGTTAGGCTGACCCGTATTTTGGGCGAGGTTCAACTATGTTTGCCTCACACAACCCATTTAACCCGTTAGAGATAAAGCATAACCTTAACCCCATCATTTTCATATTTTAAAATTATAAAACCTCTTATAAAAGTCTAATTAATATAATTTTCATATAAAGTTGAAACTTGTGCCGTCTTTCGGTGAAGAGAGATCAATGTCAACTGTCACTCCACTTTTTTGCAAACTGTTACTAAATTCTCTATTTGTTCTCTGTTTTGTTGAATGATTTTGCAGGTTCTATTACGAAAAAGTCGATTTCTGGTGGTTCTTTACTTAAATCCGGTGGACGATGGTGAAAGTCAAACATTATTGCCTTGACTGTAACTTGAGATAGTTTAGCATTGCTTATCTTTTTTATTATTTTTGTCGAGTCAAATCGAACACTTGTTCATACCGTTTTATTCATATTACGACTCTATTTTTTGTTGTTTTCTCTTTTGTTTTGCTAACTGTACCGTATTTGATCGAAATTGGTGTTGTTCTTTACGGTACTGACATAACTCTTTATGGTTATCAAACGATTTAAAACATGGATTGGTATTCTTTTAGACCTATCGGATCGATAATATAGATATACAAGTTATATATGATTTATTTATCGTTTTAAGGTTAGAATTATAGAAAGAATCTGTTTATCGCGCCGCAACAAGCGCGGGTTTACCACTAGTATACTTAATACAGAAGTACCAAGTCCTTTGATACACAAAACATTGCATTTAAAAAACATGTTTGTTGTTAAGGTTGTCATAAATGCTTACTTTATAAACAGATGCAGGAGAAATTGAAGGAAAGAGAGCGGGTATTGCGTAAGAGATAAGAGCGAAAAGAACAAGAAGTGGAGAGGGTGCGCGTTCAATAGTGCTCAGAAAGGAACTATTTTGTCATATCACGCATTACTTGTATAGACAATTAAAGATCTACAGGTAGTAGCCCTTTATCAATATAAAATTTAGTATTTTAATTGTATAGTTCTTGTGATTAAATCTGATATGTTAATTAGTTATAAGATCGAGAAGAGAGTGAAAATGTTGTGTGTCAACCAATCCGTATTAAAAATTACACCGTTAAGAACTAGAAAATCTAAGGCTGATTTTATAATAAACTAAGATAGTTGGTCCGATCCGAGAGGGGCTTGTTTCCAATACAAAAATACTAAAATACTGATAATCAAAATAAACAAGCCATAGAAAACTAGAACATGAAATGGAATACTTAAATGAGAAGTAAAAGAGTTACTTCCTAAATTTCAGCCCCTAAATTCAGCCTTTTGACTTTGACTCTCCTAAAATTCATCCAATCCAGATGTGAATTTGCAGGTTCACATTATACTTTTTTCGGGTTTTATCTATCTAACCTGCAAAGCTCAGCTAGATTTGTATCTCTTTTAATTTTGTGTTGTCACATGTTCAGAATGCAAATGAATGCAAAGCTTTGTTAGCCGAAGTAATAGCCACAGATGCAACTACAAAAGAATATGAAGACGGTAAAACAGTTTTTACTTCATGGTCAACAGCCAGACACCTGCTCAAAGACGACAATCGGTACAACAAAATGCCAAGAAAAGATAGAGAATCATTATGGCGGTGGCATGTCGAGGACCTGCAACAAAGGCGGAAGTCAACAGTTGAAGAAGATATGGAAAAACATGGTGATGGTAAAACAACTAGTTCAGTTGATTGTAGGAAACACCTTTCTGGGTACAAGAGAAACCATGGTCGTGTATATCCTTTTGACATCTTATCAGCCTCTTAACGGCCTGCTTATGATCTGTTATATTCCTTTACTTTGTTTATTTTGTACACTATGTGAAGGCCAAAGATATTACCGGACCGTTTTGTTACAGTAGGGCTGTTATAGATATAAACAAAGCTGTTTTAAAGATGTTTTGAGGTTAATTATACAAACTGCTTGTTTTTTTAGTTAAGTTGATTATGTAATAGTTAGTGAACGACCCATTTGTTTGAAGTGGTCAAATGAAAGGATTTTTCGTTGGACTTTGTGCGTTTGCAAGTGAGACAAGTATTGTTTGACTATTGGGTGTTGTTTGGAATATCCAAGTGACAAGGGGGGGGGGGGGGGGGGGTTTGTTTGGAATTTCTATCTCCTATATATAGTTGTTTTGAGTGTCACTTGCAAATTAAGGTTTTAGATTTGGGGGAGAGACTCTCTCGGTTTCCATGATCTATGCTCTATCGGTTTTGATAGGATGACTTATTATGTGTTGGCTTGTAATCTTATGATGTCCGAATCAATACAAGAAAGTTGTTTATCTATCTATAATCTTCCATATATGAACAAATCTCACACTAATTTTGTTTTTCGGTCCTAAAAACGAACTTTCGTACAATGTATATAAATAAATATCAAAATGTATATAAAATAAAAAAATTCAAATGCATATATGACAAAAATACTGCATGTAAATAAATGATATATCATATATATAAATATCTAAAAAATAAAAAAATTATATCATGTATACAATTAGGTAAACATATACACTTTATCTGGTAATCGGATCGGGTAAACGGGTATATCAACATATCTCAAACCCGCGAAAAAAATCAAAAACTAATCCCAAATCTGATTACACGACCCTAAACCCAATCCCAAATGTTTCGAGTTTACTCATCTTCGGATTCGATTGTCACCCCTAAGCCCATTGAACAATGTGACGGAGCAAATGTATTGTTATTGTTATTGTTAGTGGCATGGTTGTAAAACAAGGTTTCCAAGGCCGAATACTCCCCGACTAGTCGCTACAAGGTAGGTTGCCGAGTCGACTTTCTTTGACTCCGCCTAATTACTCGAAATCAGTTAAACGTGATCAACCTCGGCCAAAATCGTATCTAGTAGGTCAACTAGAGCCGAGTTTGACTTATAAAATAATAAAAGATAATTTCTATGCCTATCATATTAAAGAGTTAATATCATTTTCACGTATTTTGTTCTAGATATTAGTAAATTTATGTTATTTGACATATATATAATTTCCAAAAACTAATTTCTTTATACTTTAACATGTCCGAGTACTCTCAACTCCCCGGTCCACCGACTAGGGAGCGCCTAACGACTTTTGCAACCATTGTTAGTGGTAGTGGTAGTGGTAGTGGTAGTAGTATAATTATTTACAATATGTTGTATGTCATGAATCAAATTGAGCGGAAATTTTATGCCATAATTATAAATTAAAATATAATTATATTATATGCATTTGTGTTTTTTTTAGTAAAATTCAACTTTAATATATTAGTTTTCAGAAGAAAATAAGAAAAATAAAAAAATTCGGGTTGAACGGGTCGTGTTCGTGTCAACCCGTGAATATTCAGGTCGTGTTTGGGTTCATATGTATAACACTGTATAACACGATTTTCGGGTGCAGGTCGTGTTCGGATTCGTCTAAAATTTTCGGGTTGGGATCAGGTTGAACCCACCAACCCGCGAACACGACCCGTTTAGCACCCTATAGGGTAAAGTAGATAGATATAAGTATAGCAGTTTATGTGTAACATCTGAATTTATGAGGGACTTGAATGTGAATAGGAAGATGAAGAGTTCCAATCGAAGGGGGCATAACTAACTGACAAAGAGTTATAGTCAATCAAAGGTGATCCGGAACCGTAGTTCGAAATTCACTTATGTTTTATGATATAAGTAGGAGAAATTGGTTGAGTTTTCGCAGCAAGACATACATGATATGAGTAATGATTTCGGATTACTAATATGATCAAATATATGGTTAGAACGAGGGCCTTTTATTGCTACAATAAATTGTAAACTGGAAGTTAAAAAAAATTTCTGTTTGACATTTGGGTTTTTTTATTGTTACTATTATGCTGGAGGAATTCGAATTGGTAAACGTTACAAAAGATATATTATTTATTTATTTATTTATTTGTGTCTTCTTTTGTGCTGAGGGAACAAGCATGGGGGCTGGGGCTATGTTATTGCTCACTGTCACTTAAAACAGTCCATAAAACAGTCCATGAGTCGTCTAATTCCATATATCAGTGTTACTTTTTTTAATTATTATTTACTGATTGTCTTAAAATAGCCAATTGATGATTATATAGAATCTAAAGGCAAATGATTCCAGCCAAGCTGGTTGATGCATTGGAAATGACGGACGGGGAAGGACTTAGGTTCGACCTTTGATCCCACCCGAGTTTTCTATTAAGTGCATTTACTCTAGAGGGTCGGCTCTTGTGGATGGTGCAACTCGTGTCATGTGGCAGGCGTAACGCCCCTCTCGACCAGGCGTGGGCCCGGTTAAGACAACATAGTCCTGGTAGTGAGTGGTGGCGGGCCTGCGTCTTGTGGGTGTGAATTAGTCGTCTGTTGTGAAGTTCACCTGTCAAAAATAAATATAGAATCTGAACGGTACAACTTAAATGACTTCAACCCCCCCCCCCCCCCCCCCCACACACACACACACACACACACGATGTAGTTAAATTATGTATTTAAACGTGGTACTTGCAAAATTAATTTGAACCTTTTAATTTATTTAAATGCTTTTATGGATTTCTCATAAATCCTTTAATTAAGTAGATATATATATTTTCTAGGAAGGGACTGTTTGAAAAAGAATAATATTATTGGTATCCAATAAAAGCTGCTTTTCGTTACTTATCATTTATGTATTTTTGACAAGTGTGAATACTCTAACTTAAAACAGTACAGAAACTTAGTGCCATCTTAACTAGACTAAAATGAGAAGATTTGTGTAACAATTGGTTATACTTCATACACAGATCAAGTCTCAAATATCACATATTCCTTATATTCTATTTATGTAATATAATTCATGTCCTGCTTATCTCTTCTGATGAGTTATAACTTATATCATCAATCATCATCATTTCATTAAAATGAAGGAAGAAAAACAAGGCCACATTAATGACTAAGGATAGTGATAAGACCAACGTTTTCAACATTACATTTCGTGTTATAGATAATTAGCATCAACTTACTCATTACTTGCCAAAAATCTTCAGCACTACATTTCATATATCTTCTGTTTTATAGATAATTAGCATCATTACTTGCCTGAAAGAGTCTTTACTTGCCTAAAAGAGGCTCAGCATGAAGTCACATGATGGATATCCATGTTTCAGAATTGTGGACCTTGTGAGCACGCTGCACTCGTTTGAGAAAGAATTCCGCAGAGCCATCAGCCTTCACGACATCAACCAGTTGTATAATTCTTGTCAGATGGAAGGGGTGACGGTAAACAGTGAAAAATTTAGAGAACCTATGGTGTGGATTGGAGTCTATGTTGCAGTAGCATCGTTTTTCTGCATCCTCGCCATGGTGGCAGATTTGTTACATGGCTTCCAAAATAAAAAGTTCTGGTTTCCGTGTAAATATTTTTCTCTCAATGCCGCATCTATCACGGTGATAACTGTCACCATGAAACTTACCGTCGATGTGAGTGGTGAGATGCCAAGTTACGTGGACCAAGCAGCCAAGCTAGGGAGTTTGGGTTTCATGTGCACCATGATGGCCAACTTAATGCCGTCTTTGGCATCTATGGACAACAAGACTCTGCTTGCGAACGTCATAGGTTTGTCTATTCTGGTTCTCACCATGATTGTGAATGTATGCATCCAGTTAAATACTAGAGTTATCGATCGTTACCCTTACGATGGGACTAATATTTCTTACATGGACTTTGCTATTGTCGCATACATCTACACCGCCATAATCATCCTTTTACTAATCATAATGATTTCTTCATCTCTAACAATTCCCGCCTCTAAGGAAATTTTAGAATCCAAGTATCAAGCCACACACAAGATACATTTAGCTAATCAACGTCATATCCGAATGTCTATAGTTGAGAAACTAAGACACAATGTGACAAGGTATTGGGTCATGGCAGAAACCGGCAGCCCTCAGTTTGTGATGGCCATTAATCCATTATCCACCGCTTCTGCAATAATCTGTGCACTTAGTCTACTTGTGACCCTAAATTTGGTGCGTGCAAGTCCGCTTACATCTAGTTGGCATAGGAGATTGATAAGATATGAATCACCATACGAGTGGACAACAAGTGCCATTTTTATAACGCAGTCCATTGGAGTTGTGGTGGGAACCATTGCTCCTATATTAAGATGCTTTTCGGTTTTTAACTACAAGTTGGTGATCACTAAATGGAATAGGAATCATTTCATGTTTTTTAAAGTAGAGAAGTACTGGACCCAAAAGTTGCATGAGTGGAAACAAAGTCCTATACTGTTTCTGTTAAGCAGTCCTAGATTAAGAAATCTCGTATGTAATGCTAAAAATACCATTCTAAGTTTTTGCATCGGATTTCAGAAGGGAATTGTCGCATCGTGCAAACTGATATGGCTCATTGCGATAACGATTCCATTATTAGCCATTACGTGTTTCTATCATTTGAAGTCGCTAAAGGCGAGGTGGTTTACTCCACCCAACTCCCCGAGAACGGACGATATAGATATAGACGTTAGAAACTACGTCTTACAAATTGACGTTGAGATGGAGCTTGCTGAAAAAACACTGAAGGGCATTTCAAAATCTATAAATTTCTTCATATCGAAGGCGGAGATGGAACAAAACAACAATCTTTTAGAGCTTCTCGAGAAATCTACCGGATTTAAAGGAGTAGAGATCTTCGACTCTGATCATGTTCAACCTTTGCTTTGTGTTGAACATGTTAACAGTTGGAGTTTACCGATTGTAACGTTAACATGCATCGCTGTTGCTCTCCGGGATATCCATAAGCACGCTGTTCAGAATCTGTTCAAAAGTGTTGGTGAAGGTCTGTCTTACACCCATCTTGTGGAAGAAAGCCTCAATTGTGCGAGTGAATACGTAATTCTTCGAAAGGCCAGTGTCGGCTTATGGCACGAGGTCGAAAACAACTGCAGATGGTTGGACATTCCTCTGGCAAAAAAAGAATTCAAAGGGAAAACAACAATAGAGATCATTAAATGGTTTTCGGATAAAGCTAAAGAAATTGTGACAGAAATCAAGGAAAGCACCAATGGAGAACTGGTGGAGAACCCTTCTAAGACGTTGATTGCTGCCAATTCAATGTACCGGATCACACAGACAATCTTGCTTAGATCCCAAAGCAACAAAGAACCAATTACCAAAAAACAGTTGTTTGCCCATTTAAATGGCATGATTGCAGACATATTCTCTGCTTGCTTTACCAACATACCTCGAGTCATAACAATGAGATGCCACGAAAGCGTGATCGAGAAAAGAGAGGAAAGTGTGAAGGTTGCAGCAAAGCTTCTTGGTAAGACCACAAAGATAATAGAAAGACTAGAGACATGTGAAGTACCAAGCATGGATGCTGACAAGATGGCATATGTTGATGAGTGGCGTCTTTATCTGATGCAATCTATCCCATAAGGTAACATCATAACTAAGTTTTGCTTGCTAAGTTTTCTATGTTTATTTAGTCTAAGTGTTTCTATTGTACCTCTCTTGAAGGTGACGTAGGGCGATGGATTCAGCAGCTACACAAATCGTCCATCATAAAGCCTTTTAACCGCGATCTGTCACTGAATTTGCATTCTATTTTTTTTTTCTTTCTTTCATTTTGATTTTTACTTTTGTATGAAGCCTCAAATGTATATTATATAACAGTGGATGTTTTGCATGTGCTAAACCTTTTGCTCATGTATCGAAACGGTTCCCCATCCTCATGGCTCGTGTGACAAGTCCAAAAGATTGATGAATCAGGCAAGAGGTCCTGTCTCATATATATTCTGTTTGATAAGTTGATTTAGGTCAACTATAAATTGTTATTGTAGGTCATGCTATTTATCTGTAAGAGAGAGTCATGATGTTAAAGCAGTCAAATCAGGCCATAAGATTAATATAATCAGTGTTCATTTATATCTAAGATATTTTGATCAATGCACAACAATTATGAGTTTGGACTATTATACCATTACACTGCTTTCGACTAATTACCGTGTGTTGTGTAATGGTGAAATAGTTTCACCACATATATTGTCGTTTATGTATCAAATTTATTAGTGTACAAATCACTATCCCATAGGTCAAGTCGATCTATACTGTATACAAAATACAAACCACATCCTTCATATTGTATTATCTTATCTATATAATATAATTTATTTAAATTTGTCACTTGTGAGTTATGTTGTCATCATTTTATTAAAAACGAATGAAGAAAAACAAGGCAACATAAATAGTGACTATTGATGAGTTGATGACCAATGATGGTGTCATGGTGATGAGGCCTTCTTTTTCAACATTAGACAGGTGACCAAGATAGATGGTGAGAGAGTCATGGGTTGGGTTGGTCACGTGTTTTGTTCTTATCTTTTGATTTTCTAACCGTGTAGTGACGGACCCATGATTTATTTTCTGGGGCCATCGCAGGGTTAACCATGATGTGGGTTTGGGACTGCCAGTTTAGTTTCTCATAGTTAGGGATTAAATCCAAAATTTTGACATATCACAACAACCATTTGTGCACTTAACTCAAAACCTAAGGGTTTAAACCGTAATTTCTAAACTTAAGATTTATAAACCGATAATTTTTTTAACCGGGTCAAGTATAACCCACTCCGAATCAGATCTGCCTTTAACCCGGTCTAAAACCCAAGGCCAAACCTAAACCCAATCCACCAGTTGAAACCCTAAAACGAAATCAAAACGATCCCTTCTCTCTCGCTTCCGGTAGTCCACGCCGACGGCTCCACCGCCGCAATCCACACCAAACCACTCAAATCAACATCCCTAACATCACTCTACACAAACATCGATGAAGGATGATCGATCTACCCTGTGTTCGTGACCTAGCCGATCGAATCACTTGCTACCAGATCGGATCAATTCGGTTACTACACTTTTAAATTCGGTACTGAAATTTCCGCTTACAAACTGTGATAGGCTCTTCTCTACTCTACTGATGAAAAAATCGTATAAAAATTGTTTGGGAACTGTGTCAGCTTGGGACAGGCTCTGCTCTACTGATGAAAAATTCAGTAAATACCTCAGCAGTTGTGTCCTCTCTCAGTTGCTTTATTCCTGTGAGATGGAGGGGGATGCCGAAAACAGTTACAGTTTTGGTAAATCTATGGTGTGGATTGGGATCTACATTGCCAATATGCTGTATGGTTTTCAATATAAAACGTTGTGGTTTCCGTGTAAATATTTCAGTCTTAATGCCCCGTATATTGCGGTGATCGTCATCACCATGAAACTGCCCGTTGACTTGAGTAGTGCTATGCCAAGTTACGTGGAACAAGTAGCCAAACTTTAAAGCTAGGCTTTTATGTGCACAATGATGGCTAATATGAAACTGCCCGTTGACTTGAGTAGTGCTATCCCAAGTTACATGGAACAAGTAGCCATTAGCCAAACTCGAAAGCTTGGCTTTTATGTGCATAATGATGGCTAATTTAATGTATTCTAGTTATCACCATGATTGTGAACAATGATGAGTTTATAGGTTTGTGTATTCTAGTTATCACCATGATTGTGAATATTTACATTCAGATAAGTAATCTTATCTATGGCTGTTGGCTGTATCCGTATGGCTGTATCCGCTATACGGCTATGATCCTACAGTTGCTTAATATAATGATTTCATCATCTCTAACAACTACAACCTTTAAGGAAATTTTGGACTTCAAGTACCAAGCGATGAACAAAATATCCTTAGCTGATCAATGTCTACAACATATCTGAATGTTTATAGCTGTGAAACCAAAAGGTATTGGGTCATGGCAGAAACTGACAGCCCTTAGTTTGTGATAGCTAGTAGTTCATTATCCACTGCTTCTGGACTGATCCGTGTAATTAGTCTACTGATGAACTTATTTTTGGTGCGTCAATGTATGCTTGAAGGAAACTGGAAACATATAACAGATAAATCGCTTTACTAATGGTCAAAAACTATCATTATTGGAGTAGTGGTGGGAGCCATTGCTCCAGTATTTAGATGTTTTTTAGTTTTGGAGCAAACCATGGTCTTATGTAGAAGATTTATTGGTGATTTAATCTTTTCTATTTGTTTGTAATTGATGCATGTATATATATGGAAAATTTTGCACATCCACATTCTTATCTCTTTGTTATGAAATTATTCTTGTTATAGTGTTATGGCTTAATTATGAGTGATTGCATGTTGATGGCTGGTGAGAGATACCACTTTCTTTATATTGGAGTATGTTGAAAGCAGGGTGATACAGGGGTCGCTCATTTTAATGGCTGATTGCCTGATTTAGAGCTGCAGGTTTTTGGTTGAATATTTGGTTTACTTGGCTAGCGAGCAATTATCTCCTGAATTATGGTCTGATCAAAACTCTTTCCAGTTAAGTTAAGATGATTGCAAGATAATGATATCCTGATATTGGAGTGAAACGGTAATACTTGGATTACTTAGACCGTGCGGTATGGGGGTCGGCTCCCCTCCGTCCCGGGTCGTCTGGCTCATCCCACACCGCCCCCTCTGGGGTCGTCGCGTCGCAGGCGTCCTCTACAAGACGGAGGCGACGAGCAAAGGATGGTGGCTGGTTGGCTGAGTTGCAAGGATGGTGGGGCCCCCCTCTCTCTCCTTTAATATATTGGTTTTTTATTATGTTGGGCAGACCTCCGCACCCTTGGGTAGTCCTCAAGGGGATGATCCTCCTCCCGTGGTGATGTGGCGCCTACATGGCGGATGGTCTCAAAGAGACTAACTAAACCATACCCAATGGTCTTATGCGTCATTTTTGGGATGTTTTGGCATCTAAACTTGCCAATTAGATGTAATTGACCTTTTCTTCCTATCCTATCTTTTGATTTATGATATGAAAGTCTCGTGTTTACTATTTTTTTTTACAGTTATACCTTTAAGTGTGGAATTGTTACACACCTACAAACATGTGACCTTTTTTTATCAAGGAGAATCAAATGCTTAGAACCTTGGTTTTAAAAAGCGCGAGGCTCGCCTCAAGGACACTTTTTTTAAACCCAACTTAGAACCCTTGTAGCCTCACGCCTAGGCTGCCGCAAGCACACTTTTTTAAACCCAACTTAGAACCCTTGTATTTGTTGTTCAGCAGAAAAATATGCATGCGAATGACGTGCTAACCACACACCACTAAGCGGAAAATGATCATACGTGGTCGTGTGACGTGTTAGACCAACACATCTTACAAAGCCATATGAGTTCGTCACATAATATTGGCTGAATGATGTTGTTGAAAGTATATGGGTTTCTTGTCATTCGTTGGACTTGGTATGCTGTCATGGGCTTATTGTGTTGGCCCAGTTTATGTATCAGGTTCGTGTTATAATGTTTGGTTGAGTTTTGTGCACAGGTAATAGTGAAAGGGGCTGTATGTAAAGTCGCAGGGGCTGCGATCATCTTGGTGAAGAGTTTTGGACTCAATTGTAACTTTTCAGGGGCTAAAGTGAAACATCTCATCAACTTGATATAATCTCTCTGTTGTATTTTGAGAGAGATTGATCTTCTGGAGTTGATGATCATCTTTGAATGACCATCTGGATATTTCTTTGTATTTCTGTATCGTTCTCTGATCTTACTATTTTGTAAGATCTGTTGGGTGTTTGGGGGGTAATCACTTTGGGTTGGTTTAATAAGAGATTTGCCACCGTTTTGTCGCTATATTTTGTGTTCGTTGTGATTTTATTTTGCTATGTGTTGAAATCGGTCATAATACCATTGTTTTTAACAGATGTGCTGTACTAATACAAAAATGACGACATGACAACACACACCGCTGACGAAGTCATACGGCTTGTATAGCCATTTTTCTTCTGCCAGTGTATGATGACGTGAGACGGTGTGCATACAGTAGCACCCTTTGTTGTTATGTTGATGATGCCTTAAGTCATATGTGGCTTATAATGAACCATATTTAACGCCTCAAGTCAGTCAACGGGTGTTTATCAATAAGAGACCAAAGAATAGTAAATTTTCTACCTAAGGAATAATAAATAGGGATGTGTAAAAAATACCGAAGCGTATCTGTAATTGGGAAAAACTGATCCAACTTGTGAATTTGGTTTTGGTTTTGGGTTCGGGTTCGGTTATCGGTTCCACAAATCTTCCTTTTTCAGATGACCAAACCGATTCAATTGATAAACTGAATAATAACCGGATAACCAAATTGTATATAGTGAAGGAATTGGTTTACTTGGTTGAACGTTTCGATTTGACAGAATTTGAATTCGGATCTGTTCAGTTTTTGGTTAAGAGAAAAGCAAAACCAATATTGGAACCTTAAAACACCCAACTAAAAAAGATTGGGACGAACTACATCAAAGCCCAACGACTCTTCCTTTTTGTTCATTCTAGCCTTTTTTTCGTTGCTCTCCTCATTATTTATGAATATTGTTTTTTATTTCAAAAGTTAAATAGTAAACCCCTAAAAGTTAATAATTTATTATATTTACCTACTATTTATTAGCAAAAATACTTTAAGAGAAATTTACTGTTGAATTATGTGTACACTTATTGGGCTACATGTACAGTGTTAAATCCACTACCTATCGTCCCATTTGGTAAAGTTCATTTTGTGACTATCCATGTGTCATCATCACTTTTCATTAATTACCAAGATTTTTTATTCAAGTTTCTTTTGTCTTTTCTTCTTTTAAACTAACGAAACTCTAAATAAATATCACTATCACTTTACTTTTAAATTCACATTTATTCCAAGATTACACGTATTATTAGCTAAATTCTTTAAAACTTCAAAATTTCTAAATACTAAAATTACTACAATTTATATCTATTATATTAAATAATATTTACTATAGCAAGCTTTGATTATTTTTCATAACTGATACCAGTATTTGTTTTTATGATTTTCATTCAATGCAAAACACGTGTTGATATCCCATTGGGCATATCGCTTTCGGTTGCTATACTGACCGACATTGTACCGATATTCTAACAAACCAAACTGATTTCGGCCGATGTCCGTAACAACGCACGTGGAATTCCATTATATTGTATTAATTCTAACCCGCTTGAATAATGTTCTTTATCCTTTCGACCGCAACAGCCCCGACAACCCCGTCCTTGGTTTATCAGCGGTAAAATCACCTCTTGTAAGTTTTCCAAACCAGATATCCTATGATTAGGTTAACAGTATGAAAATAGTAACACACAAATTCGATCATAGCCGTTACACACATGATGGAGTTTCAGTTGGGGACTGTTACCTGTTCAATGCTGAACCGAATGAAATCATGAAGACCTTGGTCAACGTAGTGTCGCCAAACTGCCCTTGTACTCCGGAGTAAACATCACAAATTGAAGAGGTTGACGATTGGTGAGTCAGATTAGGCCATTAGGGTTTTGTGAAGAAAAGATGGAAAGGGGAAAATGAATACGGAGGTATAGAAGATTGGTGGTGGAAGTGGAGAAATTAGGGTTTTGGATAATGGTTTTTGTTTTGAATCGGCTTCATTACCCGGTGCTCATATCAGACGCTGGGCATTAAGCGAAGGAAAAGTCATAGCAGCCCTCAATTGAGTGACACATGTCCAAAAATTGGTTTCTTTAATTATACTAGATAGATGTATTTATGTATTTATTATTAATTGTTAATGGCTATATAGTCGTTGGATTGCACAAAAGGTCGAAAAAACAACACTCAAACACATGGTGACTACTCCTCGAAGACCACAGTTCAACGTTCACCAATGGGGGTGTGACGGTGTGCCCGCGCGGCAAACTCATTTACCAAACAACCTCCATGGGAACACCTCAGATACCCTTAATTTTAATTAAGTTATTGAGTTAAATGTCATTTTAGTTCCTGTGGTCTGGGCTATTTTGGCATTTAATCCAAATGTTTCATTTTTCGCCTGTGAGTCCAAAAAAGTTTCACTGTTGCCATTTTAGTCCACTGGGTTAATTTCATTCATTTTTTCTGTTAACGAGAAGAATAATTCGGTTATTTTATATGTAATTCTGCCAACTATAAGTATAATTCGGCCATATAAAATGACCGAATTGCCATTCTCCTTAACAGAAAAAATGGATAAAGTTAACCCAGTTGACTAAAATGGCAACGGTGTAACCTTTTTGGACCCACAGAAGAAAAATGAAACCTTTGGACTAAACTGGTAAAATAGCCCAAACCACAAGGACTAAAATGGCATTTAACTCTAAGTTATTAGATAAGTTGTTTGACAGTGGGCTCACTCTGACATGTCACATGCTTCAATACTCAAGAGTCAACACAAACCTAAAATTTGGTCACACTTCAGTTCCATCAAAACTCTTAACATGCCATATGCTTGCATCCATATGTGATCACTGGTTCCAGTTAAACGTCTGCAACATATCAAAACCCACATTTATATTTGTAAACCATAAATCTCTTCATATGTTTACCTCTGGAAGATTAGTGCCGGTTGTGGCCAGTGTTGTTCATTCTCGAAACATCTGTTTTTTGTAGTTAATTACCATCAACTTACTCATTACTTAATTGGTTCAAAAATCCCAACATGCGTTCACACAATTATTCATCTAGTAGATGCAGGCAAGTTGTGGATATTTTGCACGATTCTCACACAATATTATTAAGTAAAATCATCACCGAGGATGATTTCGGCCAATTGATATTTTCTTGTTATAGGGATGAGGATACTGAAACAGGTGAGAGGTTTAGTGAACCTATGGTGTGGATTGGGATCTACATTGCAACAGCCTCGTTTTTATGTATACTTGCCATGGCTGCTGATTTGTTGCATGGTTTATGGAATAAAAAGTTGTGGTTTCCATGTAAATATTTCTCTCTCAACGCGGCATCTGTCACGGTGATAACTATTGCAATGAAACTGCCTGTTGATCTAAGTAGTGGGATGGAAAGTTACGTGGACCAAGCAACCAAGATAGGAAGTTTGGGTTTCATGTGCACCATGATGGCCAACTTAATGCCTTCTCTGGCGTCTATGGACAACAACACACTAGTAGCAAACGTAATAGGTTTGTGTATTCTCGTCATCACCGTGACTGTGAATATTTGCATTCAGATAAATACTAGTGTTATTACTAATAAGACATATGGTCCCCAGTATGATGATATTGTCTTTGACTTCGTTATGGTTGCATACAGCTATATGACTATGATCCTTTTGTTACTAATAATGATGGTTTCTTCATCTCTAACAGTTCCATCCTTTAAGGAAATTTTGGAATACAAGTATCAAGCCATAAACAAAATATCTTTAACGACTGACCAAAGTCACATGTTTACAGTTGAGAAACTAAGACAACACGTGAGAAGGTATTGGGTCATGGCAGAAACCGGTAAGCCTCAGTTTGGGATGGCTAGTAATCCATTGTCCACAGCTTCTGGAGTAGTTTGTGTAGTGGTTTTCGTCTTGAACTTTCTCATGGTGTTCAAATTTCTGTTTGGATTGTATGGTCTTGAGAGGCTACTATACGTAGCTATGAATCTATATGCATCGCCATACAAGTGGTCAACACTTGCCATTTTGTTAACGCAGTCCATTGGAGTCGTGGTGGGAACCATTGCTCCTATATCAAGATGTTTTTCAGTTTTCAGCTTCAAGTTGTGCACTAAATGGAATAGGAATGATTTCATATTCTTTAAAGTAGAGAAGTACTGGACTCAAAAGTTGCAAGAGTGGAAACAAAGCCCTGTACTTTTTCTGTCAAGCTGTCAAAGATCAACAAGTCTCATCTATAATTCAAAATACATCATTCTAAGCCTTGGCATTGGTTTTCAGAAGGTAATTGTCATATTGTGCAAAGCGATACGGCTCATAGTGATAGTCGCCTTAATATTTTTGGCAATTTGTTATTATCATTGCAAGGCAATTAGGCGGTATACTCCACCCAGCGCCTCAAGGACCAACGATGCAGCAGATGAAGACCTGAGCAGATATGTCGTACTGATTGAGAATGAGATAGATCTTGCTGAAAAAACACTCAAGGGAATTTCGAAATCTATGAATGCTTGCATATCAAAAGTCGAGAAGGAGAAAAACAACCATCTTTTAGAGGAGCTTCTCGAGAAATCTACTGGATTTGAAGGAGTAGAGATCTTTGACACTGACCATATTCAACCTTTGCTTCCTGTTGAACCTGTAAACAGTTGGAGCTTACCGATAGTAACCTTAACATGCCTTGCTGTTGCTCTCCTAAATGACGGCGTTGAGAGCTTGTTAACAAGTGTTGGTGAAGGTCTTGCATTTACCCATCTCGTGGAAGAAAGCCTCAATAATGCAAATGAATATGTAAATATTCGGAAGACCACTCTAATTTTATGGCATGAGGTTGAAAACAAATGCAAGTGGTTGGATACCCCTTTAGCAAAAAGTGTTTTTAAAGAGAAAACAGCAATAGAGGTTGTTAGATGGTTTTCTGATAAAGGTAAAGAAATTGTGACAGAAATCAGTACCAAAGGAGATCTGGTTGATAAGACGTTGGTTGTTGCCAATTCAATGTATCGTATCACACAAACAATCTTGCTTAGATACCAAAGCAACATACAACCAATTGCCAAAGAGCAGTTGTTTGCCCATTTAAAAGGCATGATTGCAGACATATTTTGTGCTTGCTTCACCAACATACCGCGAGTCATAACAACGAGATGCCATGAAAGTGTGATAGAGAAAAGAGAGGCAAGCGTGAAGGTTGCAGCAAAGCTTCTAGGTAAGACTACAAAGATAATAGAAAGACTAGAGACTCGCGTTCCAACCATACCAGATGACAAGATGGCATATATTGATGAGTGGCGGCGTCATTATATAATGAAGTGTTAAGGTACTAATTTTTATCTCTGTTATTTGGGGCATAGCTAGTACCTTAATCAGCTACAGATTTGACTTTTGAGTCTCATAAGTCATAATATGTTTTAATTAATTACAACAGATTTATTCATCTTTATCTTAGGTACCATCTTGACAAGTTCTAGCTGATACATTTAAGGAGACCACTTATACATATCAGATATTATTGGATACCCAAAGGGTGACAGTATGACAACACTGTTTTAAGGTGACCATTTCACTACTGAGTACTCCATGCTTGCTGTAACTCTAGGTCTGGGGCTCCCCTAGCTTGGTCCTAACTTAATTGTTTATTTCTTATAGTATTTGCAAGTTGTAACCCTGAAACCTAATTACTATAGGAGAGTTGGGTTGTTATCTCTCGAGATACTAGAGGTACTGATGCTTATTGCTATAAACATGTAAATCAAAACTTTAATGGTGGTTGTAAAAGCGTTAGTTATTATGTAGATGCAAACCGTTGTTAATTTCTATTGGATTTGTATTATGGTATCCGTGAGGCTTCTTGTGTTAGCTCTTATTATTATTATTATTTCTTTTTTACACATATTCGCAATGGCCGTTGGTGTTAATGACAATTGTCAAGAATCATGGATTAACACTCAAACAAGAAGAATACCCAAACCAAAGTTTTATTAACCCAAAGAATGATCTGACGAATAAAAATTGTGTAAGACGAATGGATGAGAAGCGGCAATGCATATGGATGAGAACCGAACGATGCATAAACTCCCTCTAAGCCTTACAAATGCAGCGCTCAATTCAAAGATCTAGCTACTCAAGCCCACTGCATACAAGTATAACACAAAACATTAGACAAAATAAACTATATGTGTTTGATAATGAATTGACCTTTTCAACAAGTACAATGATACTCATTATAAAGAGTGATGAGTTTTTTTGTTGTTTAAGGCTTTTGATAGCATGTAACATTTTGTGTTAAAAACTTGGTAATTATGATTTATGAGTTTAAGAAGTTACAAGATCTTAATTTATAAGACCAAGTGTAATAGAATAACTAAAGTGAAAAAGTTACTGTCTCGTCAGTATCACATAGGCAGTGGTACATAATAAATATGTGTAGTAGCTAAACTAAAAACATAATTATTTTTAAAGTTATATTTTTTAAAATAAAAAGTGGATTGGATTATGATTGGTTGGAGAAAAAATCAGCTCTCACAACAATTTCCTTCACGCCCGTTATTCTGGTGGCAACACCCACCTTTGGCGCCCTTCTTTGGCTACTCGTAATCGTGTTTGACAACCGGTTGGTATGCCGTGGAATCGTGGATGCTTTAACTCCTTCACTATACACGGCCTAACTATAGACATAAAAGAGAATCAAAGAAGTGTAAATTGCCAAAATCATCCTCGAGGTTTGGGACTGTTTGTCGATTTTTTGTACCACAGTTTCATCCAAAGTGATTTTATGTACCATATTGACATAGTGATAGACGATATGATACAAAAAAGTCGTTTTGGATAAAACATGAAAAAAAGGACTTGTTTTGGGCTTTAACCCTACCTTGTTAAATCGGGTTTTAACCCTACCCCATTAAATCGTTAATTTCTTTGTAACCCCAAGACTATCCACATTCACAATCCAACTCAACCCAACCTTTAATAAAAAACTAATTTCTCTCTCTTCCACATACACAACCCAACCTAACTCAATTTTAATACACATTCACAACTCAACCCAACCTAAATTTTTATTAAATAAATGTAAATAATAATTGAAACAATTATTTTTTAAAAAACAAATAAACGTTACTTATTTTTAATATAAAAATTAAAAGTTAAACAATCAATATATATAATATACTGGAAAATATTTTTTTTTTTCAAACGAACTCCGTTTTTAATAAAATTTATATCGTAATGTTCAGAAATTTATTTTAGGAAATACGGTGTATTTAGTTTTGTTATTCAGTTTAAATATTAAAAATTATTTGAGTAATAAAATTATTGGGGGAATTGGTAGTTAGAAAATAAAATACAAAAAGGAAAATTAGGTGATGAAACTAATCCAATTTTAAAACTAATCCAACCTCTTGCAACCTTGGGTTGTTTGGCCAACCAGGTTGTGTAGAAAAATAGAATTTTTCTTTTTCTTTAATTTATTTGGACAGAAAGTCACAAACGGTGATAGTCTAACCATCTTCAAATATATATGGTAACTGCGGTCCCTACACAATTTCCCCCGGAAAACTGTAGCGACTCAATTGTGACCGGAACTCTTCATCATCACCGAAACCTTAACGGCAACAATGGCAACTCAATTGAGCAAAACGCGAAAGGTTACTCCCTCACCAATCCTGTTTTTTAAATAATATTATGTTTAGCCTTCCATCAATCTAAGTTTATTATGTTTTTGTGTATCAGTTTGTAGCAGATGGCGTGTTTTTCGCTGAGTTAAACGAGGTTCTTACTAGAGAACTCGCGGAGGACGGTTATTCTGGAGTGGAAGTTAGGGTTAGACCAATGCGTACCGAGATTATTATAAGAGCCACACGCGTACTCAAAACGTGTTAGGTAAAGTTTTAATTTTTTTCAGAGTAAATTACAAGTTTTGTCATTTATACGGGCCGTATAACATTATGGTGCTGGCACAGACTTTGTTAGTTTTTTAAATTCTATACGGGCCGTATAACATTATACGACCCGTATATACCATGTGAAAATAAGTTTTTTCCATGTGTTAATATCAGGACCCTTAATATAACCGGTGTTCATTTATATCTAAGATATTTTGATCAATGCACAACAATTATGAGTTTGGACTATTATACCATTACACTGCTTTTGACTTATTACCGCGTGTTGTGTTGTCGTTTACGTATCAAATTTATTAGTGTACAAATCACTATCCCATAAGTCAAGTCGATCGATCTAACAGGGGTTTCCTCGCTTGTGAGCTTAGGGGTAGTGCTTTCACAGAGGGTCATGTTGCTTTAAAGGCTGTTTCGGGAAAAGTGACTAAACACCAGAAAGCGTGCCTTGACAACCAGCACGTGTTTATCCAATTTGCTTTTGATACTTTCGGTTTTCTGGCGCCAGAGGCTGTGGACGTACTTAGTCGAGTTCAAAGGGTCATGCATAGTAATGTTATGACCCTGAGATCTATAGACGTTGTTTTTAAAAGACTTAGTTTTGCTATTCAAAAAGGGGTACCGACGCAGCTTGTTGCCCGTTTACCATCTATCTCGATGTAAATTTTTATATATATTTGAATTTATATTATACTACATGATATAATTTATTTAAACTTGCCTCTTGTGAGTTAAGTTGTCATCATTTTATTAAAAACGAATGAAGAAAAACAAGGTAACATAATTAGTGACTATTGATGACCACCGATGGTGATGAGGCCTTCTTTTTCAACATTAGACATGTGACCGAGAGAGATGGTGAGAGAGTCATGGGTTGGGTTTGTGTCACGTGTTTTGTTCCTACCTTTTAATTTTCTAACCGAGTAGTGGCGGACCCATGATTTATTTCTGGGACGATCGCATGGTTTAACCATGATGCGGGTTTGGGACTGCCAGTTTAGTTTCTCATAGTTAGGGATTCAATCCAAAATTTTGACATATCACAAGTTCACAACGGCCATTTGTGCACTTAACTCAAAACCTAAGGGTTTAAACCGTAATTTCTAAACTTAAGATTTATAAACTGATACTTTTTTAACCGGGTCAAGTATAACCCGCTCTTTTAACCCGGTCTAAAACCTAAACCCAATCCACCAGTTGAAACCCTAAAACGAAATCAAAACGATCCCTTCTTCTCTCTCGCTTCCGGTAGTCCACGCCGACGGCTCCACCGCCGCAATCCACCCCAAACCACTCCAATCGACATCCCTAAGATCACTCTACACAAACATCGATGAAGGATGATCGATCTACCCTGTGTTCGTGACCTAGCCGATCGAATCACTTGCTACCAGATCGAATCAATTCGGTTACTGCACGTTTAAATTCGGTACTGAAATTTCCGCTTACAAACTGTGATAGGCTCTTCTCTACTCTACTGATGAAAAATTCGTATAAAAATTGTTTGGGAATTGTGTCAGCTTGGGACAGGCTCTGCTCTACTGATGAAAAATTCGATAAATACCTCAGCAGTTGTGTCCTCTCTCAGTTGCTTTATTCCTGTGAGACGGAGGGGGATGCCGAAAACAGTTACAGTTTTAGTAAACCTATGGTGTGGATTGGGATCTACACTGCCAATATGTTGCATGGTTTTCAGTATAAAGCGTTGTGGTTTCCGTGTAAATATTTCAGTTTTAATGCCCCGTATATTGCGGTGATCGTCGTCACCATGAAACTGCCCGTTGACTTGAGTAATGCTATGCCAAGTTACGTGGAACAAGCAGCCAAACACTAAAGCTGGTCTTTTATGTGCACAATGATGGCTAATATGAAACTGCCCGTTGACTTGAGTAGTGCAAGTTACGAGGAACAAGTAGCCATTAGCCAAACTCGAAAGCTTGGCTTTTATGTGCACAATGATGGCTAATTTAATGTATTCTAGTTATCACCATGATTGTGAACAATGATGGTTTTATAGGTTTGTGTATTCTAGTTATCACCATGATTGTGAATATTTGCATTCAGATAAGTAATCTTATCTATGGCTATTGGTTGTATCCGTATGGCTGTATCCGCCTTGAGATCCGCTATACGGCTATGATCCTACAGATGCTTAATATAATGATTTCATCATCTCTAACAATTACAACCTTTAAGGAAATTTTGGACTTCAAGTACCAAGCGATGAACACAATATCCTTAGCTGATCAATGTCTACAACATATCTGAATGTCTATAGCTGTGAAACCAAAAGGTATTGGGTCATGGCAGAAACTGATAGCTCTCAGTTTGTGATAGCTAGTAGTTCATTATCCATTGTTTCTGGACTTATCCGTGTAATTAGTCTACTGATGAACTTATTTTTGGCGCTTCAATGTATGCTTGAAGGAAATTGGAAACATATAACAGATAGATCGCCTTACTAGTGGTCAACAACTGTCATTATTGGAGTAGTGGTGGGAGCCATTGCTCCTGTATTTAGATGTTTTTGAGTTTTGGAGCAAACCATGGTCTTATGTAGAAGATCTATTGGTGATTTAATCCTTTTTATTTGTTTGTAATTGATGCATATATATATGGAAATTTTTGCACATCTACTTTCTTATCTCTCTGTTATGAAATTATTCCTGTTATAGTGTTATGGCCTAATTATGAGTGATTGCATGTTGATGGCTGGTGAGATATGCCACTTTCTTTATATTGGAGTATGTTGAAAGCAGGGTGATACAGGGGTCGGTCATTTGAATGGCTGATTGCCTGATTCAGAGCTGAAGGTTTTTGTTGAATATTTGGTTCCTTGGCTAGCGAGCATTAATCTCCTGAATTATGGTCTAATCAAAACTCTTTCTAGTTAGATGATTACAAGATAAAGATATCCTGATATTGGAGTGAAACGGTAATGCTTGTATTACTTATGTGTCATTTTTGGGATGTTTTGACATCTAAACTTGCCAATTAGATGTAATTGACCTTTTCTCGTGTTTACTATTTCTTTTAACATTTATACCTTTAAGTCCTCAAGTATGGAACTGTTAGACACCTACACACACGTGACCTTTTTTTTATCAAGGAGAATCAAAGACACCTACACACATGTGACCTTTTTTTTATCAAGGAGAATCAAATGCTTAGACTATGTGTTATGGGGGTTTGGTTGGTAAAGGGTTGGGTGAGAAAAAAGTGTTCCCATGTAGGCGACACATAAGCACATTTTTTTCTTACTCAGAAATGCTCAAAAGAGGTGTAATGGTAAGGGTTTGGTTGGTGATTACATCGTCGTCACGTCTAGCTTATATATTAACAAATATAATTTAATATTATTAAATACACTTAAAATTAAAAAAAAGTGTTGCCACGACTTCAAGCATAATGCTTGGGTCAGGGTGATCGCCTCGCTCATGCTGACCTCGCCAAGCCGTTGGACAATTTCCCGATGCCCAATGCGTGCAATCGATGCTACCATGTCTTTGTTGGAAAAATTTGTGTATTCCCGAAAAACCGAGTACTTCTCTAGCATCACGTCTTTGTTGGAAAAATTCAAACGAGTTTTGCAAATCTTCAACTACTCGTAAAAAAAGTCGCCGACTCATACGAAAACGTCGCCTAAAAAGATTTTCATTATAAACCGGATTTTCGGAAAAGTAGTCACGTATCAATAATTCATGAGCCGCCTCATGATCCCGGTCTAGATGAGGCCGTCTTGTTAAAGGTTGCGGAGTTAAACCTTGGGTCACTTCATTCATAAACTCGATCGTTAACTTGACAGACTCCACGATAACCGCGTCTTCTTTAGAATCCGATGATGAAGATGAAAAATCCATAGTGAAAATTATTGATTTGAAGTGTTTGAATTGTATGTGTGAGATGTAAGTTTAAATAGATTTATAAAATGAAACAAAATATTTTTTATCCGCGCCTTCTTACGTGTCCTATACTTGCGCCGTTTGTCGTGACGGTAACTCATGCTCTTAGAACCTTGGTTTTAAAAAGCGAGAAGCGGACAAAAGCGACAAGGTCTAAAACTGAGGCGCCAAACGCAAAAGTGCACCGCTTTTCGTACCCGAGTATTATATTTTTTTTTTATATTTCCTATAGGTTATATTTTACCCAATATTTAGACGCAAATAAGCATTATTATTGAAATTACATACATATACACCCTGAAACGTATGTTAAACAACTATCGGGTGCACGAAAAATGTTCAAAATAAATGAGGCGCGCGTTTCAAGTGTACCTCATAATTAAATTTTGCCAAAAACCCGGTTGCGCGTTTTGTATTCCTTGCGCCTCGGCGCCTAGGCTGCCTCGGGCACACTTTTTTAAACCCAGCTTAGAAGCCTCGTATTTGTTGTTGGGCAGAAAAAATGTGCATGCGAATGACGTGCTAACGATACACCACTAGGTGGAAAATGATCATACGTGGTCGTATGACGTGTTAGATCAACACATCTTACAAAGGCATATGAGTTCGTCACATCATATTGGTTGAATGATGTGTTGTACTAATACAAAAATGACGACATGACAACGCACATCGCCGACGAAGTCATACGGCTCGTATGACCATTTTTCTTCTGCCATATGTCGTGTATGATATGGTATATTACGAAAAGCTTAGAGAAAATGTGTAGTCCAAAATGCTTCTCAAGTTTCTTAATTAGGCTAATGCTTCTCACATGATTCTAACCCTATACATATAGTATCAAAATTTTACTAGTATTTATAAGAATTTACGTGAATATCAATATTAATAAAAAATATGTATGTTAAATAACTAAAATATTTCAACAATTGAAATTTATTCCTTGAAAAATGATATCGATTCATTAATATTATATATATATATATATATATATAGAAATTATGTTTTATTTTTTAAGTCAAATTTGTCGCTAGTTGACTGACTAAATTCTACTCTGGCCGAAATTGACTGCCTTTAATCGATTCCGAGTAATTAGGCAGAGTTGAAGAAACATCTTATTGACACCGTACTTTGTAGCGATTACTCGGCCTCCTAAAACTAATTTTACAACCTTGATTATCAATGAATCCATTTTGGTCCCGACCTAACTTATCATTACCCAACAAACAACAATCAGCCTATGATTGTTACTCAGCCAAGCATGGTGCAACCCACATCAGCTATTGATCCAGTTTTCGTTCACGATTTTGGGCCTGGACGTTTTTTCTGTTTAGGCTAATCAACAAACTTCTCCTCATTTTGGACAATCTTCACCAAATTTTGGGCGTTCTGCTGATTTGTCTAGTTTTTGTGAGAAGGTTGACTTTTTGATACTCGATTTTGGTGCTATCGTGCATATGACTACTTATTCTTCTCTGGTTTTTGATGCTACCCCATACACTGATTCTGAGACTTTCATTGTTGGCAAAGCTAAGTCTCTTCCTATTTCCCACATTGGTACTGTCTTACTTTAGAGTAAATTGCCAAAATCGTACCTGAGGTTTGGGCATGTTTGTCAATTTCATCTAAAACGATTTTTTTGTACAATATTGTTCTTCACTTTTGAGACCTTTTGCCATTTTCATCCAAACGTCTAATTTAGGTTATTTTTTCTCTCATATATTTGGATGAAAATGGCAAGAAATCCCAAACCTTAAGGACGATTTTGGCAAAAAAAAAAAAAAAAAAAGCTAGAGTTTGGATGAAAATGGCAAAAAGTTCTAAAAGTAAAGGGCAATATGGTACAAAAAAGGTTGTTTTGGATGAAACTGGCTAACATAACCAAACCTCAGGGACGATTTTGACAATTTACTCCTTAGTTTATGTCTTTATTTATCTAGTCATAGTCTTCAGGGGCGGACTTAGTATAGTCGTAGGCGTAGCCCGGGCTACGGCTCAACTTTTAAGCGGTAGTGTAAAATTTTTTTTTTTCCGATTTTTATACTAAGGATACCCCTCAACCGCTACTAGGACACCCCTCAAATTTTTTTTTTAGAAACTGATATTAAGCCCAAATTAATTGCCAATATTAATTCATAAAGCCTAGCACAAATGTGATATGCTCAATATTGATTCGTTAATCTAAATACTAATAACTTAAAGAGTAAAATGCACGGATAGTCCCCGTGGTTTTGCAAAATAACATCTATAGTCCCCAACTTTTGGAAATTACACCGTGCTCCCTGTGGTTTGACAGTTTGTTACTCGGATAGTCCCTGGAGTGGATGATGGTTAGTTTTCTCCGTTAAGTGCATGTAAAATGACAAATTTACCCTTCATCTTCTCCACTCTATAAAACAAAACAACCCCACCCACCCCCGCCTTTCTCTCCGTCTCCCCCCACCATTAATCACGTTCTTCCTTATGTTAACAAGCTTCGTGATTATCAGAACAGAGGTCAAAACACTGTTTTCTTTGATGGGCAGGTGAAATTCTTGGATTATTCATTCATTATTATCGTTTTTTCGCAAACAAGCGATTACATAAATGTTGCAGGACCGGCTAGCTAAGGTGGTCTCTTTTGTATCATCATTGCTGGATGACATAAGCCTATTCTAATAATAGCTTCTTCCAGTGCTCTTTCCTTGTGGGAAACCGAGTTTTCAATGTGGTCAAAGACCTCTTTCCTTGTGGGAAACCGAGTTTTCAATGTGGTCAAAGACGATCACTGTTGTAACATACAAAGGGACCAAAGATATTGCCATTAAAGATTTAGAGTGTCAAGTCCTTTCATCTTCTCCGGATGCCATCTTTGAGGTACATAATGGATAGTATATAACAAAACTAACATGAATTCATGTTTGGATTTTGTTAATCTTTCTGTTTCCACCACCATTAAAGGTGGGGGTGGGTGGGGTTAGGGTGGAGTTGTTTTGTTTTTATAGAGTGAAGAAGATGAATGGTAAATTTGTCATTTCACATCCACTTAACAGGGAAAATTAACCGTCATCCATTCTAGGGACTATCCGAGTAACAAACTATCAAACCACAGGGAGCACCGGTGTAATTTCCAAAAGTTGGGGACTATATGTGTTATTTTGCAAAACCACAGGGACTATCCGTGCATTTTACTCTAACTTAAAAAAAAACTAGTTTATAAAATTTAATTCGGTAAGACCTAAAGGCCTTTTTTTGGCTCGCCTAGGGCACTTGAATTTTCAGGATCGGCCCTGCCCCGTAATGTAGCTAAAAAAATTTCCGTTCTATAGATGTATCGTAAAAAAATTGGGATACCCCTGAATATTTCTTCTAGTTCCGCCACTGATAGTCTTATTCTCAAGCATGTGCGTGTTGTCCCTGACTTAGCCAAAAACCTTTTGCTATTACACAATTTATCATTGGATACAAATGCTTAGGGAGGGTAGGGCACCCTTGTGGGTTGGCTCCGTGGTTTCGAACCCACCCGGTAATATCGTCGTCACCCCCACGGGTAGGCCTTGTGGGTTCCTCGTCCGGGTAAGGTTTGCCCTAGCGATTAAGGCCTTGAGGCTCGAGATGTTGGAGAGTTTAAGGTTTAGGGTGTGTGTGATTGTGGTGGAGTAAAAGCGTGGGGCCCATGGTTCTAGAGTACTTGTGGGTAGGTGCCACTAGTATTTTGATGGTTCTAGAATACTTGGGTGTAGAATTGATATGACAGCGCAGAATTGGACGAAGCTAGACTAATACCCTTGGGTGACCCTTCCACCCTTATCTCACTAATTAATGGTTGGTGGATTTAATAAAGGGGTCTTTTGTGGTATTGGTTCACGAACATGGATTTGAAGCTTCATATAAGATTATATGGGTGGAATTATATTTGAAGGATCAATAACGTGTTACAAATTGTGTGTTAAAACATTTAATTCTGGGTTAAATAAGAAGAACAATATCGATTTAATGGTAGAAATAAAAGAATATGACTTAGCTTTTAATAAAAGGATATTTAAATATTAAAAATAAAAACCACACCTATGTTCACAGGGATGGAAATTGGGTCTTAGTTGGGAGCTTGTTACTCTAATAATCTAATTTTGTTATCAAAATAGTTTGGGAAAAACTCGTTCAAATTCAAAATTAAGTTTTTTTAACGTCGAACAAAGCCCGGTCTGCCGAGTATACACTTATTGGGAAAAGGTCACGCACGCCCGGGATTGTAGACAGTGCGGGTGGCCCGGTCCGTCACCAATTCCAGAGGAAACCCACCGCCCCAAGGTCTATTGTACTATTGTAGCATAACTGTTCGTCCAAGTAATTTTTAACCGACAACTAGAGCATCGCGTGCACTCTCTCACTCACTGATACGTCCAAGTAATTTTTATTATAGTTTTAGCTTTATTTTTTATTTTAAACCACCCCCATCCCCGTCTAACTTTCACATGCTTTTTTAGTTTTCTTTAATTTTAAACCACCCCCACCTTGTCTCACTTTGACAGTTTCACATGCTTCATGAGTTGAGACAAACCTAACGTTTGACCAGACACATTCCTCATATTCCCACTTCATTTCTTTTGTTTATTTTTTGAACGGCTCCCACTTCAATACCATCCGAACTATTCATTTGTTGAGAGGCTTGCATCCATATGTGCCTGGGATTAGCTTTGTAAAATTATAAAGTTCCGAAACTTTTCTTTTGTCTTCTAGTACATTCTGTTCATTGTCAAAGTCTGCCTCCACATTGAAAGTAAGTTTCATACTTGAAGTGCAACATTACCAAACATTGAAGTGTGAATATTATAAACGAGATGTTATATATCTTCTTGTATATGGATAATTAGCATCAACTTAATCAACATGAGCCCAGACGATTTTTCATATGATAGATGTCACAGCATTGTGTCCCTTTTACAAGATTCTCAAAAAGAATTAGGTAAAATCATCGGCAATGATGATATCTACCAATTGTTTTTTTCTTGTGAGAAGGCGAAGGACACCGAAAGCAGTGACAAATTTAGTAAACCTATGCTGTGGATTGGGATCTACATTGCAGTGGCGTCTTTTTTCTGCATCCTTGCCATGGCTGCCGATTTGTTGCATGGTTTCTGGAATAAAAAAATTTGGTTTCCATGTAAGTACTTCTCCCTTAATGCGGCATCCATCACTGTGATAACCGTCACAATGAAAATACAGGTCGATCTTAGTAGTGGGATGCTAAGTTACGAGGACCAAATAACCAAGGTAGGAGGTTTGGCTTTCATGTGCATAATGATGGCCAACTTGATGCCTTCGTTGGCGTCTATGGACAACAAGACACTGCTAGCAAACATAATAGGTTTGTGTATTTTTGTTATCACCGTGATTGTGAATATTTGCATTCAGATAAATACTGGTGTTATTAACGATTATCCTTTAGGCAGCGAAGGCGATAGTTTTCACTTTAAGTTTGTTATGGTTGCATACATCTATATGGCTATTATTTTCCTATTACTAATAATGATGATTTCTTCATCTGTAACAATTCCAACCTCTAAGGAAATTTTGGAATCCAAGTATCAAGCCACAAACAAAATATCTTTAACTCATCAACGATTACAACATACCCAAATGTCTAGAGTTGAGAAACTAAGACACCATGTGAGAAGGTATTGGGTCATGGCAGAAACAAGCAGCCCTCAGTTTGGGATGGCTAATAACCCATTATCCACTGCTTCCGGTGTAATTTGTGTAATTGTTTTGGTCATCAACTTGCCTCTGTTGAACAAGTATCTGTTTAGCTTTAGCAGTATTTACACACTACTGCATTTTCTTACGAGCCTAGGCGGATCGCCCTACAAGTGGTCAACAATTGTCATTTGTGAAACACAGTCCATCGGAGTTGTGGTGGGGAGCGTTGCTCCTATATGTAGGTGTTTTTCAGTTTTCAGCTTCAAGTTGGGCACTAAATGGAACAAGAACGATTTCATGTTTTTTAAAGTAGAGAAGTACTGGACCCAAAAGTTGCATGAGTGGAAACAAAGCCCTGTAACTTTTCTACCAAGCAGTCGAAGATTAAGAAGTCTAATCTATAATTCAAAAGGTATCATTCTAAGCCTTTGCATTGGAATTCAAAAGGCGACTGTCATATTGTGCAAGGTTACATGGCTTTTAGTGATAGTTGCTTCAATATTTGTGGTAAGTTGTTTTTATCGTTGGAATTCTTTGAAGGCAAGGTGGTTTGCTCCGCCCATCGCCTCAAGAACAGGCGACATAGATGAAGATCTCAGCAATTATGTCTTACAAATCGACAATGAGAGAGAGCTTGCTGAAAAAACACTGAAGGGCATTACAAAATCCGTGAATTCTTTTATATCTAAGGCTGAGAAGGAACAAAGCATCAATCTTTTAGAGCTTCTCGAGAAATCTACCGGATTCGAAGGAGTAGAGATCTTTGACAGTCTTCATGTTCAACCTTTGTTTCCTGCTGAACTTGTCAATAGTTGGAGCTTACCAATAGTAACCTTAACATGCCTTGCTGTTGCTCTCCCAAATATTCATCACGACGAAGCTGAGAGCTTGTTAACAAGTGTTGCTGAAGGTCTTTCAGTCACCCATCTGGTGGAAGAAAGCCTCAATACGGCAAATGATTATGTAAATATGCGGAAGACGACTCTGATCTTATGGCATGAGGTCGAAAACAGTTGCAAGTGGTTGGACAATCCTCTAAAAAGAAATGCCTTTAAAGGGCAAACAACAACAGAGATTATTAAATGGTTTTCTGATCAAGCTAAAGAAATTGTCATACGAAGTAACGAATATAGCAATGGAGACATGGTGGAGAACCCACCTACGATGTTGATTGCTGCCAATTCAATGTACCGAGTCACACAAACGATCTTGCTAAGATTTCCATGCAACATAGAACCAATTACCAACAAGCAGTTGTTTGACCATTTAAATGGCATGATCGCAGACATATTCTCTGCTTGCTTCACCAACATACCGCGAGTCATAAGAATGAGATGCCACGAAAGTGTGATAGAGAAAAGAGAGGCAAGTGTGAAGGTTGCAGCAAAGCTTCTTGGTAAGACTACAAAGATAATAGAAAGACTAGAGACTCGTGACGTTCCAACCATAGAGGAAGACAAGAAGGCATATCTTGATGAGTGGCGCCTTTACTTTCAGCAATCTATCCCTTAAGGCAACATCAATTGATTCATTAAGTACATATGTCCATCACATGTTTGTATGTAGACCTGATATGTAGTTAAATTGTATTTTGCTTTTCTATGTTTGGTCTAGTTATTCCTTTTGCGCCTCTCTGAAAGGTGATAAAGCATCTTAACAACAATCTTTCACTGAAATTTGCATCGCAGGTTTTGTTTATAAACTTTAAAGTTCCTCATGTAACTCTAGATGCTTAGTATTTATCTAAACTTCTTTGTTTATAACGAATTGGTTTACCCATCTTCATGTGACCATTTCTAAAGATTGACTTGAAATGTATTGCTATAATTTTCTGCTACAGGATTATTTTGTCTAATGCAGTTGGAGTTCTTTGATCTCATGAGCCTGGGTAGAGGCCATGTCGCGTATATCATCTGTTTTTAATGTCAGTCAGTTGTCGTTCAACGAGGACTACAATTCAGATGTAATTTTTCCTTGTCAAGCTTACAGTGTTTTGATTTGAAGTATTATTTAACAAATCAACTTGAAATGTGATGTTCCACAATCTAAATCCATCGCTAAAGAGCCAACATCTTTTGAAAAATGTTATTAGCAAGTGCAACGGATTGGGTGGTGCTAATAGAGAACACAAGAAAAGAAATTGCCAGTAAATTTATCTAATGTTTGCTAATTAGCTACAGAATACTTTAGTCATTGCTAATAATTGGTGTCGTTTGTAATTGGCAAGTTCGCAACTAAGGTGCTGTTTGTTTTTGCTTAAAACCTCTGCAAAGAGCCTATGTCTGCAGGCGGGCAGACATAAGGCCTCGAAGACTGTTTGTTTTTTTTCTTTAAACAGATCTGAAGTTAACTTTTTTCATCTTAAAAAATAAGCTTTAGATCCTTGCTTAAAACATCTTCACAAGAACAAAAACAAAAACCCTAACACAAATCTCTTTCACTTTCATCAGTCGACCATGAGTTCCCTCCCTAAACTTCCCCTCTTCATCACCTTCAACCCACCTTCTTCCTTTACCACACTCACTCCTTGAAAACCATGATGAGAGAGGAAGATCAGCAAGAGAAAGAAATCGGAGGACAGAGAGATGAAGAAAGAGACAGAGAAGGGCGATGGCGGCGGCGGTTCTGGTCACCCGCCGGAGACGGTGCTGTGACGATGATGATGGCAGACGGTCTCCTTCTCCGGTAACTTTTCAACTCCCTCTCATTTTCTTCAAAGATCCTTACAGATCTGAGTTTTCTACGGCTTGATGTTGGTTGTTCAGATGAGAGAAATGACTATAGACGTTGTGGTGACGGTGGTGACCTACGATTGATGTTGTGGGTTACGAGAGAAAAAGGGGAACAAACCAATTTATATTTTCAGTTATGAAGACGGTATGAATTTATAAAAACAAACAGTCTTATATTTTCAGCTTACAGAGCTTCAAACCACATCTTCAGTTACAGACATGAAAACAGATGAAATCAGCTTGCAGACAGTGTATGTCTGCAAAAACAAACAGCACCTAAATGTGTCCTTTGTAATTGGCAAGTTCGCAACTAAATGTTAAATCGTGGCTAAGTTTAATCATCTAGCAATGAATATTTTATAATCATTTAGCAACGACTTCATATATTCGTTGCTAACTTTGGTTTAACGAAATTCCACGTTAAAAAAGGAAGGATGGAGTGTCGTAGACTTGGAGGGACATGTGCCAGCTCTACAAGTGGACTAGCCCCACATTGGCAATTCATCTTTATTTAGTTACAGTATAGTGAAATGAAATATTACATCAAGATATAAAAAAATAAAGATACTTGCATCATTAAACTAATGACCAATTAAATATAATCAGAGAGCTGTTTAAGGATCAATAGTATGCTAGAAATTGTCTTAAAACATGTTAATTATTGGTTTTATAAGAAGTTACAATATTGATTTGTAATTGTGGATATAAAATTAAAATTAAGAGTGAAGCTATACGTGTCATATCTTACATAAGGGCTATGTTTGGTCTCACCCTTTTTAATCTTATATCCACAATTAGGCCACTGGGGGCGCCCCGTGATGGGGGCTGAACACGCATGGAATGAAATAAAACACCGCCGCCGCCAAGGTTTATAACACGTCAAAATGAAAACGCGTTGAATTTTTCACGCGTGATGAAGTATTGGGTGATGAGGGAAATTGTTGATTGTGAGGGAAATTGTTGGGTGTGGTGGTGAGTGATGGACATTTCCACTAAAATCCATCATAGAGATAGTGATGGAATAATGCTTGATGACATGACGGAACTTGATTGAAAGTTGTGAGTGAGTGATGAGTGGTGGACGCCCCTATCCCTTACTAATTTAGTAAGTGAACGGATGTACATTTAATAAAAATTATAGGCTATTAGAGAGAGTATACATATAGCAAAACTCAAATAGTCAAATGTTAACTAGCTTTAAATAAAAGAATATGGAAAAAAAAGTCCATATGGGCCTTTCCAACCCTTGTGGCTTTAAACATGTCCTGTTCATTCATAGAAACGTGAACACTCAACACATGTTATTACCAATAAAATATATCGATTTGCACGTTCAAGACAGACATTCTCACATGCAAGTCACAAGACCATTCAGTATTCCCACTTAGATTCCAAAGTCTGACGGTCAGCATCAAGTTTTACTCATTCATTGGTTAAAATATTCAATATGAGTTCCGGTGTTACATATGATAGTTGTTACAGAATCGTGAACCTTTTAGAAGATTCTCACAAAGAATTAAGTAAGATTCTCACAGATGAAGACATCAGGCAGTTGGATTTGTCATGTTCCAAGGTTCAGGATAGCGAATTCGGCGACAGGTTTAGTGAACCTATGGTGTGGATTGGGATCTACATTGCAATAGCGTCGTTTTTCTGCATCCTTGCCATGGCTGCCGATTTGTTGCATGGTTTCCGGAATAAAAAGTTCTGGTTTCCATGTAAGTACTTCTCTCTGAACGCCGCATCTATCACGGTCATAACCATCACAATGAAACTGCCGGTTGATTTAAGTAGCGGGATGCATAGTTATGTGGGCCAAGCAACCAAGGTTGGAAGTTTGGCTTTCATGTGCATAATGATGGCCAACTTGATGCCTTCTTTGGCGTCTATGGACAACAACATACTGCTAGCAAACATAATAGGTTTCTGCATTCTCATTATCACCATAATTGTGAATATTTGCATTCAGATTAATACATGTGTTATTGCAGATAAGGCTTTAAATTTCGTAGCTTTCTCTGTTCACTTTGACTTCGTTATCGTGGCGTATACCTATATGGCTATGTCCAACCTCTAAGGAAATTTTAGAATCCAAGTATCAAGCCACATACAAAATTTCATTAGCTGATCAACATATCCAAATGTCTACAGTTGAGAAACTAAGACAATATGTGAGAAGGTATTGGGTCATTAGTTGAACCTGTAAACAGTTGGAGCTTACCGATAGTAACCTTAACATGCCTTGCTATTGCTCTCCTAAATATTCATAAGGACGGAGTTGAGAGCTTATTAAGAAATGTTGGTGTGTTGGGTTCGTAGGCTTTAGGGTAGCTGGCCCTAATTAGGGTTAGCCGACCCTAGTTATTAGGCCTACTTAGTTAACTTGTTGACCAAGTAGGAAACCCTAATCTTGTTCTATAAATACCTATTATGTAACTGTAGTCTGTGTCATTCTGAAAACAGTTGTGAGCATCTAATAAAGTAAAACCCTAGTTGCAACTCGTGGACATAGGTCACCTTGACCGAACCACGTAAATTCTCATGTTCTTTATTTTCTGCTAGTGTGTGTGTGTTTGTTTCGCTTCCCCTCGAGCCTACTCTGATCCGATACCCCTAACAAGTGGTATCAGAGCCAAAGGTTCAGTTAAACACACGGTTATCGCAGGAGAGGGAGAGAGCTGGACGAGAGATCTTGATCTGCTGTTGCTGCCGTCGCCACTGACTTGTTTACGGCCCGTACCTATTCTCTGGTTACGGCTCGTAAGGTCTAGGGTTTGCGTCGCAGGGTTTGCTGTTGTAGATCTGGTGGTTTGGGGTATTTGGCGATTAGGGTTTCGGTTCTTGAACCCTGGTTATTCGCTGATTTTACGCTCGGATTTGCAGGAGAAGTCGCTGGTTCAGGAACTTCGGGTTTCTGGTTTATTGAAAGTTGCTCGGGTTTTGGTTGCTTGGTTCCTTGTGGTTTTTTCTGGTTTTCTCGTTTGCTATGGCTGAAGACGGGAAGTTCCGAATCGAGAAGTTCAACGGTACTGATTTTGCATGGTGGAGAATGCAAATAGAGGCGTTGCTTGGTGAATGCGATTTGGATGTGATACTGGAAGAAAAACCTACTGGAATGGATAAAGCTGCCGAAGCAATTTAGAACTCAAAGGATAAAAAGGCAAGAGGTAAAATTACATTGGCTTTGACAAGGAGCGTTGCATTTAATATCATGAAAGAAACAACTGCTCGTGGTATGTTAACAGCTCTGTCAAATATGTATGAGAAGCCGTCTGCCAGTAATAAGGTGTTCTTGATGAGGGAACTGTTTAATATGAGAATGAACGAGGGCAGTTCAGTTGCTGATCACATTAACGAAGTCAATTCAATTTTGTCCAGGTTAGCAACTGTGGGCATGAAGTTGGATGATGACACTCAGGCTGTGGTTTTGTTATCTTCCTTACCTGATAGATGGTCAGGATTTGTGACAACGGTCACTGAAACTGCTGGAACTGGAAATTTGAAGTTTGATCGGGTCCGGGATAGTGTTTTGGGTGAAGACGTTCACCGGAGGAACACTAATGGAGGATCTACTTCTAGTATGCTCAGTGTTAGCAGGGGAAGAGGTAAAAACAGAAGCAATGGGAGTCGTGGGAAAAGCTTGTCTAAAGCTGGGAAGAATGTGAGGTGCTGGAACTGTGGTGAAAAGGGGCATGTTAAAAACGAGTGTCCTGATCCTAAGAAAGAGGATGGTAAGCAGCATGTAAACAGTGTTGTGTCAGATGAATCTGACGGTGACGTACTAGTTTGCTGTGAAGAGTCTATAGATTCTTGGGCTATGGATTCTGGTTCTTCGTTTCACGCCATGCACAGCGGGGAGACGATGGTGAATCTGAAAAAAGGAGACTTTGGAAAGGTACGATTAGCTAACGGTCATGTTCTTGATGTTACGGGTATGGGAGATGTCAATCTGAGGACTCCACTGGGCACTACATGGAACTTAAAGAACGTCAGGGTAATTCTAGGTTTAACGAAAAAACTTATTTCTGTTAATCAACTGGATAAACAGGGACTAGATGTTAAGTTTGGTGGTGGGAAGTGGAAGGTGATTGATGGAAATCTTGTTATTGCCTGTGGGAGGAGACGAGGATCGTTGTATCTAGTTGAGATACCTGCTGAGGGAGTAGCCGTCCCTGTACAACATAAAGTCTGGTTCACTGAATCTAGTAAGCGGAAGAGGGTTCAATTTGCGAACTTGAATCCTGGTGCTTTGGGGATGTCAGTTGAATGTGGTCTGGGGTCTAAGTTTAAGCCAGTCAGGGGATTTGGTGATAGTGGGAGCACGGGTCGTGTTCCAGGTATAATCACAAAGAACAGTTGGGTTTTGAAGACGAAGGTTCCGACTGAAGAAAAAAGCTCTCCTGGAAATAGTTTGCAAAATGTGGAGAGTGGTATTAATTCTCGGTGTATCTCTGGAGCTGGTGAATCGTGCAAGCCGGTTGAGACAGAGAATGGGTCTGATAAGACTGTTGGGTTGGAGCTTGTGGGAGCTTTAACTGGTCTCTCAGATACTTGATGAGAGGTGTGGTTGCAACTAGGTGGCTTGGATGTGACTGAAGTCTTAGCTTGTTCTTGGAACTGGAGGCTGGGAAGACTTGAACGTAAAGATTACTGAAGTTACTGGTGATGGGTTTCTTGGATGCACTTTGTGGACTATGCAAAGCCTCCGAGTGGGAGATTGTTGGGTTCGTAGGCTTTAGGGTAACTGGCCCTAATTAGGGTTAGCCGGCCCTAGTTATTAGGCCCACTTAGTTAACTTGTTGACCAAGTAGGAAACCCTAATCTTGTTCTATAAATACCTATTATGTAATTGTAGTCTGTGTCATTCTGAAAACAGTTGTGAGCATCTAATAAAGTAAAACCCTAGTTGCAACCTGTGGACGTAGGTCACCTTGACCGAACCACGTAAATTCTCATGTTCTTTATTTTCTGCTAGTGTGTGTGTGTTTGTTCCGCTTCTGCTCGAGCCTACTCTGATCCGATACCCCTAACATGGTGAAGGTCTTGCATTTACCCATCTCGTGGAAGAAAGCCTCAATAATGCAAATGAATATGTAAATATTCGGAAGACCGCTATGATGTTATGGTATGAGGTCGAAAACAAATGCAAGTGGTTGGACAATCCTCTAGCAGAAAATGATTTCCAAGGGAAAACAACAATAGAGATTCTTAAATGGTTTGCTGGTAAAGCTGAAGAAATGATGACAGAAATTAAGGAAAGTACCAACGGAGATCTAGCGGATAATCCTCCTAAGACGTTGATTGCTGCCAATTCAATGTACCGTATCACACAAACAATCTTGCTTAGATATCAAAACAACATAGAACCAATTGCCAAAGAGCAGTTGTTTGCCCATTTGAAAGGAATGATTGCAGACATATTCTGTGCTTGCTTCACCAACATACCCCGAGTCATAACAACGAGATGCCATGAAAGCGTGATAGAGAAAAGAGAGGAAAGTGTGAAGGTTGCAGCAAAGCTTCTTGGTAAGACTACAAAGATAATAGAAAGACTAGAGACATGTGAAGTACCAAGCATGGATGATGAGAAGACGGGATATATTGATGAGTGGCGTCATTATATGAAGTGTTAAGGTAATTTCTTAATCTATCTATCAACAGAGTTATTCATCTTTATCTTAGGTACCATCTTGACAAAAATTCTAATGACCCTAAAATAGCTGATATATTTAAGGAGACCACTTATACATATCAGTAGTGGCGGAGCTTGACGAAAAGTTGCGAGGGGGCGGAAAGTCATGGGACCCAATTTATATATTGTATAAATATTTAGGCAAAATAATTGGAGGGACAATCCTATATAATTTTAAAATTTTCAGATGAAAAATAGAAAATTTTACACTTCTAACCGAAATATTTGGGGGGGGGGGTTGCACCCCACACTTTACACTAAGCTACGCCACTGGATATCAGATATTATTGGATCCCCAAAGGGTAACAGTCAGGGGCGGACCCAAGTTATGGGGTGGGTCGGCGGCCGCACCCCTTGAAAAAAAAAATTTAGTGGTATTTTTCGCGAAAAATCCAGACCGCACCCCTTGAAAAATTCCGACCGCACCCCTTGGAAATTTTCGTCCGTACCCCTTAGAAAAAAATGTGAACACGGATTGAAACCCGATCAAATTATGTAAACAAGTTAGCCTACTAACCCCTTTAATAGAACATAAATTCAATCCATCAAACCCAATAACTTAATACCCATTCAAGCCCAACCCAACTACTAGTTTTGTTAAACAAACCAATCCACATAATAAAAAAAATAAAAAAACCCAAATCGCTGCCACTTGCCAGCGACTCCCGCCCTCCCTCCCCCTCACTTCAGCGCCAAGCGACAGCATAATTCTGGTCGGCGAATGCAAAATTTCGGCTGCAAACTGGTTAATTCAGGCCGCCCCTGACAGGTACATGGTTTTTACTAGGGCTTATAATAATTACTAGGACTTGAAATTCAAAATTTTGGTTGGCAAACATGTTTGTTGATTATATGATTGTTGGTTGGCAAATAATAATTACTAGGGCTTGAAATTCAAAATTTTAAATTGAAAATTAAGTAACGTGGGCTATGCTTGAACACTTGAAGATCCTTGTTTATTTTGTATGTGATAGGATTGGGAATGAACAATGAGTAGAGAAGTTATGCCGCGATTTCTCAAGAGGAAGGAGTTGAATCACTTTTTTCGCCGGATTACTTTAATTAAAGACCAAGGTATGTTATAGATAAGTTTTTTTGTTCTTTTATTGAATGATTAAGAGAAATAAAAGTAGGGATGGTTTGAACTTTGATGTTTTTTTGTTTGTTAATGTGATAGGAAATTAGGAACTAGGGTTTGATTGTTTGAGAATTGAAATGGACCCGACTCTATCTAATTCGACCCGCTATGAAACTTTGTTTGTTTGTTTTTAATTGTTTTAAATGACCCGACCCGATCCGACCCGCTATGAACCGATTTTTTATATAGCTAAGGGTCTAAAATCTTTAAAAAATTCCCGCACCCCAGGAAAAAAATCCTGGCTCCGCCACTGGTAACAGTATGACAACACTGTTTTAAGGTGACCATTTCACTATTGAATTTAAGTACTTACTATTGAAGCTGAACGCCAGGATTTGGAGCTTGATCTTTCATGTTTGGGAGCTATGAGTACTCCATGCTTGCTGTAACTCTAGGTCTGACGCTCCCCCTGGTCCTAACTAAGATCCTCCCTTGCTCGTGTAAACTTGTTTATATGATTATTGCTATTAACATGTAAATCAAAACTTTAAAGGTGGTTGTGAAAGCGTTAGTTATTATGAATATGCAAAGCGCTGTTAATTTCTATTTGATTTGTATTATGGTATCTGTGAGGCTTCTTATGTTAGCTCTTATTATTATTATTATTTTTTTACACATATTGTTAATGACAATTGTCAAGAATCATGGATTAACACTCAAACAAGAAGAATACCCAAACCAAAGCTTTATTAACCCAAAGAATGATCTGAAGAATATAAATTGTGTAAGACGAATGGATAAGAACCGAACGATGCATAAATGGATTTGAACCGAACCCAACGATGCATAAACTCCCTCTAAGCCTTATAAACGCAGCGCTCAATTCAAAGATCTAGCTACCCAAGCCCACTGGATACAAGTATAACACAAAACATAAGAATAAACCATATTAGACAAAATAAACTATATGTGTTTGATAATGAATTGACCTTTTCAACAACAATGATATTCATTATAAAGAGTGATGGTTTTTTTTTTTTTTTTTTTTTTTTTTTTTTTTGTTGTTTAAGGCTTAATAGCATGTAACATTTTGTGTTAAAAAATTGGTAATTATGATTTATGAGTTTAAGAAGTTACAAGATCGGTTTATAAGAACAAGTGTAGTAAAATAACTAAACTGAAAAGGTTACCGACACGTCATCATCACGTAGGCAGTAATGCAATAACTGAACTACATAATAAATAGGTGTAATAGCTTAACTAAAATCATAACTGTTTTTATATTTATATTTTTTTAAATAGAAAGTGGATTGGATTATGATTGGCTGGAAAAAAACAGTCCCCACAACAATTTCCTTCACGTCCGTTATTCTGGTGGCGACACCCAGCTTTGGCGCCCTTCGTTGGCTACCCATAATGGTGTTTGACAACGAGTTGGTATGCCTGGACTCGTGGAGGCTTTAACTCTTTATATACACGGTCTAACCGTAGACATAAAAGGGAATCGAAGAAGAGTAAATTGTCAAAATCATCCTCGAGGTTTGGGAATATTTGTCATTTGTTAGTTTCATCTAAAAAGCTTTTTTTGTACCATATTGTCCTTCACTACGTCCCAAAGTGAAGGGCAACATGGCACAAAAAATTGTTTTAGATGAAACAAACTCAAACCTTAGGGATGATTTTGGCAATTTAGTTGTCGAAGAACAATATTAAAAAAGCCCACCAGTCACTAGAGGTGCACAAACCGGTTAATTTTAATAACCGGTTATACCAGTTAATTTGACTTTTTGACATTAACCGGTTCATATTGAACCGGTTATTTTTTTAACTAGTCCGGTTAATTACTTTAATCAGTTCGTGTAATTAACCAGTTATTTTGCCTTTTTTTTAATTCTTTGGTTTTTTTTCGATTAACCGGTCTATCATTTAAAAAACCGATTAAAAAAGAAAGATATTAATAATCGGTTTCTATACTAAATACTTATAACCGGTTACTAAGCTACGGTTAAACAAACCAATTATTTCTAAATCAGTTACAATTTCATTTAATAACCGATTACAATCAACTAACATATTATTTTGTGCAACTCTACCGGCGACCACTACGTCCACTTTGATGGAAACAAAAAATTGGGCCCTGTTTCGGGCTTTAAACAAACCCCGTTAAATCGTTAATTTCGTTTGTAACCCTAATCATCTTCAAATATATATGGTAACTGCGGTCCCTACACAATTTCCCCCGGAAAACTGTAGCGACTCAATTGTGACCGGAATTCTTCATCATCACCGAAACCTTAACGGCAACAATGGCGACTCAATTGAGCAAAAAGCGAAAGGTTACTCTCACCAACCCTGTTTTTCAAAATAATATTATGTTTAGTCTTCCAAAAATCTTACTTTATTATGTTTTTTGTGTATCAGTTTGCAGCAGATGGCGTGTTTTTCGCCGAGTTAAACGAGGTTCTTACTAGAGAACTCGCGGAGGACGGTTATTCTGGAGTGGAAGTTAGGGTTACGCCGATGCGTACGGAGATTATTATAAGAGCCACACGTACTCAAAACGTGTTAGGTAAAGTTTAATTGTTTTAAAATTTGAATGTGATTATACGTGTTAATTTTGTATATATGTGTGAATGTGAAGCATTAATGTGTTTTTTGTTATTTTATTTAAACTTGTGTTTATGATTTTTGTTTTTTTTACTAGAGAACATAGGTATGTATGTGATTAATAATTTTGAATAAGTTATGAATGTGATATGTAATTGTTTATGATTAATTGACTCAAGCTATTCTAGAATGGGTTATCTTATGTTTATTTCATCCTAGATTTAAACTTGGGTTCGTATGAGCTAAACTAGTGGATTTGGACTTGCATGTTGTGTTGAAAGAAAATGGTGTGATCTTGTTAAGTTTTATAAGTGATTTTTTTTCTATTTTTTGTAAGGCTGGCCAATCAGGTTTCTGACGGCGCGCACAACATAAGTTTCAAACATGATTACGACTCGTTTAACTACTTTCTACCTCATGTTTATAAAACAGTTTTATGTTTTATGTACAAAGATGAATAAATGATAGATCCTAACATTGTAATTTTAATTACTTTAAAAATTAAAAAAGTCAAAGGGTGTATTTATCAGTCAAACAGGTCTAATCGTGTCTTAACAGGTACCCAATTGCCAGCCCTAATTTTTTGTGCAATATTATGTACTATGGTTGTGTGTTGTAGGGTGGCGCCCCATGCCACCTCACCGAAATAACTAACTAAACATTGTGCCATGGCGGTTAAAGAGCGGGGTGTTACCCCCTTAACGCTGTTAACACAAGGATGGGTGAGGTCCACTACCCTCCAGGCCTCCACCAATCACATGCACACACACATTTATTTTTTTTATTTTATTTGTTTTTTTTAGTTAAACCACAACCTCCTTGTTAAAGGATGGGTTAGTTAAAGCCCACTGTCTATGTGGCAGTGATGTGGCATGTCATTATTACACTATTTAGTTAAATCACAACATATAGCCTAATGCAAAAAGAGTTTGTTTGTTTTAAAGCGCCATTTTCAACACAAGATGTCATATTCTATGATTGGTGTTGAAACTCTTTGTTTCTTAGATCATTATCCGATAACCTTAATCTGTAAAAGACGGTTGTGGTTGTTATTAGTGTTTGTGATGGCAACTGATTCATTGTTGCTGTCAAGCTGGGAGCATTAACAGTGTAAGATGATAATAACTAGTTTATTTTACTTGGATAAAGTTGTTACTAGACATCCTGAATCCGTGGTTGTTTACATATGGAATCTGGTTTCTAGGCGAGAAGGGAAGGAGGATAAGGGAGCTGACATCCCTCGTTCAGAAACGCTTTAAGTTCCCTGAAAACAGCGTGGAACTTTATGCTGAGAGAGTCAACAACAGGGGGCTCTGTGCCATTGCACAAGCCGAATCTTTGCGTTACAAGCTTCTTGGCGGTCTTGCTGTCCGCAGGTCTATCAAAACTTTCCTTCTGTGGAGATGATGATGTCATTCAAACGTCCATTTACTAAAATAAACCGATGCTTTATTTGACTGTGTTTAGGGCTTGCTATGGTGTTTTGAGATTTGTTATGGAGAATGGAGCAAAAGGATGTGAGGTATGTAGATATTCCGTCGATTTGTTACTACTAACTACTAAGCATTGCTTATCAATCTCAGGTGATTATTAGCGGAAAACTTAGGGCTCAACGTGCTAAATCAATGAAGTTTAAGGACGGGTACATGGTGTCATCTGGTCCAGTCAATGACTACATTGACTCTGCTGTGAGACATGTGCTTCTTAGACAGGTAGACTCATCTTTTCTCTATCTTATATTTGTCATATTTTATAGTTTTATTATTATACTTGAATTATATCAAAGTTGTGTAATTTGCTTGCAGGGTGTTATTGGTATCAAGGTTAAGATTATGCTCGACTGGGATCCTACCGGCAAACTTGGCCCCAAGAAACCGTTACCTGATAATGTTGTTATTCACATGCCTAAAGATGATGTCATTGCACTCCCACCCAAAGAAGTTGAGGAATACAAGCCACCGTTTGTTGCTGCTGATGCGCCTTTGCCTATGCCGATTCCAGTAGCTGTTTGAGGGTCGGTTAAAGGCGAGGTTATCTTTAGATTTCTCAACTATGGAAGATCATTTTTCTTGGTTCTTTTGAGTTTTGGTGGATATATCTTTTTTTTTCTTTTTGAACTGCTAGTTCATGAGATTTATTTTTTTATCAATATTATTTTTGAAGGACTGAAAATTGCAATATGAAGATTGATTTTGAGGGTGGAGATACAATAGGAAGTTTATTTGGCTAGGAAGGATAGGAAGTGATCTTGACCATCCATTAAGTTAATCAAGGGCTAAGATTAAATCAGGGAAATTGAAAGTAAGAAAAGAGGCGCGTGAGTTTGTTCAAGGGCATTCTAGTCAATCCAAGCCAATAGTTTCTCTCTCCTCCAATTTCCCCCCCCCCATTTTTTAAACGTTAATAACTCTTTCATACGACATTATTTTTTTATAAAAATTGCACCAAAAAAACGAGCGTTTTTTTATCTTTAAAACGAGTATACTATTGCTATATTTAAAAAAAAAAAAAATTTAAAACCCAGTTGCGTAAAACGCAATAGAAAAACCATCAGTTACGTAAAACGCAATGAAAAAAAAACCTAAAAAATGACATTTTTCTAAAACGCAATGCACCAAAAACACAGAAATGACTTATTTGTAAAACGCAATGGCGAGAAAACACATAGAAATGTCTTATTTGTAAAACGCAATGGCTAGAAAACACATAAAAATGTGTTTTACCTAAAACGCAATGCACCAAAAACACAAAGAAATGACTTATTTGTAAAACGCAATGGCCAGAAAACACATAGAAATGTCTTATTTGTAAAACGCAATGGCCAGAAAACACATAAAAATCTGTTTTTACCTAAAACGCAATGCACCAAAAACACAAAGAAATGACTTATTTGTAAAACGCAATGGCCAGAATACACTTAAAATGTCTGTTTTCTAAAACGCAATGGCCAGAAAACACATAAAAAGTGTTTTACCTAAAACGCAATGCACCAAAAACACAAAGAAATGTCTTATATGTAAAACGCAATGGTCAGAAAACACTTAAAAATGACTCATTTCTAAAACGCAATGGACACATAAAACTGTCTGTCACTGTGAACTGTTTGAATTGTCTACGAATTACTGTCTTCGAAATGAGCCAATTTCTGGAAAATTAATTACTGTCTTCGAAATAGGCCAGCCAGGGGCTCTGCCCCTTGACCCCGCCAGGGGCTGCCGCCCCTGGGACCCCGCTACCGGGGGCTGCCGCCCCCGGACCCCCGCAAAGATCGTAAAACGCAATGACTAAATCAAAAACCCATATCATGAAAATGAAATTAAAGAATTTCTTACATGGATCGAAGCCGATTTCTTCATAAATTGACAAAATTTGAATGATAGAAACACTTATCAACGCTCGAATCGAGTGATTATCTCCAAAATCACCGGAAAAAACGAGATTTTTTTATGAAATTAAACTGGGTTTTCTTCAAAAAAAGCTGAAGAACACGTTGATCGGGTTCTGAATCATTGATTGGTGATGAAAATCGCACTATAATGTAGTGATTATTGAGATAGAAAGTGAAGAAATAGTTGAAGATGGTGGGTTTTGAAAATGGTGGGTTTTTGAATTTACTGGGTTTTGAAAAAGGAAGAAGAAGGAGTTGGATTGACTAAAATACCCTTTCTCTTTATTTTAAAATTTGCCACAGGTCATAATTCTATGGCTTCCTATCATTCCTAGCGAAAATTAACTTCCTATTTGATCTTTTCCCTTGATTTTGATAGCTGTATTTATGGTGTTTTTACTTTTTTGGCGGTTTGAAGATGAAACTAATAAAACTAAACATTCAAACTGCCTATATGACTGGTTTCGAAATATGACTTTGTAAAAACAAAACAAGTTTGTTTAAATATTATAATACTAGTTTTAAGTTACCGCGTGTTACATGGGTGACTTCACAATAAAATATATTATTTAACATTGTTGACATATTTTTTTAATGAAAAAAATGTTCAATTACTAACGATAATATTAAATTACACTAAATTGAAAGAAATGACTTCATCTCTGGTTTTTACTCTTGATAAAGCGACGTACAATGACCATGAGTGAAAACGGGTTGTTTCAAGTACAAACCAACCCTAGATAGTTATTATTCTTGTCTTTTGTTGATTGTCATCGCGAAATATATATAGCTAATGGAAATTGTCTCATTTGAAATGCGAAAGGAATCTTTTTATTTGAAGGTATCAAATTAATTCTAGGTAGCATAACTATAAACACAATTTGATACTAAAGATTTAAAACGTTATAAGTTTGATTTCATAATTCAAAAATAGTTCCAATGAATAACTAATAACTTTGAAATGAAAAAAAAATGTTTGATTACTTATGTAAAGATTAAATTATAATGAACTTAGAAAAATACGAAATAATCACAAGTCGTTAAAAATTTCTTTATACACCACGTTTGTTGTTTTATAAGGTTTTACATAAATACAACTACCAATAGGGTGGTGGTCCTTAAACACCTGAGTTTGGAAGGGGAAAAATCTTTGGTTCAAGTCACGTAAACAACATGGATTAAAAGAAATTCGTTGTTAAAAAAAAAACATAAAATTGTTGTGAAACTAGCCTAATAGCAAAAGGAATATAAAGAAGAATATGGAGAAAGAGATTGATCTTATTGATTGAGGTGTATATTACAAGAGACTATATATAATAGAGGAAAACTTGTGGAACAAGCCTAATCTATTTTAGGTGTTGATAACCACATTAATAATAAATATATTCATAACACTCCCCCTTGGTTATCAACATAATACGCTTGATGCTGCCTCGTTAAAAACCTTGCTAGGAAAATCCGGTGGGACAAAACCATAGCTAAGGGAAAAAGAGTGCAGCGTGTAATGCGCATTATCTCCCCCTGATACTTCTGGATCAGGTATGTTGCCTCATTAAAAACCTTACTAAGAAAACCCAATGGGACAAAACGTAGTCAAGGGAAAAAGCGTGCAACTTGAATAAGTCTCCCCCTCATTTTAACATGTATCCTTTAATTGACGTGTGTCCACCTTCCTTGAAAGTCGAACAAAGTTTTTGTAGCAAATGATTTGTCGCTCGATCCCTTAATGTGCAATCCTTTATGTTGAGTAATGTTGTATAATCTTCTAACGAGACTTTAGGTACATCCTTTCAAAATATCATATATCCACGATTGTATTTTGTTACATTCCTGCATCTACAAACAAACTTGTTTGATGGGTTAGTAAAATATAATCAAATATCGTTTAAACCTGAAATATTTCTTTGAACTCATTCCAATGTCTCTTCGCTTGACAAATGTTATATCATGACAATAAGCTCAAATGAAAGATATTATAATCATACATATCTAGCAAATCATATTAATGCACATATGCATAACTATGGTACTTCTAGACTGAAAATCTCTACTAAGATTGAGTTAATTACCTTTCAAAATCTCTTTTTTATTTCTTGAAAAATAAATTTCCTTGTTCCGCGTATAAAAGGTACCCGTTTTTGTTGAAGATATTTACATATATTACTTTTAAATTTCAACCAAATATAAATTTAATATTAAATCTGGAAAACATTTTTTTTTTCTGACAGACATCTAGAAAAATACGAACCACTTTTTCGCTAATGTAATTAATATGAAGAATACAAAATAATCAACCAGTAATAATGTTTATTTGTGAAATATGGAAAGAAAAATGATTTTGAATGATTTTAATACAACACAAATCGGCTTTTTTTTTCATTTATTGCCCAACAATCAAATAAATCAAGTTCACAAACATACAATTATGATGCATAAAATTAAATTACTTACCTCATCGATGACTTGGAAACGAATCAGAGAAATTTTCGTCGATTCAACGAAAACGATAAATTGATCTCCATGGCATCCAGCCACCTTACATACATCAGGTCAAGAGTTCGCGAGGACGGTGATGGCGATATTCTCTTTCTTACAATCCCCTATCTTCCTACCAAGGGTTTAGGAATTTATGTGAATATGATAATACGATTCAGTGTCAAAAGCAACTCGTGCTGATAACGTGTTGTGAAACTAGCCTAATAGCAAAAGGAATATAAAGAAGAATATGGAGAAAGAGATTGATCTTATTGATTGAGGTGTATATTACAAGAGACTATATATAATAGAGGAAAACTTGTGGAACAAGCCTAATCTATTTTAGGTGTTGATAACCACATTAATAATAAATATATTCATAACAAAAATATAACTGTTTCTGCGGTCAACAACATAGAGTCAACCATGCATTTAATTTTCAGATTGTGTTATAAAAATACAACATTGCAAGAAATTCGAAGGCGAAAACACTTGCATCTTTCGCATGCTTGAGATGATAATACAAAGAGAGTGAGTAGAAAATCTGAGAAAACAAAGAAAGTGAGACTAAAATCACTTGCTTTATCATCAATTCAACATCTATGATAGCGAGACTTAACTCACTTTGCTTTATCAATACTCTACTATTAGGGCTGCAAACGAACCAAACGTTCAGCGAACAGTTCGTGAACCGTTCGGTAGGAAGTTCGTTTGTGTTCGTTCGTTTATTAAACAAACGAACACGAACAAGAAATTTTGTTCGTTTAGTTAAATGAACAAACATGAACAGAGGCCATGTTTGTTCGTTTATGTTCGTGAACATTCGTTAACGTGTTCGTTTGTGTTCGAAAGTTCATTAGTGTTTTTAGTTTTTATATTTATTTGAATACTTCAAAATTCCGACAAATTAAATATCTAATAAGTGTCAGTGTATTATATATTCTGTTTATGAACGATTATTTGTGTTCGTTTGTTTCCATTTGTGTTCATGAACATTAGTTTGTGCTCATTTATGTTCGTCAACGTTCGTTTTTGTCTGTTGCCTAAAATTAACAAACAAATACAAACGAACACGAACAAGTTCATTTCCTTAACAAACGAACACGAACATAAAATCTCGTTCGATAAGTGTTTGTTAACGGTTCGCGAACACATATATTTCTTAACAAACAAACACGAAAAACGTCTTGTTCGTGTTCGTTCGGTTTGTTTGTAACCCTATCTACTATCACTATGCATAGACTCCTGTATTACAGAATGTTGTGTAATAAAAATTATATAATTTTATAATCTATAAAAAATTATATAAAGGTCTATAATCTATAAAAAATTATATAAGTGTTTAAAGATTCAATAGAGGTGCACAAAATAACTGGTTAATTAACTGTAACCGGTTAATAACCGATATAGAATTAACCGGTTAGTGATTATTTTTAACCATAGGTTAGCAACCGGTTATAAGTATTTAGTATAGGAACCAATTATTAATCGCTTTTTAACCGACAGACTGGTTAACTAAAAAAAACCCAAAAAATTCAAGAAAAAAGCAAAGTAACTAGTTGATAACCGAAGATAATCGGTTAATTAACCGAACCAGTTAAAGGCAAATTAACCGCTATAACCGGTTAACTGAACCGGTTATTAAAATTAACGGGTTTGTGCACCTCTATTTCCCAATAGATCACCGCCTTATAGGTAATGCATTCAATTGAATTACAAGTTTTTATACAAACTAAATCGGGCCAAGCCAGAACCAGGCCCATATGCGCACACGTAGTAATATTGGTTCTGGGCTTGTCTTCCATAGCTAAAGAGTCAAAATCAAAGAACGAAGAAGTTGGGTGTATCTTCTTCTCTACCACGGCGCCCTACTCCGATCTTGCCTTATCGATTCTCGCCGTTTCTTTCTGGTAAATACACATGTAGTTCTATCTCTCTTTCTCATATTCCTGATATAATATCCAGTCAATATTTATGCTCCATCGTTCTTTTCTCATAACAAAAAAATCAAAATTAGGGTTTTAAAATATGTAAAAATGTGCCTCTGAACCGTCTGATTATACTTTCACCGTTGAATTTAAGGTGTAGTACCTTAAATCTGTAATTTCAAAAGGTTTATAGTCGTCTTTTTATACCTAGGCTGCTAACATTTTGTCATCAATTGATTCAATTGGGAAGTTTTAGTTTTGTACTCTAGGTACAGAAATGTTGATATGTATCTATCTAAGTAGTTAACGCAGTAAAATATCGGTATTTGAGATATCGGTAATCGCAGTGGGACACTGGTAATTTTAATATCATGCTAAATTTATGTGTATAGCAATTAACAATTTAGTATACTCTCTTACCATTAACAAATTAACCTTTTGCAACTTGCAAAACAATGACAATTGTAGCAAGTAGGAACTGGTTAAGCCTTAAAACACTAACATTTAACACTAACACTTAACAATTAAGACTTAAAACACAAATGACAGAAATAAGAAGAAAGACGAATGGTAGAACTAAGAAGAAAGATACTGATATCGGGAAAATCGGTGATATATCGGTCCAATATCAGTCAATATGGCCGATAATATCGGTACCGATATTCTGACTGATATTTTGCACCGATATCTCACCAGGGGGCTGATAACCGATATATCGGTGATATATCACGATATTACTTCCAAACTAGGCTTGTATTCTCTGTGTATTTTCTTGTTCTTATGCTCCTGTTGGTAGGATGATAGCTTAGCATCATGTAACATGTGTTGTTTGTTAAACTTTGATGTTGACATCTCATTTTGGTGAAAGGATCTGCTCCAGATTCTCTATTACTTGGAGAAGCCTCATTTCAGTCACATTTAATGTATGATAAAATTCAATCTGGCAAATGATTAGTATTTAGTGCAAGTATAGCCATAGAGGCATGCCTATTTTGTATGAAATTTGTTTTGTGGAACTTTCTAAGCAAAATAGCAAATGTGTTTTTTTAAATTGCGTTGACATGCTGAATGTTTGTATGTAGTAGTATTGAGTTGTACACTTTCGAATGCTGAAGAATCCAAGTGACGCTAGGTTGTATTGCATAGTTTTAGTTTTGTAAATACCAAGATTCAACTTTCCAAGGAATTGAGAACTCACCATTTCCATTTGAATAATGTTTGGCTGTTAATGTTGGAAGAACAGATACGCATACTCTTAACCATGATTGAGTTCAAGTTTGTTAACTCTGGTTTCATGTCAAGAGTCCTAAGATAGATCATATTGATGCATTTTAGTATATATTTGACTTCTGCTTTTCTACCCTTTTGTAGCGCTTGATGTTGGTTATATAGTTTGGGATTTTCCGTAAACATAATGGCAAACTATTCTGCAAAAGGAGCCCCTTCAAATGGATCTGTGTATGTTTGCAATTTGCCACCTGGAACAGATGAAGATATGTTAGCTGAACATTTTGGCACGATTGGCTTGCTAAAGGTATGGGTTCTAAAAAGGTATTTCTTTACTGCATGTTTGTATCCATTATTGCATGATACTATATATATTTATTATTTTTTGTTTTTAAAATTTTATAACTTTTAGTTTTTTATACAATATAGAAAGATAAAAGAACAGGGAAACCAAAGATATGGTTATATCATGACAAAGTAACAAACGAACCTAAAGGAGATGCTACAGTGACATACGAGGATCCATATGCTGCACAAGCTGCTGTAGAATGGTTTAACAATAAGGAGTTTCACGGGAATATCATCGAAGTTCTCATGGCACAGTCAAAAAATTCACAAAATGCGGTGGCACCATTTGCTGACTCAAGTTTGGTCAATGATGTGGGACCCGATGAAACTGAACGCGACATGAGTGAAAGTGGGGCCCGTGGTAGAGGTCGTGGTGATCCTTCCGGAAACGTTCCACCAAAAGCATGGCAACAAGATGGTGACTGGACGTGTCCGAATACAAGGTCTGTGATATGACATTGGTGAGCAGCTCATTCTTGCTAATTAATGTATTTAAGTTACATTTATTGCGCAACGACTTGTATTATTATTATTTTAATTTTTATGTTGATGTTTTGGTAACAGTTGCACGAATGTAAACTTTGCATTTCGTGGCGTGTGCAACCGTTGCGGAAGTGCTCGACCCGCTGGTGCATCGGGTGGTGGTGCAGGTGGTGGTGGTCGGGGCAGGGGTCGTGGTGGCGGTCCTGATTCTGGCGGTGGTCGAGGTGGGGTCGGTGGTCCTACTGGCCTTTTCGGTCCTAATGATTGGTCTTGTCCAATGTAAGCACAAAAGTGGTTTAACATAGTTTTTCAAATATTTTATAACTACATAAACATAGTTGTTTGACTTTCAATACTCGAAAACTGTTTCTCTAGGTGTGCTAACATCAACTGGGCAAAACGGTTAAAATGCAACATATGTAACACTAACAAACCCGGTGTTAGTGAAGGGGGTGTGAGGTATTTCAAATGAACCGAAACATTATTTATTTAAAAGTTTGTTTTTTTTATTTAAATCCGAAGTGTGAAGAAAGTATGATATATGTGCTTTGTGTATGTAGAGGAGGACGTGCTGGTGGATACAAAGAACTTGATGAAGAAGAGTTAGAGGAAACAAAGAGGCGTAGGCGGGAGGCTGAAGAAGTAAGATCGATTTTATTTTTTTTTTGTTTCTTTTTAATTAATTTATATTGCATGTCCATGAATATACGATGCAATTTCAGGATGATGGTGAAATGTATGATGAATTTGGAAACTTGAAGAAGAAGTTTCGTGTGAAAGCACAACAAGCTGAAGTTGGTCAAGTGTTACCGGGAACCGGGCGTGCAGGCTGGGAGGTTGAGGAGCTTGGTACTGCTTTATTTTTTTAAAATATTTTATTCAAGTTATTCCGTTAGTATCTGATAAATGTAAAGAAAAAGATAAATAGTAACATATATTTTTTTTAATTTCCTTTTGCAAGGGATGAGTGACAAAGATAAAAGAGAAAGAAGCAGGGACAGAAGGGAGGAAAGAGAAACCGGCAAGAATCGGAGGAGGAGCAGAAGTCGTGAGAGGGATAGGGGTCGGGAAAGAGAACGGGACCGGGATCACGGTTATGATAGAGACAGAGAATATGGTCGGGACCGAGAGCGGGACAGGGACCGGGACCGTCACAGGTATCATCATTAGTTTCTTAAACTATAAAACTTGTGTCATTTAAGATTTTTGGGACAACCGCTTATTTTGGGTTCTGCGTTTGCTTTGTGAAGTATTTGTATCCTGGCACTGTTTCATTTTGCAAACTTGAGTTATTTTGGTATTTAAATGGAATGTTATCGCTATTCTCGTTAAATTTGGGTAATTTCAGTTGAAAAAAATTAGATCTTATTGTGATGGACAAGATGATATTGGCCAAAAGGTACAAGTTGGTAGAAGAAAAACCTTTACATGACGAGTAAACCTGAAATGTTTGAGACGGGTATTCAGGTATGGGTTTAATAAAAAAGATTATGGGTTTAGCCGTTTAGGTATGTCATTAGGTGATAGCTGGCCGATTACCTCAAATATACATACCCATCCATTCACCCAGCTATACGAATTCATTCATTTGATTATGTGAAGTTACATTGATTTGTTTATATAAAACAAATTCGTATAAACGTATACACATAATTCGTATAACATATTCATATGAACTCATCCATAAGAAACTATTTACATAAATTTTCAAAAATTAAGCCTACCACCGGCCTTTGAGTACCAAGCCAAGCCATTGCTAGTCATGTGCCTTTCTACTGCTCGGTGGTAGCTGTCATTGATCATCATGCACCACTGTTATCACAAGCTGTCGCCAACAACCCATGGTATCTCTTGATCGCTTTTTGGTTCATGGCCGAGCTTTAAGCCTACCACCATCATTTGAGCACCAACCCAAGCAGTTGCTAGCCACGTCTTTCTACCACATGGTTGTTACTGTCGTGGTTGGTCACCGTGAACAACGGTTGTCCCAGTCTGTCGCCGACACCCCACGTTGTCTCTCTCCTGATCGTCTTTCGGTCAATAGCCGTTCACCCAACTCTCTCATTCCCTATCTTGCTCAGCCGAATAATAAGAAATGCGGGAGTCGGTGAAGCTAAAACTTTTCTTCCAAGATTTTGCCAAACTCTCCTTTTTAAATCTTAGATATTCAAATCTAGATTTTAACCCCTAGACTCACTCATTTATTAAATTAAATAATATAAATCAACTAAAAAATGTGCCCCTTTATATGGGTTCTGCAACCAAGTATGGGTATGAGATTAGCCATACTCGACCTATACCCGGCCCACTGTCAATTTGTCATCCCTAAATTTAATATAAACAATGGAATAGCATCTTCAAGTCCCCCAAATATACTTGAGAATTCAACGGGTGATTTTTAACAAGGTAACAAGCATACCTTATATCTAACGATAATGACTAATCGGATACATAAGGGGTTTTAGAGTGGTATGAGCATGGTTTTGATATTGGATATGATATCTAGGGGTGCTTAAAACTATCCGTATCCGAAAATCTGATCCGAACTATCCGAATCTGAAATATCCAAAAATTCAGATATCCAAATTTTCGGATTTGGATAGTGATTTTTTTTTGGATATTTCGGATATTCGAAATATCCGAAAATTTAATTTTTATTTTTTCGGATATACGAAGTGTCCGAAATATCCGAAAACTTATATTTGGATATCTGAAATGTACGGTTCCAAATATCAAAAAATAATTAAAAAAGTAAAAATTAAATAAAAAGTTGGATATTCGGATATCCGATTCACTATCCGATATATCCGAATTTCGGATACGGATTCAGATAGTGAAATCTGGTATCCGAATATCCAACTTTTTATTTAATTTTTACTTTTTTAATTATTTTTTGATATTTGGAACCGGTTTTGAACACCCTTGAATATCGGATATGCGAAATTTGGATATCCGGTTTTGAACACCCTTGATATCCGTCCTACTGTATCCTATAACTCACAGTGGTTTGGGTATCAAGAGCTTCCTTAAAATTAGACCCGATATAATGTGGCCAATTGGTCCTATCTAAGGGTATGATTTCGAATATAATTGTTACAGAGGCAAGAGTGTATGTATTTTAGGACAAATGTGTTGGCTTTTGACTTTTTTTAACGGAAAATTCGGATCATTGACGGACCATTGGAGTTTCTCGTGTTACGAGTGGAACCACCCGATCATATTAATTTCCATTAGGCTATAATGCCTATACACGAGTTTAGGAGGATACCCAATAACTCTGGAAAAAACCCCTTTGTGGGAATCGAACCCATAACCCAATGGTCCCAAAGCCTTATCCTATCCCTAAGATGCCACTATAAACACCTTTTATTTGGTTCAATAAAGTTAAGTATAACCAACTTTGAGTAGTTTATAGGAGAGTTTTTACCAACCCTGCCATCCTAGAATGTTAGCGTACAAGAGGGGCATTTCTCAATTGAGTTTGTCACACATGGAATCTCAGATATGGAAGTTTTCTTCCTGCTGCACTCTAGGTCTCACCTAAAATCCTTAGCCTATCTGAGGCTATCGTTAACTGGTGCACGATAGAATTAATGGTGAGTACCTCTTTACTAGGGATGGGGTTCCCGGGAGATTGCTCTGGTTCGTGCGCATTAGAAGTAGACATAAGCGGTTATCTTAGCGCGCATCAAAGCATGAAAGACCTTGCCTTTGAGGGATTCTTTCTCGCTTGCTTGTTGTCTAAGCTCTTCGATCATGCCCTGCTTTGATTCTTGCTCTTGTTTGTACCCCTTCTTTCTTTGGCGCTTGCCTAGATCGCTACATGAGATAAATTTGCACATGTGTACAATTTGATGTAATGAAAAGCTAAAATTCGCAAGATACATTTTTTAGTTAAGCGTTTGTTTGTTTTTTTTAGTTAGAAAGTTGTGAAATGAGTTGGAATTCGTAAGTTTGTTAAGAAAAATTAAAATGTGGCACTTTATTCATTATATTGATGTGAGAGTTCTTATAACCATATGCTTTTAATCTCGAAAGCTGACTAAAGCTTATGTGAGAAATGTTCTTACGATTGGAGTGACTTGTTGGTAAGATGAACTGGGCATCAAGTCGTTCTGGTTAAGCCTTTTTTTTTTATTTTTCTCATTTAAACTCGTTGAACCAGTGAACAAGGTGTAGGGCTGTAAACGAACCGAACGTTCAGCGAACAGTTCGTGAACCGTTCGGCGGGAAGTTCGTTTATGTTCGTTCGTTTAATAAACGAATGAACATGAACAAGAAATTTCGTTCGATTAGTTAAATGAACGAACATGAACAGAGGTCTCGTTCGTTCGATTGTGTTCGTGAACGTTCGGTAAGGTGTTCGTGAACGTGTTCGTGAACATTCGTTGATTTGCATTAGTTTATTTTCATATATTTGTGTTTTAATTGAAGATCTTTGTACTTTCTTATATTTTGTTTGTACTTTTTATATTATTAAACTTTTATTTATTTTATTACCCTAACAATTAAACTAGTAAACCCACTTTCATCTTGTTTATGCATCATTTCCCTTTCATTTCTCATTATTTACATCGGCGAATACGATCGACCTCCGTTCCACAATAAGGGATTCAAGTTCGAGTGCTACTCTCTGGGCCATCTATCTTTATACTTCGCTGCGTTCGCCAAATTTATTTGTGTTCGTTTGTGTTCGTGAATCGTTCGCGAACACTCTCATTTCCTTAATGAACGAACACGAACATAAAATCTCGTTCGGTAAGTGTTCATGAACCGTTCGTGAACACATTTATTTCCTTAAGGAACGAACACGAATAAGGCTTTGTTCGTGTTCGTTCGGTTCATTTACAGCCCTAACAAGGTAAACCGGAATGGATTCCAAAAAATTATATATTAATTTGTTTCCAATTTATTTTTCCTATTAAATTCAACTTACCGTTTCACATAATACTTCAGATTTCATATCATTTTTATTTAAATATTCCTATTACATATATATTAAAAAGTAATGTCGGTGGTATTTACTATTTTGGCCCCTCCTTATTTTTACATGTTGAACCTTTTGCTTTCCTTTGTTGTTTGCCTCGGTCCTTCATGCATTGCTTATAAGCTTTTATTTTTTTCCTTCTTCTTTTAATGTATTATACTTTGACTGTATACCACTTCTTTGCGTTGATGTTCTTAACCAAACTCTAGATCATTTTGTGATTTATTTTGCATAGAAAATTTGTAGGATAGTAAAGTTTAAATATCGTGAGAGATGATCATCTAACTATGTTATGTAATTATTTCACACTGTTAAAAATAATATAATTATTTCACGTGTTTTCCATTTAGTTATTACGTGTCGGTATAAATTCAAGTTGGTTTACGTTTTAGTGTAAAAAAATCGAAAATAAGGTCTGATCAAATATTATACGTTTTGATGTTATTTCAGTGGGTTTAGATTTTGACTTTAATGATAATACGTTTTTTTTCGACGATATAAATTCGAGTTACCGTACATTTCACCGCCGCCGCAACGCGCGGCTGGTAAAATTACTAGTTCTAATAAAATTAGGAATCCACATAAAAAATAAAGTATTTTCTTATTTTGTTTTATATATAAAGTTTTAATTTTTCTATTATTTATAATGTCATCTAGTTTTTACTGCTGAATTTTTGAGCATGACTTTTTTGTTCAATTTTCGGCTAGCTTCGAAACCCCTCATGTCTCATTTATATCACATTGTTGGTCGGCTTAGGCTGCACGGTATGGGGTCCGTCTCCCATCCGTCTTGGACCGGCGCCGGTATCAATACCGTGCCGCCCCCCACGTCCCGGCTTCTCCGTCCCTCTCTCGCCGTTTGAGACGGTCCAAAAATGTGGGCCCACAATTAATGAAAGTGACCGTTAAAAAAAAAAAATCCAATTTTTGAAAAAAAACAAACGGTCAGATTTTAAATATATATATATTTACATTCTATTTTCACTTTCAATCACAAAATTAACCCCAAAATTTCATCTCTCTCTCACATAACTTTTATAAACCTTCTTCCACTATTTTATAAACTTCTTCCACTATTATAAACCTTTTTACACTCTTTCATGGATCCCTTCAACAACCCGAACAATCCGAACAACCCGAACAATCCCAACAATCCGACCCAACCTAATGTTTTCTCGGTTCCGGGATATATTCCGGGATATTATCCGACGCTAGAAACGTTCGATGTTGAAAAAATTACAACACGACATCATGAAAAAACATCAAATTATTTAACTCTATGTTTATTTTTATTAAGTCTTTAGTTTTTTTTATTAAGTGTGCGTTTTTTTTTTTAAGTTTATGTTTATGTAATGTGGGTTTATTAATGAAAATATTTTGTTAGTATATTTGTTAAATGTTAAAAAAAAAATAGAATACTAAAAAAAATAAAAAAACATAAAAAGTGGTGGAGGACTATGACTAGGACCATCCTACCATGCCCTCTAGTTTTTGGAGGATGGACCATCTTTAGGAGGAATATAACGTGGCGCCTACGTGACGGATCATCCTCCAAGGATGGTCCATCACCACACCCACTAGCCTTATAACGCGAGTATGACTTTACTTTGTCTTGAGGAAATGCTACAATATTGGTGGCTTTCTTAAATTCTCATGATAAAACCCTCACTTCTAGAATAATAATGATAGTAATAATAAATAATAAGTTAAAAGTTTTAAAGCAAACAATTACTCCTTTAAAAAAAAAAAAAAAGAAAAAAAAATTAAATAAATAAAAAAATCACACACACACAAAACATATATAAAATTAACCCTTTAATGTAAAAAAGTCCCAATCCCCTCTCACCCGTCAAACTCATCTTCTACTCCAGCTTTTTCATTTTCTTCGGCGACCAAGGCCTAAAAGTGTTAGACTGAAGAACGTAATCGGTCAAAATACTGAACAAGAACGTAATTACTCGAATGCAATCGTAAACAATAATCAACCAATTGAAACCATAATCAATCAAAGTAAATCGTAAACAATTAACCAATTTAAATACCGTCAAAGGAGTGAACTCAATAAAAAAAATTGTCCACCATGTTCATCTTCTTCATAACAACAATCGATGGTGGCTAATAGCCCTTCCTATACTGGTTGCCTAAGTAAGAACAAGACCTCATGTTTTTTTCATTTGATATTAACACCTCACCACCTGGATTAACTACCACTGCAATGAACATTCACAAATTTGACCATTTGTGAAGTATAATTGTGTGTAGTGTGTAAATGAACAAACTTTCATAGAAGTGGTAAAAATCTGAACCCGTATTTTTGTTTTTTTAAGGGTCAAGGGTATTTCATAATTTTCACATATAAAGAAATTTTAACTGACATTCATTTCATGGACCATCTATTTAACTCGTTAGTGAAGAGTAAGGACCAAGAGTGTAATAAATGAAACTTGAGAAAAAATGTCAATATAAGCATGTCATTAGGACTATCCATGTAATCATTTCTTATGTTTACTTTATATCAATTATCTTTTATAAAGTTACTACAAGTAAAATCAAATATTAGGGTATAAGACCATGTGTAGTGGTGCACATGAATAATGCCCCCACCCATGGGCATTGTGCGACACGTGTCATCCCAGTCAGCAAATGGGCATTACGGGCGTTTTTCACAAATAGGCGTAGTGGGATAATGCCCAATAATGCCCCATTAATGATTACCCAATTATATAAAAAAATAAAAGTAAACTAAACTAAAAATTAGGTGGAATATTCTTATTGGCCAAAATGGAAATGAGAATGCATGCAATGGCGTGATTACAAAAACGCCAAAACCATTTTCTGCTCGGAACACGCCACAAAACGCCGCCCCGTAATGGGCTTTGGGCGTGATTAGGCGTTTTTTTTGAATTTTTTTTATAAAAAACGCCCCACTACGGGGGGTCTAATGCTATATGTACTTGTTGCAATGTTGCCGACTGCCGTTGATTAAAAAAAACAGGTAAAGCTAAGTCAAGTTCTTATTAAAATATATGCAACTAAAAACATATACATGTAATTGTGTATATGTTGTTTTGTTTTTGTCGCTGATTGGTTTAGGTCTTGATTGGTAATTATTTCAGAATGTTTCTGCATTATTGAATCAATCATTCAACATTTCAAATGATCCAATTAGTACATGCATATATATTTATAGAGTTAGGTTGACTAGTCAACAATCCCTTTAATTGTGAATACTAGTGAATTAATTCTAATCCTAGTCATTGATTATCAATACACAAGTGTAAATCAATGGTCATAATTTGACGATGAAAATACACTAGTGTATTTTACGATTTGATGATGTAAATCAATTATCAGGATTTGTTCACAAATACACTATTGTTCACTCTAGAACTCCACCCTTTATTTATAAGCCATATTTATGAATGCAAAGGGTCATAAAAAATATGTTTAATTAAAATCAAACCGCTTATATAACGCAGGGGCGGATATAGCTTGAGACGCTACCCCTTAACCCTCTGGCGTTAGTGTAAATTTTGAAAAAAATTGACGTTTTTTTTCTTTCGATTTCGTTGGCCCTATAGAAAAGAAAAAAATTTGAAACGTTGCCTCTTGACGTTTTTTCTAGATCCGCCACTGTATAACCGGATGTCTTAATGGTTTTCTTTCAAAACCGAAACTAAAACGGACAAGTATCTGTTAATATGGACAAGCCCACTTGATATCAGGTTCAAACTTGATTGGTGTTTCAGATTTTCAAACTACAAACTAATTAGTATAAAGTAATGTGAGAGTAACATTTGTAGTTAAAATAAAAGAACAAGTTTATAATTAATTTATATAAATATTCAAATATTATATCATCAGATCAACTTTTAGGTCATAAAATGAATTAAAGTCCAAGTCGGTCAACTATAACATAGAGAATATTAATAGTCTGTGTTTGTGATATGATTCGTACAATAATATTTAATCTAAGAATATTAATATTTTTTCGATTAAATTATGCAATAAAAAATTAGGGGTAGTTATTGCATGTATTGAAAAGCTTCCTGTTATCTTCCACAGCGGGCCCACAACTCACATGAAATAAAAGGTGATTATGTCGCACGTGGTGGTGATGTACACAAATGACATGACGTTAAAATGCTTTTCAACTTGTAAAAATTTAGATATATCATTGATATTATATTTTATTTTTATGTACGTCAAGGCTGTGAAAACTTGGTCTAAACGAATCAAAATAAAGTGATTTCCGTTTGATTTTTATTTGCAGAAATTTTAGAATGTGTCGTCTAGACTGTCTAATTAGTAAGAATTATGAGAATCTTAAAATCATTTATAGCTATTATTTAGTTTGTGATCATCCGTATAATCAGGATGGCTTTAAGGGTGGACGAGCCGCACTTCGCTTAGGGCTAAGGGTTTTTTTGGTTCGTAAAAAACAAGTGAATCCTGATGATCGACTCTGGTTATAATTCACTTCTTTCTTTCTTATTATATTTGACTAGCAATACATATAATTAATGTTAATTTTTTTATTGAACAAGTATTCTTATCATACTTGTATTAGTAATTTATAAACAAAACATTGGGAATGTTAAAAATCTTTTATGATACACTTAGGCCAGGGGTGTGGCATACCACCCTGGCCACATCACCGATGTTAGCGCCCCTCCCCCATTTTCCAGGCGTCAAAGGGGGGCGCCGTTGATCCGCCGCTAGCCTGATGGTCCCTATTCACTTTACCGTTGACAACGGTAATATTATTAAAAAATTAACTTTTATTTATAAAATTTCACACTATATATATCTTACCATTTTTACTCAAACCATATCATTTCTACCATCTATTCTCCATAAATTTTATAAATTCTATCATACTCACACAATGTTTCCCAACAATCTGTTTTGGGGTAATTTAGCAAACAACGAGCAAGAAGAACGATACCAAAGAGAACCACGAACGGGTGAGATTGGGTTTTCTTTTAATTTTTAAGTAGTTTGTAATCATTTATTTATTTTATTGAAATTGTGTTTTTTTTTTAAATTTTGCTTTAAATAAAAATGCTATATAGATTAAAAAATACAAATTATAAATAAAACAAATAATTAGATAATCATGACTTGGGCTTTAAACCATTGCAAGAATATTAAAGAAGTGAGCTTTAAAGCCCTCATATGAGGTGGCGTTGCTGCTGACTTCACATAATAAAGCCTCTAGAACTTTTAAACCACAACAAGAAGCCTTAAAATCCTTGAATTCAAGTCAAAACATCAAAAAATAGGCTATGTGAGTTTGTCTGTTGGCTAAGCGACTTGATCATCAGGGAACCCGTTTGTTCCACCCATGCCCTTGTCTTATCTTTGAAAAATATGATCATAAATAATTGAGGAAAATAAATAATCCAAATCAATAAAGTCCTTCAAATTCAGGGGGGTGATGGACAAAAGAAAAAAAAAAAAAAAAACTATCTTATTTATTTTATATGTGAATATGAATATCCATTTTCTAAACAATTTGACATAAAAAAAAGTTAACAAAAAACCCAAAACCAACACAAACACACTTGTCAAAACTGATTGTACATTGAAAATATTAATCAAGAACCCACTTGGTACTGATTGGAGTGACAGAAATTGTTGAAATTAATCACGGAACTAAAATATCAACACCAAAGAACGAAGAACCAGTCAATTTGTATTATTGAATGCTGAATGGGACTACAATAATTAAAAATGAATTAGAAACGGAAATGAATTGATGAACCCTTGTCTCTTTGTTTCTTGATGTATGAAATTACCTCCATACGGAAGAGATGCTAGAAAACGTCCAAGACATAACTCCAAATGTTATACTCACCCGGCATGTTGCGGGGTGATGATGTGGCAAGGACAGAGATGGAAAGGGGTCAGATACGCTTGAGTGGGGTGTTGCTGCGGGAACCTGACAAGTGACACCGCATGAGGAGTATGAACAAAGAAGGGGACGAAGCGAGCAGGGTGAGTATAACACTCTTCACTTAGAGGCTGTTAGGCAATCTCTGTGTCAGTAAGTGTTGAACCAGTAACATGTCTGACTGGGTAAAAGACTCTGAACTAGTAAGTATTGAGCGAGTAAGAGTACGCCGATATGGTAGTGGAGGAACTGGTGGTGGGTTGAGGAGGTGGTGCGTGAGTGGCTGGGTGAAGGTTATAAACACAACTGAAGAGGCAAAGGGGTAAATTTTTCATTTAGTATTATTTTGAAACTTGATAGGTTAGATATGTCTTCTGATGAACCAAACACACTTATTGCTGACAAATTGAGGTGTAGCCTTTTAATGAAATCATTAAGAAGATATCAAACAACTCCTTAAGAGTCTGTTTGGTATGGTGTAATAGAATGAACGAGAAAATAGAATGGACAACGGAATGAAATGGATCATTCCATTCCATTGTGATATTTGGTTACCCGTATATGAATAGAATGAAACATTATTTTGTACAATTTTGTAGACAAAAAAAGACAAGTTATGAAATACAATTTAATAAAGACTGCAAAAATATGGTTGCTTAACAACAACAATAATTATAATATAATAATAACATAAAAATTTAATAATAATAATAATAATAATAATAATAATAATAATTGAGAAAAATTTTATATTTGAAAAGAGTTACATTCTTATGGAATGATTCATTCTATTATCACATGACAATTAAACATATTTCTTTTTATTCCATTACACATTCAATTCCTTCGTACCAAACACTATCTAACTGTAACAAATTTGGTACTTGAAATGGATAAACGCCTGTTTGTTTTTTCATGTCAACTTAAAATGACCACTTTACCTTTGTTACCAAAAACTTAAATAAAAAATTAGAATCCCGTCTTCTACAATCCTTTTACTCTTTTGTTTCCCCGTGAAATCATTTGCGACACTGTCACAAATGTGAGGTACTACCTCTTACACCCTTATTTAGAGGTGAAAACGAGTGTTGGTGGTGTGATTTGGTGCTTGATAGGTCGTACAATGAAATAGAAAATGAAAATCTTCACTCGAAAATCATGAGATAACAGTCTACAGATTTCTTTTCAAATTATTCATATAGATAATACAATAAATACATTTATGTCTAGGGTACATTAGAAACGGACTTTGAGCATGACTTTGAACAAGTGGGAAAGAAAACTATTGTGTTGAACAATTGGACTTCGAACATGGATTCAATAGCCCAAATCTAGAGGAATTGCTAGCGATGATGATGTATAAAAGGGTGTCATGCTTCAACAACAACATTGGGTTGATGGTAGATGAGTGATGAAGATGAAAAGAAATGGATCTTAGGATTTATTATTTTTATTTATTTTTTCTTGTAAGGGAAATTACATAATGAAAATGTCAAACATGTTATCCACAGTGAGGACCATGGATGTAATTTCCATAAACTAAGACCAAAACCATATGAAAACCTTATCACATGGACTATTCATGTAACTAACTCTAATAAAAAGAAAATCACACGGATATGTATATCAAAACAATGATTTACTTAAGTAGTTATTTGATCAAATTTATATAATTACTTAACCGTTTTAAATAATTACACTTTCTAGAGAAAGTATAGCTCAATCCTTATAAAATATTTATTACATCTACTTAAAAATTGATCTATTATATGAAATGAGGTACACACTTACAAATCATGTTGGATAGTAGTATAATGCAACTTAAAAATCATGTTGGGTAGTGGTATAATGTCATAGTCAATCTCTATGTCACATTAGTTTATATAAATAACATATATCTCTATGTCACATAGCCATTACGGTCTTGGGTCGTCCAAATTCATCAACACATGTAAATTCGTTTAAGTATCCATCACACCTCTCATGTGTGGTGGATCCATTACCTGTTGATGGAAATGGTTTCTGATTTCCACTAGGTCTTTGTTCAGGGGGTTCCTATTCATATTTAGACTCGATGACCTTTGGAAATTTAGATTTTGAAAAGTTCTATTTTGATTTTCGAATCTTGAGTTCCGATGAACTCTCGGTTGATTATTAAAATTATGATTGTTATAATTTCTAAAGCCATTTTGTTGAAAATTTTGGCCACCATTGTTTTGGTATCGAGTTTGTTGTTGACCTTGACTTTGAAAATTACTTGACTAACTATTAAAGTTATTTACTCTTAGTGAATTACTTCTAGGTCTGTCATGTCTGCCAGATGTCACACCCCGACCACGTAAAACAACAAAACGTGGCGGAATCGTCGGGGAGTGTTGTAATAGAATCATTGTTTCAATAACACATGGAAATTTGAAATTTTGCTTTATTGATTTAATGAATTACAATGTCTAAACAAACAAAGAAGTATAACATAATTAACTAGTCTTGCATCTTTTATTGTCACTAAGGCCCAAGTCCGCCTAAGTGTATCTTGATCAATCCTATGCATCATCTCCTGAAACACATGTGAAAATAGGTACGTCAGCATAAAAATGCCGGCGAGTACATAGGTTTTATTGATTTAGGATTCATGACTTATAAGTTTAGAAAAAAAGTTGTTTATAAAAAAGTCAGTCATGATCCTTGTAAAATGTTTTATTTTATAAATCAATTGAAAAGCGATGATAGATATGTATAGTTAAAAAAAATAATGTAAGGTTAAATGAATAACCAAGTAAAATGAGTTTGTATAAAACAAACTGTTTTGTAAAACAATGTCTTGTGAAAAATATGTTATTTGAGTAAAATGTATAAGTCCAAATTGAATGAATTAAATAACGCTACGACATGTAATACAATACAAGCACTTATATATAGGAAGTACCAGCGGCGTATCCATCATGCTTGTACTATACTACACACGTCTCGTTACTTAAGTCACTAAAACAAACCACCAATGTATAATGTCCATGTTTAAACCAGTTGTCAAAAGTCCTTGTATAAACCATGTCGAATGTTAAAAGTCCAAATGTAGCTAAGTAATGTGTAACAAATGTTATGTATGGTATGTAAAGTATAATCACTTAAACCAAATGTAAAAAAATGTACAAAACAAAGTATTTTGAATATATCAAAAAGTTGTGTTTTGCAAAGTAAATGCATGTTTTACTGATATAAACATTTGTGTGGTAAGTTAAACGCATACATTCAAGCCTTGAGACAGACGGATAACCCTAAGTCAAGGTTATCAAAAGAAATGTTTTCGGATTCAGTCATTCCTTACACCCAAACAAACCTAGGATGTCAGGAACGGGATTTGTCAAGTCCTATGGTACCATTACTTACTACCGAGCGATGTAGCTAATGTTAATGAATGTATATAAGTCCCGTATGTGCAAACCAAATGTTATACCAAGTGTAAACATGTTATATGAAAACAATGTACTAAGTATGCTAAGTTAACATACAAAGGAGAAAAGTCATGTAAAACAATGTGCTAATATGTCATGTAAACATATATAGCAAAGTAATGTAATGTAAATCAATGTGCTAGCATGCTAAGTAAACATACATAGCAAAACATAATGAAATCATGTACTAATAGTGTACTAATGAACATAGCAAGCATATGATGTAAAACATGGAAAGCACGAAAGTAACAAGTAGGCACATGTGTTTAACCCCAAAATGTTTGAAAAACAGTAAAAGGGTGTTACACCCTAACACGTTTGACCTTAAAAATGACGCAGCGGAAAAAGAACTTTAAAATTTCTTTTCTTATTAACGACACTACCTTCACGAAGGTTCCAAATTCTAAAAACGTTAAACGTTCTACAAAAGAATTCGCAACATTCATACTAAAATTTAGATTTTCTAGACATTATATACTTCAACTATGTGACCGATATATCCGTACAATCTTGCTTTTGACTCGATTTACGTCCGCTTCACTTCCTTAGCAGCAGAAGAAGAAGTCCGTGTAGTACCTGTGGGCATCACATACAACTTAGCCATTAGTCGATGACAACATCATATAACATTAATCTCAAATATTAAAGTTTGAATAGCGTTCGATAATGTAACTTGATCCATTCGAATAACCCTTCTCCTTCTCTTGTTCCGGATTCGGCTTAAATTTCATAAGAATCCGATGTACTCATTCCTGCATTACATACCGACCTCAAACGCATAATTAGTAATGTTAAAGTTCTAACATATCAATTCATGCATACATACGTACTTACATACAAACACACATACACATCTGCATACATACACACCTTCCTATATTTCTACGTACATGCGTACGCTTATTCATACCTTTATACATACATATATACACCTTCACATACGCACCTACATCCCTACATACACATTCAAGATCTTACATATCACTACATGCACATATATTAATTACATGGGACCTAAGCTTAGGTTTATAGCCCAAAAACATTCAAGGTACGATCAAAACCATGATTGGGAGATCCACCGTAGTCCACGGTTAACCTACCGAAACCTACGTTCCAAAAATTGACTTAAATAACAAATTTTAGCATTTTGGACATGGGAAGGGCGTCGGCGACGGCCCTAGGGGGCGTCGGCGACGGCCCTTGGATTTACACGTAGCCTAAACTCCCCGTAGACAGCGAAATAAGGCGTCGGAGAAAACTGGTTTATCATGAGGCGTCGGCGACGGCCCTAAGGGGCGTCGGCGACGGCCTCTCAAAAGCTGATTTTCCTGCTGTGTTGTTTTTATCGTTCGAACACACTAAAATTCGCATAACTTTTGAACCGTTTACCCGTTTAACCTCCCGTTTCTTCCTACATGCTTGTAAATTCACATTCTATCATATTAACTTAAAATCCCACCTCCGGATTAAGGAAATTCTTAACTCACAAGCATTCGACATATTATCATTTTCTAACTATTTGACCCGTTCGTGCATTTATCAACATACTCTGTTTATTTGACCTCAATCTCATATGAACTTTAATAATTTCATTGGTACCTATCATAAAAGATTAAATTCTCGGATGTCTTGCATCCTCTTAACCCATTTTCGCTCAAAGGCTTATTTTGACCCGTTAAGGGTATTCGCGCATTAATTGGTCTATGACTAACCAACCCATCATCCCCACATTCATACTTGTCCAAAACATTACACTAATCGAATAACTTGTTTCTAAACTACTTTTAAGATCGTTCACCCCAAAATACCCATCGGGGGCATTTTGGTCAACTTTAATCCCATCATTTACGACGAAAGACTTTAACACATATTTGACCTCAAACATCATGTTTAATTAATCAAAACACTTTATTACTTACTTGAACTAAGAAGTGATTACGGAAATCACTTACCTTATGCATCCGTGCTCATATCCGTTTTCTTGCCACTTCTTGACCCGTTAGCCTTCCGTGCTTGATTCCGTCTCGACATGATTCCTATACTTCCATGTCATCGAAATCACATTCATATTAGCATACGCAATTGTACATGTTAACGATCATATCGATCGCATAATTCACATTTAACTTTCATTTGTCACTTCTAACAAGCATAATACATGCAACCAAGTTCATGTCATTTCAAACTCATGTAATCTATCGTTTCATCGTATTAAACACACTCACGTCTAACACGTCATTAGCCTAACTCATGACACATAATTATTCCTAAACCTTACAGTAGCATTCATAAGTCGAACCATACCATTCGCATATTCGTTGACTTTTCAGAAAGTCAACAATCAAGCATACAAATTTCCAACTCAAGAACATATGTCCATATTGATGTAGTGGACCATACTAACGACATCCTATGCATTTTGTAATCATATTCTTGCACACATACAACCATATAATTACTTACCTACGTACACGCACATATACGTAATCCATTCCATTTATACTAGTATTTCTATAACTCCACAACTAGCACTATAACACGTATTTAGCTAGCCTTATACTATTCCAACAATGATTCTTTTTAGGAATCTCATATGCTTCACATATACTTCTAGTTCACAACTAGCGGATCAAACAACCACATGGTGTGCATCACATCATTTAAACACATAGTACAAGCCACTCGTGCACCCTTCTACCCGGGCATGAAATCAACAAAATCTCCACATGGAATCAATCTAACACATCTTCTTCATGTAGGTTTACTAACAATCACATAATTTCCACCATATATCCTTATTCATCCATTGTTATCATGTAATTTTACATACTAACTTATACTAGGCATTTCTTCAAACACTTGGTGTGCGTACTACTATCTAAGCATAATGTACAACTAATTAAAGCACATTCTTCCTAGTTTCATACATAACTCATCAAATCCTCCTACTAATAACATATATCATTCCCACATAAACATTCAAACATATTATCATCATATTTCTTTCAATTCCTCTAGTAAGAATCCATCCTATCCATCATAATACATCAACAATCATGATTAATTAAACATGGATGATCATTCAAGTCACCATTCTTACCAAAACAAATGGGTTTCACCTCTAATCATCAATTTAGCCCAAACCGTGTATAATCTTGGTTCTATATCATGACATTAACACCTACTCATACTCAATTTCATACCAATTCACGATTTACAACATAACCCATCACATTCAAAGTCATCAAACACCAAAATTCTACTTACCTTGTGTTCAAGAATTCATAGATGATCCAAAATCGAGACATGCATCGACTCAAGATCACATCTAGGGCTTGAATTTGCTAAATTTATGATGATTAGGGGTTTCCCCTTTTTCTCCTTCCTGATCCACGCGACACACACACCTGAATGTGTGTGTGTGTTTGTGTTTTAACCCTAATTAACCATTCAAGTTCTATTTTTAACATGTTTGCCCCCTAAGGATTCATTCCTTTATTATTCTTAGCTACCCCTTTTAACTAGGTTCAATAGCCTAGTTATTTATCTCATGTTATGTCCTATAGGAACATACGACAATATAAACATTCGGGTTTTGGGGCGTTACAAGTCTACCCCCCTTAAATAAGGTTTCGTCCCCGAAACCTTTCTCATTCAAACTAGACCAATCCTACCCTTACCCCTTTCAAGTTGTTCATCCACAATACTTACTACAACCTAAACGCATTCGGGATCTTGGCAAATGTTTTATTCATGCATGAACGTAATTGTACACATCGTTCCTATGCCCTTATATTAAGTAATTTACTTTCATAGTTATACTTATGTCAAATTCTGCTCCAGAGCTCTTATTAGTGTCTTTTACTTTATAATACTAGCTCTTAACACATATCATCACTAACGTTTCATTTATCGAATTTATTCCAATTGTATATAATTATTAATCGTACAAACCTAAGTCTGTGGTTTGTTTCTAACTTTCTATTTAAGCATATGCTATTCGAAATAAATCGATTTATTTCATACTACTCATGCATCATATGCTATCTTTCATTTTGTTCACTATGAGTCATCCTAAACATCCCATTACTATCATTACTTCCGATTACCTTTAAGCTCATAGGAGGGGTCGTTATATTACTATGCGCATACTATAATCATTCAAGGACTTATTATTACAACTAAAATCACCCTTCTTAAACTTAATTATCCGTACTTAATTCACGAAGACCAAGCATTATTTCCATGGTTACTATCGTTATTTATGCCATGCGTATCTTCCCTACAATGTCTTGTTCAAATGAACATGGCCAACAAGCCAAGCATCAAGGTTGGTATTTCTTAACGGTACTTGTCATCACTTACATTCTATCAGAATTTCCACAGTTACAGCCATTCAAGTTCTACACCACTTGACGATCATTACGAACATTTTGAAATTCATTCTACATCTTTGCATTACGGTTTGTATATATACATTCTATTCTAACACATCAGTCTCTAGTCGAGTCATAACCTCCTATTTAAGTTATGACTCTTTTTATACACATCTGACGGAAGTAAATTCCATTGATTCGTTATCCATACCTTACGATGATCATTCCTTTCCGGTTAGTGACATTGCGTCTCCATTCTTCAAGCTCACCTATGAGCATGAAACTTGACAAATCAAATCATTAACTACCGAGTTCAAATGGCGGTCGCCATCTGACCCGTATGTCCCATTTATCCCTTCTACCATTCTTGCCTACAACACATTTACATAATTATAATCATGTATATATATACAAAAAGTTTAAACATAATTTGGATAATATCTCTTAAGGAATATTTATTTGTCTTGATATGTAATCACTTCACATTCGAATATCTTCCTTCTTTTCATTCCTTTGTTCATTTGCATTACATTTACTTATATGTCTTGTTTGACGTAATCATGGTCAAACTATTGACCCCTCTTATGTAGACTAGTTTTCGCCTTTTTATACCTTAAGTCCGCTTCGCGGATTTGAACATTGCATTCATGCCTTTCATTCCTTGAATCCGTCTCGCGGATTCAAGCATCGCATTCGTATCTTTCATTCCTTGAATCGTCTTGCGGATTCAAGCATCGCATTCGCATATTTCATTCCTTGAATCCGTCTCGCGGATTCAAGCATTGCATTCGCATATTTCATTCCTTGAATCCGTCTCGCGAATTCAAGCATTGCATTCACATCTTTCACTCCTACAAAGTACTCTCAATCCCCCGAGAGTCTTACTACCCATTTCACCCACACGCCTAGCTGCTACCAAACTCTATCGGACATACCTGTAATAATTATCACGGTCTCACGAACGTCATACGTTTCTTGTGTACTGGCCAGGTACACATTCCACGTACTAGTTTCGTGTCTTCGCGTAATCGCCACCTTATGTCCGAAGAATTTAGTTTTGGCTCGGGTCACATTTTCAAAACTTATTTACCATGTCGTTATCATAATTTGTTCAAAATTTTTCTTTCACTTGCTTAACCATACCATTTCATACGCCCATACGTTAGGTTTACGTACCTGGGGTCAATTCGTTTCATTACTTGCCTCGATGCCGGTCCTAGACCGCATTCACGGATCATCTCTCCCAACAATTGCGCTTACCCTTCACAAAACATACTATTAGTTTCCTTCGAATACATAATCTAATACATACTTACATTCGCTTTTGCCTTTAGGCCTCGATCGAGTCTTGGATTGCACGGGTTCTTGGTCACGAGAGCACACCGGTTTAAGTTCAAGTATTTACCTCCTGTTACTTGATTCTCTCAAACCAGGGCTCTGATACCAACTTGTTACACCCTAACACGTTTGACCTTAAAAATGACGCAGCGGAAAAAGAACTTTAAAATTTCTTTTCTTATTAACGACACTACCTTCACGAAGGTTCCAAATTCTAAAAACGTTAAACGTTCTACAAAAGAATTCGCAACATTCATACTAAAATTTAGATTTTCTAGACATTATATACTTCAACTATGTGACCGATCTATCCGTACAATCTTGCTTTTGACTCGATTTACGTCCGCTTCACTTCCTTAGCAGCAGAAGAAGAAGTCCGTGTAGTACCTGTGGGCATCACATACAACTTAGCCATTAGTCGATGACAACATCATATAACATTAATCTCAAATATTAAAGTTTGAATAGCGTTCGATAATGTAACTTGATCCATTCGAATAACCCTTCTCCTTCTCTTGTTCCGGATTCGGCTTAAATTTCATAAGAATCTGATGTACTCATTCCTGCATTACATACCGACCTCAAACGCATAATTAGTAATGTTAAAGTTCTAACATATCAATTCATGCATACATACGTACTTACATACAAACACACATACACATCTGCATACATACACACCTTCCTATATTTCTACGTACATGCGTACGCTTATTCATACCTTTATACATACATATATACACCTTCACATACGCACCTACATCCCTACATACACATTCAAGATCTTACATATCACTACATGCACATATATTAATTACATGGGACCTAAGCTTAGGTTTATAGCCAAAAAACATTCAAGGTACGATCAAAACCATGATTGGGAGATCCACCGTAGTCCACGGTTAACCTACCGAAACCTACGTTCCAAAAATTGACTTAAATAACAAATTTCAGCATTTTGGACATGGGAAGGGCGTCGGCGACGACCCTTGGATTTACACGTAGCCTAAACTCCCCGTAGAAAGCGAAATAAGGCGTCGGAGAAAACTGGTTTTGCATGAGGCGTCGGCGACGGCCCTAAGGGGCGTCGGCGACGGCCTCTCAAAAGCTGATTTTCCTGCTGTGTTGTTTTTATCGTTCGAACACACTAAAATTCGCATAACTTTTGAACCGTTTACCCGTTTAACCTCCCGTTTCTTCCTACATGCTTGTAAATTCACATTCTATCATATTAACTTAAAATCCCACCTCCGGATTAAGGAAATTCTTAACTCACGAGCATTCGACATATTATCATTTTCTAACTATTTGACCCGTTCGTGCATTTATCAACATAATCTGTTTATTTGACCTCAATCTCATATGAACTTTAATAATTTCATTGGTACCTATCATAAAAGATTAAATTCTCGGATGTCTTGCATCCTCTTAACCCATTTTCGCTCAAAGGCTTATTTTGACCCGTTAAGGGTATTCGCGCATTAATTGGTCTATGACTAACTAACCCATCATCCCCACATTCATACTTGTCCAAAACATTACACTAATCGAATAACTTGTTTCTAAACTACTTTTAAGATCGTTCACCCCAAAATACCCATCGGGGGCATTTTGGTCAACTTTAATCCCATCATTTACGACGAAAGACTTTAACACATATTTGACCTCAAACATCATGTTTAATTAATCAAAACACTTTATTACTTACTTGAACTAAGAAGTGATTACGGAAATCACTTACCTTATGCATCCGTGCTCATATCCGTTTTCTTGCTACTTCTTGACCCGTTAGCCTTCCGTGCTTGATTCCGTCTCGACATGATTCCTATACTTCCATGTCATCGAAATCACATTCATATTAGCATACGCAATTGTACATGTTAACGATCATATCGATCGCATAATTCACATTTAACTTTCATTTGTCACTTCTAACAAGCATAATACATGCAACCAAGTTCATGTCATTTCAAACTCATGTAATCTATCGTTTCATCGTATTAAACACACTCACGTCTAACACGTCATTAGCCTAACTCATGACACATAATTATTCCTAAACCTTACAGTAGCATTCATAAGTCGAACCATACCATTCGCATATTCGTTGACTTTTCAGAAAGTCAACAATCAAGCATACAAATTTCCAACTCAAGAACATATGTCCATATTGATGTAGTGGACCATACTAACGACATCCTATGCATTTTGTAATCATATTCTTGCACACATACAACCATATAATTACTTACCTACGTACACGCACATATACGTAATCCATTCCATTTATACTAGTATTTCTATAACTCCACAACTAGCACTATAACACGTATTTAGCTAGCCTTATACTATTCCAACAATGATTCTTTTTAGGAATCTCATATGCTTCACATATACTTCTAGTTCACAACTAGCGGATCAAACAACCACATGGTGTGCATCACATCATTTAAACACATAGTACAAGCCACTCGTGCACCCTTCTACCCGGGCATGAAATCAACAAAATCTCCACATGGAATCAATCTAACACATCTTCTTCATGTAGGTTTACTAACAATCACATAATTTCCACCATATATCCTTATTCATCCATTGTTATCATGTAATTTTACATACTAACTTATACTAGGCATTTCTTCAAACACTTGGCGTGCGTACTACTATCTAAGCATAATGTACAACTAATTAAAGCACATTCTTCCTAGTTTCATACATAACTCATCAAATCCTCCTACTAATAACATATATCATTCCCACATAAACATTCAAACATATTATCATCATATTTCTTTCAATTCCTCTAGTAAGAATCCATCCTATCCATCATAATACATCAACAATCATGATTAATTAAACATGGATGATCATTCAAGTCACCATTCTTACCAAAACAAATGGGTTTCACCTCTAATCATCAATTTAGCCCAAACCGTGTATAATCTTGGTTCTATATCATGACATTAACACCTACTCATACTCAATTTCATACCAATTCACGATTTACAACATAACCCATCACATTCAAAGTCATCAAACACCAAAATTCTACTTACCTTGTGTTCAAGAATGCATAGATGATCCAAAATCGAGACATGCATCGACTCAAGATCACATCTAGGGCTTGAATTTGCTAAATTTATGATGATTAGGGGTTTCCCCTTTTTCTCCTTCCTGATCCACGCGACACACACACCTGAATGTGTGTGTGTTTGTGTTTTAACCCTAATTAACCATTCAAGTTCTATTTTTAACATGTTTGCCCCCTAAGGATTCATTCCTTTATTATTCTTAGCTACCCCTTTTAACTAGGTTCAATAGCCTAGTTATTTATCTCATGTTATGTCCTATAGGAACATACGACAATATAAACATTCGGGTTTTGGGGCGTTACAAAGGGGGGACTATGTACTCACTTGAGGGTGCTTAGAAGTCTTGAATAACAACCAAGCAAAGCTAGAGGGATCACAGAATCAAACGGCACCCTATATAGATAACTACATAAATAACCGGACCTAATCGGGAGATTGGATAGTATGAGGTTTCGTAAACCAAATGAGTATTGGAACTCATATGATATGGTTTAACAAGGCCCTCATACTAAAATGAAACCTAACTTAAGTGCTTATGACCCATTACGACCCGTTTAGGTAGCTTATGCTACTTTAACGCGTCGTTCGCGTAAAACGCGTTCGGACCGCTTAACTAGTCCTATGACAAGTAGAATATGCCTTAATATGTCTAATATAGTTGCCTAATCAGTTTAGATGTAAAAATTCAGGTTACATATGTTTAAAATGAATTTATGTGTAAAAAATGGTATTTTGGTAATTTTCCTAAGGCATATAAACTACCTATCATACAACTACTTAAACGACGTGACCATAAGGTATAACCTCGGAAGGTTATTCCCTTTACAACTATGGTCACCTAAAGTGTTTGGTCGGATCCTAATGATCGACCAAATGGGTCGGGTTCGAAAGTATAAGCGATTGATTTGATCGCTTACCTTTACGACCCTAGACAAGCACAATTCTAAAAGTGACGAGCTAAACATGCTAGAACATGTTTAGTTAAGTTAGAAAACAGGTTTGGAATTAAAACAAACGATTTTAATACCCTAGAGTAGTTTGGTTACAAAATACGTGAGAAAACATATTTTGGCCGAAACTACGACTCGTCACTGAGCCTAGATAACGTGGTAATCAGTAGGTATAGTCATTAGGGACTATAACCATCGTGATTACGCTCACGTTATGAAGTTCAAACGAACTTCGCATTGACCATAAACCGGTCAATGCAGAAAGTCAAACACAGTTTGACTTTAACGCTAAAACGAACGATAAACGCGAAAGAATACTTACAGAAGGTCCCCGCAAGATTCGAACCTGATTTTCTCTTAGGTAGGAAGCATATACTTCCACTTAGAGAGCATAAATCAGATTCAAATTGTGGGTTTTGAGCAAGAGAAAGAAGGGGGTATTTATAGATATGGTAGAGCGGTTAAGATCGTTCCTCGTTAACCGAGATTCAATCCTAGCTGTACACATCGAGCCCATTGTTTTGAAAAACCATTGGAGCCCCCAAACCAGCCCATAGATTGCCCAAAACCATTTGCACAAGTGAGGAACAGCTGGATCAAGCTGGAATGCATTTTCTGCTGTCTGGCACCTGCTTAAGGACCGTAAGAGGAAGTCCATACGGTCCGTAAGGACCCTGCAGGTCAGCAAGTTTGAAATTTGGCAGAACAGGCCCCTGCAGCTCCAAACTTGGTTTTTAATGCATTTTTGACCCGTTTAAGCCCCGTTAACCCCATGTCAAAGCTCTAAAATGAAGTTAAAGTATAGGGAACTTAAAATATGCTCAAAAATATGTCGGATGTCGGTTCGTTTGGTCGTATGGTTGCGTTGTTCGGTAAATTACGATGGAAGTCGTAACGGACGCAAAAACGATCCAAATTGCACGACGAATGGATTTTTATCAAGCCAATCACTAAAACATAATATTTTAATTATTACATAAATTTTTGGATGTCCGGATGTATTCAGAACGTAAGTTATGCGCGAAAATGCAAACTTATGCACTTTTTGACGCTTTTAGTCCCTGAATGAGCATAAAGTTTATTTTAGCACACCGAACCCCTCAAAGCCTATTTCTAAGCTATGTAAAGGATATTTAGGGTGTGTTTAACTTATGATCATGTTCTGGAATGTTCGTTACAGTTCAAATTGGCATACTTTCGTAGTTTGTCGAATTTAGTCCCTGTAAGGCATACCAAACCATCCAAAACTTATTTCCAAGTTATGTGGAGGTTATTTAAGGTATGTTAAGCCTATGTCACTATTCCGGAGTGTTTGTTGCATTAAACTGGTTATATTTACGCATTAGTGCGCGTATAACCTTCCAGAAAGTGATTTAAAGCCCGAAATCGAACAAGAGTTGATATGTGCAAATGATACACATAATTTTACAAATCTCAAGTATGAAATACAATATTTCATTGGTTTGGTATTTGTATGATGGTTGAAGTGACACAGATGTCACACCAGATGTAGATTCAGGCTGAACCCTCGGTTAATTTCTTTGTAAACGAAGAAATTATTGATATCTTGTTTCAACCCTATTTCCACCAATAACAACTCCCTCTAGTTGCTTTTGTACAGATTTCTTTTGTGAGTTAGACATTTTTAACTCACTAACACCTTGCTTTTCAGGTGATTTTTCTCTCTTTACCTCACTCATTGGTGCTTCACTTTTCTTGTGAAGACAACAACTCACTACATGTCCTTTATTGTGGCAGTTGAAGCACAATATTTTCTCAAAAGACTTCTTATTTTACACTTTTGGACTAGATTTGTCGGATGATGCAAGTGAAGTCTTAGAAGGACCTTGTGTAGGTTTAGATTTTTCTAATATCTTTTTTTCAAAAAACTATTCATTTGATTCTTTTTCAATGACCTTGGTTTCATCTTTAATTTCACTCCCTTAACAAACGTTACTTTCTTATCATGTCTTTGTTTCTTACCTTTGGGAGACACAGTATTTGATTTTAAAACCACATTAGAAACACTTTATCATTATTTTTAACCTTGTAAAATGTTTTTTACCTCAATTTTCTTGCCATTGTTCTTCTTGACCTCACCAATATCATACTCAGATACATCATCCTCTTTAGATGCAAAATTACAAGGTATGCTAACAGTAATCAGATCCACTACAGTTGGTGTAGTGGATACAAAGTTTGTCAGTTCAATCTCATGTGCCAAACTGAATAGTCATGATTAATAGGAGGTGAAACTTCATTAAATCCCACACTCGTACTATCATTACTCTTTTTCAAGTTTCTCATCACGTGTTTCATAACAAAAGATGAGTTTCTGAATTGTTCTAATTTCCTATTAAGTTCAACAATTTTAACGTGTGCATTAGATAACTCCTTGTATTTTTGCAAAAAACTCTTTAGTTTTATCTGCTATTGTCTCATATGCTAAATCTATAACTTGAAGTTTTTCATTTAATTTACTAGTTAATTCACAACAACTTAAGCAAACAGAACTAACTAGTTTAGAACTTACCTCTCCTGTAGCTTTGCTCAACTCTGCCATGAAAGCAGCAAAATATGCAGACGCCTTCTTGTCCTCTGCATCCTTATTTTCTTCAGGTTTATTCTCGTCCTCTGCAGCTTTCTTTTCTATAGCCTCTATCTGATTAGCAACTTCCTTTCATTCTGCAGTCTTTACCTTTAATTCCTTCTCAGTGTCCATAATAACTTCAGTACCAACATCTTCTTCTGTAAAACTTTCTGCCATGAATGCTTGTGTAATAGTTCCTGATTCTTCCAAATGAGCACTTAAGTCATAGGAACCATCTTGTGTAGTAAAGATTAAAGCTCGTGAGCCACTGTTACTTGTAGCATTTCTGTTGCTTGACCTTTGACCCCCGAGAATCTTGATATGAAGAACTAGAATGAGATTCAACATTGTCTCTCTAAGATTCCATAAAATCATGTCCAAAATTCTGACAGTTGTAACACTTTACTTTGGACTTGTAAATCCAACCTTTTTGTTCCAATGAACTTCTTCCTAGTTCTGTTCATGAATCTCTTTACCCTTTTTGATATCATGGCCATCTGCCATTGTAAATCCATCTTCTCTAAGTCATCAGGGTCTGTCTGATCATAATCTTCATCACATGTTTCAGGATCGAAAATTCTACCCTGAATGTAGTTCTCATATGAAGCAACAAAGGATGCCAGCAAACCTAAATCATCTTAAGCGGATTTCCCACTTAAAGGCATAGCCTTGAGACTTTTAGGATTCTTATTAAACTGTTGTCTTCTTCCTGTAGTTGAGGCTCCTGAAGAAGCTATAAATAGATCTCACCCTCTACATCAGCTATAATTCTACCAGATGCATTCTCATCAAATATGAATGTTGTTGCACTATCACTTTAAGCATTATGTGAAGATGAAGATAGAACTCCATAATTCATCCCTGAATCTAGAACCAGATCAAAACCCATCTCCTTCTTCATGTTCAGCTCATATGCTCTAAGCTTTCCAACAACCTCTTCCAAATCCATCTCATCATACCCTTGATCACCTTTGATCATTAGGGTGTAAGTATCCCATTTCGCTGGAAGTGCATCTAAGAGCTTGTCATTCATTTCGCCATCTGTATATCCATCTATCCATAGTTCTGAACTTCAATAGACAGATGGTAGAATTTTGTGATAATCTCCTCAAGTGACTCGCTCTTCATGAACTTAAAAAACAGCAAACTGCTTCTTCAACAAATCTACCTTATTCTTTTTCACATCTACATTACCTTCATACATTTTCTCCAATGCATCCCAAAGTTCCTTAGAAATGGTATACCTACGAAACGTGTGCTTTATTTTGTGTGAAAGAGTCATGCTAATGGCAGCTAAGACTCTTTTCTCTGCCTCATACATTCTCTTGGCAACATATGAAGTCACACGCGTTCTACCTTCAAATTCATGTGTAGGATTCACATATCCATCTGTGAGTCATATCCACATTCTAGCATTCTAGAACTAAGCAAATGACGCAAACATATCTTTCCATCCCACATACTATGAAACTTTAAGCAACTTAGGTGGTTTGTTAGTAGTTCCAACTTCATGGTCCATTTTCTGTAATTCATTTAAACTTGCCATAGAAGACACTGAATTTTTTTTTTTATTTTTTATTTAATCAATCCAAATAGTGCAACTTCACAGTCCAATAATTAACAGAGGGGTTAAACTCTGATAGGTAAATATTGATGGGTAAACACTGATGAAAGTTAAACCCTGACAAAGGTTAAACCCGAAAAAGTGGGTTAAACCTAAACATGGCTTAAAGCTGGACAGGGGGTTAAACCTAGACAAGGCTTAAATCCGGACAAAGTAAAACCCGGACAAGGTTAAATCCGGACAAGTAATAAACACTAATTTCCCGTAGTATGTGTTGTTTGATAATTCAACAAAAGTATGATAAAACTCTAATGCTAAAAAATCCAGAAATTCAGGAAAGCTTAGATCAAATCTCTAACTGACGTGACGGCTGAATATCCTAAACTGCTCGAAAATCCCAAACAACGATTTTTCAAAGCCAAATCTGCTAACAAACAATCTGTTTCAGCATGAAGGAGACCTGGATTACTTGGATTTCTGCAAAATCAATCTCGAACCAGATGATATAGAGCCAAATGCTCTGATACCAATTGTAGGTCCCTCTCACGTGGATCGATAACGAGATTGATGATCCACTAAGAGTGCGGAATCCTTTTAGTAGATCAAACAAGAACAGAAACAAGTATATAACATGGCAAACATGCAATAATAAACAAACCGGTATTCTACTGATTATCCAACATAATGTTTACAATCAATTCAATACCAACACTCAAACTCACAGCTTCTCTCTGTGATAAACTTTCTCAAATTCGTAAACCTCTTTGTGATGTCCAAATTGAACTCTAATGCATAACATGGATATATAATACGCATACATTCATACTGGGCCAAGCCCATCATATCATAATGTTAAATCTTGAAGGTTCCAGCAAAACTTTTCAAGGTTTAACACTATGAGCTTTAAATCCTGATGTACACAAACTACACAAATCCGGATCACTCATACCACATCTTAAACCCTGGCCACTCTCAAGCACTTAAACCCTAATCAAGCTCTTAAATCCAGACCCATCTCCTGATGAAACTAAATTTGGACGTTGACATGTTGTTGACTTATGTTAAACTCTGAAATACGGACATAACATGCACCAACAATATACATTATTGAAAAATGACTTGGTACAACACCTAATAGAATAGGTTGCCCTAATCACAAAATATAGGGTACTCTTAAGCAACATGTAATCTGAAAGAAAAAAGACAACTTTCTATCCATGTCGTTGTTCATGTGTCACACCCCCCAACCAATAGCGGAAACATCGGGGTGAGGCACTGAGCGAAACAGATTGTCCAAGAGAATCCATAACAACTATAATTACCAAATATTTAACGTTACGCCCCATACCATAACATATAAAGTAAAACAGTTATTACAGACATAGTGTTCTCAAAGACAAAAATTGTTCCGACAACCCAAATATTATTTAGTTTGTTTCTGGACTCCCCTAGCTTGATTCCACAAAAGCAAGGCATAGCACAACATCCTAAACACCTGTCACATACGTTAAAATAGGTCAATACACATAGTGTTAAGGTAAGCATACAAGTTAAATAGTATAATAGTAGCGAAAGCGGTTTACACATAACCAACATGTAACACGTAGAAATGTGAAGCATGTAAGCTATCGACAATGAAATATGCACAGACATGACTGCGAGTTGTAGAATGCGCAACACATATCACCACTGTGACACGTGAAGAAATACCCTTAACAACCCCTGTCCACGACAGGTGCTGAGTCCAAACTATAGTACTATCGTTGCTAAGGTGTCAGGCAACAATCACTGTGTAAACATAACATACAAGCATTCATCGAATAACACGTATAACATGCAGAGCGGTTAGCGTATAAAAGTAGTTGCGTTGTGTGTCGATGTGATTTTGATATAAGTAACGTATGTAACACCCAAAAGTGCGTTAAGCAAAAAGGGATCGAGTATACTCACATATCGTGTTTAATGAATAAACACAGTCTTGGATTGAAGGGAGCGCTGGAAAGATTAGCCTGATCAGATAATGATAGTATAAGCGTTGAACAACGTGTTGAACAGTGCGTCGAGTGGTATGAGTGACGAATGGTAGTCTGATCGGATGACCGTCCAGATAGATGGTCATCCGGACGGATGACCATTCGGTCGGAGGGTCGTTCGTTTGGGAAGGATTTGTTTGTGTATTGTTTGTACTTTGAAGCTTTCGTTGTAGCATTTTAAAAAGTGAGAAGTGTTTCTACTTATCAGGTCGTCCGGTCGGATGGCCATCCGGACAGATGGCCTTTCGCTCGGATGGTGATCCGCTTAAGTGGAACGTTACAAAGATTCAAGTCTCCTGGTAGGATAGTCATTCGATCGGATGGTCGTCCGATCGGATGACTATTCGTTTGGAACTGATATTCTTCGAAGTTTTGTAAAATGTTTAAGTGTTGAAAATCACAAATTACCTGGTCGGACGACGATTCGTTCGGGTAATCTATTCTGTCTGAAAAACTCGTAAAATTTGTTAAGTTTAGAAAGTTTTGCGCTTTGACCGAGACAGTGTGACAACGTGCTAAACAACAGAAACCACTTCAAGTCCAAGTCATCTGATCGGATGAGAATCACCCCGTTCGATCAGCAACTGTTCTTGACGAAATTTCATGTTCAACCCGTGAATCGGTCGTCTCTTTGATAGTAATCCGTTCTCAGACCGGCACTTCACTAGAGAATGAGTAGAAAGCCTGAACGAGCTCAGATTCTAACGGTTTTTTTAGTGAAAAGTTAAGAATGTTGAAGAAAAGTGGAAATTAGTTGGAAATGTTTAGATTTAGGTGAAATCAGTGTAAAAATCATGTACAAATCTGTTAGATTCGGACCGTTCTTGCTGGAATGAAGTCATTCTCCGAAGTTCATACAAACCCTTGATGACGTCATCATTGAACAGCTCAAAATCAGGTGATTTCATGGTTAAAAGTTGTGATTTGTGGGTAAAATCGATGGGAAAGTGCGTGTAGATGATAGAAGTACAAGATTTGGAGTGAAAACTTACAAGAATCGCGAGGAATCGAGAGAAAAGTGGCCGAGTATGCGTTGGGTCGAAGGAGAGCTGTCACATCATGAACAGTGATGTGACAGGTAAGGTATTTATAGTGAGAGGAGAGAAAGGCGGTGCAGGTGAGATGGGTCGGAGGGCCTTTCAATCGGATGGTCATCCGGTCGGATGACCATTCGATCGAACGGTCGTTCGATCGGACGGCATATGCGAGTTAGTTTCCGACTTCCGTTTCGTGCGTTGAGCGTTGCGATGCGTTTAAGCGAGTGTCAAATAAGCGATGCGATAGTTTAAAATAATAGTTACACAAATAACATAACTAACATACAATAACATAAGTAATCTTGTGTTTCCAGTTCGCGATGAGATTGCGTTGTGATAGAGTTGTGATTACGTTGAGAATAACACCTTTAAACATAACATCATCACACACAAGTAAAGCATATAATTACACACACACGTAAAACAATATCCATAACTGCGATTCAAGTTGCGATGCGATAGCGATGAGATAGCATTAAGTAGAATGGCGTTTTAACTGCGTTTATCGCATTGTTACTTCACAAATTACAAGTCGTAAACAAAATAGCGGTAACTAACATACGGCGATTATCGAGTTAGAGAGTACAAGTAATAATTAAGCAAGGATTGACAGATTTGATTAGCAATCTTTTCTTTCTTTGACTTTGACTTTGACTTGTACTTTGACTTCAAAAAGTCGGGTTGTTACATCATGTGTGTGCCCTTTTACGAAGGAATTATAAATTTGGTAATTTTTTGGTAATTAATGCGTCAGAGATGCAAAAGACGTGAAAATGTTCGTCACTAGGTGGGGACATATGCATGATTTCGACAAGCGATAATTTGAGCATTTGTTGATGACGATGGTGGTAGGATAATGAGCATTTGTTGATGATGATGGCATGGTGGTCTTATAATGAGCAAATAAGAGAAGGTTATGAGTTATAGATGGGTGTTAATAAAAAGAGACCCCATTGAAAGAAAGTTTGATTTTAGAATGTGGAAGCTATACATGGATGTGACTAGGGTGGGTTGTCGTGGGGTACAATGTTAAAGACGAGATGCAAGTTAAGTTAAGAATGAACAAAAGTGCATGTTCTTGGGGGGGCGCATACAAACAAATAGAAAGCAAGACAATAACATTATATCAAAAGTATTACTAAACTACCCTTTTAAATAATTGAATACGATCATCCAACAAATGTTTGATTGAAAGGATGAACGTGAAACGATGTCTTGTCCTACTGATATAGGTTATTAAGACAAAATCTATATACAAGTTGGTTTAGATTTTCCTGATTTTGTAGAGATATTTAGTTAATTGAAAAAATCGATTAATGAAAATTTAATTAATTTATCAATACAAGTTGGTTTATATTTTCATTATACAAATGTTTTAGTTAATTGAAAAAAAAAATCAATTAATAAAAAATTAATTATCATATACATTTACAAGGGACATTCAAGACAACCAAATGTAGCTCAAGATTTGTATAAATACGTTTATCTTAACTTTAACATGTTATACGGTTATCTAAGTGTCTATCTCATTCTCTTTCTCTTTAAAACATCAGAAATTACGTGTCGTACGTATACAACACAATACTTAGATACTTATATTTTGTTACTTAAAAGTGCTTCTAAAATGAACGCACCCTATAATCCTATATTCATAACAACACATCTTAGTTTGATTTAACTTGGTAAGTATGTATTATGCATAGTTTCCATCTATATTTTTTTTCATTTTTATACAATAAACACATAAAAAAATCACATATTAAAAAATATCATCCTATACCCTATATTTTACAACAAAAACAATAATATTTCCCACTTGTCTTTTTCTTTTATTTTCAAAATAAAACAAATTGATATCACCATAAATTAAGTGGAAAGAAAACGCCAATCCGTGACTCAAAAACATATGGATATACGGATATACAATTAATTATAGGTAGTCTAGATCATAGTTGCCAAATTAATAGTTCATGTGCTAAGCTACACTACACAACATGATATTCATATTCATATACCTATACCTATATACCTTTGTTTTCTGCCAACGCATACTCTCGTGATCTCAACTCTTTTTTCATCATCATATAATTGTTGTGGTCCTCAAAAAACACCCATGAATTAAGTTAAGTTACACACATCTCTTCTCACTTCCACCACATCCATGGCAGCAGACCTCTGTGACTTGCAGGTCCATATTAATGGTCAACAAACATTCTATATCCACGAGGTAATAATAAAACCATCACTTCACTTCATGTTTTTCTTCATGTTTCATTAAATTCCTCGAAAACCTAATTAGGGTTTCTTACTTCTTGCAGAAAACCATAACAAGATTTTCCGGGAAGCTAAGGAAGCTCATAAAGAAAGAAAAGAAACGAACCCAGATCAGAAAAACGGGTATAGAGATCCATGATTTCCCGGGTGGGTCAGATGGGTTCGAATTATTCTCAAGATTTTGCTACAACAATGGCGAAATCGATATAACGGTCTCTAACGTATCACTCCTTCATTGTTGTGCGGTTTTTTTGTCCATGAATGACACCCTCGTACCCAAAACAACCGATCTTTACAACCGGATATCCGACTGGTCGTTTAAGGATGTTCGTGACTGTCTTAAGAGCTGCACACCGATCTTTACATACGCAGATTCGTTTGGTATCATCGATAAACTCATATCTAATTTGATATTAAAGATAACCCAACATTCAGATTCCAATATCAGTTTATTAATCCCATCATCATCATCTTCATCTTCACCTGATAGTACTGTAAAGTCTGGAGGTACTTTGTTAAGATTGTCTTCTAGTTCATCTTCTAAGGGTTTATGGTGGTATGATGACATGACAATTTTGCCCCCTTTTGTTATAGAAAGGTTTGTGAAAGCTTTAGGTGGTTATGGTAATGAGAACACTAGTTTAACCCTCACAAGATTCTTGTTACATTATCTAAAAACCTCATCTCAGTCAAAGACACAAGCTTTTTCAAAGTGTGAGTATGGTGGGCTTGCTGACACAGCAGTTTATGGGGTGGTTTTGATGGGGAAAAGTGCATTTTCTTGTAGAGGGTTATTTTGGGTATTGAGGATTGTTTCAGGGTTTGGGTTGAGTAGAGAGTGTAGAGGTGGGTTGGAGAGGTTGATTGGTGGGATGCTTGATCAAGCAAAGGTGGATGATTTGTTGGTGAGTAATAGTGGGTCAAGTGGGGTGTATGATGTGAATCTTGTTTTGAGGTTGATAAGAGAGAGTAATAAAGTTGAGGGGGTGTGTTTGGAAAGGATGAAGAAGGTTGGGGGGTTGCTTGATAAATATTTAGGGGAGATTGCTCCAGATCAGAGTTTGAAGATATCAAAGTTTTTAGGGGTTGCTGAGAGTTTACCAGATTGTGCAAGAGATTGCTTTGATGGGGTCTACAAAGCCATTGATATATACCTTGAGGTAATTCTTTTAACTCCAAATCATTTTTACTTTACGGTTTATTTTTAGGGAAATTTACGAAAATGTCATTTGACCAACGTTTTTTACGAAAAATGAAAATGTCACGTTTATGTGTCTGTGGACGGACTCCTCCACATGGGATGCGTCCGGATGCAAGGGATGCGTCGGGGAGGCATGGGATGCGACAGGGAGTGCATGTGATGCGTCGGGGATGGACTCTTCAACATTTGAAAGGACACGTGTCAGATTCTCGTTCATGGACTCTTCAAGGTGACACACAAACTCCTCCCATGTGGAGGAGTCCGTACACGGACGCATAAACGTGACATTTTCGTAAAGAACGTTGGTCAAATGACATTTTCATAAATTTCCCATAATTTATTTTTATCGCCTGATAAGTCATACACCCCTTAATCATGCTTCTAAATATACAATCATGAAACTTAAATGCGCAATCTTATATGGAAAAACATATTTTTTTCATACTTTGCTATACTACAAGTCTTTTACTTTAATGATCTATACCAAATTTAACAGAAACAATATTAAAAGCTTTTAAATTAAAAAAACAAACGAATTTTTTTATAATTCTTATTCTTATAAGCTATAATTTGGTGTACAAAATCTATGTTTTTATAATTATATAAGCTATAATTGGTACATACTTTGGTGACTTTTAGTATTTGATATCTATCTTAATTGGGGAAAAAAAATCTAGATATATGATCCATGTTTATAAAAACCGCTAACCTAAAGATTTTAAAACTCGAGGGAAACCATGAACCGAATATAGCGATTAAGGAGCATAGAGACAAAACGTAAACAACAAGAGATGTGACAAGATACGCCTATTTCTATATTAATTATATTGTCTTTTACTTTTGACGGGCTTTAGATGTTTGATTAATAATTAAATTAAATTAACTATTATATATACATACACAAACTATTTCATGATTTTCATCCACCGGTAAGTACAAGTATTAAGCATGTATATTTCTTCATGAATACATAATTTGTAAAAAAAATACTAGGCATTTCACTAGTGAATATGTGTATTTATTTGGAAATATTATATATTTGAAATTGTAGTATATACAAGTGAACCTATATAAATCGGTTAATTAGTTTATTTTTACATATTTAATGATTTTATTATTTATGCTAATGTAGTAGAAGTGCTTCAAATTTAATAATCTACCGTCTTGAAATATATTGACCATAACAATTTTTTTTCAATTTATGTTAATAAATAATTTATGTATGATATTTATTGAATAGCTAAACTATATTTTAATAGCAGTGGTTGAAATTTGATAATCTACCGTCTAGAAATATATTGACAATACTTATTTTTCTGCATTTTTTATTAATAATTAATTTATGGTTTTTCCTTGCCCGTCAAATTTATTCCTAGCGGTGGCATTATTGCCGTTTTGGCTTTTTCTTGTCACACACATATATATATTTAACGGCTCTTGTTCATATAATAATCTATACAAATATTAGAAGATTGTGGGCTGAAGAGTAAGAAGAGTAATTTTATTCATATTATTTTATATTATTTTAATGTTCAAACGTAATTTACTAGTTAAAGATGCTTTTAAGGATATAAAAGTAATCAGCCACCCATGAACACTCAGTCCGTCACGGACCCGACACCTCAAGCTAACCAAGTGTTTGGAATATACTCTCAACTAGTACTATTATATATTTAATTTCAAAATAATGTTATATTTCATTTTCATGTAATATCACATTAATAAAGTTTTGATAGTATCTGTGATGAATAAAATGTTATTTTTATAAATTATCTAAGCCTTAACCTATATATTTATAAAATTATAAATATAAAGTGTTACTTATTCTACTTTAACAGGGTTGGGCTCAAGTTTGGCTTGTGGGAAATTTTTAACTTTGAGTTCGTCTAATTTGTTATTTGCCAACTCTTTTATTATTTTGTTTATGTTATATGTGATACGTATAATTATTTTTATACAATTATAACTATGATTTATACGAATAACAAAAAGTATATCAGTTAATTACTTTTATAATATTTACATATCGTAAAACTTATTATATTAAATATAAATTGAACTCAAGCTAATTTAAAATCGATATATGAAACTTGAGCTCAAGCTAATTAAAGACGATATATGCAAATTGAGTTCAAGCTAATTTAAAATGGTCCTAATTCATATTCTAACGGATCGATTTTGAGTAGATTATGAGTGGCCCAGTTCGTTACTTTGCTACTTGTTTTATGTTATGCCATATAAATTAAAGTGAAAGTTAGTACATAATAGCTAAGTTTTATAAATAGTTTATTAAAATTACTAACTTTTAGCTGATTCCTAAACTTCTGTAATAATAAATTTATCTTTTTTTTAATATAGTTAAAAAATGGGCTTTATAAGGGGCGTTATTACACATCGAGTAAGTTAGCGATAAAGCTCCCTGCTTATGTATCGCCTATGTGACGCTTACGTGGCGTAATAAAGCCACTAGGGCTTTAAACCACACCCTCTATCTATCTGCTCTAATATTCTTAGCATCTTTTGAATTAAAAGATGGTTATTATTTTAAGTATTAGATGGTGAAAAAATGATACGAACGTGATTGAGGGAAAAGGAATAAAAATGAGTAACTGGGTGTTTAGGTGACAGTTTGTCTCTGTCTGTCAACTAGTAAATGGCCGAAGAATCCAGTGGAAGCCACATGATTTTCTCTTGTTGCCCGCCACGACCTACTTTTTAACACAGATTTCATTTGTATTTGTACGTACACACCAAAATTCAGTATTAGTTATAAAATTTATTTCTATCTCATTATATTATAGCTACCATTTAAATTGGTATGGCGATAGGAATTTTATTATTATTATTACTACTATTTTTGAGCATATTATGTTTTTCGCTTATAGTTGTAAGATACGATAGCTTATAAAAATTTTGAGTATGCCGTTATGACGTGTTTATAATTGTCTACGTCTATATGTAAATTTCTCAACTAGAGTTACCACCTGCCGCAATGCGGCGGAGGATTCGTTAGTTATATATCATATTAGATGAAAGACAAATGTTTCTTACATGACCGCGAGCCTGTGTGTAAAACATAGAAAAGAATAACTGAGTCGATCTATGACCTGCGCGTTGCGACAGATCTATCAAACGGGGAAAATAGACGCGTTGTGACGGGCCTGTCAAATGGGAAAAAGTAGATGAAAAAACTTTCAACCGCACACACACGTTGCGGCGTGTTAACTCGGAAAATCTAGAACGAAACGTTAAACGGAAAACTTGCGAAAGATGAAAAGTATAATGGACCAAAGTTGCAAATGATGAAAAGTATTGAGTTAAAAGTAAAAAAAAAAATCAAAGGGGTTAAATTGCAAAAAAATGAAACTTTTGAATTAGAATTGAAAAATCAAATTAATCAAAGGATTAAATTATCAAAGATTAAAACTTTAGACTTAAATTGTCAAAGATTGAAACCTTAGGGCTAGAAAGGAAAATTCCAAAAATTTTTTTGTAAAACTCTCAAAGCCAAGAGTACAACAATTATAAGCACAAATATTTTGCTTATTTATAGGTTTATAATACCGAGTTTGAAAAGTAATGTATAAGTGATCGAAGTACAAACATATGTGTCATTTAAGCTACATCACGAATTAGATATAGTTGCTTTTCAACTAATATAATATAAATCCTTATTTTTTGAATATACCGTTGTGACGTGCTTATTTTTGTCTGCAATAAAGATCAAATATATTTGATGTTTTTGTTCAACGCAACGAACCAAACTGATAGAGACCAAATCCCTGTTATGGAGCGCAGAAAATACCACTAATTTAAATTAGTACAATATGTCGGTGTACTAATTACTAGTGGTACAACTTATACTCAATGGGTTCATTTAATTGAACCCGAGTTGGTTTCGTTCTTTGCTATATTTCTAAGTATAAGTTGTTTGAATCTGCATGCAGTCACACCCATGTCTATCATTGGAAGAAAGATCAAGGTTATGTAGGTGTTTAAATTACGAGAAGCTAAGCTTAGAAGCATGCAAAGACTTAGCCAAAAACCCTAGAATCCCACCAAGAATTGCAGTCCAAGCACTTGTTTCACAACATTCCAACATACCAACAGTTTATACAAACGATCATCATCAAGATTACTCCTACATTAATATTAACGATCATAATCACCAAACTCCGTTGACCAAAAGCAGTAGAGAACTCATGGTCCTCTACAACAACAACGGCGCCCATGATCATCTTCAATACGACTCAGCGGATCACAGCTCTAGAACTAGCTCAAGATATGATCAAGATAAGGAGCTTGATGATGGGGTGGTTAAACTAAACTTGCAAAAAATGCAATGGAGGGTGGTGGAGTTGGAGAAAGTTTGTAGGGAGATGAAGGGTCAAATGTCTAAAATGGTTAAGGGTGATCGAGTCATGCTCTCGGGTTCATCTCATGGTAGACCATTGCCAAGATTGTGTTAACCCGGTTGAAGTTTTCGGGTTTTAATTTGGTTTTTTTTTCGGTCTTTTTTGTTGGTGTTCAAGCCTATATATAAGAAAGTGTTATGAGTGTGATATTTATGTATATTGATTGCTTGAAACCCGGGTTTGATCCAAATGGCTTCCCATTTGGAGTCGTCGGTTTGATTTCTTGTATATAGGCAAGTAAAACGGGTAATAAATCCTTTATTCGGGTTTCCTTGAGTGATTTGAAGAATTATCAAAGATGCGTCGACATGTGAATGTTAAAGATTTAAAACGTTTCAAGCTAAGGTATTAAGTCACATGTTTAATGATAAAACTAAAACTTTTCCACCGCGTCGCAATTATTTGTTTCTAGTTTTATATTTATAACAATCTGAGAAGCCAAAACTATAAGAAAGTGACGACGTTAGATACATCTCTTAATAGATATTTTTAGAATCAAGGTAGGCCCTCTATTTTCATACATGAGTTCTATACATAAAAAGCCTATTTTTTATTTTATTTAAACAAGTTTTAAGACATTTTGAAGGACTAATGTAACTTTAAAAAGAAATGGTAGCCTCTGGTCCACCAATATCCGACCAATGTCCTATGTACCAAAGATCATATGTCTCATGAACGATTCCGTGGTACAAAACTCCAATATAGTGACTAGTCATCAAAAGTCCATTCAAATTTATGGGGTGTTTTCTTGGATGTATGCAAGGTGAAAGTGAGTTTTGATCTCAATTATTGAAGTCATGATAGTGATATACTAATGTTTGGTTAGCTTGTATGTATTTATGATTGTTTGCATCTTGATTGATTACATTTGAAATGGTTGTCATAATATGTATTATGTATTTGTTAACATGTCCACCAAGTGTAATGTATGAGAAAACAAATGTTTTAAAGCATTAGTAGAGGTGTAAATTTCTGACATGACCCGAAAACACAACACAATCTAACACGAAATTCGTGGGTTTGAGTTTAGTCTAAACGGGTTCGGGTCATTTTCAGGTTGAACCTGCGCTAAATGGGTCGGCTTCAGGTCAAACCGGTCAGGTTGGTGGATTGACCCGTTTAACCCATTTATATTATGTTTTATTTTTTTTTTTTTACAATATATTTTGTCATAAATTAAATTGGGTGTGTATTTTATGCCATAATAATATCCTTTAAAAGAAATTAACATAAGATTTTATAATTAAAATGTACTTGTGTTATATACATTAATTTGTGTTTCTTAGTAGAATTTTGATTTTAATATATCAATTTGCAAAAAAAAAAATTAAAAAAAAAAACTTTCAGGTTGAATGGGTTGTGTTCGGGTCAACCCGCAAATATTTAGGTCGTGTTTGAGTTCATATGTATGGCACAATTTTCGGGTTCGGTTCGTGTTCGGGTTCGTCTAAAATTTTCGGGTTTGGGTCGGGTTGAACCCTCCACCCCACAAACACGACCCATTTAGCACTCCTAAACATTATCCCTTGATCAACAATTGGCTTATCCTTTTGCTATAGAATTTGGATCACAGAATGTGCCATGTGAATGGAGGATATCATTTACTTAAATATGGTACATGTGGGTCTTGTTTACATTGTTCTTCCTTTTCTTGAATATTAACTTTTGTTTTTTTGTCACTTCTTTTTGCAATTATCTGGAATTGAATTGACTCATCACTCTTTATTCAGGACAAGTTTATGATTGTGGGAATGCATGTGCAATCATATCTTCTGCAAACTTCTTTTGATTCTTCTTCCTTGTACATAATGATTTTGCTTCTATTAACATGCAAATAGGATTATATATATGTCGGACCAGTTGGAAAAGTAATTTATATATAGCAGTATTGATGATAACAAACTTTATTTTCTCCCGTACTTGTGTGTTATGACATAGGTTGTCACATCGCGGGTATCTTTGGTTATGTCACATGGAATTACTTTTTTTTAACGTCACTACCTAAGAGACTCCTAGATATCGAGGCCAATACCAAGGAATCCCCTAAGCAAAACCTCCAAACTCAAATATATACATCCCTTGCCTGAGTTAGGACCCAGGTCTTTCCACTTTAATTAAGAGCACCGACAATGTGGGTAAATCCAGACATCCGGATTACGTGGACAAGAAGTGGACACCCTCACCTCGTCTGCACACATTGTGAAAGCGGCCCTCGTTGGATTTTCGAACCAAAGTTTGGAATTTTGGACAGACGTTGGGCCCTCCCCTCTCACAAACAATTATATATATATAGTTTTATTATTTTAATGGAGTTTGTGAAAGTTTGTACATTGTTGAGAACGTGAAGGTTTTTTAAAGAAGTTTGGAAATCTGATGTAGCGCTGAGGTGTTAGATTGTGGAGATTTAAAAATTTTACCACCGTGGATGCTCAATAAAGAACCTATACTGTGACAACTCGTATTTCAAACCTCTCTTTGTGTACTTTGATGTAACACGTTTGAACGATATATGATTATGTGAACTTGAATGATTAATTGAATGTAATGTTATGTGATTATGTGAAACGAATGTATGTAGTATATAATTCGAACCGATCGCACAACACAACCCGATCGCACAAGCCCTGTTGGGCCGCACAACTTGTACTCGAATCAAAAGGGCAGCCCAAGTTTGGGTTCGGCCCATTCCTCTTGAACTCGAACCGAATGGACAGCCCATTAGGGGTTTCAGCCACTCCCATATATAACCAACACAAAACCTTGTTGAGGGTTTTGTTTCCTCTTTATTTGCAAATCAAGAGCACACACCAAACCCTAATACCTCTCCCTCTCTCTCTCGAAGCCGACGGCAGCCCCTTACTCACCCGAGGTCTTCCTTGTTCCAATCATTTAATCCAGTTAGTGTTTTAGTGTTTTGTTGTTAATTGATTGTATGTTGCATGATGTTGTATATATATATATATATATATACATATATATATATGCTTTACATGATGATTTGGTGATATCTTGGGATTGAACATGATATATATAAATTGTTAAATCCTACTGTTCATAATAATCGGCTCACATGTGTAATTGATAATGTTCATATAAATCGGATTTGTATGATGATGATCTAGAACCGATTATATGTAAGTCGGCTGTTATGTTTCTGTATTTCGGATGGTTTGCTTGTGGTGTTGAAAGCTTTAAATCTAATAGTTTGAATGCTTTAAGATGTTGTTCAAGCTTGAATCATGATTAGGGTTCATAGAGATTTGATGCTAAAAACTCTTGTTGATCGATCAATATATGATTGGAAACTGTTGGTTGTCGATTGGTAATTAAGTAAATGGAAATTGAATAACTGATTGCATGATTTAAGGGAGTATATTTCTGATTTCCATAAATTCCGTATGATAAGTCTAATCGCACAAGGCCACCCTTGAATGCACAAGACTTAGTTGGATCACACAAGGGACTGGTCGCACAAGGCAGTCGCACAAGCTTGGTGCAACTGCTTAAAGCTCACAGCACAATTTGAAACAGCATGATCGCACAAGACCTTGTGGATCGCACAAGACAGTGCCGATCGCACAAGGCTTGGGCCACACACACACACTGTTGGACTTTGTTATGTTGATTTGGGCCCTAAAGCCCAAAACCTAGTCGCACAAGATAAACCTCAATCGCACAAGGTTATTTGGATCGCACAAGCTCTAATGAGCCGCACAAGATCACTGTTTGTTGTCGTTTGGGCCATGTACATTTATGTTTGGGCTTTAACTATTTGGGTCGCGTTTATGTTGGATCGCACAACATGTTGTGGATCGCACAAGGCTGTGCTGAACGCACAACATGTTGGGCCGGGTATCTTTGGGCTTCAATGGGTGAATCGCACAAGACTGTTAGACTTGTGCGAGCCCAATCTTTTGAATCGCACAAGTATGAATATGTTATATATACTTGACTGTTAAGGGTTGCCATGATCAATACGTGTTCTTGACTTGTTAGTTCCGTGTAAACTTATGTGCACTACTTGAACCTAGACCTGACTTGTATGGTAACCATGTTAGGACGTGGTAGACCACTTATAGCTCAAGTAACCTTTTCGTGTATCTGCCGAGCAAACAAAGGTGAGTTCACACTCTATCCAAGGCATGGGATTCCCAAGGGTTGGGAATGGGTTAAAGATACTGAACGGTAACTACAAACTTGCGTATTCCCCATACAACAGGATACGTACGATCATAAGACCATCAACTCTATCACTTTAAGTCCCTCATTTATCGACTTAATCGCCGAGGCCTATGGCGAGCGGGTCATTAGTTAATAGCGCTATTAGGTTTAACAAACCTCACACCGTGCCAGTCGGACGGGCGTGTACTAATGGACTATGGGAAAAAGGGTCAATGCTGATAGACATTGACTTAGGGCACCTCTTACATTTTCGTAGCGGTCGATACGCGTGGTCTAGTAATACATGGGAAGCCCCCACTAATCTTCGCAAACATGTCTGGGAGACCGCGATACTAATTAACACGATACATGGGTTACAAACGAACATACGGTTTACGAAACGAATGCTATAACTAAACAACCCACTGTGAACTCGCTCAACTTTGTTGTTGGTTCGTTGCTACATGCCTTGCAGGTCGTTAGGTACTCATGGAGCTTGCACAGGGAGGTGCGGTCGTTGTGGGACATGGCAGTGTGTGCCATGCTAAGTACATTACTTTATTTCGTACTTAATACTTACATTGGGTTTTACAATTATGCTTCTGCTAAACACTTAACTATGTTTTGGTTTTGAACACCTTTCATATTGTTTGGTTAAATTATATTTACTACTTACATTGTTCAATATGATTGGTGGCTTGATCCTGGTCAGTCACGCCTCCAAGCGGTGATACTCCGCGTGTGGATTTTGGGGGTGTGACAGATTGGTATCAGAGCCATTGGTTATAGTGAACTTGGTTTTAATAAGGGGAAAAAGTTTTTGTTAAAACCAGACTATAACCTGTACAGTGCTCAACGATCCACAACGACGCTTCGCTCCACGTGCAAGACTCAATACTTTAGATAATGTGATTTAAGTTGATATTGCCTACCTACTAGGGGTTCTTTTGCATGATGTGTGGTCTATGGTATAATTATTAGAACAGTAGCATATTGCCTGTTATCCCTATTGCGCCCCATGTGGCACACAAACGTTTAACTACTTGATAAGAGGTGGTCAAACCCCTTTCTAATTGCTCGTCACCCTGCTACGACTGTTTATGCATTCTATCTATTTGTATGCTTATCTCGACATGACGTCGCAACTTGACCTTCCGTATATCCGGCTTGTACGCCAACAACCACGTAGACCAGGACCGACTCGAATGAACATGGGATTAGGAGAACTACACCCACGCATCCTGTTGACCAACCTTATCATCTCCACTGGTCGTCTATACCAGAAACGAAGCAGCCACAGTTACACGCGTTCGTCGTGTTGCAACTAGCAACCCTACCAACCAAATTCTGTTTTGGACAAGTGATATACCTTTGCAACCGTGATGCAACGAACTTCCCTTTTTGTGCCATGCCGCCATATACCACTACTGGAAATTGTTTCTAGACAGCAGGTTAACTGGTTGAAATCTTCAGTTATCGATGGACCCTTGTTTACACTCGATTCTTCGTATGAACCTCGGTAACTCCCTGTTATCTCGATTTGGCAACCAATGTAATGAAACGCCAACAACCATACCACGATTTTCACCCAACACGAGACTACCTCACTACCCTGTTGGATGGTTTATTCTCATTCTACTTGATTAGCTCTCTCGTATACCCAACCTGGTGAATGGATGTCGTTGCTGGTGATATAGTCTTCAAGACGTTTGAGGACGGAGTTATGGATCAATCGACCTACCAGCGAGCACGATAAATTTTACGTTTGCATGACCCACCTTACCCAACAAGAGACGTACTCTACTTCGTGATAGTTTTCTTGCTTATGCGAAATCTTTGCGCTAGCTCATGCACCGACTCATGATTATTGATTGTTAGTATGTCCGCTTTCTACCATTGGCTTAGACTAAACCATCACACCCTTACCACAGTAACGTTACGATCTCTCTCCCCCATGACGAGCCACTGAAGTAAACACTCTCTAGCCTAGAGAAATTGGAAGGACTGACTCCTGATCATTGGTGATCACTCCACGAAACCTTGAGAATGGTGGTGTAATGTCGTTATGATTATACCCTCTTGAATGCGCTTACCCGTCTTTCCTTGGAACCTCATGGATACGCAGACGCACTTTGGAGTCAGTTGCATGACTTAAGGAACCCCCCCCCCCGACTTGGTTACTTACTTGGCGAAACACACACACACACACCTAAGTTCATGGATTTAGGTAAATTGTCCCTCCTTCACATGGGGGCGAATCCAACGACTCCTAGTGGGAGTCACAGTGAAACTTAACGCTACACGATTGTACGATAACAATGCTGCTATGTTAAGTTCTTGTTCTGATTGATTTAACCCCATGACAACAATATGTAGTCAACGACATACTTTATCTTAACTATATCCAAATGGCGTGCAGCCAGCTGTACATTCAATATCAAGTAAACCATTGCTGTGGATTCTTAAACGCTTTCCCACCGAATGAGGCTACTCTTTCTTATGTTGCCACACCAATGCATGATATACTTTTGGGATTCAGTGATCCTAACAACAATCCCGACGACACTCGCTTGGACAAGTTACACTCTACGAATATCACTCGACGAGCATTGGGTTATACATGTACTAAACTTTGGACTTGATACGATCGATATGGATTCTCAGACTCGACGTTCGAACCTAGTCTAACCAAATGAATGTGTCACTTGTTCTCATCGACGACGCCCTGATCTACTCCAAGAGTCAGGAGGAACACGAGCAGCATCTACGACTTATCTTGGAACTCATTCGAACAAAGCAATTGTATGCAAAATTCTCGAAACGCGACTTCTGGCTTCGTGAAGTCCTTTTCCTAGGCCACGTGGTAAACTAGGATGGGATTCATGTTGATCCATCCAAATTCGACTCGATCAAGAACTGGCCTGCACCACGTGCACCAACGGAAATCCGCCAACTCTTGGGTTTGGCGGGCTACTACAGAAGGTTCATTAAAGACTTCTCAAAGATTGCGCAGCCGCTTACTCTACTGACACAGAAGGGTGTCACCTATCGTTGGGGTAACACACAGGAAACAGCTTTTCAGCACTTAAAGGATAGACTCTGTAGCGCACCTATTCTTTCCCTGCCAGAGGGCACAGACGATTTCGTGGTTTATTGTGACGCATCAATACAGGGTCTTGGTTGCGTATTGATGCAACGGGATAAGGTCATTGCGTACGCCTCGTGCCAACTTAAGATTCACGAACGGAACTATACTACACACGATTTGGGGCTGGGAGCTGTTGTTTTCGCGCTCAAGATATGGAGACATTACCTGTACGGTACCAAGTACACTATTTACACCGATCACAGGAGTCTCAAGCATATCATCAAACAGAAGGAATTAAACATGCGACAACGTCGATGGGTCGAACTACTGAACGGTTACGAATGCGCGATCAAGTACCATCCTGGCAAAGCCAATGTTGTGGCTGACGCCCTCAGTCGAAAAGATAATGAACCTAGACGTGTACGAGCGTTACAACTTACCATTCAGTCCGGTCTTCCTGCACAGATACGAGATGCTCAGGTAGAAGCATTGAAACCAGAAAACGTCAGGGCTGAAGCCTTACGCGGCTCAAGGCAACGACTAGAACAAAAGGAAGACGGCGCCTACTATGTAACAGAACGCATTTAGGTCCCACATTATGGAAACTTACGCGAGCTAGTGATGGATGAAACACATAAGTCTCGCTACTCAGTACATCCAGGTTCGGATAAGATGTACCACGATCTCAGAACTACATATTGGTGGCCTAGCATGAAGGCCCACTTAGCAACTTACGTCAGCAAATGTTTGACTTGTGCGAGAGTCAAATCAGAATATCAGAAACCATCAGGCCTACTCCAACAACCAGGGATACCACAGTGGAAATGGGAACAAATTTCCATGGATTTTGTTACTGGCCTGCCTAGATCTCAACGTGGGAATGATACTATTTGGGTGATCGTGGATCGACTCACTAAGTCTGCACACTTCTTGGCTATCAAGGAAACAGACAAGTTCTCTACTTTAGCAGACATTTACTTAAAAGAAGTAGTTTCGAGGCACAGGGTACCAACCTCCATTATTTCCGATCGTGATGCACACTTTACTTCAGAGCTTTGGCAAGCGATGCACAAATCTTTTGGCTCTCGATTAGACATGAGCACAGCTTATCACCCTCAGACGGATGGGCAGTCTGAGCGCACTATTCAAACGCTAGAAGACATGCTACGTGCATGTGTAATCGATTTCGACAACAGCTGGGAAAAACACCTCCCTTTGGTGGAATTTTCGTATAATAACAGTTACCACACCGGCATTCAAGCCGCTCCATTTGAGGCATTGTACGGGCGTAAATGCCGATCACCTCTTTGTTGGGCAGAGGTGGGTGATAGTCAGATCACGGGTCCAGAACTTATAGTAGACACAACGGAAAGAATCGCACAGATACGACAACGAATGGCGGCAGCTCGTGACCGTCAGAAAAGCTACGCTGATAGGCGCAGGAAACCACTCGAGTTCCAGGTTGGGGATCGAGTGCTACTCAAACTTTCACCTTGGAAAGGTGTAGTTCGTTTTTGCAAACGAGGCAAGCTCAATCCGCGATATGTCGGACCGTTCGAAATCATCGAAAAAAATAGGCAAGGTGGCCTACAAACTGAACCTACCAGCAGAACTTAGTGGAGTTCACAACGTTTTTCACGTGTCAAATCTGAAGAAGTGTCTGTCAGATGAGACCCTTATAGTTCCTTTGAAGGAGCTCACTATCGACGATCAGTTGCCATTTGTCGAGGAACTAGTTGAAATCACGGACCATGATGTCAAGGTCCTCAAGCACACTAGAATACCTCTTTGTACGAGTTCGTTGGAACTCCCGTCGTGGCCCAGAGTTCACCTGGGAACGAGAAAATCAAATGAAACTCAAGTATCCCCAGTTGTTCGAAAACAATGCAACTACTACTGAGGCTGAAGCTACTACGGAATTTCGGGACGAAATTCCAAATCAACGGGGGGATGATGTGACACCCCAGGAAAAACCAGTAAACTATACAACGTAACTAGCTTCCTCAGTAACCGCATGCTAAATTTTGGGACGAAATTTCTTTCAAGTTGGGGATAATGTGACAACTCGTATTTCAAACCTCTCTTTGTGTACTTTGATGTAACACGTTTGAACGATATATGATTATGTGAACCTGAATGATTAATTGAATGTAATGTTATGTGATTATGTGAAACGAATGTATGTAGTATATAATTCGAACCGATCGCACAACACAACCGATCGCACAAGCCCTGTTGGGCCGCACAACTTGTACTCGAATCAAAAGGGCAGCCCAAGTTTGGGTTTGGCCCATTCCTCTTGAACTCGAACCGAATGGAGAGCCCATTAGGGGTTTCGGCCACTCCCATATATAACCAACACAAAACCTTGTTGAGGGTTTTGTTTCCTCATTATTTGCAAATCAAGAGCACACACCAAACCCTAATACCTCTCCCTCTCTCTCTCGAAGCCGACGGCAGCCCCTTACCCACCCGAGGTCTTCCATGTTCCAATCATTTAATCCGGTTAGTGTTTTAGTGTTTTGTTGTTAATTGATTGTATGTTGTATGATGTTGTGATATATATATATATATATATGCTTTACATGATGATTTAGTGATATCTTGGGATTGAACATGATATATATAAACTGTTAAATCCTAGTGTTCATAATAATCGGCTCACATGTGTAATTGATAATGTTCATATAAATCGGATTTGTATGATGATGATCTAGAACCGATTAGATGTAAGTCGGCTGTTATGTTTCTGTATTTCGGATGGTTTGCTTGTGGTGTTGAAAGCTTTAAATCTGATAGGTTGAATGTTTTAAGATGTTGTTCAAGCTTGAATCATGATTAGGGTTCATAGAGATTTGATGCTAAAAACTCTTGTTTGATCGATCAGTTATATGATTGGAAACTGTTGGTTGTCGATTGATAATTAAGTAAATGGAAATTGAATAACTGATTGCATAATTTAAGGGAGTATATTACTGATTTCCATAAATTCCGTATGATAAGTCTAATCGCACAAGGCCACCCTTGGTCGCACAAGACTTAGTTGGATCACACAAGGGACTGGTCGCACAAGGCAGTCGCACAAGCTTGATGCAACTGGTTAAAGCTCACAGCACAATTTGAAACAGCACGATCGCACAAGACCTTGTGGATCGCACAAGACAGTGCCGATCGCACAAGGCTTGGGCCACACACACACACTGTTAGACTTTGTTATGTTGATTTGGGCCCTAAAGCCCAAAACCTAGTCGCACAAGATAAACCTCAATCGCACAAGGTTATTTGGATCGCACAAGCTCTAATGAGCCGCACAAGATCATTGTTTGTTGTCGTTTGGGCCATGTACATTTATGTTTGGGCTTTAACTATTTGGGTCGCGTTTATGTTGGATCGCACAACATGTTGTGGATCGCACAAGGCTGTGCTGAACGCACAAAATGTTGGGCCGGGTATCTTTGGGCTTCAACGGGTGAATCGCACAAGGCTGTTAGACTTGTGCGAGCCCAATCTTTTGAATCGCACAAGTATGAATATGTTATATATACTTGACTGTTAAGGGTTGCCATGATCAATACGTGTTCTTGACTTGTTAGTTCTGTGTAAACTTATGTGCACTACTTAAAGCTAGACCTGACTTGTATGGTAACCATGTTAGGACGTGGTAGACCACTTATAGCTCAAGTAACCTTTTCGTGTATCTGCCGAGCAAACCAAGGTGAGTTCACACTCTATCCAAGGCATGGGATTCCCAAGGGTTGGGAATGGGTTAAAGATACTGAACGGTAACTACAAACTTGCGTATTCCCCATACAACAGGATACGTACGATCATAAGACCATCAACTCTATCACTTTAAGTCCCTCATTTATCGACTTAATCGCCGAGGCCTATGGCGAGCGGGTCATTAGTTAATAGCGTTATTAGGTTTAACAAACCTCACACCGTGCCAGTCGGACGGGCGTGTACTAATGGACTATGGGCAAAAGGGTTAATGTTGATAGACATTGACTTAGGGCACCTCTTACATTTTCGTAGCAGTCGATACGCGTGATCTAGTAATACATGGGAAGCCCCCACTAATCTTCGCAAACATGTCTGGGAGACCGCGATACTAATTAACACGATACATGGGTTACAAACGAACATACGATTTACGAAACGAATGCTATAACTAAACAACCCACTGTGAACTCGCTCAACTTTGTTGTTGATTCGTTGCTACATGCCTTGCAGGTCGTTAGGTACTCATGGAGCTTGCACAGGGAGGCGCGGTCGTTGTGGGACATGGCAGTGTGTGCCATGCTAAGTAAATTACTTTATTTCGTACTTAATATTTACATTGGATTTTACAATTATGCTTCCGCTAAACACTTAACTATGTTTTGGTTTTGAACACCTTTCATATTGTTTGGTTGAATTATATTTACTACTTACATTGTTCAATATGATTGGTGGCTTGATCCTGGTCAGTCACGCCTCCAAGCGGTGATACTCCGCGTGTGAATTTTGGGGGTGTGACATATACCAAGTGAGCTACCTCCACACTAGTATGTTACATCTTCAATAAAAGACATGGTTAATCAAGAATACGGCAATACCAAATATTCCGCGATAAATAACTTTAAAATATGTCCGATATTCATGTATACACTTGAATTCAACTATTAAAGGAGTGCAACAAAATTTCTCTTTAACGTCTTGGATGTAAGGTTGTCCCCAAGAATTCAGGAGTCATATACGAATACAAATGATGAGCTCCAAAAATATTAACTTATATATACAAAAGACAATAATTGGTCGTCACTCGTCAGATGGCTTGGTCTATTATGTTTCAAACTAGGTTATCACCCGTGGTACCCACGGGCTGATTTATTTTTTAGGATATTATTAATTATTTTTTATTATTTGTCGGGATGGTTAAATAGATTTGAAGATTTGGAAAACATACATTGATTCAATTACATCACATGCTACCAAATGTCTACTGTATTAAATAAAAAAATGTAATCAAAATTACATCACAAGTTACCAAAAATCTCCTTGTAAACAACGTTTGATGTCTGCTTAGAAGGTTTACCATCAGCATCGTACGCTAAAATTTTGACACCTTCTCTTGTCTTCACTCTCGATAAAGTAACGTACAACTGGCCATGACTAAAAACTGGATCCTTTAAATATAGCCCAACTCTTGATAAAGACTGCCCTTGACTTTTGTTAATTGTCATAGCAAAACATACTGATAACGGAAATTGCCTTCTTTGAAACTGAAACGGTATCTTCTTGTCAGAAGGAATCATTGAAATCCTAGGAATATAAACTCTAGTACCAATATTCCCACCTGATATTACTTCAGCTTCAATAACTCGTTTACCAAGAAAGGTTATTTGAAGTCTAGTTCCATTACATAGACCACTTTGTTGATCAATGTTTTCGAAGAAGCATTACCGGAACACCAACTTTAAGAACCAACTTATGATTAGGTAACCCGGCTATTTTGAGAGCATTCAAATTATCAGCCGAATACAAATCTTGTTGGAAAGAATCAAGTACTTGCTCAGTTTGACAGATACTGTCAGAGCTCAAATACTCTTTTTCTTCACCCGGAAATAACGAAAGTAAACGATCATTAATTTCATGAACAACTTCATTTTTTGGTGCTAAAATTGCTCTCTCAGAAAAGAATCCAGATTTTTTGTAATTTTCTAAAATTGAAGGATACACAAAGTCGATTAAACTTTGTATTGGATCGTCCAAATCAGTGATTGCTAAGTCATCCGGTATCTCTATAACTGCTTCACCATCATTTTCCGAACCAACGTTTCCTTCACCAATATCAAGTAGCCATCTTGCAAATTTCTCAATAGACTCAACGTTAGATGTTTGAGCTCCAACTGTCAACCTCATGTTTTTTGTTAATTTTAACACCTTGCATTCTGACCATATATATGAAGAACTTAAAGATGCATTGACAATTTGTTGTCTAGTACCATTAGGAATGACCGGGAGGATTTGTCTAAAGTCACCACCAAAAACAATAACTTTACCGCCAAATGGTAGTTCAGACTGGTGACCCATAGAAGACGATAAAACGTCTTTCATTGTTCTATCTAGTGCCTCAAAAGCATGCTTGTGGACCATAGGGGCTTCGTCCCATATAATCAACTTTGCCTCTTTTAGTAGGTCAGCAACATCATCGTTTGGCTTAATGTGGCACATGGAGTCTTCTGTCAAGTTAATGGGGATTTTAAACCTAGAATGTGCCGTCCTTCCTTTAGATAGCAATAACGAAGCAATACCACTCGATGCAACATTCAACACAATCTGTCCTTTAGATCTAATTGCAGAAGCCAATGTCTTCCACAAAAAAGTCTTTCCAGTTCCACCATAACCATATACAAAAAACAACCCTCCATTTTGGCTATTGATTGCATGCATAATCTCATTAAAAACCTTCGACTGCTCTTCAGTTAGACATTCTTTCATACGAGAAAACTCAGTTTGCAACTGATTTGTGTCTTGGGATAATTCATCGTTGATTAGACGGTTGGTAATTTGACGTAAAGACTGATGATCAGGATAAGGCATTGTAGTAAACTTACTTAAAGATGAACCATTTGAAATTAAATAATTCTCAATTTCAAACAAAATCTGATTCTTCAGCTGATCTTCAGGAAGCGTTAAATCTAGGAAAAGCAAAAAAAAAAAAAAAATTGTAAAATTAGAAAAAATTATATATAATATTGTAAAACATATAGGTGACAAAATAAAATAACTCATTTACCAGGGATACGTGTCTCTTTCCGACGTCTGTACAAAATATCGTCTCCTAATAAATGCCACGTTTTATCCCAAACAAATTCAGGTCTTGTTATAGTATTTGTTAACAGCATTGTGGCAAATAATGCTCTTAAATACCGACAATGACCATCAAAACTTGCTTCTTTAATTGCTTCAACATATTCGTTGTCATCATCTAGAAGACCCATTGCATAACATGCGTCTTTAAAAGTGGGGAATAACTCTCCATTAACTGTTCGAATATCTTCAAATGATTTGGGACCCCTGACTTTGTTTAGTAGAATCCTTAAATAATAAGGTTCACCAGCAGCAATTGAAACGGAATGAATTCTACCAACAGTTTGATACCTTTTTCGTATTTGCCAGCGTCTATCTTTTACATTCCAAACATACTTCTGTGGGAACTCGACATAGGTCAATTTACATGCTTCGTCATCACGTTGATTTAATTCAAACCATTTCAAAAACATCGAAGAAGCAACAGATGGTTTGCTCAAGACATCTTCAATATCATCATCTGCACCATATACAACATTATGCTGACCAGGTAAATGAAAAGGAAGCCTCATTACAGCAGGATATCTATAATGCACTTCGTTGGAGAAAATTCTCCAAGAAGCTTCACAAGCAGATATGTATCTACAATCGTAGTACTCTTTTATTTCGTCTTTTGGTTTCTGAATGCTAGTCCCTTCAGCTTCGCAAAACACAACGGCGGTAGCCCGGTCAGGACCTTTGTTAATGTACTTGAAAAGGTACTTTATGGAGCCTGCTTGGTTACACCATTCAACGTTAATATGAGCTTGGTATCGTCTTAATAGACTTTTGTTATACGGTACAACACTTCGATTGTCAAGTTGAACACCTTTCTTTATAACAGTACGGCCACAATCTCTTCTTCGATAAACCGGAAAACCACTTGAGTCAATAATAGTTTGAGCAGAAAACTTTTTAGGAAATCGTTTAGAACATCTTTTGTCAACCATGCAAGGACAGCTCAAGTTAGCATTCCCACAAGGACCGTGGATCATATACTCAGACACAAGTGTGTATAACTGCGGATCCTCGGATTTGTCTGGAATTTCAGCTGAAATAAAAGGATCTATATGATCTACTGTGGGAAGTTTATGATCGACTTTCATGAATAAACAAATGTGTGCATGAGGTAGGCCACGTTTTTGAAATTCAACGGTATAAACAACTGCATAAGTTGAAAAGTTTATGTGTTAGCAATTAAACATATCTAATTTATGTGCAATTAAAAAGATATTCTAAATAAAATATATAACATAAAATACACACCTGCGTTTATTTCACCAAAAAAATTGTTATCCTTTAGATCTTTAATCATTGAATCCAACTTCATCTTGAACAATCGACATAGTATATCTGGTCTGTCTTCTGGTTTAATTGAAGTATCTTTAAGAAATCTTGAAATTTCAGGCCATTTAGGATTGCATGTAATGGTTATGAAAAAATCTGGGTATCCAAACCATTTACATAAAGCCATAGCATCAAGGTAGTTTTGTTGCATGAACCGAGCCCCTCCAGTAAAGGAAGAAGGCAGAATTACCTTTTGACCGGTGTTCGATAAATTTTCTTTACCTTTGTGCTTATACTTCTGTAAATTTTCAAATGTCTCGGATCGTAGATTCTTCTGCTTACCATGTATGAAATTTAACCTTTCACTTTCAACCATAGTGTAAGCGTCTACCAAAAACTGTTGGAACAGTCTTCTTCCGTTTAAAACCAAAGAATAACCACTAATGCGATCCTGTATTCGATATGCAAAGAATTCCCGCATTGTGCATTTTGGTCGTATTTTTTTCTTGGTTGTTACACCATCCCTATGAGGAATATCGATTCTATATCCATCATCACCAAACGGGAAAAAAATAGGATATTGGAGAGCCAGGTATGATGGGTGTAACTCACTAATACGTTTAAGCATACCAGATTGAGTTTCAACAACAATGTCACGACGATCAACAGAAGAATCTAAATCATCGACAATCAAAGCAGCTACTTCAGTCGAGGATGGCAGATTATAAGTTCTTCCATCTTTGTCTCTGTTGTAAATAAGTCGGAGCTTAAGGTTTGCTTCAGGATTTTGTTGAAAATGGTTTCGTACCATTCTGTAAGATTTAACCAACTCATTATGGGAATCAAAAAAATCTCTAAGGTATTCAATTATTTCGACGTCCAACTCCTGTTCATGTAAAGTTACATGTTGCCTGTTACGAAAATAAAAATAATAAATTAACTATATTTATATAAATGTAATAAAGGAAAAAAAACGCAACTTACAGGATTAACTTACCCCAATACACTTTGTCTGTTATATACCTCGTTCTCAGTATCGTATATGTACAGTTGAGAAAACTTAGCTTGCTTCCCATTAGGTGGTTTTAGACTACCTAAGCTATGAAAATTTTGACCACTAATTCGATATACGAATGGAGCATTTCCCTTGTTAATTTTCGAATCAACCTTTCCACCCATTGATGTAAAAGAGAACATACTATTATATCGTCGGATATTCTTTAAGAAGAACTTGCTTCTTTGATCTGACATGTGGAACAAATTTTGATAAGACGGATTTGCCTCCTTTAAATTTGGTAACTCAACTTTCCCATATCCACAACATAAACTATAAGATAACTTGCCCAATGTCAATCGACCTTTTCCACCTTCAGAAGTCCATAACTTTGCATGACAAATATCACATATTAGAACTTGATCACCATGATCGACGTAATCTGTATAAATTTAAAAATAGATTAGCAAAATTATTAAGTATTCTTAATTTACTGTGAGTATTACATAATAACAATAATATACCACTTGAAATTCCTTTATAAGGATCTGGAACAAAAATTTCAGCATTGCTAGGATCACCCGATTCCAAGCTTTGCATCACTATTGGGGATAAATCACGTGACTTGTGCTTCAGTTTGCGCTTTCCGGCTGACAACTTACTAAGTGATGTTCTGTTTGATGTTGAGGTGGAATTGGTATATGTCAATATATTTGAGTTAATCGAATATACGCCAGGGGTACATACGGAAACATCGTTGTTTTGCGAATTATCAGTACCTGGAGAACACATTAAAAAGGATATAAAAAATTATATCCTAATTAATAACTGGCTACATTGAACAACAAAATAATTAAAACTTAAACTATACAGTGTTAGTATTACGGTTACAAACTAATATAAATTATTAAAAAGTATCATGTACATAAGTATGTATCAAGTAAAACAGGCATACCATTCATAGTTCCATGTAACGGGATTGTCGTATTTATATTATATGTAACATTAGAGACTTGAGATACGTTTTCTTTCCCACGTATGCCGACATCCACGTTTGAAGTAGACGTTGTTTTCTTTCCCTTCTTTTTGTCAATTATTGCCTTTTCGGATACTTCGTCTCTCTACAGTATCAATAACTGAATAATCTCCAACAAATATATAAATAAATAAATTACTACTCATTTAAAAAAAGAAGTTAACATATAAAATGATTTTTCAATAACACACATAGAAATTCATACCAGTAGAAATGGCTGAAAGAGGAATTCTGTCAAAATCACCTATATCTATAATTGGATTATTAAAAATACCCATAGTTATGAGTGGTTTAAATATTTTATTTACACTTACTATAAGTATATGAAGATAGCGTAGCATCTACACTGCTCTGATAAGGGACTGTCATATCTATTTGATTTGTAACATTAGAGACGTGACATAAGTTTTCTTTATCACGTCCTGTCACACCAACATTTGAAGAAGAACTTTTATTCTTCGACCTCTTACTCTCAAGTATTCTTTTTCTGATTCTTCGCCTTTCACCGGTATCAATCACTTAAAATTGAACAAACCACATAAAGAAAAATATTAAACGTTTCATAATAAACAAAAATACTAACTTATATATTATATTTAAACACCAGTCTCTTACCATTTGAAATGTTTGACAGAGGAGTTCTATCCAAAACACCTATATGTATATATGATTATTAAAATTAAAATTAAAACTAAAAACGTAGTATATTATTTTTTAAAATTATAAAACTTTCATAGTAGACACTTACTGTTAACATCAAACGGTTTGGATTTACCAGATGATGATGTTGATGAACGAATATTATAGGTTCTCTTTGACATCTTGTATTAATAACAATATCTGCATCGGATTAACAAAGTAGTATACGTAAAATGGATAACAGTTATACCTTGAATCATTTGTGAAAATGGATATCATACAAAACATTACATATATCGATACATAGATAAAAAAACAATTACCTTGAATTTGTCATTGAAGTCTTGTGATAGATTGGTAATATAATTGAAATTTGATCACAAGAAATGTGTATTCTACACATATATAGGGTAAAAAACATAAGTCATTATGTAAACGGTGTGTCAATATGGAATGTAATTAAGTATATTGTTAGGCATACTAAACTTACCATAATATTTTATTCTTAAAAAAATGTAAAAAAAATAATTATTCATTTGAAAAAGTAAATATCGAATATACTAACAGTACGTTTCCAAAATATGGATACATATGTTTGGAAATTCTAAATATCATTACTACCTAAATTAGTATACAAGATATTTAAACCGAAATTGACAATTTGATTAGGTTGAGAATATTGATTTACCATTAATAAGATAACTACTTTGTGGACATTAAAGTATTTTTTTAAAATTTGTATAACAATTTTTTTAATTATTACTATTACTAATCTTTATTTAGTACTTTAATCTAATGTCTACTTATATGAATTGAAAAAAAAAACAGCAATTTACTTTTAATTTAATCGCCAATTTATTAGTTAATCAGTGTGGACATACTTAAAGAATGAATGTTAGTTGTGTGATAATATAATAACGTTTTCATTGATTAAATTGAATAGTAGTTAAATTTGGCAGTGATTGATCCTTAACTTTACAATCTGACTTTAGAAAAACATTAATATTATAAACTTCAATTTTAAACATGTGAATATGTATATAAAATTCAACTATCATTAAACATTTTCATTACTGAGAAGTATAAGAAAATGATAGAACAACATAATGAAAACACCATAAAAAAATTTCAATAATATTCCAATATTAAATAATAGTACGTCAACAAACACTCATAGTAATTATTGAAAAAAAGAAAAATGCATTAAATTTCATAAATAAAACTGATAGACATTGGACATGGTAATCTCAACCGATGGTCTTGCGCTTCGTTGAAACAGAGTGTTCAATCACATGAATGTCTTTCACATCGTTAACACATCGTTTGCCATTGACATTCTTCTGATCCTACAAAAAATAATATAAAAAAAATTATTAGTTATATGAAATATTCACGGAACTTCAATTTCATAAATGAATTCAAAACCTTTAGAGAAACAAATTTGTTCTTAATCTCAACAATAAGGTTTGCATCATCGCTTATATGGGTAATTCCATAAACCTCGTCATAATGAACCAAATTGTACTCCGTGACTTCTATCTTGAAAGCGAAAACTTTCCCAACAATTAACTTTATTTCTTCTGGAAGCCTCATACTATCGTCAGATTGAAAGTACTGTCAAATTTTGGTTTGATTAATAAAAAGTATAAAATGTTATGATAAACAAACTATGGTGTTTTATATCATATAATTTTAATACCAACCTTTTTGTTCTCTTCAATCAAAAGTTTTGGCGATTTATTAAAAAGCTGAACGGCCTGGTCGTGAAACAAAATCAGCTCAACATCATCCGACTGATCAGCAACTTCAAGATTAATTTTGAACTTCGGAACTGGTTCAACTGTATTCTCAGAACATTGATAATTGGAGCAGTAATAAACATCAAATTGCTGAAAATCATCAAAACAATCAGGTGCAAAAAGTTCCTCGACCTCCAAAGTGGCTTCGTGTGAACACTTAGGGCATGTCATATGATACCAACATTTGTTAACACTAATAACAGTACCAACAATAACAACACTTTTTGGCTGAAAATATGTAACACAAGATATCAGTTGTTAACTATAAAGAAAAAATATAGTTCTTTAAGAAGATACACGTATACCTTTGATATTTCCCATACGTCCCCAACATTAGTGATGGTTGTATCTTTAAGAAATAAATCATATGAGATATCTGTGTTCGCAGACATGATAACTGCGCAGATTTGAAGACATAATTGTAAATACAAAAATATAGCTAAAAATTATTAATAAGTGCTGTATCACATATCTTCAATAATGACATAATCGAAAAAACATGTTTAACTAAATACCTTGATGAAGAAATCTACAGGATAGCAAAGAAATTTAGAATGAGGATGAAGACAAATAAAAACCGTATTTATAGAAGAAGGTGATAACATTTTTGGTAAACAACTAAAATATAGAATACGATTTGTAAAATCTTGAAGTTTTTAAAAAATGGTTAATGAAGGAAAGGATTTGGAAATTAATAAAGAATATTTTTATACAACCAAACTTATACTTTCTAGCAGAGAATTTCGCTTGGTGAACAACTATGTTAATCCGAATTTAAAGTTTTAAAAACGATACCTACTAAATTAAAATCAAACTATTTTTATAATCATGCCATATGAAACATATAATTTTAATACTTACCTTAAATAATTCACTTGCAATACAACCTCCAAATTAAGATGTAATCTACAATAAATTACGATTTTTTTTGTAAAGTTGATAGACAAATAATTGCAATACAACGAATTTTATTTCAAAATAGAAATAGCTTATAATAGTTGACCATCATATAACATAATGTCAGTTTAATTACGTGCTTTAAAAAAATGTAATTGCAATAAAACATACCAATAAAGCGGTTATCAAGACTAACTTATTAAATTCTTTTAGGTTTGAATTCTAAAAATTTAACATAAGATTTCTGAACATGAGAAAAAATGGACATTGTATATTTTAAGATTTGTAATCAAATTTTAATTGCTTTAAAATGAGAGTAGAATGCTTTACAAAATGATTATTTATACGTAAATACCTAAGAAAAAATAACTGACATAAATTTTATACAGTAAGAGATATGACATTACAAAAAAAAAGTTAACGTTTACTGAAATATACAAAGAAAAAATAACGTTACAAACACAGAATTAACATCTGGTAGAATATACTTAGTATAAGAGCATTCACAATCAAATAAGTACATTATAATTGATAATGTTCTATTACGAAAATAAAAAACACATCTTTATAACACACTTAGTAATATAAATCAAAAAGGTCTGTAATACAAAATTTTAATTGGGTACAAGTATTATAAATATCAAAGTTAGTAAACAAAATAATATAAGAATACACGAAATTGATAAAACCAACACATACTAACTTCAAAATGTAATAACAACGTAATACGTAATTGATAAAACAAACACAAAATAACTTCAAAAAGTAATTGATAAAACCGACACACGTAATTGTCTCAGATTATTCAGAATAACATTAAAAAACCCCCATACTCTCATGTCCATAAACAAAACAAATTGTCTTAAGTTCAACACCATAAAAACATACATATAAAGACATCAACTACTTCTCGATTTTTGGAATCAACATGTTACCCCCTTCAGAATATGGGCATTCATCCTTCCCATCATTAACACGACGTTTTGTTGAAGAAGATCCAAGTGTATCATCAACATCATAAACATCGTGCAGATTACGTTTCACCTCACCAGAAGACGTTGTCTTTGCATCATTCTCCAAACCTTTGGACAACGGTGTTTGGTTATCACCAGTGAAAGAAACCTCATCCTGAAACATATAAAATTATTGGTAAGACTAAAATAATTCCAAACACTACGTGCATTTAAGTATAATTATAATTATTAAATAATTTAGCTGTAAACAATAAAAACCTTTGAAACTTCACAAGCAACAGATTGAATTCCAGAAGGTTGAGCCTCGGTTGATTCAGAGTTCTCATACTGTATCAATACAAAATAAATATGAATTGCAACTTTAAAGGTTTTTCAACATTTAACGAAAACCCAACTTCTAGTAATGACACGAGGTTTTATACCTCATGTATTTTAAATTTAGAGTAGAGACCAGCAAGAATATTCGGATCAGAGGTGAGCATTGAGATTCCGTAGTTCTCAACTTGGTGTATAATGTTAAACTCTAAAACATTGATGATAAAACCAAGTTTTTTCCCAACTAAAATGTCAAACAATTCCGGATAAGGTTTGGGAACGCCTCCAGAAGCCAACTCCTATCACGTACAAAAATCAATAAGGATTTTTGTAAATAATTACGCAAAATAAATACAATATTCATAAATATTATTAATAAAAACATAATTAGTAGGCTAAAGTACCTCATTATGCACTTCAACCAACTCTTTTGCAGTTTTTTTGAAAAGCTTAAAAGCCTCAAAATCAAATAGTGTAAGAGTCACGGTGCCGTATGAGTCTTGCACGCGAATAGGAATCTTGTATCTATTTTAGTTTAATCACAACAAAATATAAATTTTCAGGATTAGTAACCTAAAAATTAAAAACATTTAAAAAAATTTTGATCAAAAAGTTATATAAAAACATACCGAGGAAAGGACACAATATCAACTCCTTTGCATTTAGCGTTTGTACACATGACAATCCTTTTCTCATCACAACAACCAGAACCATCCTCATTTTCAACAGTCACATACGTTTCTTCGACACTGGATTTGCAGTGGTTGCATGCATTATAGTACCAGATTTTATCAGTGCATATCCCGATTACTGTACCAACTAAAATGACCTTCTTGGGCTAATGAATTAAAGAAAAAATACATGTAATTTAATCAAACTGTTATTTATTATGATAAATAAAAAAATCAATAAGGTGATATAACCTTTTGAATGGTACTGAGATAAGCTGACAAAACAAAACCAGTGTTGTTCAGAAACTCATCCTCAGCAGATGATATCATATATGAGCCAGCATTCTCACTTTCAGATGGTGTAGATGCAAACTTGTCAACAAAGCTATAACATTCAACAAATGAAAAGGTATTAGGTAGCTAAGCTTCTTGTTAAGGAAATTATAAAATTAAACAAACATCTAATACTAATGTTTGATAAATACTAAATTAAAATATTCTTTCTTACCACTTCTTGAATGATGTTATTTCATCAAGATCAGAATTGATGAACATTCTACTGATATCAAAGGAAGTTGACAAACCTTTCTTATCTACAAAAAAACAAATGAATAAATTATATAGGATGTTAATAAAGTTGATTGACAAAAACAATTTAAACAGTACAGTTTTCAATCAAAATGATGTTGATTAATACCTCTGTAAAGATTGACAACACCAAAGTGAATCAAAACAACGACATGCTTTTCTCTGTTTGGATTATTGAAGTAATCATGCATTTCTATGGCAAATGAATCCCACAAAGTAGCAATAACTTGATGACCCCTACATGTTAAATAATAAATCTATATGAAAGGCCTTTATAAAAAACAAAATATAACGGATGTTTTAGGGATGAAGTAAAATACTCACTCAATATCCTTAACTCTTATGTTCAATCTCTTGCCTTTGGAACCATCTTTTTTATCCGTGTCTTCCATATTAAAGCAGACTTCAACATACCCTATGAAATCTATATAGAAGGGAATAATGGTAAATTGGAAAAACAATCAAAACGAAACATACTTCAAACATAATTATAAATCTTGAGTTAAAATATTTACCAACGGTTGTACCAACATCAACTTTATTTTCAACAACATCTTTGAAATTCACAAAAGAGAAAGAATACTTGGGACCACACCAATCAACACTTTTTTCAATCTGACTGAACAGAGTAAATGTTAACTTCCGCTTATCATTGGTGTAGTTGATAGTTGCATTATTTGGAGCAATAGATGCCCTGCTAATGAGAAGAACTTCGTCGAGTTTAAAATGATGATCAAACCTTGGCAATATCTTATGAAGACAATTTGCCAAAATCATATCACCCTGAAAATAAATAAATAATTATAAAACTTTATGTCAAAACCTATTAAAAAACACATCAAACGTAACTAAATCACTAAATAATTTAACAATATAAAAAACAATATTCAGTAAAAACCTGTTCGTCCATGCATATCATGTCAACGCGATATGTCACATTGGGGCGTCCATGCATCATCTTCCGCCACAACGAAACTATCTTCAACCTCAATGTATAGTTATTCGACATGGCATTAACCTTAGACAACATGGTTATTTTTTTGGTTTCCATCGCGAACTAAGTTTATCAATTTTGGTAGAGAGAATAAAAGTGATAAAATGTGGTGATAATGAAAGTTTACAACAGTGTATTTATAATCGATACATACAGGTATACAGAAAGTTATTTTAAGAAAGTGTATTGACATGTAAAATAAAAATCAAATATCGAATATGTTAATATTGCCTTTGGAAATTATTGAAAACTATGTTTGGAAATTTTCAAAAACGATGACTCTTTAATTCATTAATTAACAACTCTAAAAAAAATTTTAGATTGGACGAAATCTTGAAAATGATATTTTGTAAAGGTTGACCATAGTTAGTTTCCGTAAATAACAAAACTACCTTGTAGACTTTTAACAATTTTCCAAAAAAACCTAACAACAACTATGGAATCAAACTTAAATTTAGAAGTGATTAAAGTTAATCTTTAATTTAATAGCCAACTTTCCGTTTACTCGATGTCGTGTTAGTTAAATAATGGATGTGTATTCAATAATAATATTTTTCACTGACTGGGATTTAATAATTAAAAAAAAATGGATACTAACTTGTGTAATGATACTTACATTTGGAATAGATTGATAATTAACTTTAAATTTGGAAGTTAGAAAACCATCATATTTTATAATTAATATTCGACAAATATTGAAATCTACATCTTTATCAAATTAAGAGTAACCAATTAAAAATTTTGTAATGCTAACTTAATCCAATTTTTAATAATTCAAAAAATGGTCGATTAAATTAGATGTATTTCTCTTATTTTTTTTGAAATTAGATGTATGCATGTCGTAATAATCATTTATCATTTATAGTTGTATAAACAAACATAAAAATAAACATTCAAAATATACACAACACTTACGCCCCATACAAAAATCTATTAGGAGAAAAGTCCATTAAGGTACATGTTCAAAAGATGGTTACCAAAACAAAGACCAAACCGTTTTTCTTGAGACAGTTTAACAAACATAGGTGCACTATCGCTTAGACATATCGGACATTTTTTAAGATGACGGTCTTCTTTGAAGTCAAATAAGTAAAATCAAGCATGTCACCATCATTTAAATTGTTTTCCGTCATAAATAAAGGCCAGTTTATGACTGAATAGCGTAATGCACTTCCGTTTTTTTCCGATTTGACTTCATAAACAGTAACCTGCCCCTGCAGGTTTTCAAACTTAAGTGTATGACGCTTCTTTGAAAACCCAGCACGGTTTGATACCCCGACAGGAAGACGCTGCATGTAACAACGTGTATCTAACATTTTACTCTTTAAACATCCAATAATAACATTAATTTATTTAAATGTAAAGATTATCTGAGAAAAAAAAATACCAGCCTGTATTCCCCTTTACGTGTAAAATTCAAAAACTCTGGATCTTCATGAATAGTGGGTTTTCTAGATTTGTTTCCATGCATACGCTTCTTAGTCTTGGAACTACCAGCAGACCTTATATTTTCCTTTACCTTTATGATTACCAAATTTGTTAACTTCTCAACGACACCATATTATAGTTAACAAATTAATATTATTTGTATAAATCTCATAACTTACATCATTTTTGAGAGATTGAGATCCTTCATCTATAATTCCTTTGGAAGTACAATCAAACTCATGTTGTTTGGCTTTAATTGTTTCTCCAACTCGCTCCTTCATGGCAATAGCATCTTGTTGCTGAATGCAAAGATCTTGTTAAAATGGGACATTTTACATTAACATCAAAAATGTACATGAGAACTGTTATTGCTAAATATGATATGAACATTATGTAAACACATAGTTTTATATAAATATACGATTACCTGGTCGACATTTCGTTCTTCATGTGAAAAAAAGAAACCATAATCTTTACGTAACGCCTAAAAAGGAAGATTTGGTAACTTAAATACTGTAATATATCAATTAACGAAAGACAAGTTTATAGATATTACTACTTTACCTCGTCTACTTTATGAACGTACTCATCACGAGATATTTCAAGAACATCATCATCGGAATTGTCCCCCATTATCAACACAACCAGAAATTGAACTGCCAAAAGTGTTAAGCGTAAGAGAGCATTAGAAATATTATTAAATATAAATACATATTCATCATACAAATTACTTTTAACAAAAATATTATTAAAAAAAACCAAATCTTATAGTTAACTTATGTCATACGAATTTATCTTTTGGATAGAATACCAAAAAAAAAATAAATTTCACAACTGTATAAAAAAAAAGACAAATACATACATCCATGTCTGTTTTTTGAACCTTATATATCAATATGACGACATGCATAAAAAAAAATAATTTGATAAAAAAATTATCAATATATTAAAAAATAAATCACAAAAAATTTCAAATAAATATCTCCTTGTATAAGATCCAAGACATAGATTAGTGCACATAGTAAGATAAACAAATCTTCCATAAACAACCATCAACTTTAAAAAGTAAAATCAACTTGGTGAAAACAAAAGAACAAAGTGTTTACATAATGCCGATAGTTTCAAGATTAATCAAAACTAAAATATCAAAACGAATAATATTTCTATCAAAACCAGATCCGTCATTAAGAAATAAGATACAGCAACAACAAACTGATACGGAAGAAAAATTATAAAAAAAATCTTCATGAACAAATGCAACCAAAATAACACTACGTATCAATAGTTAAGAACTTACCGATTACGAATTTCTTGAAGATTGGAAGTAGCGGTTGTAGAACAAAGGGTTTCTTGGGTGTAGTGTTGGATAAAACTGATGATATAAAACCAGATGAACTTTATCTCATGTTTAGATGGGTCGGATCTTTGAATAACCGGTAGGATTAATATTTAAAAAAAAAAGAAAATTGTAAAAGTACTTTGACAAGATATTGTAGAGGTAATCATTAATTTACCTTACCAATGTTAGATATTATGCAACTACCAAGTAATATATATTAATTTAATTCGAATTCGAATCTATATATATATGTATACTAAATCAGATACAAAATAATAAGTGTTAGCCGAAAGAATTATGTTCTATGAGTAATAATTTAAAATCTTTCTAAAACATATGTTTATTGTTAACGATAATTGTGGTGTTAGAAATTAATATCTATATTTAGAAACATCAAATATATATAGATAATATCTATACAACTTTTGTATTTTTTTTTTTTGGATTGATTTAATTTCAATTAGGGTATTTGGTAATAAAGAAGGCATGTTACCACAATGAATGATAAAATATGTAATTTAATACAGCAATTTTTTTAAAAAAATAAACATGACACATAATAGACTTAATTATTTTATTATTAAACTAAGGAAAAGACAAAACGCAAGTTACTTGAAACAAATTACATAGTTCGATAAACAAAAGATGAAATAGTATCAATTTAATTAAATTTTTCTAACAGAAAGGCGAAAGGATTGTCTCGAAAAATAATGCGCCTTTCGGTCCGTTGTAGCAGTCAACATGTTGAATATACTTCAAAGAATCGTTGCAAAGGATAACTTCAACAGTATCTCCCCAAATACTGGTTATAAACCACTTGTTGTCTTGAATTATATTTGTCCTTTCCTGCGGCTCCAAATGTTCAACAATGCGAGCCTTATTGAAAGAAAATACATTGATCCATTTATTCTGCTCATACTTGACCAAATCTGCAATTAGTTCACCTGTATATTGAACGACAATGACATGTAGCTTGTTGGAAATTGATAGAAAATGTGCTTGGCAAGGATTGACTTCAATACGCTCGGGAAAACGAAGTATACTAAAGGATTCAGATATAACATCAAAAGCAACAATGTTCCTTTCACCAGGTGGAATCCAGTAATTGGAAACAGTGAAGTATATTGTTTCTCCCGAATAAATTCCAGGAGACCATGAATAAAAGTTTGAACCTAACATAGATCCGTTCAAGAAATTCAACTTCCTCCATGAGCCATTATGTCGTGAATATACACGAGCAGTAACTGCCCCCCAGTAACAGTTAATATGAAGCACCTTCAGATCGTTGTGCTCGTCAACGAACATCCCACCCGTATCGTTGTGTCGACCAAAATAACGACTAAAATAGTCGTCCGATATCAACTTAAAACGCCTAGTCGTTGGATTCCAAAGGACGAGCTCATTGGAATCAGTCCTCTTAATGCAAAGTAAAATAAGTCCGTTAAACGAACCTATAATGCTTAATAAGGATGGCTCGACATCATATGGAAAAGTGACGATTTTTCTGGTATCGACTTCCAAGTTGCCAGATACTATGTCGTCAACGACAATGGAATTTTCATTCAATGAGATCAGCTTCTTTTGTGGTAAGTTTGAAACTCGTCGAGTATGTATTAAAACAAACTTTGGTGTAGATAACTCATAACACCATTGTTTAGAAACACATTTGAAACGACAAACTGCCTTTGCAGGTAGTCTCGATAAGATCTCTTCAAAAATCATGTCATCCCCAATACGTTCCATGATTCGTAATAATCTGAAACCTAAATAAAAAAAGGATTGTATAAAAAGTTATTGTAGAACAACTTGACAACTATCAATGGAATATAAAAATTTGAATAATACATTATACAATACCTAACCGTGAAAGTGGAGGTGTTGTGTATAAGAATTGAAGAATGAGAAAGAATTACACAAAAAATTAGTATTTATAGGACTTCAATTATATATTGGAAATCTGTTAGTATTAAAAAAAATATATCAAATCTGTTTCATATATATATAAATGTTGCTAAAAAAAGGATTTAAAAAATAATTATATTAAAAGTCGTTACTTATTACTTGTTTTAACAACTTTTTCAATAACTATTAACAATCAATTTATGTTTCTGTTCTAATAAAAAAATATCTTTGGAAACATTACAATTTACTATACGATATATTTGATATATATTAATATAGTTAATTTCAAAAAACTACAATATCATCAACTTAAATGTTGGTATATTATTTTTAAAAAACGCGTATTTTATGTAAAAGTATTTATGATATTATAGAATATTGCAATAACATTTAACAAATAGATGATGAAAATTTATTTACATTGAAAATGTATTTAAATTATGTATTTACATATTTTGAATCAAATAATTCGAAAGTTATGAAATATGTATTCATATAGTCAAAAAAAAAAGAGCGATTCTCATCTAAATACGAAAGACTTCTGGTTTAGGTGAACTTGTTTATTAATGTTTGTATTATGATTTTTATGGATATCTCGGTTGAAATTAGATTGGAATTCAATCGAGATTCGATTGAAATTCAGCACAAAGAAAACCAACACACAATATAAATTTGGAAGTTTTTTTTTTAAAATGCAATGAATGATGTTCAATGCGATAAGAATATGTTTAGAAATTATTGTGAATTATATTTGGAAGTTTTTTTAAAACATATAAGCTCTTAATGATTGGTAAAATAAATTTGATTAAAAAGTCAATTTGATTAGCTTGATCATAAAGTTAATCCATGAATAGAAACAATATATTTCCAAAGATAAAAACATTTCTGCAAATGTGTGTAAAAAATATGGAATGAAGTTTGAATATCGTCTAGTGAATTTATTCGGTATTCAATATCAAGTTAATTAAAGATTGAATTTGTTATAAATAATATATAAAACGTTAATAAGCTCTTAATGATTATTCGGTATTATAAATTATATTTGGAAGTTTTTTTAAAACATATAAGCTCTTAATGATTGGTAAAATAAATTTGATTAAATTGTCAATTTGATTAGCTTGATCATAAAGTTAATCCATGAATAGAAACAATATATTTCCAAAGATAAAAACATTTCTGCAAATGTGTGTAATAAATATGGAAGGAAGTTAATATTCGTCTGGTGAATTTATTCGGTATTCAATATCAAGTTAATTAAAGATTGAATTTGTTATAAATAATCTATAAAACGTGTTACATATAATATGATATAAAATCCTTACAACATATCAATTAATAAAAACTTATGATTTGTACCATTATCATACAAATAACCAAATTAGTAGCATTAAACAATTAAGAAAACATCATCCAACACGTTAATAAGCGAAGATAAAAACAAATGTACAATACAAAAAAACCGTAGTAATCTGCCCTATCGTTAGTAAAACAAAAGTACCGTAGCAACATAAACACACGTAGTTCACAAAATAACCAAAGACAAAAACATAAATCCATTATTTTGTAATCACCAAAATAGCGTTATACGGAATTTAACCACTAACACATACCATCTAACTTCACCACCTCAACGGTAAATCAACATACCTTTACTCTTGACATAAACCATATTAAACTCTTCATCCCATCCCAACTGCTTGTCTCGAACGAACTGATTCATGCCACAAACGTTGTACCTCGGACATCCTTGAGAGTGCTCGACACCAATGGATACGTTCCAAGTCAAACCAGCGGAGTCCTGTATAATCAATTCCATCTTACGATCCAAACCATGGGCTTGTGCCCACTTCTTTTTCAGACGCTACGAATGCCAATAAAACAAAGTAAAAATTAAAGTAATTAAAAAGGAATAAAAAATTATAAAATATATTAAAACATAACATACATTAGTACTATGAAAATGTAAAAATATATAACTTACGTAATGATTGTCCACACGAAATACAACCGGTACTTCGTCATCCATATTTTCTTCAACACCAACTACAGGAATGGGTTTGGGCAAATCATCATCAGAAACTTCAATCAACTCATCGATAGGTTCTATTTTTGTATCATGTAGTTCTGGTGGTAGAGTTAATAGGGTAGGCTTGCAACAGAAAACACTCAAATCATAGTTCCTCAAATCAACCATCTCAATTACAACCAAATGATGATCAGTAATAGACATCTCCTTTTTGATACGACTCCAACCAGTTGTGATATAAACTTCATCGTCAAAAACCTCCATACGGACCAACCATTTACGATTACCTGACGATCGTACCACAGCAGGATATCTCGGAATAGTATTGAACATTTTGTGATGAACAAACATCCTATCCACATACTACACGTGATATGCAAAACACATAAAGAAAGTCAGATGATGTCCATACATAAAATAAAATGTGAAACAAATGTTCTTTAAATTGGAAAAGTACCATGCAATTATCTCTGTCCTTTAGATGTCCAGGTTGGTAGTGGAAAAAATCAGACGACGCAAGAGATATATCTTGATAAAAGTAGATGAGGCGAAAAGAAGATAAAGCTTCTTCAAATTGAAAAACCAACCAGGAATTGGATGGTAGCTTCAAAGAAGTTACCATATCAAACCAACCGTTATAAAGATAGTAGTTGTACGCGAGCTTAATAATTTTTACGTTAAAAATCCTACCATCTAAAGTGCGGATACAAGCTTCCTTTTCTGGGTAGTCAAATTTTTTAATCCAATCACCATACAATGCCGGAAGTGTCTACACACAAACACAGAAGCTAATGTTAATAGTAATTATAAGATGTATAATCACAGACAACATTTTTAAAGAATAATTATCCAGGACAAACATTGTTATAGGATTAACACTAACCAACGATTTCCTGATGTTGTCACGGATACACGCAGCGAATCCATAAACCATTTTAGCTTTCGACTGATGCCTGGAAAATGACACGATAAAATATATAATTAGATCATCAACACATAAGTAGTTCAAGAATGATAGTTAAAATAATATCTAGAATTAAGAAAAAAGTTGAATACATTAACAAAATCCCAATTTATATCATACCCACTAACATCAACAATAAACAACAAATAATCTCCACAATGGTTGCCGGTTCCCGTTGAATAATAAATAAAAGATCAAGAACAAAAACAGTTCGTTGTATAACATTGAATATATATAAAAAAATCGGAACGGAATCAAACACTAAAAGTAATCTCGTAAAACACACAATTTTTCAAAAACAATCTGCTCATACCAATAACAGCACAAACACAGAAGAACAAAACAAACGAACATAGTTTGCGTTTCCGGTTTAATCAAAAACAAAGGAATAAAGAACAACAACAAAATCCATTTATAATACTGCTAATAAATAAATCAACAATATATGAAACGGAAACAAAATCATTGAAAATGCATTACTTAAACAACATAGAGAAGAATGATATTAGATTTCGAATAGATTCAGATTACCGATGAAGATCTCCGACGAACAATGTTTTACTGGTAGAAGAAGAAAGGGTTTCTTGGTTGGCGTGTAGGAGAAAGATCAAGAATGATATTTTAAGTGAATATTACGAACCAAATCTGCTATATATATGGATCCGAATTTGTTTGCATATCGGGTCGAAAATAACTATTCCGGATCCCGCCTAACCCATTTACATAAGAAGGATTTTTTTGGAGCCAAAACCATTTTCAAGAAGCCCTATGGTGATGCCACATCATCTCTCAAGCCCTTACAACATGACACCTCAGCCCTTATTTAGCATGTTTATATATATATATATATAGATATAGATTTTCAATCGTGATTCACTAAATCATCGTTCACTCTTTTTTTTCCTTCCCGCCTTGAACCTATTACTGTTTAGTTGGGTCAGTGCCTTGATATTATTTTTTTTTCAGACCCCATCTATTGGTAATCTCAATTTGAATCACCACAATATTAAGCCTAAACTAAATTAATATTTGATTCATCACAATATTAGGCCTAACTAATTCAATTATAGGCTATTTGTTTTAAAAAATAAGTATATTTATAAAAAATATTGATGAAAATTAAAAAATTTGGATCTCCAGATAAGTGGGCCCTGGACAGTCACCCACTTTGATCCTCCCCATGATCGGCCCTGAAAATGACCAAAACGAACATTAAATCTATGGGTGATCGGCCATGGCAGTTGGCAATTACAATTGTCAATTTGCAGTTACTTTCAGTTTTATAACTATTTCTCCGATTTTAGTAATAAATAACACTTTTTGGTATCGCAAATCATATTCATTACTAATAAACGTATTCATTGTTGGAGAATAGCTTGAGTACTGTAGAACAACTGCTGCTCTGAGTTTAGCCAGGGTCGTTGCCCCAAAACCCTCTTGTTTTGTGGGTTTGATATTATAAGTTCTCAAACAAGTGTTCACTCCATGCTTTCCACTTGTTTGATCTTTGATTATAATTTTTCATTCGATAAATATAATCCAATTACATTTAATAACATAATAGATAGATGACACTGAAATCACCAACATTACGAAATCATAACTTCAAAATGAAAATCTTTTCATTTCACTTAGGGTATGTTTGGCAAAAGTAGCTGATAGCTGATGGCTGGAAGCTGTTAGCTGTAAGCTGGAAGCTGGTGGCTGGTAGCTGTAACTTTTTAGATACTAAGTTGTTTGGCAGAGTAGCTGGAGCTTTTAATAAAATGTATAAAATGACCAAAATGGGCATAAATAAAAAAAAACATAATACTAAATGTAATCTCTCTCTCTCACACACACACACACACATATACATATATATATATATAAGTTATTTCTCAAATGAATAAAACATGATCATTTTCAATTAAATAAAACATAGTTATTGACAAACAATCATAACATAATATAATACTATTAAATCATTAATGTCGTGCATTCCATATCAAAGTAGCAATTTCGTTACGAACATGTTTCATCTCATTCGATGTTCCTTCAAATAGACCGCTAGTGCTTGTGTCATTATTACGAACATCATGCAGTTCATCTTGTGGTATGTAGTTTGGATGTTGCTCCATTGCGGTAAACATGAAATCTTCTTGAGAATTACGTATATAGTTATGCAATGCAAATGTAGCCATGATAACATCAATTTGTGTTTGCACGCTATACTTGGGCATTTTACCAAGTATCTTAAATCATTTCTTTAAAATTCCAAATGACCTCTCAATATGACTTCGTAAAGATGAATGCGAACGGTTGAAAGCTTCTTGCATATTATTCGGGGGCTCTCTTTGAAATTGAGATTGATGGTATCTTGTCTTGGAATATGGAACAAGGTATCCTTTTCTATCTGGATATCCTTTATCAACCAAATAATATCTACCTAATAAAGGAGTTGAAAAACAAAAGGCGTTAGAATTTATTAAAAGTAACATGAAACAATTCCAAATATATATGTAAGTAATTCGAAATATTACCTTCAGGTGGTTGTGGGAAGTTGAATTTACTACTTTGGGTCGCGTTAATGAAAACACGCGTGTCATGTGCTGATCCCTCCCATCCGATCGATACGAATGTGAAACACATATCGAAATCACATGTTGCCATTACGTTGAAAGTTGGTACCCCTTTTCTACCAATATAAGGTAGTTGCTGACTCTCTGGGATGCAGGCCCCTATGTGTGTACCATCAATACATCCAATACAATCCTGTATATAATTTGAAAGGCTCTACTAATAGTCTCCCCAGAACGTTGAAAACGCTCCCCAACATCCCTGTTAGATAAACCCAATGCCAATGTATACAAAAATATCCCCACCTTCTCACAAGTTGACATTCTATCACTCGATTGCAATCCATAGTTTGATTCGAGCTCTCTACATAATTTTGTAAACACGTTTGGATGCATTCTGAATGCATTTACACATCGTATAGGATTGCCATTTAAAACTTCCATCATCCAAGCCAGTCCCGTTTGAGGTGATGTCATGCATGGTTCCTTGTACATATGCTTATAATAGTATGCAGCAACTAGATCACATGTATAGGTTGAATCCAACAAAAAGTTATAGCAATGCAGTTTGTGTTTCTTAGTAACCAAATTCAAGAATACGACCGATACGATTGATTGGTATGTGCGCCTCTCTTATTACTTTTTTGTATTCCATGTTCTTCGGGCGAAATCTCGATTTGTGGAAAGCCTTCGATGGCTTCCTTATGAAAACATATAACTTTGAAAATAATCCACCCAACAAAAGCACAACGACAGAAACAAGGTTTTTAAAATCATAATACTATATTAAAGAGGCATATTATGACTGAAAATCAAAACACTCCATGTATGCATATCATAAAGATGGACAGGGAAATTTTTTTTATTAATTTGTTTGTTATCCCAATTTGTTCAACTCAGATCATATTATTTCAATTAAAGTGCCATGGTAACCTTCAATCTACCTATTTAATATATGCATCTGCATCAGATCATAAGATCATACTATGAGCAGTCAAACTAAGTGCCTAATTGAAGTAAACACACACAGAGACCATTATCCAGGCTTTTGCTTCGATCGATCCTTTGATAATTCATATTCCAGTTTGAAAATTGCAACACACAAGAAGACAAAAGATGATATTAAATTCAATTAAGTAAAAACATGCGTACCTATCTTTTGATTACGATCGAACCTTTCTTCAATATGGAATAATGAGGATTGTAGGTTATTTAAGTAATTTAAACCCTAAAAGCTTGTAGGTTTTTTAAACGCTACTTCCACCAGCGTTTCAAAAAAAGCTCCTAAACAAAGCTTTTATTGGGCCTGGAGCTTTTTGTTTAAAGCCTGAAGCTCCTAAAAGCTTGTTGCCAAACATGCCCTTAATGGAAATACCATTATCTTTTTTTGTACAGTTTGAATATGAATATTCAAACTTCACAAACGTTTACTTGACCTTCTCACTTCTCATTCGTAAGTATGGAATTCATACAAAAAAATATATTGAATAAATCCCAATCATAATTAACACAAACATGCATCAGACTGTGTTACGTTGAGGTGAAATATGAAAAGAAAAAAAAAGTGATGTCATGTTATTGTAATGTAAGGAGGAGTGGTTTCACCTTTCATATTTCATTAAGGTGTGTTATGGTAATGTGAAATGTGGTGACATGGGTAATAAAAATTAAAAAGAAATAATGAGGTGAAGCTAAATGATTGGTCTGTATATTAAACAACATCTCGCCCACAACACCCCCCCCCCCCCCGCGCGTCCATGGTAACCTTCACTGATCCACTAAGGGCACCCTGATCTTGCCCAAGGGGGCGATGTTAGCGTCCTGCCCCTTTCCACGCACGCACCATAACATATAACCTTATATATTGATTTTACATTTCTACTAAGTTTTAAAAGTTGAGCAATATATTCCAAAATATATATAATTACTTTAAAAGTCAGATTTTAGAAGTCTTGTGGCTGGAACTGCCTGGACCCCCAGGTCAGGGGTCAGGCCTGCCTCTGGTTTCTTCCTTTGGCCCAGCAGCGTCCGGCCCAGCCAGCCTGCAACCCTTTTGTATTTTGTATCCCCTTCACATCGGACCCATCGAACAGTACAAAGTACAAACCTTCTTAACCCAGACCACTGTTTTCAGATTTCAAATAGATTGTTCACAATAACTCCACCACTATCTATGATTGGCAACACACCCCCTTTGAGTTTTGTTTCCTAACCGACGACTGTTACAATCATTTTAGACGTGTACTAGTACTTTTTGTACAGCAAGTAATGTAGTACTAAAATTTGGAAAAGAAATGAACAGTAATATGTTGACGGGTCATTCAGGTACGGTCTTTTATCAACCAATCAGTATCGTTTGTCTTGTCCACGTGGGATACTCAAATGATTACCCTAGCAAGCAGATACTTCCTAAAAGGTCACCCGTTTCAAAATTTCTCAAACTTAAGCACACTTATATGTTGACTTTTCCTCTCATCTATTGCCAAAGTGTCGAATGCGTTAATGATTTTTGAGATAAGAAATGAACATCTCGTGTCCATGATCGTTATGAGGTTTCATGGGATTTATAAAACTTCATAATTCACCCATGGATTATGAACAATTGCAAATATAGACACCAACAAAATGCACGGTCTCAAAGCTTATGGTAAAATTGTAAAAAATATCTATCGATAACAAATACTAGGGTGGTAATTCCTTACACAAGACGAACATGATAAATAAATAATTAAGTTTTGGGTTGCCTTATCTAACTCATTTATTTAGCGGGCAGTGTCCAGGTTGGCATGTTAACCCTTTTAGTCAAACATATCAACATGCTAACCCGATTCACCCATTTATTTACAACCCACCAACCTGATTAACGTGTTTATAACTTGATTACTACATATCTACCCGTTTAACAGGTTTAGATAAATGAGTTAAACGGGGCTGTGGACAGGTTACACGTGTTTAAGTGCGTGTAGGTTAAGGTTGATGCTTATTAGAAGAATAGAAATATGGTTTATATTCGGATTGAACAATTTAACCCATCAACCTACAAACCCGTCAACGCACCCCAAGAACACAGATTCATATTCATTAATAAATTCTCCAGACGCATATTTATAAATCTAAGCATTTGTTATTGAACGAGAACCAATTTTCTTATAAACCAGCTCATGAACTATTCAAACTAGGTTATATGTCTTCGCGTTGCGGCGGTACGTTATTGTGGGCATTCGATCAATGTCGGTTTGGTTCGTTACAGTCTTGGTATGATACATGTAGTCGGTATAGAAATCAATATGTGTTTTACATCGACCGAAAACGATAAAAACGAACACCGGTACCGACGCCGATGTTGTTCGAATGGTACCGATCGGTTCAGATCGTCAGGTACTCGTACTGATATTCGTCTATGGTCGCATATAGAGTTGTATTTATCGAAACGGGAAAACATAAAAATGAATACAGATACCCGTATCGATGTTGTTTGTTAGGGTATGGTAGCGATATGGTGCCCATTTATCGAAAACAAAAACAATATAAATAAATACGGTACTAATACATATATTGTTTGGTCGATTACCGATCGGCTTGGTACGATAGCCGTTTTCAATAAAATTTATATCACAATGTTGAAAATAAAAAGTTTCGGTTCAGTTTGATACGATACGACACAATATACATTTTAGATAAAATTTTATATCGCGGAATTGAAGAAAAAATAAACATAGAATGCAATTTACTAAAAAATCAAATTACATGGTAAATAAAATATAATTAAAAAGTTTAAAAAATAAATACAGATACCGGTATCAATGTTGTTCGTTAGGGTATGGTAGCGATATGATGTCAGTTTATCAAAAACAAAAACAATATAAATAAATACGGTACTAATACATATATTGTTCGGTCGATTACCGATCGATTTGGTACAATAGTCGTTTTCAAAAAAAATATATCACATTGTTGAAAAAAACCAGTTTCAGTTTGGTACGATACGACACAATATACGTTTTTAATAAAAATTTATATTGCGAAATTGAAGAAAAAATAAACATAGAATGCAATTTACTAAAAAAATAAAATTACATGGTAAATAATATATAATTAAAATGTTTAATAATCTATTTAAAAAATATATTAACTATTCATGACGACTTTGAATTTGAATCTAATCTAACTACTATAATAAAAGAAACCAACTTTTGGAAACGTGTCATTTATTGAAGGTATTCTCAAATTTATATTTATCTAAATAAATAAATAATAAATTAATATTAAATTTTATCATACTTTAATAAAATATTATACTCAAATCTAAATTGTTAATTTAATATATTTTTAAAACAAATACCTCTCTTATCTACTTATCTTATATTAAATATATAAATAATAAATTAATATTAAATGTTATTCTAATTATTAAAAACATAACTTTTTTTATTATTTGGTATACAAAATTATGTTTATTCAACTCGAGTAAAACGCGAGGCTTTTAAGGATATAATTTTTTTTATTATTGTGTAGATTTTTCAACCCGACTATACACAGTTTTTTTTAAGATACGACGTTTTTAGTATTTAATATACAAAATTACATTTATTTAGGATATAATTTTTTATTATTTGGTAGATTTTTCAACCCGACTATACACGGGTTTTTTAAAGATACGACGTTTTTAGTATTTAATATACAAAAACATATTTATTTGATCTATGTAATACACACGGTTTTTAAAGATATAACTCTTTTTTATATCTATTCAACACGTGTAATATACGGGGTTTTTAAGGATGTAATTTTTTATTATTTGGTAGATTTATTCAACCCGGTTATACACGGGTTTCTTAAAGATACGACGTTTTAGTATTTAGTATACAAAATTACATTTATTTAATCTGTGTAATACACATGATTTTTAAAGATATAACTTTTTTATTATTTGATATATAAAATTACATTTATTTAAACCGTACAATATACAAAGTTCATAAAGATATAAGTTTTTATTATTTAATATATAAAATTACATTTATTCAACCCGTGTAATACACGGGGTTCTAACCTAGTTAATATATATAATAATATAATATTATTATTGTTAAAATAAGTATATTTGGTAGCTACATTTCACAAAAGTAATGTGACCCCCTCCCCCTTCAAAACTTGTTTCATATCGACAAGCACCTATTTTGACCCGTTAACAATATATTGTTAACCCGTTTGTTTAACCACATATAGTCCTCAACCAGTGCACGCATATATTCTTTGAGGTCAATTTTTGGAAATCAATGGGGTCAACCGAGTTTCGGTAACAAATATTACCGTATAACACGATAAAAACTATGGAGTCGCATGACACCTCACCGATGTTCATCACTACGTGGCTTCGCCCCCGGTTACAATCCTACAAGAATATGTACCAATTCAACACATCAAAGAATCTTTGGCAGCCCTATTGTTGCATTTCCTCTTTCAAGAGGCCCATAAACTTTTGACTTTGACTCCTGTTGACTACAATTACAGCTACTGTTATTAAGATTTTGACACAAACCTTTGCACATCGGGTCGCATAGGGCGTTGATCTTTATTTCCAGATGGATCATGTCTCTTACATGCTTAGATATGTATCACTTTCTCTTAAGGAGGGAAATACAGCCAGTCATCTAAGTCAACAGACGGTTCATCATCTTCGTCTTGTTGACTTTGAACATATATTACTCCCATGTTTATGATTTCAGGCTCTTCTATCGGTTCTTCAGTTAGTAGAAGCGAGAAAGTAGAAAAAAAACACAATCGGCAGCCGGTCCACCACACCTTAATTGAACACAAAATAACCACCAGTCAATAAATCCTTCCATCCCAAATACAAGTTTTAATATCCAATAAACATCATTTCAAGTAGGGCTGCAACGAACCAAACGTTTAGCGAACAGTACGGTGGGAAGTTCGTTTGTTTAATAAATGAACAAACACAAACAAAAAAATTCGTTCGTTTAGTTTAATGATAATCTTGATGTGAGAGATTGAAGGGGTACAATATTGCTCCTTCCCAAGGTAAATCTATATCGTCAACGTCTTCTAGATCCTTCCAATCATCTTCCGTAATGTTTGCATCACTGGCGAGCTCGTAGTTGGAGTTTAATGATTCTCTTGTTATTATATTCATGCGTGTGTATAAGTTTGAAAAATCACATAGAAAAAATCCAAATTCCAGTCCGATTAGTCCCAATTAATCCCTAGCCAGTACCCCCACGGCCGAACAACTAGCACCTAGCGATTTTTATTAACAAGTTTATGATCCAATTGCATCAGCAGTTACTTTCTAAATTCAGAACTCAAAATTGAATATGGTGAAGCTTTTGAAGTCAAATTATTAGTTCTAAAACAAAAACTACAGATGGATTGCATCACAGGCTTGTATCAACATAATATTTCAATCTAAAAGCCGACTCCAATTATATAAGCAAAGTTGCAGAACTCGTTACAACTTTCACGTTGAAAATTTAAGCTGTTTATCCATTTTAGGGAATGAAAATGACGAATTATCTCTTATATTCGAAGTAATAAACAGAATAGTACTACTGCAATTGGAGCTAAATTGTTTAGAATCACAAATATACACACGACAAAGATAGAATATATTCATATCATTTTGGTCATATTCAAAAATTGTAGATTTTCTTTACAACTCAATACATAATAATCTAAACCTGTTGAGACAAGAGGACAAGCAAGCCTTGAGGACCAACTAATATTTCATTAAGAAAACTAATCAACCCAAACCAAACCACAGGTGTTACATCGACCCCACCAAGGGGTGGAATCACCTTCCGTGTAACTGTCAAAATCGGCTCTGTAGGGGCGTATGCTATTACATAAGGAAACTTCCCAACTGGAAGCTTTGGATACCATGACATCACGATTCGTATAATGAAGAGGAACGAAAATACTGATAAAAATGGCCCCAAAATGGTTATCGCCAACTTAGCTGAGCCCGGGTCCAGATCCATCAAAACCAACCTTTGCGTATTCTCTGGTATGACGACATCTGATATGTGTCTTCTGTTTAGAATTAATGCAGAAATCAGCCATAATGAATATAATAAAAGTTAAACTTGGCAAGAAGGGTGTGTTGGGTAATGGACCAAAATTCGTTTGGGTTGAAACATGTCATTTTTGGTGCTGGTTGAAATGGGCCGGGTTAGTATGGGTTGACCAGCAAACACTTCCGTGTCCTTTTTATAAATAGACAACGTGTTGCTTATGATTACATGAACAAAAATGATAAAGAAGGTTTTATGTATTACAAACAGACTTATTTTCAACCCCTTTTAGCTAAACAAACAAAATGTTTGTCCTGATTTAAAAATAAAAAAACCAACCAACATACAAGTAAATGGGTCAAAATGGCCACCTCTATTAATGGTACTCCCTCCATGCCTGGAAATTTCAACCTTTAGAGTGTTGGCATAATACCAAGCTAAGATTACCTTCTTGCCCCTATTACTACTAGTCATCGGAGGGTACTTTAGGCATTTTAACACATCAGTTGAAGTATGTATATAACTTCTAAGGCTGGAGGGTGTGGTATAAAGCCCCTAGGGGCTTTATCACGCCACGTCAGATCCACCTAGGCGCCACGTCATATGGGGGGCTTTAAAGCCCCTCCCTTTAACTTGCATGCAATGGTTTAAAGCCCCCTATTAAACAAAATTAAAAAAAAAAAGATTTTATTGGTTGAAAAGAGGTGGCCCCCACCTGCACACACCTTTAACCCTCAATTCTGCTCGTTAACACGCTGGCGGAAGGGCTATAGCCCCCCCCCCCCCCCTTTAACTGACGCGGGATGATGTATGGCGCCCCGGGGCGCTATAAAAGGTGAGGTGGCGGGGTGGCGTTAAGCCACACCTCCTGGCCTAAGTGTTGCAATTTCTGAGTAGGATGGAGGGAGTAATAATTACAAGAAAAAAAATAGGTGACAGAAAGAAAAAACTACATACATAAGTTCTCGGGAATTGATTGAAGCTGATAGAGGGATATCAATGTTAGGAACTGCAACATCTAAAGAACAAAATGCTTGATATCTTCGGACCCGCTGGTGTGGGACCCGTTTTGTTGGACATATGAATCTTTTCTGCGAAGAAAAGAGATGAATAAATCACAATTCACAACTGCTTGTAAGTGTGTATCAATCACTACATCAGTAAATTCCAAGACTATATAACATAAGCAAAGTAAGAACGAGAGTACAAAACTTTCTACATCATCGATGCTACGTTTCAGCTCAGGAACTCCGTTTTTACTCCAAAATAGATATGGCATTAAAAATTTCTGACTTCATTAAATCTTTAGGAAATACGATAAGTTGAAAAATGTGAATAAAGTCATAAACTTGCAGCAAAATTACATGTTAATATAGCTTTTTTGCGAGAAGCATTGAACAATTTGTTAGAATTTTTATTCCTAAAGTAAAATTTTGAACTATAAACTGCCCAATGTTTGTCTGATGCATAGAAACTGAATACTAAGATCCCATCAGCATTCCTTTCTTAAACTCAGGTCAATCACCCAACAAACAAATCCTGTTCCCTAGTCAATTCAAATATTTGCCACTAAAACAAATAAACAAACTGGAAACTGGTTGCTTAATCAACACACATAAACAAACAGAAACCTGCACTTGGTTGCTTCACTGAAACCAAAAATCGAAAAAGAAAAACAACAAATATGCTTACAGGGAAGAACAAATGTGATCCGACTGGAGACGCATTTAATTGCATTGGTACTGTATAACCTGCAAATCAACATAGAAAAGTAAATAAGACACAGAAGATTTGCGTTAAACGGGAGATGAATTTGCTTAACTAATGCAAGAATTACAGAGGAAGATGCAAGCCCTAATCACACCATACCTTTGGTCTGAAGTGAAAAGGAAGAAACAGCCATTGAATCCAAATTCGATTAATCGAAGGATGATGATGATAAGAAACAGGGAGAGTGGAGGAAGGTTATCCTGATTATGTACGGTCCAGGTCCACTTGGTAGCTTACATGTGTTCTGTACAATGGAATTATATATTTTTTTGTTTCTCTTATTTATATTTTCTTTTTTTTTTTTTTTTTTTTTGAAACAACTAGTTTCCTAACCGCACTCTACAAATTGAAGAGCCTCGTTGTCTCACTTTTTTGTTTAATAAGGATTGTAATCGGAATTATTTAACTTGTGTATTTATTTTGACTAAGTCGTATCAGTATTCTCGTAAACGTTATGGACCCACGGTTTTCTTTACAGTTTGGTACTTTTACTACTAAAGTAAAAATAGTAATCTATGTATACAAATTGTAATAACATGTTTGAGTAAACAAACTCTCATATTCGTCTTCATCTTCATGATTTGGTTACTTTTATGAGTTTTATCCAAAATAACCAATTTAAAATCACTTATCTAAGCCGATAACCTTCTGGTGTATTAGCAGCCTTGTGACCTTTCAAATTAGAGGTCATGAGTTCCAGTCTCATCTAGGGCAAAATTACTCTAAGTTAAGTGGTTGAGCCAGAGGTTTTATCACAGATAATATAGGTTCGTCTGCTTTCGGTCTGCTTTCGGGCTTTTATTGGTAGTTAAAAGAACTACTTATTTAAAATTAATTGTTCTACTTATATTTAATTAATCACAGAAATAAATTTTTGTGGAAAGTAAAAACTCCTGCAAAACACCCGGTTTGTGCGGCGCATCCAAAGACCCACATGAATTCTTGTAAACCCTCCCAACAAAACATCAAAACTACACACACTTGCAATAAATCCTTCTTCTTTTCTTTATACCCCTGCTGCTGCTGCTCTATTTCAAATTGTTTCACCAGACCAGATAGATTAATCCAACCCCAGTTGTCAACGGCTGACTCCAAAAGATTTCTTGAATCTTTCAACGCGGTTTCATTGGCAGATTATCATACCCTTCTTCTTGTTGCAATTAAATCCACACCACTCTGAAAGTTTCGGCCTTTATCATGGATTCGGCTTCACCGTCCTCTGTTTCACCTACAAAACAGGTAATCTTCCTCACCAAAACAGTTAAATTTGATTATCAGTTTTGTTTTGTCTGTCTATTTCTATGTGTGTTTGTTTCAGATTTTTATGTTTTGTGAGGTAGGTCAACGAGAAGACATTTAGAATAAGTTGTTATCAAACATTTTGTTGTTTTGATGATTTATTATTATTTTTTTTTTTTTGGGTAATTTTGGATTTAAATGTTCTGTTTGGGCGATTGAACATAGCTTAAAATATCTTCACATTGTTTGATGTTTGTTGGTTGGATTGTGTGGATCTATTTGACCTAATTAGATGATGTCTTGTTAACCAAGTAAAATTATAGTATAGCAAAATTTACTGATATTTGTTAATGGGAAATCTATTACTGTAGAAGGAAACAAGATTCAAAGGTTCGAATTTCGGGGTGAGCATGGTTCGGTTCATTTCGGTTCCGAACCTATAACTGATATTTTGGTTTTTAGATTTTCTTAACCGGTTTCGGTTGTAAATGTTTGGTAGGTTATTTGGAAAGATGGTTTGGTTTATTTTTGGCTTTGGAAGTAGGTGGATCAAGCTAGTTTCAATCAATAAATTCATTTATATGTTAGGTAAAGAAAATATAGCAATCCTCTTAATTTATAAAAGAGAATAAGTGACAACTGATATGTTACTTGTAAAAAATTTAACAATGGTTTTCCGACATATTACGTGTCACTTATAAATATAAACTTGGCTTTAAAAAGCGCACCTCAGGTGCAACAAGGCTCACACTCTAGGGCTTTTTCGCTCAAAGCCTAGAGTAATTACAAGAAGCCCCAAAAAGGCGTCTTTTTTGGGATTTTTTTTGGGCTTTTTGGGCCTGAGGCGTGCACCTATTGTACCTGAGGCATTTTTATGCATCTAACTGTTGTACCTTGGGTTTAATGGCTTGTACATGCAGCTAAAATCATACAAAAACCTTACTTATAGGTAGGGAAAGCTAAAAACCTATGGGATATATAATTAGCTTGCGCCTCGGGTACAAAAAACCTGCCGCTTTTGCGCTTTGCGCCTCGGTTTTAGACCTCGTCGCTTTTGTGCGCCTCTCGCTTTTTAAAACCAAGAATATAAAGGTTGGTTTTGATGTCGGTTTGGTTAATTCGGTTACATATAACATAACCGAACTGTAAAGTTCTTTTTTCTAAAATAATCGTAACTGAACCATGGTATCTCAATTGGTTCAGTTAATTCGGGTTTGGGGTTTTGGTTATTTCAGTCATGGTTTGGTTATTCGGTTTTTCTGCTCACCCTAACGTGTTACTAACATTTTGTTAATAATATTCACTACTTACAAGCTCAATTACATTTAGGAGGATGATCATGTGACATCCATAACCGAGGAACACGAGACAACTTGTTGGGGATGTGGATTGCGGCTAATTATTTCACCTTATGCACCCATTTTCAAGTGCGGTTGGTGTGGGGCCATCACTAACCACAATGCCCGTAAATACGATAACAAGTACTTTTGGTTAAGACGTTTGCGAGACCGATGCTTTGTCGTTATTCTCTTGCTATTTATGCTTTTCATTATAGGTAACTTTTTTTTAACCCATATGTGATTTTCTTAATAACTGCCTCGATGCATCATATATCATATTGGCTTCCTTTTGCAGGTAGTGGTGTTTGGGCTATATATCCGACTATCTTTTCAACGGGTTATTTTTACGGTATATTTCATATGACTGTCACGGGTATTTTGTCAATAGCCACGCTTTCAACTTATGTTCTTGCTTCATCTCGGTCACCTGGTGCACCACCGCGTATATATTGGGGCAGCTACCCAGCCATGGGTAGAAATGGACTCATGGATTACACCTTTTGTAATGTGTGTTCAAACCCGAAGTCACCTAACACTCATCATTGCCGGTCATGTGGGATGTGTGTATTGGACATGGATCATCATTGCCCATTTGTAAGTGATTTATTAACTTATGATATTGAAAACACGTATTTTCGCCATTTAGAAATTTTCATAATCACATCTACATTTGTTCAAAATGGGTGGGTTGGGCAAGAGGTCAAAACATGTAATTTTTGAACGGGTCAAGTTGACACTAGGGGTGCAAACAAGCCGAGCTACTCAGCGCAGCTCGAAAAAAAGCTTGAACGAGCCGAGCTTGAACGAGCCGAGCTTAAACGAGCTCGAGCCGGCTCGCGTGCCTAAACGAGCCCAATGTTTATTTAATTTTTCATTATTTTTACATATATATTTAAATACTAATAGTTATTATTTATTAAGTTATATAAAAACTAAATTTTATATAAAATAATAATTATAATTAATAAATAAAAAACGAGCTCAAGCTTTAAAAACTACCTAGGAGCTCGAGCTTGGGCTTTGGAAACAAAGCTCGAATCGAGCAGAGCTCGAGCTCTGGCTTTCGTAAGTTAAACGGGCTCGAGTCTGGTCGAACTCGAGCTCGGCTCGTTTTCACCCCTACTTGACACGATACGCTTTTTGTCCAAAACTTTCAACATGACAAATATGATCATAAACTGGTTTAGTAGGTCGTACGCATTAACAATACAATTTGTACCACACTCGATGTGTTCAACCCGTTTGACTAATATTATTACCATTTTATAATACAGATTGGTAATTGTGTGGGTGCTGGAAATCATAGAAGCTTCATTCTCTTCCTCATGTCAGCAGTCACCAGTACTTTCTACGTTTCAATCATATCTGCAAACATACTATATCAAATCTGGCCACCATTACGACACATTCCTTCAGTTACATTGACTTGGTCAACCATCTTCACATACCTCGCAGAAAGTGCACTCCCTTTCCTCATATCCGTAGAGTCTCTATCGATCAGAGGTTTTTTACTGATTTACCTTTTCTTCGCAAGCGTTTCTGTAGAAATCGGTTTGGCGGTGCTTTTATGGCAGCAAATTTGCTTTATATACGAAGGGAAGACGTATTTAAGTTCTCTAAGTTCAAATTCAAATGGAAATGATGAAGTTGAGGAAAAAGATTGCCAAAATATTGTTAGGTTTTTTGGTTGTTCTAACCCTGCAACAAGATATTTGCTTAGTTTCTGGAATTTTAAGAAAAGCCACAAGAAGTGAATGTAGAGGAGTGTGACATTTTTGTTTTATGTTGTTGGACTAAAAGGTGATTGTATACTAGAGATATCAGTAACTGTATGATTTTTGTATCATTTCAGTGTTTTATAGTTTATATACATCATTTATGATTTTTAAAACGTGTTTGTTAAATTCTTTTTTTTTTGAACGGCAAACCATCTATATATAGATATAGAGCCAGCAAGAAACTGGGAGAAGTACAAAGGCAAACGAAAACAGAACAGAAACAGTTGCAACATAATTGAAACATCGGAATTGATCCAGTCATCCCAAGACGGGACCGTGTTGGCTCTGTGGGAGATCCAGACGAACACATCTTCCTTGATATCTTCCACAGTCTTTTGAACCGTGATGAAGTTGCCGTCGAACACCTTTTTGTTACGAGCAATCCAAATTCTCCATATCGAGGCTAGAGCTACCTTGTGGACGATTCTTTTCCATTTCTGCGAACCGGGGGTATTCTGCAAGGACTCGAGCAGATCGCCTAGCGAGATGCATTCCGGCGGCATCGGAACTTTTATCCAGCGGAAAATATTCCACCAAATACATCGCGCAAAGAGACATGAAACAAAAATATGGTCTGGGCTCTCCAATTCATACCCGCACCTATCGCATATTAGGTAAAGGTAATTGTATTCTGTATGAGTTGATGATTACAATGGAAGAGAATATATAATGCTAATACATCAGTAAATAAGGAAATATAAATCACAAGAATTATGCCATTGCCATATATTCTCTACTTAATATGAGCCTACAATTATGCTCTAATATCCCCCCGCAAGTTGAGGACGGGGAACGACCTGCAACTTGGACCGTAAAGACTGGAAGCGTTGTGAAGATAACGGCTTAGTGAACACATCAGCAATCTGATCACTTGTGGAGATGAACTTGACATGTAGATTACCCTGAGATACCTGCTCACGAACGAAGTGATAGTCAACTTCAACATGTTTCGTGCGTGCATGGAATACTGGATTGGCAGAGAGATAGGTCGCTCCCAAATTGTCACACCAAAGAGTTGGTGACGGCTGTATATTAACACCGAGTTCTTGAAGAAGAGCCTTCAACCAAATTAATTCTGCAACGGTATCAGCAAGAGCTTTATATTCTGACTCGGTAGAGGAACGTGACACAGTTCGTTGTTTCCGTGCTGTCCAAGAGATAAGGTTCGATCCAAGATATACAGCAAATCCCCCCGTGGATCGACGATCGATAGGGCAGCCAGCCCAATCAGAGTCTGAGTATGCTTGTACCGAAGAGGATATGGAGCTGTTCCAGTCAGCATCAGTGAACGCATGGAGAAGGGAACCTGAGTTATGGCGTATGCGTAGACCCAAATCTGTTGTCCCCTTCAGGTATCGTAAGATGCGCTTTACTGCTGTCCAATGATTTTCTGTGGGTGCATGCATGAATTGGCAAACCTTGTTGACTGAGAAAGCAATGTCTGGGCGAGATAAGGTGGCATATTGTAATGCCCCAACAATCTGGCGATATTTAGTTGGATCAGATAAGAGAGGGCTGTCATTAGGCATTAGAATCTGAGAGGTGCTCATTGGTGAGTTGACTGGTTTGCAGTCTGACAAACCGGACTTCTGCATGAGATCAGATATGTATTTTTGCTGAGACAAGATGAGGTCAAGGTCATTACGAACAACCTCAATGCCCAGAAAATAATGTAGAGGACCAAGATCCTTGATGGCAAACATGGAGCTGAGACGCTGAATAATGTGACTGACAGTCTGGTCATTATTGCCGGTAATTATAATGTCATCAACATAGATAAGAGCATAGACAAGATGACCACGAGAATTGAGTATAAACAGTGAGGGGTCCGTCTTTGAGCCGTGAAAGCCAAGTTGCTGGAGTGCAGTTGTCAACCTATTAAACCAAGCCCTAGGAGCTTGCTTCAGCCCGTACAAGGACTTGTGAAGAAGGCAAACGTGATTAGGTTTGCTGGGATCAACAAAGCCTGGTGGTTGTTTCATGTACACCGTTTCCTGTAAGTCACCATGAAGAAAAGCGTTTTGTACATCCAGCTGCCTAAGCGACCACTTATGAGTAACCGCAAGAGAGAGAACCACCCTAATGGTAGTGGCTTTCACAACAGGGCTGAAAGTCTCATGATAGTCGATACCAGGTTGTTGATGAAACCCTTTGGCTACAAGACGAGCTTTGTAGCGAGTAAGTTTTCCCTGTGCATCTGTTTTTAACCTGTACACCCACTTACAATCAACCAGATTAGTATTTTTAACATAGGGGACTAAAGACCATGTTCCATTCTTATGAAGTGCATGAAACTCTTCGGCCATGGCATGACGCCACTCCGGTGATTTGTTGGCGATAGTAAAAGAGGTAGGTTCAGTAGGTTGACCAGGGAAAGTGGTGGTAAAGTAGGCTGAAGGATTGTAATGATCTGTACGTTTTGGGTTGGGGCGTAAGTTTGCAGGACGCGGTCGGGCAGGTTGGGTGATATTTTGGGAAGCTGTGGGTATGGAGTTGGTTTGGGTATTGTGTACTTGGTCTGGGACATGCTGTTGAAGGGTTTCGGTTGGGTCAGAATGGGCTGAAGAGGTTGCGGTTGGGTCAGAGTGGGCTGAAGAGGTTGCGGTTGGGCTGGAGTGGGCTGGGAAGGCTGCAGTTGAGCTGGTAGAGGCTGTTTGATGATCAGAATGGGCTGTTTGGGCAGCTGGGCAGGATTCAGGTGTGGTTTCTGGTGTAGTATATGGTGGCGGGTCAGGAAAAATTGAGGTATAGGCTGGTGGGGGTGTAGCTGGTGGTGGCGGAGCGCGAAAGGGCAAGATGTGTTCATTGAATCGGACGTGACGTGCAACATAGACACGTTCGGTTGCTGGGTCAAAGCACCGATAACCATGATGATCAGGACTGTAACCAAGGAAGACACAGGGTGCGGAACGGAAGTCCATTTTGTGACGGTTGTAAGGACGAAGGAACGGGAAGCATTGACACCCAAAGACTCGAAGAAAGGAATAGTCTGGTTTTCGGTTAAAAAGGTGTTGGTAAGGAGATTTGTTGGATGAAGTCCGGGATGGTAGACGATTAATGAGATAGGTGGCGGTGTCAAAGGCAAAGTGCCAAAAGCGTTGTGGAAGATTAGAGTGGGCAAGAAGAGCAAGTCCGGTTTCCACAACATGGCGATGTCGTCGTTCAACAGTGCCGTTTTGCTCACTGGTATGAGGGCATGAGCGGCGATGAACAATGCCTAGAGAGGTGAAGAATGGTGTAAGGTTTCGGAATTCTCCTCCCCAATCAGTTTGAACATTTTTTAGTTTTGTGCTAAATTGTCTTTCAGCCATTGATACAAAATTTTTAAAAATTGTATAGACATCAGATTTTTGTTTTAATGGATAAAGCCACATGTAACGAGAGTGATGATCAACACATAATAGAAAAAAACGATAGCCATCAATAGATAATGTGGGTGAAGGACCCCAAACATCACAATAAACTAAGTCCAAAACATGATTACTATGAAAAGCAGAAAGTTTTAAAGGTAGTTTGCATGACTTTCCCATTTGACAGGAAGAACAAAGACAAGACGATAATTTTGTTGAAACAGGTAAGGAACAACTAGAAATAAGATACTGTAAGACACGACGGTGTGGATGCCCGAGGCGATGATGCCAGATGGTGGAGGACTCTTTGGTAGCAGTGAAAGCAACTTTAGGAATGGACTTGAGTTGGGGAAGACGAATGGTGTAGAGACCCTGTTCACTTGGACCCATAAGAAGGGTAGTGTGTGTAGACTCGTCCTTCACAACAAAAAAAGAAGAGTGAAATTCAAAGAACACATCATTGTCTGAGCAAAATTTTTGTACAGAAAGTAGGTTTTGTTTAAGTTCGGGAACATGAAGGATATTGGAAAGATTAAAGGTTTTGTGTGGTGTAAAAATGTTAGATGAGCCAATATGAAAAATAGGAAGGGGTGTACCGTCGCCAACATGGAGAGAATCATTACCTTGATATGCCTCAGAGTTGTCAAGACTGGATAAGTCTGGAGAGGCATGACTGTTAGCCCCCGTGTCAGGTTTCCAAATGGCTTCATACTGTGATCCGACCTCTGAAAAATTAGCATAATTTGCCTGATGAGGCTGTTTAGATGGACCTGGCTGATTTGGGCATTGAGAAGGTATGTGACCAATACCGCACCTGTTACAATGCCCAAATACGGTATTCTGAGTGGAAGCCCAAGAGAACTGACGAGTGTTACTATTCATGTCACGGCCTCGGTAATTGTTTGAGTTCCCACGTGGACCTCCACGAGAGTTTCCCCGTCTATTACCACGGTTGTTGGAGGTTCGGGGAGCGTAGTAAGCCTGTGGCTGTGATGTATTTGAGTGATTTGGTTGGATGGGGTTTGATATTGGGTTTAGTTGATATCCGAGTTGGGTTGCAAGAAGTTGGAGGCTTTGGAGTTGGGACTGTATGTTGGCTACGGAGGAGGCAGGGTTTCCAGTGATTGTGTTAAGGGCTTGCGGGACAGCAGAGTTTTGGGTTTCAGTGTTTTTATGAATCATATAATCATGATCAGTTAAGAGACCATGAAGTTCTGAAAACTGTACCGGTGGGGAACGAGCAAGAAGGTTACCTTTCAGTCCGTTGTACTCCTCGCGAAGACCTGCGATAGCAAGCATGACCACGTCTTTGTCCTTTTGTGGTTCACCGATATTTGCAAGGGCTGTGGCGTACTCTTGAGCACGACTCAGATAATCAGCCGGGGTCTCATCTCCTTTCATAGATAGCTTCAACAGCTGTTGTTTTAGGGTGTATTCATGAGAGGCGGTTTGTGGTGCATAGGCTCGTTCAAGGGACTTCCAGACTTCTCTGGAAGTAGTTCCCTGAATGTGCTGAAAAGATGCTTCTGAAACAGTGGAGATGATAAGCATTCGGACATGAGCGTCATTGGCAATCCAGCGTGCATAGTTAGGGTTATCAGCAGCATCATTTCCTGTTGAAAGTTTGGGTGAGGGGCAAGGGATTGTGCCATCGATGTAGCCGAATAGGGAGTTGGAGAGAAGAAACGGCTCAACCATGGCCTTCCAATACCCATAGTTGTTACGATTAAGGGTGAAGGCAAATTTATGGGAATTATGGTTGGTCTTTTCTTGAGTGGTAAAAAGGGGAAGAGTAGCCATTGAAATCAGTGGATAGGAGGAGTATTTGAATGGCGGGTACTGATCTGTGGTTGCTGTTTGGTTGTTGCTGGCGGCAGTAAAAGGGCCAGAAAAGTTGAGCAGGTATTAACCTTGCTCTGATACCATATTAGGTAAAGGTAATTGTATTCTGTATGAGTTGATGATTACAATGGAAGAGAATATATAATGCTAATACATCAGTAAATAAGGAAATATAAATCACAAGAATTATGCCATTGCCATATATTCTCTACTTAATATGAGCCTACAATTATGCTCTAATATCGCACATCAGATTTGCGAGGTGAACTCCTCTGGCCGCTAACCCGATCTTCGACGCAACCCGCCCTTGTAACGCCCTCCAAGCTAGAAAGTTCGCCTTAGGAGTCGCCCAACTATTCCAAAAGAACAATTTATTTTCATGCGGTTCAACCAAAAAGTCAGAAAAGTCAACTTTGTATTTAGCTTCAGAAAAGGTCAACCCTGTTATTGCAAAGCTAACAGTGGTGAAGTGGGGTTGACGACGGTGATAAGCGTATTTTGGTCATTTCATAAAAAATTAAAGTGAGTAAATTTAACAGAGTTAGTTGGACTTAAATTGTTGCAATTGTTAATAAATTGGACTCAGATGGTTACAAATTAAAAAAAAAACAGGTACTCAATGTGTTAAACTTTTTGATTTTTTATTTAAGTAGTTAAAAACAATAAGAGACTCAAAAAGTATTTACTCTATATTATAATATAATGAAACACTATAATGTAGGATTTAAATGGAACTACAACCGGGTAGTTTACAAACATCCATTTGATCCATTCTTCTCCTAACATTCTCCGAATCAACATAATCACCTACCCCCGAAAATATGTTCGACAAAAGCACATAATCACCCGAATATCGTCTCTCCATTTCAAATATTCTACTTGTGATCCTCTTCCCCATCTCAACATTATCATAGTAGCTACATGCCCCTAGAAGTGTTCTCCAAATGACATCATTAGCCATATCTTTTGGCACCTCTAAAGCCATTTTCTCCGCGTCTTCAAGCCTCCCTGCTCTAGCCAACATGTCGATCAAGCACCCATAATGCTTGATGTCAGGCACAATACACGACTCGTTAACCATTTTTTTGAAAAAAACTAACCCTTCTTCAACTAATCCGCCATGACTACAAGCACTTATAACGCTCAAGAAAGTAACCCTATTCGGCTTCATGCCTACTTCCTCCATTCTTTTGAAACTATCCACGGCTTCTTTTGCCATACCGTGCATTGCAAACACAGTGATGATCGATGTCCATGACACTAGATTCTTTTCGTCACTTGGTATTAACTCAAAAACGCGCAATGCATTATGCACGCTACCGCATCTTGCATACACATCAATAAGAGCGTTTGTCACACGTATATCAGTCGTATAAAACCCGTTCTTCTCTCCATATGCATGAACACATTGGCATAACTCCAAAGACCCAAGATTCCAAATGGCAGGGTAAAGTGCCAAAACAGTTATTTCGGTTGGTTTGTTATTATTACAGGCTAGTGCAACCATGTGTCGAAACAATGAAACGGCTTCTTTAGGTTGATTCGCTCGTGTATACCCATCAATCATACCACTCCAAGAAACAACATTCTTGACCGGCATTACATCAAAAAACGATCTTGCTAATGTAACTTCCCCCCGTTTCGCTAACCCAGTTACCAAAACATTCCAAGTGACCAAATTTCTCAAAGGCATTTCATCGAACACCTTACGACATTCCCTTAAACACCCACAAACAACATACATATTAACCAAAGCAGTTTGCACGTATACATGACTCTGAAACCCGGTCTTGAAGACGATAGAATGGAGCTGAGAACCAGAGATGGGTAGCTCTGAATTAGCACAGGATTTGATTACGAACGCATAGGTAAAACTGTCGCCATGAAACAGAGTGGTGGGGTGGAGGTGGTGTTTGTAGAGCAAAATGGCTTCTTTGGGGGAATACCCAAGTGAGTAGTGACGGAGGATGGTGGTCCAGAGGGTAGTGGGTGGTGGTGGGTGGATTGTGGCGGTTGTAGTGACCAAGTGAGAGTGGATTTGTTGAATTGATCGGCGATTGGAGTGGTGGTTGTGTAGTAGTGATGATAGCAGACTGTAGTGGTCTTTCCTCATTGATTTGGTGGGCCGCTAGCCATGAGAGATCATCGTTTCAAGTTTCAACAGAAGCAGCAGCAGCAGCTCCGACAACACTAGAAATTGGAGATCATCGTTTTTCTTTTTTCTTTTTTTTTTTTTTTTAGAGTAAACTGCAATTTTACCCCCTGGTGCTTAGGCCAATTGGCACTCTGACCCCCCCTCTCTAAAAAAATAATTGCAATTTTACCCCCCCAACATTTGGTGTTATGTCACAATATTACCCCCTGTTAACAGTCAACGTTTGTTTGACTGTTAATAATGTGTGAAAAGTCGTTTTTACCCCTATCTTATTAATTATATAAAAAATCAAGAATCAATATAATTCATTCCTAGATTCAAGTTCATCATCATCATCAGTTCATTCTTCATTCCAATGTAAATCATTCCCAGATTCATACTCTCAAAACAAACAAACAACTCAAATCTACTAGCAAATGAAAAACAAATTGATATGTATCAATATCTCAAAAACAATATTTACATCATCATCAAGTTCCCAGATTCATCATCAAGTTCCCAGATTCTTCATCAAGTTCATCAGTTCAGTTCATCATCATCGGTTCCCCCAACACCGTCAACTGCACCACCAACTTCTTCCCCCTTCTGACCACCGCCGCCGTCAACTGCACCACCGAAATTAAAAAATTACATCAAAATCAACCAAATCATCGAAATTAATCAACAAAATCCCCAAATTATTTCAACATACAAGTAAAATTAAACTCAGTTGTCTCCATATTACATTAAAATCAACAGAAATTAATCAAGAAAATCCCTAAATTATAACATACAATGATTCTAACGGAAAAACGTTACGCGTTAATTAACATTGTTTGTGATTGCAGAGTGAAGGAAGGCACTTACTGTAGATCTGATTTGTTTGTGATAGATATATGAGTGAGGTGCAGAGAAAGTGATAACGCCGATGGAGGTGCTTGTGGATCTTCAGATCTGTTACTGTGAAGATGATGAGGTTCAGATCTGTTCGCCAATGGAGGTTCTTGTGGATCTTCAGATCTGTTACTGTGATAGATATATGAGTGAGATGCAGAGAAGATGATGAGGTTCAGATCTGTTCTTGTGGGTTGAAGGAAGAAGGGGGTGGGTGGTTGCGGTGGGGGAGGAGCGGCGGCTAGTGGTGGAGGAGCGGTAAAACGCCGATGGAGGTTCAGATCTGTTACTTGAAGATGATGATGATAATTTGAAGATGATGATGATGGATTGTGAGTTATTTGAAGATGATGATGATGATGATAATTTTATTTTATAAATAATAATAATAATAATAATAATAATAATAATAATAATAATAATAAATATAGGGTAAGATTACCAAAATACCCTTACCTATAAGGGTCACACTACCGTTGACTGACGCCGAGGGGTAAACTTGCGACATAACACCAAACGTTGGGGGGTAAAATTGCAATTATTTCCTTAGGGGGGTCAGAGTGCCAATTGGCCTAAACCCCAGGGGGTAAAATTGCAGTTTACTTTTTTTTAATTTTTAGAGTTAAATGCCATTTTAGGCCCAGTCGGTTGGATCATTTTGCCAGTTTAGTCCAAAGGTTTCACTTTTCTCCTGTGAGTCCAAAAAGATTTCACCGTTGCCATTTTAGTCCACTGAATTAACTTTATTCATTTTTTCTATTAACCAGAAGGACAATTCGGTCATTTTATATGTAATTCTGTTAACTAGAAAGACAATCCGGTCATATAAAATGACCGAATCGCCATTCTCGTTAATAGAAATAATTGATGAAATTAACTCAGTGAACTAAAATGGGAACAGTGAAACCTTTTTTGACCCACATGTGAAAAATGAAACATTTGGACCAAACTGGCAAAATGACTCAAACCACAGGGACTAAAATGGCATTTAACTCTAATTTTTGTTTGATTATATTATATTTTTTACTTTTACTTGTTTCTCAGTGTTTTGACAGGTTTTATGTCAGTATGACGCACTAGGTTTTATAAAACCGATGAACAGTTTTAAAACTGATCCGATCAGTGAACCAGTAAAACGGTTGGTTTGATTAATGTTCCTGTTTTTAAAACATTGCTTACGTCTACACATTTTTATGTGGTTTAAGGTTGCTCAGGTAGTGCGGCTACACCACCGCAAGGCGTGTAGATAGCGGTTGCGGGTAGAACTACATGATGAGGGTAGTGTGATGTAGCCGATGGTTTTGTGGGTTTTTCATGCAAGGGTATTTGTGGGTTGAAAGATGGCACCCCTCCCTATAGGGTACTCGTGATGTTAAATGTGTTGGCATTTTTTTATTCAGTGTATTGAGGGTATTTAGGGTTGTGCCCCAAGTACCTTAATTGTTGTTATATAATCTTATGTATAAATGTGTTAGAACATTTTGTGGTCATTTTAAATGCCACAAGCTCTTGGCAAGCTGATAAAAGGCAATTAGGTGTGCCCACACCAAACTACCTTTGTGATCGTAGCTAGCTAAGCTAAAACTCGATTATAATTTAACTCGAGCTAGTTGACTCATATCAACTTTCAAGGTGCATAATTTAACTCGAGCTAGTTTAGGGATGTTCACGAGCCGATCCAAACCGAGCGGTCCTTTGCTCGTGCTTGGCTCGTTTACAACCGAGCGAAATCCAAACCGAGCATATTCGAGCGTGTAATTTTCCCAGCGAGCGGTGAGTGACGAGTAATTTGGACAACCATAGATTTAACATGTTTCCTTCGATGTCTCCGCTATCGGGTCACGAATAAGGTCCAACTGTCCGAGGATGACACTAAGATTGAGATTGGATCTTGCGACGATGAAGCTCTGGTTGAGGCAGATGAGGCAATGAATATACAACAAAGAACAATTGTCGCATTGTGGCGTATGATGAGAGCGAGAGACGATTGATCAGAGAAAGATGTCAATTTTTTTATTGGTTTGATTAGTTAGTATGGGTAAATATAATTGTATATTTGAGTATAGTGGTCCAAATCTAATAGAACGGTATGTATAAAATATGAATATATATGTAATTTGTTTGTGCATATGTAATTATATATGTAATAAATTAATTAAATTTAATTCGAGCCGAACCGAGCCGAGCAGACCTTTGCTCATGCTTGGCTCGTTTGCAAACCGAACCAAACCGAGCAAGCATATTCCAAGCGTTTTCAGAGCGATCGGCGAGAGAGCAATGAGCGGCGTGCAATGTAAAAGTGCTAAGCTAGTTGACTCATTATTGTTAATTTACTTTTATATAATTGGTAGGTTGGCATTGTGTTATTGAAGACTTGTATAAGTTGTAATTGTTCTTAACTTGTTAACTTGTTATTTGAGACTTGTATAAAGAAAACATACAAAACCACTAAAAAAAAGCCAAGGTTGATGTTGGCTCGGCTTTGCTCGCTAAAGTAAACAGCCCTAACCCAACTCGGCTTCTTGTTATATCTATCTTGAGGGTTCATCTGAGCTTGAAGAGGACAAATGGGCACTTTTTGCAAACTTGACCAAACTTCATGGGCTTCTATAGATCTAACCAAAAGATATAAACCACAAAATACAACTACATAAAAACCTGGAGATAAGGTGACCAGGTGCACCAGAAGATGGGATACTGCATTTCTGGAAGCTTAACATCATTACATCCTTCAAATCCAACACACAACAAATCACTCAACTTCTCCAAATACACTCTTTCTGCCTCCATCCAAAGAAACCATATCCCACTGGTATTTGACTATTTTCTACTACTTGTATGTTTAATTCAAGCGGGTTCATCTTTCCCCGTCTGTGAAAACTCACGGGCCCACCAATACCTTGCTAACCTATTGTGTTCAGATAGGAAAGAAGGTAGGAAAAAGGCTGATACGAATATCAACCGCAGAAGGGAAATGGCAAGGAAACTGGAATGCTGACTATAACTTCTCGCTTCGAGACCTACGGTTAGATGATTTAGTCGAAGCCGGTGATCCTAACGATTCACGGGTCCTCGTGTCTCTAACAATTCATAGGGTCAGTCTCCTTTTTTATTATATTGTGAAAACATGATTATGGGAATGGGTTATAAGATATGTATATAGTTTTTTACCAGCATGCAGGCTTTGGGCTTTCTGTTGATGGGAAAATTGATACGGCTTTTACTAGAAAGTGTAGCAACTGTTCTTTGCCTTACTGCAGACAGGTATTCTGTTAATCTGTTTCTTGCATGTTGTTGTTACACTTGAAATTTGTGTTATTGAATATTGATTCGGTCGGTTTTCAGATTACTACAAACTTCAATGTGTGGGTCCTACCGAGTAACAAAGATGGTGACTCTAATCAGCTACCTGAAATTGGAGGCGACGATCCATCAGTACTTCTCTTTCTATAAATATACAGATATACATACACACATATATATACAGATATACATACATAGGATTGTAAGTATAAGAAGATTAAAGACACTGGTATTGTGCAGGTCATCTATGTGAAACCAGGATGTGAAGCAGATCTCGACTCGTTAATACAGGACACAGTTAGGCTCACCACTTCTGTGAATGTAAGAACTGTTTGCCCTAAAAATAGTCTATGTTTGACTTTTTAGTGTTAGATAATATTGTGGTTGTTAAGGAACTTTGATAACTATATTGTCATATAAGAAGTATTATATAAAAAATGAAATAAAAAGATAACACCTAGTTGAGAATACAAAATTAAAGTTGGAATTTTTAGAGAGGCAAGAGAGGTAAGAAAGAGTTTAAACAGGATCTTTGTTATTTCTGTGTTTGCAGGAAACCTGTTCAGATGTTTGTGAGAAATCAGAACTCGGGTTAAAGCGTAAGTAATTAGCAGTGAAATTTTGAATAAGCGAAAGCTACATTAGGGGTGTGAATTTCTGACACTGCATGAACCTAACATGAAATTTGTGGGCTTGGATTAGTCTAAACGGGTTTGGGTCAATTCCGGGTCAAAGTAGCATACATGTTTAGCTAAACAGGTCGTGTTCAAGTCGGCCTAACATGTTTGCAGAATGGCCCATTCAACCTGTTAATTTTTATAAAAAAAAAAAAAAAAAAAAAAGTGTTTTGTATTATAATTTATACTGATTCAATATTTATGGCAGCATTTAAAAGAGAAATATGAATTTGGTTTTATAGTTTAAACATAATGAACATATATACTTGTATATTTGGTTGTAAATTTGGAATTTTCAAGTATTAATGTGCAAAAATAAAATATGAAATACAACTTTGGGTCAAATGGGTCGTGTACTCGTGTTCAAGTCAACCCATGAAAACTTGTGTCATGTTCGGGTTCATTTGTCTGACACAATTTTCGGATTCATGTCGTGTTCGGATCCGTGTTAAACTTCGGATCCGTGTCGGGTTCGCCCTTCAACCCACAAACACAGCCCAATAACACTCCTAAGCTACATTATATTTATAGAGAACTTCCATTTGCAGATATTAGCAAGGCAAAGGCTCCAACTGTGGATAAGAGGTGGTCCAAGTTACTTGAGCTAAAGAACTCATATCAATAAACATAACACATCAATATGGTTAGTCATTCATTATCGTAGTAAACCTTATATTCAAATGAAATTGATGTTACAGACAGATAACATTTATCTAACCTTTCAGTTCTGCAGAAGATCTATGTGAAGCCCTAAAACTGATCCGAGCATCGTTTCAAACTACAAGAACACGAGAATACTTTTTGTTTATTTATTTCTTTTCAGGATGCAATGTTGTCATTTGTATAAATCTTCTCGGGTTGGCCCCTTTCATCTTGTTACTGTATCTGCAACACATATACAAAAATACTCCATAGACAATAAATAATTGGATATTTGGATATCTGCTAGTAGTCTATCTACCTTGCATAATCTCCAAACAATTAAATACAATAAACAAAGACGAAATACGATTTTTAAACAAACTGGAAAGAAGGATGATAAGTAATATCCAACACTTTTAAAATTATCTATTTAAAATGAATCAAAGATCCTGAAAACAAAAATGAAATAACTTGATCTTATGTACAGCTCTTAGATGTAACAAGTTGTCGATTTAACCATTAAAAGATTGTGTAGGTTTAAACTCAATTGAGAATTAATCAAACCAGTGACATCATGTCGTAGGCCAATCAAACTGCTGCGCTGTTCCGTTAATTACATCCCATGATCCATCAGCAATCTCGTCAAATAGTTGGTTCCAATCCCACGTAGAGTACCCCACAAAAAACCAGTAGTCAGTCATAGACCGATTATGTAACTTTATATTTTGGATTAAACTAATTGTGGCTAATTGGTCAAGGAAGTAGACATCTGGTAGCACTTCAGGTTGTTCGTCTTTGAATGATTGTCGAGTTAAACAAACAAGAGGCAGTTCACGTGTTATAACAGGACCACCGTAAGATAGTGGTGCGTGTTTCAGGGAATCCAACCCCTCTTCAAGTGATGAAATGGAATCCCAACTGATACGCCTGTTGATTATCAGACCTTGAAAGCCAGTAGTTTGATTTACTTTGACTATGAGAATTTTCGATCTGGCAAACGGATATACACTAGCAAGTTTTTGTGTTGCAACAAGTATAGAACCAGGTGTTATTTCATGTCCAGATCCACTGGTATCATATGGTACGCGTGGCCCGATGTTCTCGTTAACAATTCCTAACTTCTGGGTCTGGGTTCGGTCTTTTAGTAGAATCTCGTGTTTTTCCTCATGAATAACATGATCTGATACATCCTTAAATGGCTCCTCACCCCAAGCTCCGTACTCAGCTTGAGTCCATAAAGTACCTACATCAGCAAAGAAAATATATAAATCCAAATAAAATTTGAATTAGAGTAAAATGCCATTTTTGTCCCTAAGGTTTGGCCAGTTTTGCGACTTTCGTCCAAAGGTTTGTTTTTCCACATCCGGATCCAAAAGGTTTTATTTGGATTTATATAGATGTGGAAAAACAAACCTTTGGACGAAAGTCGCAAAACTGGCCAAACCTTAGGGACGAAAATGACATTTTACTCTTTGAGTTATAATAACCTATAATCAATAAGATGATAACTTGCTGAGGAATTCATAGGTATTAAACATTGAGTTAGTCTTCCGGAAATGGTTTGGTTTGATAGTTAAAATAGAACAACAGAAATAAGATTGGCGAATAATTTCTAATTACCTCGCTCCTTATAAATCCAGTGAGAATTGCCACCTTGATCAGCGATAAATTTAATAATATTAAATACGGATAATTCTCCCTCGTACAAAATCGCTTCCTTCCTTTCTGCTGGATACAACAGCAGAGATGGGTAAAGATCCCTCTGCACATTGAGAGCACATCAATATGGATAATTCTTTTATAATGATACAATTATTGATGCATTTTAATAATAGGCTATTGTAATACATACATACATATACAATATGTATAATATAACAAGATTAAGGAAAAACAAGTACCGTAGTCAATGATTTCAGTAGCAAACTACAGTCATTTTCAATGCAATCCATCATATAGATCACCGGGAGCTTCATTATGATGTCATTAATACCATCTGCAGCAGATTTAAACTTCATTAGCAACATGATTGCATTGTTCATGTAGCCAAAGGCATGGCAATTATATATAGGAAGTCATACATAACTAAAAATGGAAATCAACAATATACAGACCGATAGTATAATACTATAATAGCCCTATAAACAATCCTTTATTCGTCATAGTATATTGTTTTGATTGATCAAACTACTGTAACAAATGACACAAAAAAAGATCAACAAGACTGGGTAAGACCGTAAAGAAGAATAAGAACAAATGAGTGAAAAGAAAAAAGAAGTAAAAGGGTAATATTTCGTTAGGAATTACCGATTCCTGATGAGGATTGCTTATTCCTAAATTGACGTTTCTCCATATCGCCATAACCCTTGAACACACGGTAAACTTCACGAAGAACAAGTTCCGTTCTCAGACAAAATCCACACCAGCTACTAGTAAAAAGAACCAATACGTCTTTCTTCCATGCAGAGTCAACACTAACCGAACCAGAGTGGTTACCAACAACCAACTCCATAAACTTAAGAGAATTAACACGCGGTATAGGATCAACCTCATGAAAATCTTGATTGACAAACGGTGGACGTAAGGCCTCCTTAGATTCATGAACAAGAGACTTGGACCGTTGATATGGTAGAAGACTTCCATTAAGAAACATGTGAAAAAAACCGGATACAGAAGAATAGCCAAAATCGTCCTCTTCAGAATAGACGTAGTGTTGATGTGAAATAGGATCAATAATCACTAATGAAGGGATGTTTGTAACCCCGGTTAACGCTTCGAGTAACCGGAATTGTCCATCAATAAAGAAAAATGACCCGTTGGACCCCTTTGACCCCTTTTCAACTTCCTCGTTTTCAAATTTGGCAACTGACTGAACACTTGTATCAACCGAAATCGTCTCATCATCCACATGTGACACCTGATCGTTTTCTTTCATAGATGGTTCCGTCGGTTTATCATCAGACTGAACGTTTTCCGACATTGTGATATCAATATCATCAGAGAGAAGCTGGAAGCCGACGTCTTTAGCAAGTGAACTCAGTTTTCTTTGTTTCTTCTGCTGAAGAACATATGCCAAGACATCTTGCAAGGAATTACCTTGCAAATTCGAAGCAATATCATCAAAAGTAATATGCTTACCCTCGTTCATGGTTATGATAGTAATCTTATCTTTCAACGAAGTTACCTTTTGAGATGACGTTGACATCTCCAATTTAGGATGGTGGAAAACGGTTTTCGAAAGATGAGCTTGATTGAAAACATTTTGATCATCCGATGGAACGTGATGATGCAGTGCTAGTTCTCGTAAAACCGTAAGAGATTCCTCGCTCTTTCTTCTAATTTCTAATGAATCGGATGATCTGTCGATGAAAAGGAGTACCGATGACCTATCTGATGGTAAACCAGGGTCAAAATCATACTCATCACCTTTAAGCTGCACGGAAATCAAAAAATCAGCACAAGGTGATGACCTATCTGATGGCTAATAGGGCTGCAAACGAACTGTTCATGAACACTTATCTAACAGGATTTTCTGTTAGCGTTCGTTCATCAAGGAAATGAACGTGTTTGTGTTAATTTTAGGTACCAGCGAACGCAAACGATCGTTCATGAACACAAATGAATGCAAAGGTACATAAATAAGCGTTCATTTAACATAAACGAACGCAAACAAACATTATGTAGATCCATCCAAAATGTACTAACCCAATTATCCAAACATGCTTGACATAATCTTCATCACATAATATCATAAAATAATGTCTCAAAAAATTATCATGTTAAACTTGAAGCCTTCATTTAATCCACCCAAAATAAACTTGAAGTCTTCGTTTAATCCACTCAAAATAATAGTTAATCAAAATACGTGAAGTAATATTAGTATGTAATACACTATTATCTATTAAAAAATTATTAGTGGGAATTTTGGAGTACTTAAATCAAAAATAAAAGTTAAAAACCCTAATGAACTATCAAACACAAACGAACATGTTACCGAACATACACGAACATAACTGAATGAACGCGGCTCTATTCATGTTCGTTTGTTTAACAAAACGAAAAAAATTTCTTGTTCGTGATCGTTCATATATTAAACAAAGAACACAAACGAACTGTTCATGAACTGTTCGCTGAACATTTGGTTCGTTTGCAACCCTAATGACTAATATTTGTAACATTCATAGCTCTTCAAACATGCTAGATGATATAGAGAATGATAAAAGGAGAAAGAATAAAAACTTGCCTCCATAACCGGTGATGAATCAATCTCTATAATTCTTTTTAAATCACTTCCACCTTTAAAAACCTTAGTACAGCTAGGGCATCCAGTAGAGTATAGCATGATTAACCACGAACCGGTATCGGCAACACCTAGAGATGAAAGTAATGATCTCTCAGACACTAAACCGAACTTTAACCGTTCAGGTGGCAGAAAGAATTCTCCGACAAAACTAGTAAAATTGTATAGCGAAGACTCAAACATCTGGAACTCCTCAAAACTGCAGGATGATGGATCTCCATCACTTGATCCCGTTTTCTTAGCCTCCAGAAAATCACTCTCGTTGAGAGGAATAAATTCATTAAGCCCAGGAAGCCCATTAAACTGATCGTCAACGTTGCAAGTAATCTTTTCATTTTCCATCCCCTGTTTCAAAAAATATATATATTTTGATATTACTATCAGTGCCTTTTTATTTTATTTTTTTGGCATAATTATGTGGAATTAGAAACTACCATCCACCTGATTCTTCTTCCCGTCAATCTCACTTGTTTCATCGTGTTCTCCAAATAAAGTTGTTCTAAGAGAAACACCTGCACGTATATGCCGGTTATTTGTCTCCTAATACAGAGGATTCTAGTTGCTACTTTGAAAAGACATCATCACTTAGACTTGTGTATGTGTGTATGTCTTGAGGTGGAAAACTGAGTGGTTGGGCAACGGCTCAAAACTGTAATTATAGGTGTGTGTCGGTCAGGTTGTCCCAAAACACTTTTAGTCGAAAAAAGAATCATTTCAAGTAAATTCTATTGTGAGAAATATGATTAAGAAATATATGTTCTTTTTTACCAACGTACTAATAATAAAACGATGTAGGAGGTTTTATGCATCAAAAAAAACACTTCGGGAGAACTTTGACCCATTTGACCCGTTTCGTTGAAGCTATTCTTTTTGTGCGTGAGAGTTAAAACATAATCCAAATCTGGCACCTCCGATTTATGCATACAGAAATATAAGAGATGCCATATTAAACATTCATATAACACAGATGTCAACAGAAATATAAGAGATGCCATATTAAACCTCCAACCGTCACAATTTGTGTTGTTAATTTAGTTTTACTCTACAAAAAAAAGTGAAAACAGTAGGGAACTAATACCAGATGAGTGATCAGATCCATTATTCATGACTTTGGCCATCAGTTTGGGTGTCCATCCACAAAACTCAAGAACAAGTAAAGCTTTGTCGGTTGACTTAAGGAATGTTGTTAGGTCCTCTGTGGTTGATAAAGGCTTAAGGGGGGTATCTTCAGGCGAAAGTGACATAAGATAACGAACAGATGATAATATGTTCTGAACCCGCAGTGTTCCTTGATACTTGTATGGAAAAGAATGGCGGTAACATATAATATTAATTTCCATTTTAGCACCCAGAGCATTTGCCAACGTCTTATCATGATTTTTATGAACGAGCATCAACTTTAGAGTATCAAATTCCTCTTTCTTTTTAGTGACCGTGTGGGCTAATTCTTTCATAAGAGATCGTGCCTCACCAGACCCTGGGCATTAAAGTGAGACCTATCAGATTTGTGATAGCATTTAGCATTGAATAATTTAAACTAATCTTTTTAATATCCAAATTTCAAACACACACGTCAGACGTGCATTTATGTACAAACATTTCAACACACGTGAATACAACTAGTCATGTTAAGTTAACGCATTGCCGTGTGCTAACTCAAATATGAGATTAAACAAATTCTCTTCCGCCTCTATAAGCATTCGTGGTTGCGTTCCAAACTTGCCAACACCAGCCTAATTAGTTATAAAGTGAAATTATTATATGACAGTCATAATGTGTTGCTTCCAGTCTAATTTAGTCTATATCTGACTGAGCTTATTCACTCCTTGCGACCTTTATACAATCAAGTTAAACCAGCCCTATCTCAACCTAATCCAGATCCTCATCACTGCTTAACTTACCAACAATAACAATACACACATTATCTTTCGCCAAAGACATTAAGCAGACAACTCATATGTTGTAAAGCACATTGCATCGAGTTAACCGCTCATACAACCGGTCCTCATATCAAATCATATTAGTAAAACAAGACTAAACCTTTGTCCTTCCACATTTCAACATAAACCCTGGGCAAAACACTTTCATAAATCACTGATCCATCCTTACAACAACACTCTAAAGTATATGTTGTATATGTTGCATATGTTTATATTCAACTTCACACTCCATATAAATTCTAACATTCCTCTTCAAATCTGACAATTGATATAACTCAAAGCTCAATTTTATTTCCAGTACAGCAATCAATATATAAACACCTAACATATCAATTTACCTAGAAATTTCAAGCGTTAACTTTATAACATAAACAATTTCAGTAGAGATTTAAGTAAAGGAATGATTACATGGCACGGTGACGATGAGGATCAAATGAGGATTTAGGCGAATTTGAGATGAGAAATTGTATTTGGTGAGAATCTGCCATTCTTCTATGCTGCTGCCGGAGTCGGAACGCACCGATTGGATTGAAAATGATAAGAAGATGAGGAGGATCACCGGAAGTAGATTCAGAGCCGCCGGGGGATTTGTCATTAGTGACGGAAAGAAAAAACTGTGACTGAAGATGACCTCGTTTGCTTCAGGATGAAGACCATCAGCCTGATTGCCCGTAGTGTGATTTGTTTGGATCCGGATACCCGACTTGTTTTTTTCTTATTGTTTATTCAAAACTTTAATCCTATCTCGCTTGCTACTTGCGGACAATATTTGGGTCCGGATACCCGACTTGTTTTTTTCTTATTGTTTATTCAAAACTTTAATCCTATCTCTCTTGCTACTTGCGGACATAAACTCAAGACTAGGGATGAAGATGTGGTACTGAATATGAATACAGATATTGAATTTGTCATACTGGTTTTTTCAGTATCAATTTGGTACCTACTTTTTTGGTATTTTTGGTACTGATACTTTCGGTAGGGTATCGGTAAAATATCGATTTTAACCTTCAAATATTTGTCTGTACTGGTACCAAACATTTTCAGTAACTGTACCGTACCAAACATTTTCAGTAACGGTACTCAGTTTTGATGAAATGCGGTACCAGTATTTTCAGTACCGGTACCACGCTCATCCCTGCTCAAGAACTCTTAACTTAGACCATTTGTAATGGTGATGTATATAGTTTGGTCTTTTTTGATACGTGGCGTCCATGTCATCTTAACCAAACCATTTGATGAAAAGGTGTAGTGATGAGGTATGTGAAAGTATGAAACCATTTGGTTTGGAATTGAAAATATAATAATAATAATAATAATAATAATAATAATAATAATAATAATAATAATAATAATAATAATAATAATAATAATAATAATAACAACAACAACAGGTTAAACATTCACATGCCATTAGCTCTTTTTTGGTTTTCCTTGAATTTAACAACGACCATCTTGTGGTCTGAAACACGAGTTAAACGAGTTTTTGCACAATCACGAGATGTTGGGGTGGCGTGTCCTGCGTGGTTGGCCAAACCATGTACCACTATGTCTGATCTTAGGTGTTCCTATAGGTTTTGTCTTTATTAATGGGTCACCAACCACATTGGCGCTTGACTAGTTTCTGGCTTTCTATATTACATTTTGGATTTTATAATTTTGTATTATGTTATATATCCTTTCGAATATCAATTCGGCTAATATTGTCATTTTCTGGATTCTTGGTCTTCTCTTGCGGGTATAGGATGTCTAGGCATAGTTTTCTGGCTTATTTTTGTTTCTATCTTTTTTCATTTACCGCCTCGTACATTTTTCTTCCATTCTGCGTTTTCTAATGTTCGAGTTCTTATTTCTTTTTTTCATTACTTGATACCTCTAGAACTTGCACCTTTAATCTTCTAGTTGTGGATTTTGTTTTCGATTAATGGTGTTGGCGGATTTCTGTTACTTAGTATGCAAGTTGATGACCAGGTTATCTTTAATGGCTTAGAGATTATCCATGCGAGCAGGGCTTGGATTGCTAAGAAGATAAAGTTAAATGTTGTTTTGTAATTAGAAATAATTTGTAATTATGTAGTAAGGTAGTTAGGTAATTAATTATGGCTATTCGAGTAGGAAGAAGTTATATAGTCTTATACTAGTGGGGAACCCGCGCGTTGCAGCAGAGTAGGCAATATGGGTCGAGAACATAATTCAAACCTAAAAACATAAAAAATTCGTATAGACGTAAAAGTCACGCCAGCGTTCTAATATATGTCAAAATGTAGACTATAAAAGGAAAATAATATTTTATTTTATAATTTATGGGTAACTATTTTATATACAGTCGAACTTTTGGTTGTCAATTTATGATTTCAAAATATCAATAAAAAAACTATCTCTTATTTAGTAAAATAAATCTACTATACAATAAACAAAAAAATAGTACCATTTTACAAGGCACAAGTAAAATAAAGAATACAATAGAATTAGAGAAAGATAACAATTCACAAAAAAATAAGGAAGATTTGTTGTTCATCATCAACCAAATGGTCATATCTTAGATGAAAAAAGTTGAAACAATCAAAATCATGTGTTGTTGCCTTGCCTGCGCCTTGTTTAAGGCGTGCACCTCAGTCGCACCTTTGAAGCTTCTCGCCTTGCTTGAGCATCTGACATGCACCTTGGGAGCTTTTAACTAAACAATATTTAGGGCATTTGTGATTGGACAACTCACCTTCCAAAACTTTAGTACACAGTTCAAATTTTCAAAAGAGATAATAGACAACATTTCAAGTTCAGGATTACATTCAAGTACATGCAAACATATGTTACTTTTATAAATAAGATTTATATATTACCTACATTTGCAAGCCAAAAAACCTATTGTACAACTCTTTGATGCATAAAAACACCCCAAAGTACTCAAAGCGCGCCTTAGACCCAAAAAAAAAAATCCAAAAATTGTGTTTTTTGCGCTTTGTTAGAAAGGCGCGCCTTGGGTGACATGAGGCGCTGAGGCATGCGGCTTAGTGCGCCTCGCGCCTAATCGCGCCTTAGGCGAACTTTATAAAAACCCAGTTTCAAGGTTGTGATCGAGCAGCCAATTCTCGGTTCTTAATCATCCGTATTTTAGGCAAAGACGAAAGCAGTTACAAAATTAGATTTTCAAGATCCAGTCAAGTAATTAAAACACATAATTCCCTGAATTTAACACAGTATATCAAGATATCAGAACTAACAGCAACCACCTACTTATCCAGTTATCCTTATCAAGAGCAACAAATTACATAAGCACAAATTACACCTTCCATTTCCAAACTGCGGCTTTTCCAGCTACTCTTTCCCTTACTTTAAACATTACCAAACCTTTTTACTACCCGTACCAAACACACATTCAACAACTCCATCTTTCAACCAATATTACAATCACTTTTCTCAAACTACCAACCAACCTCAGTTCCTAATCTACACAAAATTTCCAGCACAAAAAACCTTATTTAACACCTATAGGTAGCTTGTCACTATCGTCCGCTATTCACTATTAATAACTATGCCGCTATCCCACCACTATTAACTGCACAGACCATAACAATGATAGGTTGTCTTGAACTTGCAAGCCAGGCCACTATATGTACGTTTTACCTTTTTCTTATCAACAAATCATATTTCTTAGCAACATGTAATGCTGACCTGTCATGTGGAACTGCGGGCCCCACAAAATCTATATGCAGTTGGACTCCAGGAAGAAGAGCATGCAACTCCCCAAAGACAGCGGTTTGATAAAGTTCCCTCTCTGGCCCTTCAAAACGGAAATTTACTAAATAAAATGAAAAACCAGTAGCTCAAAAGGGATGTTTGGAAATTAACTAAATAAACCTTGCGGAAAATACCTAGGTAGTGTATGCAAAGTTTATCTGTAGTTTCAATGATCGGCTGTTTAGCAAAAGCAAGTTGAATGGCTTGATATATGGTCAACGGCTGAAAGAAAAGTCAGAAGTATTAGCAATAGTTGTCACCAAAGGCGGCTAAATACATAAATATAACCATATACGTCTAGCACCTACATCTCTACATTTTATAAAATATATTTTTATTCTTCACAAGAAGTAATAGTACCCAGTGAAGAAGAAGAGCAACGGACGAATCTAAAGGGATGCCTCTCCATTCATAATAATCACTCCAACTGCATGATCGTTTCTTTAATATAGACAAAGGCTCTGCATATTGGGTTTTTGTATTGCAGCTTAAGAATCCATTGTAACTGTTTTTTTTTTTTTTTGAACACCGGAGATTCTATGATTATAGAACAAGGGCCAGCAAAGCTGTAAAACCCAAAAAAAAAAATCATCAAAAGAAGAATTGAGAAATTAAAAATAATACCTTTACAAGGGCATAATCTACTTGAGAGTCTCCAACCCTTCTCAGACCTTCCAATCAAAGAAATAAAACAGTTAGATGTAAAGCATTTATTAATTTATTAATCACCTGTAACTTCATATATTAATTTAGAGTAAAATTGCTTTTTGACCCTTATTTCATTATTACTTCCAAAAAAATCTTAAAAACTCAACACCATCAAAAGTGATTATTACAACTTTAAGCATTTAAACCACATCCATTTACTACACAATATCTTATCTTATTTGAATTAGACGATGTGGATTACCTTATTGTAGGAACATGGTATCTCTAAAGTATCAGTTGAACCTTCCTCTTGACAAATATGATATTCCAATGTGTTTAATAAAGGTGCTTGCTTCCTCATATGTGGACCCGTTATCATCCAATATGATAATATCACTGTTTTCTTTCGCAACTTCAGTTCCTTGGATTTCCATAGCTAGACCAATGTCAGACTACAATCTAGAAACACCAAATTATATATACGACATCTAATATAATAATAACAAGGGTATTACTTAACCCTTGTTTCTTACCTTCACACAAGCCTT